>NC_066617.1:184356999-185001333 GCF_025201925.1 Gopherus flavomarginatus
ACACTCTGCACCTGCTGGTGGCTTCCGTCAATCCCCATGCTGGATTCTTGCACCAGCATGATGCCATCTCAGCTAAGCAGGTCATCATGCATCACTGGCTTTCTAATGGGCGCAGTGCCCAGCACCCAGTCAAACTCCTCATAAAATTGACATGATGTGAACAAGGTGTGGTTCTAATCCCTGGTTTTCCTGTACTCAGTCTTGAGGCACTTAATCCACTCTCCATACTGGTCACTTCTCTGGTATATTTACAAACCTGCCACCTTCTCTGCTATTAGCTGGTATGCATGGTCATTCCAGTACTCTTACTAAAGTCCACTGTTTCGCTAGCCTTGCACCAAAGATTAACCAGATTCTGATTGTCTCCCCTGACCATGAAACAATGCACTTGGGTTGTTCTGGTCAGTCTTCGTTGCAAACACAAAATGTTCTCTGGTGAGTTTGCAGATTGGTGGTCAGAAGACAATAGGAGGGTTATAACACTGACTCACTGAGCTTCTGCATGACGCCAAGTGAGGGTTGGTTCTTCTTTTCACTGGTGTGGTCAATTGGAGATTCTTTTGGGATAGAGAGGACAAAGGAAGTTGGCTCATGGGATTGTGGGATACTTTTGGTGGACTCTCAGGGCCCAAGTCGGGATGGGGGGAGGATGGAGGGGCTATATTTATGCTGCAAAGCCGCAGGGCTCAAACCCCGGTTCCTGGCTTGACTTGGACCCTCAATATCCAAAGGTCCTAGGACCCTAGCTCTGAGCCTGATTTTGAGAGATTTGTGTATAGACAGAAGGGGTGGGGGTTTGAGGTTGAGCCCAGGCTTACACTGCAGTGTAGATATACCTTCATAGTCAAGATGAAAAAAAATCCAGTATCTCTTAGACATGTCACAGTGCATCACAAGACTAGTTTTGAGACTGAGTAACTGTGTAGTTACATAAAAAATACACTTGGACCTTAACTAAAATCCTGGTCCAAAAACTGCCAGACGTTCAGAGGATGATCAGATCCATTTCTAGACCCAGAGCCATACTTTGTAGCTTAAACCCAGCCCAAATTAAAATTCTGCTCTTGTTTCACAAAATGGGAGATAATACATACAGGTACTTATCAAAATGTTAAAAGATCTGCCTTTTCTTGTAGCTTTTTATTGAACAGAAAAATAGCTTGGAAAAATAGCCTTATGGTGTCTGGTCTATAAGAAAATAGGCTAGATTTATTGAAGGTGCAAATGAACATGTTTTTATCTTATTTTTTTTCCAACCTTCTTTATTGACAAGTTAAAGCAAAAACATGCTTCAGATTTTGGGACAGATCCCTCATTCACCCAAGTTGTGTTGACAAAAGATCAGGGAGAAGACCAAGGTTTAAGCTCCCTAATTTGTCCCTAGCATAATTTAGAGGAGCCTGAAGAATAATTTACACTCAGCTTCCAACAGCCACAGGGTCATATTTTGGCAGCAGGGGAGCTCAGGACTTTACGTATGCCTTGGCCATACAACCCTTGACCATTCCCTCTGGGTTAGCAGCAAAATGGTGTCGTTGCTGTGATAGCATCTATTCATAGAGTTAAAGCCAGAAGAGACCATTTGGTCTTCTAGTTTTGACCTCAAGTAAATCACAGGCTATTGTTTCCCCTGTATTGTTTCCCCTGTATTGAGCCTAATAATTTGTGTTTAATTAAAGTACATCTTCCTGAACAGCATCCAAACTTGATTTTAAAGTCCTCAAGAGATGGAGAATCTACCACTTCCCTCCCCTGCCCCCCGCCCCCCCTGTTAATTACACTACTGTTAAAAATGTGTGCCTAATTTCTAATTTGAATTTGTCTGGCTTCAGTTTCCAGCCATTGGTTCTTGTTATGTCTTTCTCTGCTAGATTAAAGAGCCCTTTAATACTTGGTATTTTCTCCCCATGATGGTACTTATACACTGTAATCAAGTACTGTTTAAGTCTCTCACTATAAGGTATTTTCGCCAGTTCTCGAATCCCTTTAGTATGTGTGCGTGTGTCCCTTTTCTGCACCATTTTTCAACATTATTTTTGAAATATGGATCCCAGAACTGGACACAGTATTCCAATGTCAGTGTCACCAGTGCAGTATACAAAGGTAAAATCACCTCCCTACTCCTATTCAATACTGCCCTCTTTATATATCCAAAGATTGTGTTAGCCCTTTTTGCTGCAACATCATATTGAGGATGTTCACTTGCTTGTCCACTATGACCCCCTGATCCTTTTCAGAGTCACTGCTTTCCAGGATGCAGTTCCCCAGTGTATTCCCAGATATACAACTTTTCATGTGGCTGAGTAAAATACATTCAGTTTGAATAGGCCCACTTTACCCAGTGATCCAGATCTGTTTGACTGCCATTGTCCTCATCATTATTTATCACTCTGCCAATCTTTGCACCATCTGCAAATTTTATCACCAGTCATTCTATACTACTTCCAGATAATCAATTAAAATGTTCAATAGCTCTGAGCCTAGTACCAATTCCTGCAGATGGCACCCCTCTCCCCTTAGTATATGGCACTCAAGGTTTTTGCTGCCTCTGGGGATTCCTTAGGAGATTGAATCCACTGTCTTTATGGCTGCTTTGCACTTCTAGAGCAGGGCCAAGCATCTGTCCAACTATATTTAATAATAAAATGTTTACAATAACTAGCGGTAATAATTGCCAAAAGTCTGTATCACAGGAATGTAGCACTAAATGCATTGCAATACTCGTCTTTTCTCCCAAACATTTAAAAATGGGCAAAGGAAGGAAGGGATTGTTCAAGGGTGGGATTTGTGCTGGGATCTCTTAAATTGCTGCACTTCTGATGCATTTTTAGGTTATGTCAAGGGTACCTAAGCAATATAGAAGGTGCCGTTTTTATAAATCAAAATAAATATAATTTTTAAACACCAAATACAATGAGTAGATAATAGCACAATCTGTTATTCCTCATGATCCATTTTTCTATAAGCATAACAACTTGCTAATTTTCACTACAGCTATTTATTAATAGTTAGTTTTAAATGTTAACAAGTAGAAATGACATATATTCATTAAAATATCAAAATGAAATATATCTATCCATTATCTCTTTCAGGAGTCTGGCCCAGTGACTTGCCAACAGAAGTGCTTGCATTACACCTGATAATTCATTATATGACAGTTCTTTTTCACAAAGGCTTAATCCACATAGGCACCTAAATCATACTGAATACTGTTGACATTTCAAATGAGAGAAAGTTCCAGCATGGGGCTAAAATGTAATTGGAACCCATCAGTACATGATGAAAATGCTGCTGAGAAATGCACTGAGGATAGGCTATGGGAGTTGTGAAAACATCCAGGGAATAGTCAAGAGACACTATTTTCCCTCACACGTATTCCTCTTCCTAATAACTTGATTCAATTTATTGAACGTGCTTGAGGCTTATTGGGTAGCGGGAGACATAACACAGAGGAGAAGAAACGTGACTCAGAAGAAAGGATCTGGTTCCTTACATTCCAGTGATACAGACCCTAAAAAGTGTTGTAGCCCACGACAACTAAAAAACATATAATTACTCTTGAGACTTATTATGGTACCTCCTAAAAAACGTTTTTGTTGGAATAAATAATTTTAAATCTGGGGAGCTGGGAAGGGGAACCTAAGACACTGTTAATGCAAATCATTTTGGAGAATAAATTTTGTGTTAGAGAGGAACAGTGAAAAACGAGCAGTGGAGAATGAATAGTCTATCAGACAGTAGCAGGCAGATAAACAAGTAGATATGAGGCAAGAGAAAGATAGAGAAGGACCTATGTTGAAGGAGAATATTTCATTGGTGGCCCAAAACATCCATATCACAGCATCCTAGGGTAAAGAGCACTTTACCTGCAAACATGCATTGCCATTTTAGCATGTATTGGAGATCTGCACCTACCATGTTGCTATTAACAGCATGGCAAGTGCATCAGTGGATGACTTTTAACTTTCTTTGCTTTTCTGACTCATTCTTGCCAGAAAGTTCATGATCAAGAGAAGAATTCAAGCCCTAATGCTAGATCAGGTAGATTTGTTCTTAGAATGGAAGAGAAATGACAAGACATTTTGGGGGCCAATTACTCAATTCAAATCCTTGTCTATGACTGAGATTTTTTTATTTGAATGAGATTTTTATATTTTGCTTGCATAGTTCTTTGTTTTCGTTTCAGATAATAAATGCATATAAGACATGTATTCCGCTAATGTCCAAAGGATGCTGAAATGACCAGAGTATTGTTAAAGAATTCATTGGTCAGGAGCATGTACCACCTTGGAAGATAGGAATGACATTGTGTGTATGATACATGGAACTCGGGGCATGAATAAGTAGCTGATTCTGGGATCTACAGGAAACCAAGATCCCAACTCCTTGAATTTCAGTCAACATCTTACTGGGACTTTGTCTTCTCTCCATTCTGCTCCCTTCCCTCAGAGTACCAATAATTGGAGTCCAGCTGGTCCTATGCCAACCTTCATTCACTACCAAGCCACAGGCTGCATGCTGTGATTCCATTAACAGAACTCAGAGATCATGGAGGATTAAATAATGCTGCTCAGATTGCCATGAACTATTCATGATTTGTTACACTGGATGTTAATCACAGGTGCAGGGGCTATATTCCCAGAGGTCCTCCCCAATTCCCTGCCGTTATTAACTTTGCAGTGTGACCTCTCAACCAGGCAGGTTTAGGAAGCTACTGGGGGAGAATTTTACCTTACATAGGGTGTTTCCCTTCTGCACCATTTCATTCTGCCCCAGTTTTGTGAAGGCTTTGGATCAACTCTGTGCTGTGAAATTAGTAATTGGCAAAGAGTCTGATTTTGAGAAAGAAAAAAAGGAGTTTTTCAACTTCTTTAATTTAAATTGGTATTCAGCCTACTAAAGTACCAATGTACCTACTGTAGTTGTGAACAAATTCTTTATTCTATTAACTAGAGGTAAACTGGTTGGTTGATGACACATTTCTCATAGCACAAATTGTGTGTGTGTGTGTGTGTGTTTACACACACAACTGTACTTCATATCAATGCATTAAGTAATATGCTTGAAGTAGCTGGATGTTAAAGACTAAGAACAATGTGGACCTGAAAGAGAAAAACATGGTTTGTTAGTAAAGTGAGCTTTGAATTAAAAGCTCATTTTAATTAAAAGTGAGAAGGGAAAATAAACCCTAAACTCTTCCAACATTCATAGAAAGCCAAGAACATTAGAACAGCTAGCTGAAGAAAGGAAAGTCATCTAAAGAATCTTAAGTTAAATATAAACTCTAAAGAATCTCCTACAAAATGAATTTTTGATGATGTTGTTAATCAGATAAGTATTTCTTAATGTAACTGTTGCCTAGAATCCTATTGTGTTGTATCTTTGGAGTCAGAGGTCACATATAAAAATGATGCTTTGAAAATTTAAAAGATGGGCTCCCAGAAGTCTGATTTTACTGAGATATTCTGGCCAGGTGGCTGAGGAAAAAGTTAATTATACCTCTACCCCGATATAACATGACCCGATATAGCACACATTTGGATATAATGTGGTAAAGCAGCGCTCCAGGGGGTCAAAGCAAGTTTGATATAACATGGTTTCACCTTTAACGCGGTAAGATTTTTTGGCTCCTAAGGACAACGTTATATCGGGAGAGGTGTATCTGGTGTAACAGAAAGTGGTTGGTATTCATTTAGATGTATAAAATATAGAATCACACCCATCTCATGCTCTGGTTGCCCTTGTATAATTAATCTCCACAACAATGTCCAAATGAACTGCTGCTCCCACTCTAACAAATGAGAATACATAGGCTTGGCAGAAGTCTAAGTAAATTGTTAGTTGTTGGTAAACGTTGATTTCACCTGACATGGAAATTGATGGAAAAAACCTGAGAATCATAGAAATGTAGGACTGGAATGGACCTGGATAGGTCATCTAGTCCAATGCCCTCACTGAATCAGGACTACGTATTGTTTGGACCATCCCTGACAGGTGTTTATCTAGCTTGTTCTTAAAAACCTCCAGTGATGGTGATTCCACAACCTATTTAGGCAATTTGTTCCAGTGCTTAATCCCCCTCACAGCTAGGAAGTTTTCCTTTGTCTAACCTATATCTCACTTGCTGTAATTAGTTCTTCTCCCTATCCTTGGTGATTAATAATAACAATTAATCACCATCCTCTTTATAACAACCATTTATGTACTTGAAGACTATCATCATGTCCCCCCTTGGTCTTCTCAAGACTAAAAAATGCTCAGTATTTTCAATCTTCCCTTGTAGGGCATGTTTTCTAGACCTTTAATCATTTTTGTTGGGCTTCTCTGGACTTTCTCTAATTTGTCCCCAACTGTCCCAAAGTTTTGTGCCCAGAACTGGACAGAGGCATTATCAGTGCTGAATAGAGTGGAAGAATTAAATCTCATGTTTTGTTTACAACACTCCTGCTAATATATCCTAGGATGAGGTTTGCTTTTTTTTTCAACAGTGTTACATTGTTGACTCTCATTCAATTTGTGATCCATTATAACCCCCCCCTCCCCCAGATCCTTTTCTGCAGTGCTCCTTCCTAGGCAGCCATTTCCCATTTTGTATTTGTGCAATTGATTATTCCTTCCTAAATGCAGTACTTTACATTTGCTTATATTGAATTTTATCATATTTATTTCAGACTATTTCTCCAGTTTGTCAAGATCATTTTGAATTCTAATCCCAACCTCCAAAGCACTTGCAGCCCCTTCCTGGCTGGTATCATCCACAAACTTTATATGTGTACTCTCTATGCCATTATCCAAATAATTGATGAAGCTATTGAATAGAACCAGACTCAGAACTGATCCCTGAGGTCCCCACTCGATATGCTGTTCCACCTCAATTGTGAACCTTTGATAACTATTCTCTGAGTATGCTTTTCTAGCCAGTTATGCACCCACCTTACAAAAGGTTAGTCTAGGCTATATTTCTCTATATATCTATATCCATTGATAACAGACAGCAGGCACTGGTTTCCCCCCCACACCTTAAGCCTTCAGGGATCCATTGTCACTGCCCCACAGTTGTGCAAAGAGCCCTCTGCAGCCCCACTGTCAAAGCCCCACTTATTCACTCCTGGCTGGAAGTATGGAAGGAGATATCCAGTAGCATGGTGGCCTCCCAAGTGGCCGGAAGCTAAACCTATTCCTTGTGGCCTTGTCTGGGGCTCTCTGCTCTGCCCCACCTGGATCACAACCTTCCCCACATCTTGTGCCTGCAGAGAGAGTGTTTTGTTGGCCGTAAGGCCATGCTGGGACTCCTCTGCTGCCCTGTTGTCATCAATTTCTCCAGCCCTAACCCCGAACATACACCCCCTTAATTTTTCACAACTGTGCAAATTAAAATAGTTAGAAATGGCAAAAAATCTTTAAAATAAAATTGGGATTAATAATTGAAATTTACATCTAAAAATCTGCCAATCCTAAATATACACCAGACCTGAGAAAATACTGGTAAGATACTTTTTCACCACACACAGTTCTGATAATTAAGATCCTCTACCTCAAAACCCACTTATTTCCCAGATGCCTAGGGAAATAGTTGGACCTTACAGCATGCCTGGAAGGTAAACAAATCTAGATCCTCAAGCAACTCACTATAGCAAGGCTCCAGCCCAAATCCCTCTGCTGATTGCTACTGAGGCAGCAAGACACAGGGCAAGAGGTGATTTCTCAGGTAATCATGTGCCACATCATTTAGGACTTTTAGGTTAAAATCAGTTACCTCAAATTCCATCCAGAAATGTACCAGGCAATGCTGATTTTGGAGCACTGGTGCAGTGTGCTGTTAGCATGAGATAAGGTTTAGTTTCTATATAGTCTCAATATGTAGCCCAAAGAGAAGCACAGTACCATTAATTGATTCTCAAGGTGATGCTGTAATGTTTTAGTGTGGCACAATCCACATCAAAGAGACAAAGTTGTCCTCAGCTTGCCAGGTGTAGGAGGAAGAGAGCACCATTGGACACAGCCTGGGCCACAAAGAGCTAACAACATCCACAGGTTGTGCACTTGTTGCAAATAGAAAGTGTATTGTCCCAGTCATGGGACCCAAGGTCACCATGAGAAGGTCTTTGAGGCAGAGAAGCAGTTGCTCACAAATACCAACATTTTTGCAGTGATCCAAAACTACATGACATTCAAGCAAAACGGTAAAATTGTTACCATGTTTATCTGGCCGTGTCATTCAATTCAACAGAACAGAAAAGTCTTGCTTAGTTCTAATCACAGATAGCAAACTGAGGGAATTTGGAGAGGAAAATACCATATAGACTGAAATTTTCTAAGGAACTTTGAAGAATCGGGTACCTGAATCCCATTCAGAATGAGTGGGAGTTGGGTGTCAAACTCCCTTACACTCATTTGAGTACTGCAGCCATGGTGAAAAAGTAGCTACTTTAAAACTTCCATACCCATCATTTCCCATATGAACCCCATTGTTTAATTAACACGTTTAAGCTGACTAATGTTTCTTAAGGATACTGGACACTCTTTAATGTAATATAGAACAAATACACGAACCTGAATTTCTGTAGAAAGCATAATCAAAAAGAATTTCTACCTTAGGAAGAGGAGACCTTTAGAAATCAAGGCCTAAATTTTCAAAAGTACCTCCATTTTTAGGCACCCAATTAGAAACACCTAAAGGGACCGTGTTTTTTCAGAAAGTGCTGAGCTCTTATTCTCTGAAAATCAGGCTACTTTAGTGATTTCAGGAACCCAGTTGGAGACATCTTAGTCACTCTGGAAAATCTAGGCCCAATACTTTAACATCAACATCTGAGGCAGCAAATGAACAGAGACTATATTAGCAAATGTTTAAAAACCCTACCACCTTTATTAGGCTCTGGATTAATTATGAATTTAGAATATAAACCTTATAGTTCTATCTTTCTCTTTGAGTCACAGAACCATGACATGAGGGAGGGGTAAAAAGGTTCTGCCTTGCCCAACAAAAGGGAGAGATGAATATGGAGGTTATGTGTTCAAAGACCTTGGGTTTTGATGCCTAAATTCAGTGGAAGCTAAGACAATGGTGTTGTCCTATGTAAAAATCAGTGGCACGATGAGATTGATGGTATGTGTACAACTGAATAAGCTAACAGTTATATTTTTCAAGCAAGCTGTTAGAAAGTCACGAGGGAAAGATACAGGTGGCTGATACGAAAAAGAAAAGACACAGGCCCTAATCCTGCAAGTTGCTCACTCTGCACAAGGATCTTTGTACCTGTACAGAACCTGACTGTAGTCATTAAGTTAGTAGAATTCAAGTTAGCAGACCCTGGGTTTGTTAATCTAGGACTTGAGCATCTATACTCACTTGTAAACCCAGGTTAGGAATTGTTGAACCCTGGGGCTCCAGCATCCACACTGCGTCATGCAGGTCCAAGTCTAAATACCCATATTCCAGACTTTCTAGCTCCCTCCCAAAGTATGGCCCTTTATTAATGGTGCCATGTGAGAAAACATGACCATTCAGCAAACCTTTGACTGGCTGGAGGAGAAAGAATGTCAGCCTGTGAGATTGTAAAATATTTTTGGTGGACTGCTAGAGCACTAGTCCAGTGGGGCTGCATCTAAACTGCAAAGCAATAGCACTTGAACCCTGGTCCCAGATTGACTCAGTCCCAGATTGACTCAGTCTCAGACTCTCAATATTCATGTGGTCCTCGGACCCTGCTCTGGGTTAGTGTGATTTGGGGGTAGATGGAAGAGGGGTTAGGCTTGAGGATGAGTTTGAACCCTGGGCTTACATTGAAATGTAGACATACCCTGTGTGGATGCCAAGATATCCCCATATAGAAGAGTTTGCTTTAACATGGTGACGTGTTGCATCCTGATTTTGAAATGGGTTCATGTAACTGAGGGATTCAGATGTTCCCCTCCATCCTGTTCAAAACTTCCCCACCTCCCTTTGAAAATGAAGACAGGAAACGTAATGTTTCCCTGAATAAATTATTTAGTTGACCTTTGTGAAGTATTGGATTGAAACAAGTAGCATATATGTGGCTGTGTGTGTGTAGAGGAGGGAGAGAAGGATTTCATTGCCTTATTTTAAGTAGGTTAATTATTGCAGAAGATTCCCATGTAACTGTTATAATCACAATTATAAATACTTGTAACTGTCCCCAGATAATATTAACCTGTCCTCTTTTCCACACTTACTAGTAGATTAGAGAAGTGTGCATAAGGATTGATGCTATGCAAGACGTGCTAGAAAAGTTTGAATGCAAAAATTCTAATAATATATGCATATATGTATCAAGCGATTTACTTCTGAGTGTGCATCTGACTGAAGGAGAAAATGGTAGATTTCTTCAAATCCTAAATACCAGCCTCTTGAACACCACCACAAGAGACAGCTTATACTTTTACTCCCTCTGCTACTTCAATCAATGAGAGTACAGCCAAGAAATGCTAAAGAGATTCTTAGAAGAGTAGGTCGCAGGGATTCCATCTCTTCTGAAAAGTCTGGATAAACACACATGAAATGCAGAGGGCTGCATGGCCATAGTGAAAGCCCAGACACAAATGTTAGAGAAGCATTTTCTGAAGTTATCTGCCACATGAAAGAGCTTTATTTAACCTATGGAGAGAGAGAGTTAAATTTACTGCAATAATGTATGAAATCACAGCATATATAAGGGAAGGGATGAGAATCCCTTTAGATACAAAAGCTGAGACCTACATGGGCGGTGGGGCTGAAGCATATAACTTAGCTTCACGGGGCTCCCTGTGGTGCAGAGCCCCCAGGAATTGCCCTGATTTCCACCCCTAATGCTGACTCTGCACTTGCGACCACTCTAGGGGTTGAGAACCCCTAATTTATAGTATATAGAGCAGTATAAACAAGTCATTGTCTGTATGAAATTTTAGTTTGTAATGACTTCACCAGTGTTTGGGGAGAGAGGTTTGTTTTTTGGGGAGGGGGCAGAGGGTTGTAGCCTGTTGTCAAGCTTGGCAAATATCTAGATGAGTTGACATACCCTCTGGATATGCCCAGGGGTATGCATACCTCTGGTTTAGAACCACTGATCTAGTTCATCTCCTCATGCTGAGTGTGGACCTAGTAATCTAGGTCATCTTTGACAGGAGTATGTCTAACCTCCCTTGGTAACATATTCCAGTACTTCATTATCCTTATAGTTAGGGAGTTTTTTACTGATATCTAAACCAATTCATTCTTGCTGCAGATTAAACACACTACTACTTCTCTTAGCATCAGTGGACATAGACAACAATTGTCAGTTTTGAAACAGCCCTTAACATATTTGAAAACTGTAATCAAGTCCCTCCTCAGTCTTCTTTTCTCAAGATTAAATATGCCCATTTTTTAAACCTTTCCTCACAGATCAAGTTCTTTAAACCTTTTATCATTTTTATTGCTCTCCTCTGGACTCTTTCCAATTTATCTACACTTTTTTCAATGATAGCACCTCCCCTGTGCCAAATAGAATGTAAAAATTGCCTTCCGAGTCCCATGTCTTATCTATGACACTACTAATACTTCACAAAACGATAGTAGCCTTTTTCACAACTTTATCACACTCTTGGGTCATACTCAATTTGTAATCCACTGTAACCCCTGATCCTTTTTTATAGTACTACTGCCTAGCCAGTTATTCCCCATTTTGTATTTGTTCATTAGATTTTTCCTTTTTAAGTGCAATACTTTTCACTTTATCTTTTTTTGAATTTCATCTTGTTGCTTTCAGACCAATTCCCCAATTTATCAAGGTCATTTGGAATTCTAATCCTGTCCTCCAAAGTGCTTGAAACCCCTCCCAACTTGGTACTTTTGCATATTTTATAAGCACACTCTCCACTTCATTATCCAAGTAATCAAAATTAAAACACTGAATAGTACCAGACCCAGGATACACTCCTGTGGAACCCCACTAGATACATCCTCCCAGTTTGACAGCAAAACACTGATAACTACTCTTTTGAATATAGTTTTTCAACCAGTTATGCATCCACCTTATATTAATTTCATCTGGAACACATTTTCTTAGGTTGTTTATAAGAATGTCTTGTGGATCTGTGTCAAAATCCTTACTAAAATCACGATATACCACATCTACTATTTCCTGCCTATCCTTTAGGTTTTGGGGATTTGTTCCTGATAAGTCTATATCAGCTATCACTTATTGCTCTATTATCCTCTAGGTGCTTCCAGCTAGGTGATTATTTAAAAAATTGTTTCAGTATCTTTCCAGGTATTAAAATTAGGCTGACTAGTTTATAATTCCTTGGATCCTTTTTGTTCCTCTTTTTAAAGATAGGTACTATGTTTGTCCTTCTCTAGTCCTTTCCATGTGTTCTCAAAGTTATTCACTAATGGTTATGAGACAGTTTCAGCTACTTCCTTAAGTACCCTATGGTGAAGTTCATTGGGCCCTGCTGACCTGAATACAACAAATTTATCTAAATATTCTTTAACCTTGATTTTCCCTGTTCTGCCTTCCATTCCTTCCCCCTTGTTATTAATATTAATTGTATTAAGCATCTGGTCCCAATTAGCCTGCGTAGTGATGACTGAAGCAAAATAGGAATTAAACTTTTGAGCCTTGTTGGTGTTATTAGCCCTCTCTGTCTGCTAAGTAGTGGACTTACATTTTCCCTTGCTCTTCTCTTGTTCCTAATGTATTTTTGAACCCCTTCTTACTGCCTTTTGTGTCCCTTAATAGGTATAGCTCATTTTGTGCCTTTAGTCTTGCTTATTTTGTCCTTACATGCTTGTGCTATTCTTTTGTACTCATCCTTAAAAATTTGTCCATGTTTACACTTTTGGGGGGTTTCCTTTTTGATTTTCAGGTCATTAAAGAGCTCCTGATAGAGACATATTGGCCTCCTATTGTTCTTGCTATCTTTTCTTCATGTCAGATTAGTTTTCTGTTGCATGTTTAATATTTTTTTTGAGACACTGCCAGATCTCCTGAACGCTGCAGGCTCTCCTGAACTTTTTCCCTTAGATTTTTTTCCCAAGGGACCCATCTCATAGTTCTATATGTTTGTTAAAGTCTGCTTTATTTGAAGTCTGTTATCCCCATTGTGCTACTCTCACTCCTTCCTTCCCTTTGAATAATGAAATCTATCTGTGATGGAGTGTATAAACCCCTCATTGACAGGGAAGAGTCTTGGGAGGCTCTGTGTGCTAAGGTAGCCCTGCGCCTCCAGCCCTGCTAGTCATGCATGGGAAGGAGGATGGCTTTAAAAGGAGGAAGCTGCAGCCTGCAAGGTGGGAAAGCCCAGAGAAGAGAGTAACTCCTGAAACAATAGAAAGGACCCTTGTGCCATAGGGTACGTCTACACTACAGCATAATTTCAAATTAACTTAAACTGGTTTTATAAAACAGATATTATAAAGTCGATTTTACGCGTCCACACTAGGCACATTAATTCGGTGGTGTACGTCCATGGTCCTAGGCTACCATCGATTTCCGGAGCGTTGCACTGTGGGTAGCTATCCCATAGCTATCCCATAGTTCCCGCAGTCTTCCCTGACCCTTGGAATTCTGGGTTAATACCCCAGTGCCTGATGGGGCAAAAATCATTGTCGCGGGTGGTTCTGGGTACAGCCTCACCCCTCCCTTCCTGAAAGCAGCAGACATCCATTTCGCGCCTTTTTTACTGGGTGAACTGAAAGCAAACTCCATAGCACAGCAAGCATGGACCCTGCTCAGCTCAATACCACGATCGTGGACGTTGTAAACACCTCACGCATTCTCATGCTATCTATGGTGAACCATGAACTGCAAACACAGGAGAGGAGGAGGCAGCTACGGCAGCGCGGCGACAAGAGTGATGAGGACATGGACACTGATTTCTCCCTAACCGCAGGCCCCCGCGCTTTGGAGCTCCTCCTGGTAATGGGGGAGATTCTACCCATTGAACGCAGATTTTGGGCCAGGGAAACAAGCACAGACTGGTGGGACCGCATAGTTTTGCAGGTGTGGGACGATTCGCAGTGGCTGCGAAACTTTCGCATGCCTAAGAGCACTTTCTTTGAACTTTGTGATTTGCTTTCCCCTGCCCTGAAACGCCATCATACCAAGATGAGAGCAGCCCTCACAGTGGAGAAGCGAGTGGCAATAGCCCTCTGGAAGCTTGCAAAGCCAGACAGCTACCGGTCAGTCGGGAATCAATTTGGAGTGGGAAAATCTACTGTGGGGGCTGCTGTGTTGCAAGTAGCCAAAGCAATCATTAAGCTGCTGCTACGAAAGGTTGTGATTCTGGGAAACGTGCAGGTCATAGTGGATGGCTTTGCTGCAATGGGATTCCCTAACTGTGGGGGGGCGATAGATGGAACTCATATCCCTATCTTAGCACCGGAGCACCAGGGCACCCAGTACATAAACCGCAAGGGGTAGTTTTCAATGGTGCTGCAAGCACTGGTGGATCACAAGGGACGTTTCACCAACATCCACGTGGGATGGCCAGGAAGGGATCATGCCTTCAGAAGCACTGTTCTGTTTAAACGGCTGCAGCAAGGGACTTGCTTCCCGGCCCAGAAAATAACAGTTGGGGATGTTGAAATGCCTGTCGTTATCCTGGGTGACCCAGCCTACCCCTTGATGCCATGGCTCATGAAGCCATACACAGGCAGCCTGGACAGTGGTCAGGAGCTGTTCAACTACAGGCTGAGCAAGTGCAGGATGGTGGTAGAATGTGCATTTGGCCGTTTAAAGGCTCGCTGGCGAACGTTACTCACTCGCTCAGACCTCAGCCAAACCAATGTCCCCTTTGTTATTGCTGCTTGCTGTGTGCTCCACAATCTCTGTGAGAGTAAGGGGGAGACCTTTATGGTGGGGTGGGAGGCTGAGGCAAATCACCTGGCAGCTGATTACGCGCAGCCAGACACCAGGGCGATTAGAAGAGCTCACCAGGAAGCGGTGCACATCAGAGAAGCCTTGAAAACGAGTTTCATCATGGGCCAGGGTACGGTGTGACTGCTGTGTTTGTTTCCCCTTCATGATCCTCCCCGCCTTTATTGACTCCTCCTGTAAGCAACCCACCCTCCCTCTTCGATTATAGCTTGCTTCTGGAAATAAAGTTACTATAGTTTAAAAAGCATGTATTCTTTATTAAAAGTCATTCCCTGTAAGCAACCCACCCTCCCCCTTCGTTTAAAAAGCATGTAATTATAAAAAGAGTAAGAGAAATAACAAGGTATCCCGGGAGTGGTTTGGGAGGAGGATAGGAGGGAAGGAAAAGGCCATTAAGCACATTTCAATGTAATGACAGCCTTTTGGTTGGACTGTCCACGGGGGGAGGGGGGGGTGGAGTGGGCTGGTGCACAAAGCCTTCCCTCACACGTTCTTACACGTCTGCGTGTGGAAGATATGGAACATGGTGAGTACTGAGGGTGGTTACACAGGGGCTGCAGCGGCACTCTGTGACCCCGCTGCTCCTCTGAAGATCCACCAGACGTCGGAGGATGTCAGTTTGATCACGCAGCAGCTCCAGCGTTGCATCCTGCCACCTCTGATCTTCCTGCCGCCACCTCTCATCTCGAGCGTCTCTCCTATCCTCACGTTCGTCCTTCCTATCCTCACGTTCACTGGCATCTTTCCTGTACTTTGCTACCACTTCCTTCCACTCCCCCAGATGAGCTCTTTCATTGCGGATTACTGCCATGATTTCTGTGAACATTTCATCTCGTGTCCTCTTGTTCCTCCGCTTTATCTGAGCTAGCCTTCGGGATGCAGTAGGGAGGCTTGAAAAATTTGCAGCTGCATGAGTGGGGGAAAATAGTGATAGAAGGATTATAAAAGATACATTTCACAGAACAATGGCTATACTCTTTCACAGTGAACAACACTATTCACCTTACATGGCACATGTGATTTCACTACAAGGTCGCATTTGGATTCTTTTAGTATTGAGTGCCTGTGGCTGTGGTGTAACAGATCAACACAGACGCAGGTCCGGGAATCACAATTCAGCTTGCATGCGGTCATGGTAAGGCAAAGAGGCATATAGCTTCTCCCTGTGCTGCTTCTTTAACAAGGAGCAGCAGACGCCAAACCCTAACCCTAACCCTGGAATTGCTTTACCCCTCCCCCCACCGCATGGCTGGGATAATGGAAGATCACTGCTAATCACCCCCCCTTTCTGCTCCCCCCCCACCGGGTGGCTGGTAGCTGGGAAGATTCCTGCTGGCCAAACGCTAAAAAGCTCAGCGCCATTAATCCCCCTCACCTCCCCCCACTTAGCTACCTGCAAGGAAGGATTTCTTTTAAGCAACAGGCAAGCAGCCCCGTAAGAATGGCCATCTCTGTCCCCTTAATAAAATTCCTTAATTTCAACCAGGTTACCATGAACGATATCACTCTGCTGAGGATAACAGAGCGAGATAAAGAACGGATGTTTCTTGAATGCCTGCAATCACCGGCACCATACACAGCTAGGCTTTGTCATGCAATGATACCCGATTACTTGCTACATGCATGGCGTGGTAAAGTGTCCTACCATGGTGGACGGAATAAGGCTGCCTTGCCCAGAAACCGTCTGCAAAGGCTTTTGGAGTACCTCCAGGAGCGCTTCATGGAGATGTCCCTGGAGGATTTCTGCCCCATCCCCAGACATGTTAACAAACTGTTCCAGTAACTTTAATGCCTGGTAATGCATGCCAAGCCCTCATGGCAAATCAATCATTAAAAAACACTTGCTTTTAAACCATGTTCTATATTTACAAAGGTACACTCACCAGAGGTCGCTTCCATGGCTTCACTGTCTGGGCTAGTGGGTTGGGAGGGCTGGGACGGTAATTCCGTCTGGGTCACAAAAAGCTCCTGGCAGTTGGGGAGAATGGAGTGCTGTGTGCTCTCTGCAAGCTCTTCCTCCTCGTCATCTTCCCCCTCTGCTGAATCCTCATCCATGGTTGAGATTATAACCCCCACCTCGGAATCCACGGACAAGGGGATGGTAGTGGTGGCGCAGCCCCCTAAAATTGCATGCAGCTCAGCGTAGAAGCGGCATGTTTTTGGCCCTGATCCGGATCTTCCGTTTGTTGCTTTGGTTTTCTGGTAGGCTTGTCTGAGCTCCTTCACTTTCATTCTGCAATGCACTGAGTCCCTGGTGT
This sequence comes from Gopherus flavomarginatus, assembly GCF_025201925.1. Lineage (NCBI taxonomy): Eukaryota > Metazoa > Chordata > Testudines > Testudinidae > Gopherus > Gopherus flavomarginatus. The sequence goes on from NC_066617.1 coordinate 184,374,119, forward strand.
GGCTTCTCTCCCTCCTGGTATTGGAAATTTTTTCAAAAGTTTTTTCATTTCATCTTTTGGAACGCAGTTCTGATAGCACTGAATCCTCTCCCCATATAGCGATAAGATCCAGTACCTCTCGTGCGGTCCCTGCTGGTGCTCTTTTTCTATTCTCAGGAGACTGCATTGTTACCTGTGCTGATGAGAGCTTCACGCTGGCCAAACAGGAAATGCAATTCAAAAGTTGGCGGGGCTTTTCCTGTATACCTGGCCAGTACATTAGAGTTCAGATTCCTGTCCAGAGCGGCCAGTGGTGCACTGTGGGATACCGCTCGGAGGCCAATAACTTTGATTTGCGGCCACACTAACCCTAAATCGATATGTTAATATCGATTTTAGCATTACTCCTCTCGTCGGGGAAGAGTACAGAAATCGATTTAAAGAGCCCTTTAAATCAATATACATTGCATTGTAGTGTGGATGAATACAGCTTTAAATTGATTTAACGCTGTTAAAATCGATTTAACTGTGTAGTGTGGACCAGGCCAGAAATCCCTCAGCTCTGTGAGGAGCCCAAGAACCCCCAGGGGCAAGCCCAATAGGGACAGACTAACTTGGCTACCCAACCACAAGGACTCCAACAAAACTGCTATCCAGGCACCCCTACACATATTTGGCATTGGTGCCTTGGACATATTTGCCTTTGGATTGACTCCAGGAGGGGCTTCTTTTGCATTGAACCTGAAATTTCCTTTTCTCCCATGCATAAACAAATTAAACAGGCCCACAAGGGCAGGGCCCACTACAAGCACTAAGAGGCTATGACCTGTACTGGGCCAAACCTGTGGTAGGAAATGGGCTTGGTGGAGGGCCCAGCTTAGTTAGGAAGGCACCCCAGAGAGACTGTTTTTGCACTATCGTTTCCTGATTGTTTTCACCCAGATTGCCTTCCATCTTCAAGAGTCACAACCAATTTGGCCCTATAGGTCAGAATCAAATCTAAAATGACTGCCCCGTCTGTTTACTATAGCATGTGCTATTATTAGATTCTTTCATCTTCTTTGGAGTTCATATAATGCCTAATGAGGTGCAGAGTGAAGAAATGATAACTCATCTCAAGGGATTAATGTAAATCAAAAGTATTTGTACTTTCCTCAGCAAAATCAAATTTCTGAACAAAATGTTTAAAAAAAAAGATTACTGGGGAAATGGTGCATAAAATTTCTAGGAATCAGGTCCTAACTCTGTAATCTAACTCTTGGGGAACAATTAAGGCATTAAAAAGTCTCAAGGTATTTGTCTGTCATTTTTACTGGGACAAGAGGAATTAAGATAATCTAAAGAAAATCTTAATTACACATTACAAATAGAAGTGCAGAAACAGAAGACTTCATAAGGCTAATAATGCTGCTTAGAAGCTATCATGAACAATGCTGAGGGCTGGGAAGGACCTCTGTTGGAGGCTCTCTCTAATCTCCTATAAACAAAGGAAGCATAACACAAAGGGCAATTAATGCAAACTGTCAACAGTTTTACAGGAGGAATTTACTAGAATACATATGTAAATGTCCTTACTTATTAATGCAAAAATCAAAGAAATTATTCCATTTTTTTAAGTTGTGAGAACTATAAATATATGCAGGAAACAAAAAAGGTACCAAATTACAGTATTTGCATATTGGTTAAAGCAAAATGCTGCTTCAACTGTAATCATACTCTTAAGAGTTCAAAATGGATTACACGTAACAGTTAAAAAAAAAAAGGTATCAAGTCAGAAACTGGGGAATTCTAAGCGAGAATATACATCTCAAGGTCTAAGAACACTGAAAAGGCAGAGAATCCTGTTTGGAGAACTTAAACTGAATGAAGTCAGGAGAGGCTAAGCTAGAGGAGCCAATTATACCAGAAAAGCGATGTAAAACATTGAAAAGCATTCTGAAAATGAAGGTCCTCAGGTAAGAATGGTATTACCTTAGAATTCCATAAGGAACTGGGGAATATTATTGTTTTTTTCTTTTTTGTTAGGAAGGTAAATTGGTAAGAAAATGTGGAGTTAAATTAGTCGTAATTAATGCTGTAAAGCATAGACAGTAAGTGTGTTATTCCACTGTTGATTATAAACATGAAAGCAAACAGTAATATAAAATCCTGACCTCAGGATTGAATAAATATTTCAATTTTCAATACACAAAAAACAAAAAACTTTAGAGAGAAGAACTATTCTGTAAATAACACTCCAGTGCAGTGGTTATCAACTTATTTACCACTGTGGGTAGCATATGCAGCTCTCTCTGTGTTATGTGGGCCACATCCACGCAATATACAAGCTACCTATACGGCCCTGAGATGTCACATAGGCTGCAGCTATGTGTTGATTGGGCAGCAAGCGCCCTGCAGGCTGCTGGTTGAGAACCAATGCCCAAAAGTAACCTGGAAAAAAGCTATCGGAAATGCATTTGGGAATTTTGCATTTCCTCTATAGAGTCAATAGAAGATTTTTAGTATGGGTCTCATCCTTCATTCCTTGAATATCAGTAACTCTTGTTGACATCAGTAGGAATACTTAACCAGAAAATCATGTAAGTCTGAGTCATACATAAGTAAATTACTCCAAAGTTGATGGGACAATATCACAGGTGGTAAGGCTGTGGAACAAGAAAGCCACATTTTCAGTATTAGTGTTCATGTAGAGTACAGTGAAATTCTTATCATGGAAGCAGGTTTAAAACCAACTTCAGCCATGTACCTTGTTCAAAGAGAAAGCTAACATAAAATGGATCATGATGGGGAGTTTTTATTGTGGCTGTCTTCTGCCAGACTAGCAGCACCTCTCTGGGTTAGTACAAGAGTGGGTTGGGACAAGAAGACTGACTAGCAGATTGGAATAAAAGGAGAAATGAGATGCAGGAGACAGTGAGGGTGTGGGGAAATGACTAGATACTGAAACATGGTGGTGGAACTTTTCATCTTTAATACAGAAAAAAGTACAAATTATGTGAGGCATTGTGTGATATGAGTTCTCTAGTAAGAGGCCATGGTATGTGGAAATATGAGGACAACTTTTACAGAGACTGTGATTTGCAATTCCCACTTACTGACATCCAGGCTTGGGGGACCACAGAATGTGAAAGGTGCCTGCTGGTGAAATCTCTCAGACAGTAGGTGGGAGAGCTACAGGATGAGGTGGCTAAGTTGAGAAGCATCCAAAACCACGAGCAATTCCTGGACAGTGTCCATATGGAGACAGCTGAAGTAGCTGTCCCAGTACACAGGACTGCTGACACACCACTAGGGAGGAGGAGATGGCTCAGGGTGGACACTGGCAGCTGGTTACTTCTGAAAGCAGGCCGTGCACCAACCCTGTCCTGAACCCTCCCGCCATGGTAATAAGTAACCATTATGCTCTTCTTGATACAGGAGAGAAGGAATCACCCCCTTCAGTAGAGGATGTGAAGCCTCGTACACCTAAGGCTGGGAGGTGTGCTGCCACCACTCCAAATAGGAAACTTAGGGTAGTGGTGGTCAGAGATTCTCTGCTGAGGGGGACGGAGGCGCCCATCTGTCACCCTCACATTTCATCTTGGGAGGTACGCTGCCTGCCGGGGGCCCGTATCTGAGATGTTATGTAGGCATTGTCAAGGATTATCCAGCCCTCTGACTACTACCCCATGCTACTCATCCATGTGGCACAAATGATGCTGTGAGGTGTGACACTGAGTGGATCAAGAGTGACTACAGGGCTCTGGGAGTACAGGCAAAGGAGTTTAAAGTGCAGGTGGTATTCTCTTCCATCCTTCCTGTCAAAGGTAGGGGCCCGGGCAGAAACAGGTGCATCGTGGAGGTGAATGCCTGGCTGCGAAGATAGTGTCGCCAGGAGGGTTTTGGCTTCCTCGACCACGGGATGCTATTCCAGGAAGAACTGCTAGGCAGAGATGGCATTCACCTTTTGAGGAGGGGAAAGACTCTATTTGGACACAGACTGGCTAACCTACTGAGGAGGTCTTTAAACTAGGTTCGACAGAGACAGGTGAGCAAAGCCCACAGGTAAGTGTGGAACATGGAGACCTGGGAGATGGGTTGGAAATAGGAGGGATCGTGGGCTATAATGGCAGAGAGAAAGGAGAGTCTAGGCAAAACTGGGAGGCAAGATCAAATCAGTATCTTAGATGCCTATATACAAATGCAAGAAGTATGAGTAATAAGCAGGAAGAATTGGAAGTGCTAATAAATAAATACAACTATGACATTGGCATCACCAAAACTTGGTGGGATAATACACAGGATTGGAATGTTGGTGTGGATGGGTACAGCTTGCTCAGGAGGATAGACAGGGGAAAAAGGGAGGAGGTGTTGCCTTCTATATTAAAAATGTACACACTTGGACTGAAGTGGAGATGGACATAGGAGACAGAAGTGTTGAGGGTCTCTGGGTAAAAAACAAAGGTGGTGTTATGCTAGGAGTCTACTACAGGCCACCTAACCAGGTGGAAGAGGTGGATGAGGCTTTTTTTAAACAACGGCACTTCAACTATCCAGATATATGTTGGGAAAATAACACAGTGGGGCACAGACCATCCAATAAGTTCTTGGCCTGCATTGCAGACAACTTCTTATTTCAGAAGATTGAAAAAGCTACTGGAGGGAAGCTGTTCTAGAATTGATTTTAACAAATAGGGAGGAACTCGTTGAGAATTTCAAAGTAGAAGGCAGCTTGGGTAAAACTGATCATGAAATCATAGAGTTCACAATTCTAAGGAAGGGTAGAAGAGAGTACAGCAAAATAGAGACAATGGATTTCAGGAAGGAGGATTTTGGTAAGCTCAGGTAAGGTCCCATGGGAATCAAAACTGAGGGGAAAAACAACTGAGTAGAGTTGGCAGTTTTTCAAGGGAACACTATTAAGAGCCCAAAAACAGGCTATTCCGCTGGGTAGGAAAGATAGAAAATGTGCCAAAAGACCACCTTGGCTTAACCACAAGATCCTGAATGATCTAAAAAATTAAAAGGAGTCATATAAAAAAATGGAAACTAGGTCAGATTACAAAGGATGAATATAGGCAAACAACACAGGAATGCAGGGGCAAGATTAGAAAGGCAAAGGCACAAAATGAGCTCAAACTAACTACAGGAATAAAGGAAAACAAGAAGACTTTTTATAAATACATTAGAAGTAAGAGGAAGACCAAGGACAGGGTAGGCCCACCGTTCAGTGAGGAGGGAGAAACAGTAACAGGAAACTTGGAAATGGCAGAGATGCTTAATGGCTTCTTTGTTTTGGTCTTCACCGAGAAGTCTGAAGGAATGCCTAACATAGAAAATGCTAATGGGAAGGGGGCAGGTTTAGAAGATTAAAAAAAAAACAAGTTAAAAATAACTTAGAAAAGTTAGATGCCTGTAAGTCACCAGGGCCTGATGAAATCCTAGAATACTCAAGGAGCTAACAGAGGAGGTATCTGAGCCTCTAGCTATTATCTTTGGAAAATCATGGGAGACAGGAGAGATTCCAGAAGAGTGGAAAAGGGCAAATATAGTGCCAATCTATTAAAAGGGAAATAAAAACAATCAAGGAAACTACAGACCAGTTAGTTTAACTTCTGTGCCAGGGAAGATAATGGATCAAGTAATAAAGGAAATCATCTGCAAACACTTGGAAGGTGGCAAGGTGATAAGGAATAGCCAGCATGGATTTGTAAAGAACAAATCACGTCAAACAAATCTGATAGATTTCTTTGATAGGATAACGAGTCTTGTGGATAAGGGAGAAGCTGTGAATGTGGTATACCTAGACTTTATTAAGGCATTTGATATTGTCTTTCGTGATATTCTTATCAATAAACTAGGCAAATTCAACTTAGATGGGGCTACTATAAGGTGGGTGCATAACTGGCTGGATAACCGTACTCAGTATTTATTAATGGTTCCCAATCCTGCTGGAAAGGTATAACCAGTGGGGTTCTGCAGGGGTCTGTTTTGGGAGCGGCTCTGTTCAATATCTTCATCAACGACTTAGATATTAGCATAGAAAGTACGCTTATTAAGTTTGCAGATGATACCGAACTGGGAGGGATTGCAACTGCTTTGGAGGATAGGGTCATAATTCAAAATGATCTGGACAAATTGGAGAAATGGTCTGAGGTAAACAGGATGAAGTTTAACAAAGACAAATGCAAAGTGCTCCACTTAGGAAGGAACAGTCAGTTTCACACACACAGAATGGGAAGAGACTCTCTAGGAAGGAGTCCAGCAGAAATGGCCTACATTTAAGCAGAAAGGGATCTAAGGGTTATAGTGGGACACAAGCTAAATATGAGTCAACAGTGTGATGCTGTTGCAAAAAAGGCAAACATGATTCTGGGATGCATTAACAGGTGTGTTGTGAGGAAAACATGAGAAGTCATTCTTCCGCTCTACTCTGCACTGGTTAGGCCTCAACTGGAATATTGTGTCCAGTTCTGGGCACTGCATTTCAAGAAAGATATGGAGAAATTGGAGAGGGTCCAGAGAAGAGCAACAAGAATGATTAAAGGTCTTGAGAACATGACCTATGAAGGAAGGCTGAAAGAATTGGGTTTGTTTAGTTTGGAAAAGAGAAGACTGAGAGGGGATACGATAGCAGTTTTCAGGTATCTAAAAGAGTGTCATAAAGAGGAGGGAGAAAACTTGTTCACCTTAGTCTCTAAGGATAGAACAAGAAGCAATGGGCTTAAACAGCAGCAAGGAAGGTTTAAGTTGGACATTAGGAAAATGTTCCTAACTGTCAGGGTGGTTAAATACTGGAATAAATTGCCTAGGGAGGTTGTGGAATCTCCATCTCTGGAGATATTTAAGAGTAGGTTAGATAAATGTCTATCCGGGATGGTCTAGACAATATTTGGTCCTGCCATGAGGGCAGGGGACTGGACTCGATGACCTCTCAAGGTCCCTTCCAGTCCTAAAATCTATGAATCCATGAAAGTCACTTGCAATCCATAACAAAGCTGATATGTCTTCACCATTTGCAGGTGACCTGATTTCCATCAGCCCCACTTAAATATTTATACTCTGCTAATGTAAGGTGCAAACTTTTGCCACTATCAAGGTAATATTGATTAGCGTAATATTAAATTCCTGACATATTTCTGCAGATATGTGCAATACTTTCATTTATGAGGCAGTAAAGCATGTGGATATCCTCTTGCTTACAAAAGTCTTACATTATTGTAACTCAGTTGGCTTCATTGGAAATATTCCTGATTTACATCAGTATAAATTAACAAGTATAACGAAAAGAATCAAGTACATAGGATTTTGGTTTAGCTCTGATTCTTCCTTTGTTTCTTCTATCTGCATCCCCTTTTTGGAGTTGGCAGCTGTCGCGCTGTTGGCCTACATTTAAGGGGCCAGTCAATTTTTGGGTGGCCAAATTAAGATACCATACAGAGGCTTGATACTCAGAAAGTGCTGAGCTCTGATCATCAGAAAATCAAGACTCTTTAAAGCATCTGAAGTTGGGAATCCATCCCTTACTTCTGAAAATGAAATGTTTTCTGGCCTAGCAGAATATCAAGTAGGAGTTTGTAACTTGTGCATTGAATTTGGAGGTAGGTTTGAGGAGGCAGGTTTTTGTAGTGATTTACTACACTCTTTGACATGCAGACTGTGGGAGCATATGGCTTTGAATGTTTTAAAGTTAATTCAGTGTGTCATCTAACTTCCATCTCTCCTATTGGGAAAAGCTATTGAGCCTTTACCTGGTGGAATTTAAATGTGAAACACTTAAAAGATATTTTACAAAACACATAAAATACATTTCTAGATGAACTTTAAGTAAGATCTACTTAATAGTGTATCTAATGGAGAACAAAAGACCTTGTGATAAAGAACCGGTTTTAGAAACAAAATTAATTCATTTCCTAAAAGGAATTGGATAAACAGTTATCATTACTAAGATGGTCCATGGTATGAAACCTTTATCACATCAAACAATAATGAAATATGACATTTAAATCCTCAACCATTCTAAATGGTGAGTCAGAAAACAGAACATTACTGATATCTTAGAGAACGAAAATATATGAGGGGGAAAGTGATGCAGAGCATACATAAGCTATTTATTTTACTGACCCTAGTCAATCTTGCTCTCATTTTTTTTTAAATATTTTACCCAGTTGACATGCTACAAGATATGACATTCATTAGATCTGTCAGAAAAAGCAGCTTCGATAAATAGACAGGAAGGATTAGCAGAATTCTATGAAAGGAAGAAATGGTGATAATGCTGCAGGAAAATGATGCTATGCTATCTAAAAATTGCCTTTTGCCAAGATGTAAAGGAGTCTATAACAACCATGACAAGTATGCTGTAAAAAAATAGGTTGCAGAACCTTTTAACAGTCTATATCTTAAAATATAAAAGTAATATATCTTGGTACAGTAAGGTATATGCATGATAACTAAGAAAGTACTGTACATTGTTTAATCAGGGGTTATTTTTTATTCAGTTTCAGGTGTTTTTTGTATTAAATGAGGAATAAGTTATCTGCACAAAAACATGCTGATCCAGAGGTCACATTACTCAAGGTGGATCTTGATTACTAATCAAATTGCATATTATTTAGATTGAGGTTATAGACAATAAAAGAAACCTGTAGCAAAGTTTGATTAATCTTCACCAAACACTTATCACTTATTCATTAGCACATAGTGAGATGTGTTTCTGTTTCTCTCTCATGAAGGACTGTACAATTTGTTTTTATAGCAGAGCAGACAGAGCTAGGGACTAATCTTGCTAATTTAACTCATGCAATTTTGTCCCTAATGTCTAATCTGGACCTCAGATCAGCAAAGCACGCTGATTAAATTCATCCGTATTCATCACAATTTTTAAGCATGTGCTTAAGTCCCATTGAAGTCAAGCATGCACTTAAGTGCTTTGATGAGTACGGCTGGACTGCTGAAATGGGGCCGTGGTGAACTGCTTCAAGCTGCAGCCTGTAACAAATGTTAGGAAAACAAAAATAATACACATTCTCTGTAATGCTCATACAAGATTGTACAGTACTATCCCAGGGTGTGTGTGTGTGTATTCTTCCTGATTATAGCTAGTGATCGTATTAAGCCTTCAACCATGGAGATTGAGCTTTCCGTCCCTTGCTCAGGTGAGTAGCCCTCATGCAGTCACTCCCCTTAACATTAATATGCTCTAATTGTTATACCAGGCAATGCAAATGCTACTTCTTTATTGTTCAGTGGTACCAAGGTCTTTTTTCTATCTTGCCAAGTTATTTGCTTTGAATTCTGGTAAACTAATCAAAAGGTGATTAACTTATAAAACTTCAAATTATCAGAATGAAAATAAAATTGTCTTTGTGAACTGTGTACGAGTTTAAAATTGGAGCTACTCACTAGTCTTACTTATTGTGCAATGCTCCCACTATTTGAGAATAAATTTCCTGAAGTTAAGATATCCCTCAACATGTCTTAATGAATTGTTGCCCCATATTTAAATTAAAGTTTGATAGATAAATACATGATTATATAAGAATCTTTTGAGTGGAGAGCTGTATAGTTGTTAGGCCTTAACAAACCATCGTAAAATCATGTAATTGCCACCTACTGGTTACAACTTATTATGACACTGAGCAATGGTAATGTAAAGAAAATGGGAGGGAGGGAAATGTTGAAAAAGGGGAAATATCCAATGAAGAGCTATTGTCTTTCAAACCAGAATAAGTTACTGGAGGGGTAAAAATACTCTCAGACACACGTGATACATACATTATATATAATCACTCCCAAGGATATATAAATACCTCCTTAAGTAACCCAAAATAATCTGGTTACATTTGAACATATTATTCAACAGCTACCGTATATCACCAGCTTTCTTCTCTAGCCTCTTCCTGTTCAGTAGAGATGTTATTAGTATGTTTAATGTATCATTAATTAAATGTAATTGAACAATATGTTAATTCTGTTCTTTATCATGAACACATATGACTCAGTTAGAGAGGAAAGATAAGCAGTGTAATTTAAGTACTTTACCTTAAATCTGTCAAATGTTACATTTATTTCTGGAAAGCAAAAAAAAAAAAAGGGAGGGGAGCAGAGTAAGGTAGAATGCAGGATGGAAGGGAAGGCTAGCAACCTTCCACTTAAGGATAGCTCAGTGGTTTAAGCATTAGCCTACTAAACCCAGGGTTGCAAATTCAATCCTTGAGGGGGACACTGAGGGATCCAGGGTAAAAATCAGTAATTGGTCTTGCTAGTGAAGGAAGGGGGCTGGACTCAATGACCTTTTGAGGTCCCTTCCAGTTCTAGGAGATAAGTATATCTCCTATTAATTATTATTATTTAAATAATGAGCATGTAACAAAGTTGAGGCAGAATCTAATTGCCTGATTTATCAACCTATCCATAAGCATAAACAAAGAATAGTACCTATAGAGGATTAGATAACCCAGACCTATTGACACCCTGAAAAGTGCAGCACTGTTGGAATATAGAGGTGTTTGGTTGGAAAGTCATAAAAATAGGAACCACTAGCAAAATCTGGCTCCAGAACTGGGTTCAGATTTTGAATCTCAGTATGGAGGATGTTCACATGTGAGGTTCTGATTTGTTTCCATATCTACAAAAACGTGGAAACTGGGTGTTATACTTATACTTTATATACTTAAATCTAGCACACCTAAAACACAATCTCCTGCATTCTCTGCTGCAATCTGAGAAAAGCCAGAGTGCTAGTCCCCTTATGCTGAGGTTGGGAAAGCGATAGCAGAAGAACCAGCTGTAGACATATACAGGCTAGGGGAATTGTCAGCTGGGAAGATCCACCTAGGGTCCAGCTCCTTTGCACTGCTCTGAACAATATTTTTTGAGCTAAAATAAAAGGCCAGTTCCTGCAAATGTAACTTAGAATATTTTTTCTCACACAAAGATTCCCATTGATTTAACTGTATAAAAGTTCCTATACTATTGCTATATTGTTTGTACTACTCTTTTATTTAGGGTAAGTATGCTGTAATACTTTCCTTTATAGTGCCAGGTGCTAACACAGTGTAAATGGAAAGCCTTAGTTTAAATGAATGCATGTATGAAACTCTGAAATACAAAATTCCCCAAGTAGTATATATAGGAAACATACAGGTGCTCCTCTTTGTCCACCTTGATTTTGGTCTTTCACATACAAGTACAGCATGTTCACATTTGGAGACATGCTAACAAGCTTCACTTAGTTCACTTTTAGAACTTACTTTGGTCACCAGTGAAATGAGTTTGAAAGTCTCAGCCTGGTTACTATTAAGTGCTGAGTAGTCTATATAAAAAACCATACCCTCTGCCCAATGTAAGCCTTACACTTGCTGTAGGCCAGAAATGATATGCTGCATGTTGTGAAAGGTGAGTGGGAAGGTTTACACAAGACTTTAGCTCATGTTTAAAGACCATCTCCTTCATAAGTACTTGAAATCTAATCCATTTTCAAAAAGAAAACTGCATTTCCTATTTCTTTCTCTATTTTTTAACTTTCCTTGTTATGATTACTGTTATCTCACTTCTATAACATTGACTGGTCCGCTTCACTGCTTCCTTTGTTGCTCTTATATTAACTGTGCATTTATTTTTAACTTTTTTTTTTATCTTGGAAGAAAAATAGTGTTGTCCTGCCCTCAGTCACCTAATCATCACTCTTACACACAATGGGACTCTGTGTAGACTTTCTTTCCACAAGTTTCCCTCTATATTAATGTCAAGTGCAGTTGTTGGGGAGAGGTTTTTCTTTATCAGTATAAAAAAAACCCTTTACTATTATCAGTATAAAAACAACCTTGAGCACATCTCCTAAGAGATGCTCCTTATGCTGCAGTGTTCTTGGGGATTATTCATTCATTTGTTCCAAATCCTCCTTTTTGATTTGCCAATATGAAAAGTTATATTATGGTACCATAGTTTAAAGTGGTACCATAGTTACATTGATCAGTGGTAAATGATTCAGCTAAAGATGGCTCTGGGTCTCAGTGTGTGATTTAGCACTTTAATGTTAGCATTTTTTTTTTTTTTGTTATTCAGTGGGAAATAAGCCATTACAATCCTTCCAAACATTTCATGGAAAGATACCCAGAAGTTTCATTCTGCTTTCCATGCTCCCAGTATAACCATAAGGGTCAAAAGACTCTCCCCTGCCCCACACTGTCAGTGGTCATTTACCACAGTACAAAGTGAGTGTGAAACGCTACCACCATTGTAATTGTAACTGTAACTGAGTGGAGCATTCTGATTTGCTGGTATTTGGTACTTTCTTTGCACAGGTATAAATGACTATACAAGATGAAAGGCAGTAAAGAATTAGGCTTAGAGGGTGTCATTTTTCAGATCTTACTCTTTCCAAGCTCCTTTTTATTTCAGTGGGATGTCTCCACAGATAAATTCTGCAAGGTTAGTCCCCAAGAGCAGTGGTTCTCAACCAGGGGTACATGTACCCCTGGGAGTACATCAACTCATCTAGGTATTTGCCTAGTTTTATAACAGGGAATATAAAGTCAGTACAAATTAAAATGTCATACTGACAATGACTTGTTTATACTGCTCTAGACCCTGAAATGTGAGTAAAATATTTATATTCCAATTAATTTATTTTATAATTATATGGTAAAAATGAGAAAGTAAGCAATTTTTCAGTAACAGTTACTGTGAAACTTTTGTATTTTTATGTCTGATTTTGTAAGCAAGTAGTTTTTAAGTGAGGTGAAACTTGGGGTATTCAAGACAAATCAGACTTCTGAAAGGGGTACAGCAGTCTGGAAAGTTTGAGAGTCACTGTCCTAATGTACTGGAAAAATGATCTCATAAACAGAGATCTGCATGATATGAAACAGCTTTCTCTTTCAGTTAGTTAAGAAACAGCATATTTTCTTCTTTATATCCTTTCCTCATGACTCTGAGTAGGTGGTGTTCTCATCATAACCAAGGCACAGTTGCTGAATCTTGATGAAACATGTCTTGGTCTAAACCTAGGCTGCAGGTATAACTAATTGACTCTTTCAGGTACAAGGCTGGTGGACTTACTCATTTATGGGTTATTTTATTTTATGATCATATATTTTGTTGTTGCTATCAGGGTGAGTTGGGAGCTTTAATTTCAGCTCATCTGTATTTCAGAGTAGCCTGGATAAGCACGCTGAAGTTTGACCAGCAGCAATAAGAGAGGGCTGTGAGTTTTGTCCTTTATTTTTCTGAAGTGTTTCTCCCATAAAAGACTATTTTGCGTGTGTACAAAGGTACCCCAAATGCCTATCTGCATGGATCTGTATACATGCAGAGTAAGATTTTATTAAATTGTCAATGTTTCACAGTTATGATATGGGGGACAAAAATGACCCCCAGTAGAGTGCTTATAACATTGCTTGCTTTTTATATGCCTTAATCTTTCTGTTCTATATTTTTATAAATATTTTATTTGCAGTTTGTAGAGCTGCTTCTGTCAGGCTGTGGGAAACATTTAGTATTAAATTATTACTATCACTTCCTTCACTAAATACAAATTCCAGTGTTGCCTTATGAGATACAAATCTGAGGAGTTCAAGCGGCTAAAATCTCTGTTGATCAAAGAAACTCATCTAGCTAAATCTGCATGCAAATCCTTCAAAAGATGGGCATGGGAGAGAAGGGGCGACTGAATTCTGAGCTGTTTTAAGAACTGGGCCCTGTCCCTGTTTGACCTAAGGCTTTACCTCAGCTGATGGTAACATATCAAAGGTGACGCATTTGTCAGTAAGATAAGCTGCTGCTCTAAATGTGATGCACAATCCTTTACCGAAAATCTTAAGTCCCTGATGGCTTCAGTGGGACTACCCACAGTGCATAAGGCTAAGCAGCTATGTAAATCTTTGCAGGTTTGGGATCTGATTGTACACAAAAAAAAGTTAGTTATGGGAACACAATTTCCATAGCATATTATTAACAAAAAGATAAGTATTTGCTATTGTATGTAAGGGCTTGATCCTGCTCCCATTGTTATCAGTAGGTCTTCTGCTGCTGACTCCTCGGGAAGCAGGAATGGGTTCTAGGATAGTAAAAGCCATTATAATAATTATTCATCTTACCAATATAATGATATAAAATCAGATGAGGACTCTGCTCTAATCCTGCTAATAGATGACTGTAAGGGGGTATACAAATGCCACAGTGGATAACAAAGGGTTAAGGAGCTGCTCCGGACTCAGGCAGCCTCACCCCACACACCTGCAAGGTATGCACAGGGTGGAGGAGAAGCAGAGCAGCTTTCATGGAAGAGAACAGACTTTCAGCTCCTGTGGAAAGGGCTGACTGAAGGCAGAAGCTTCCCAGCAACTGCTGCCTGAAGGCTCCTCCCTGAGGGAAGAGAGGGCCTGATTCTGATGCATCCTGAGCAGGAATCCTTTCCCTTTCTATATAAAGAGCTCAGTTTATTTGCATTAATTCCCCTTGCTTTTTGTTCATGGTCTACCTGGGAAGGAAGAAACTTTAAAGTGACCTGGCTGGAAGGCTAAGTCACAGGAAGAGGCAGGTCACTGCAGAAGCAGAGCAGCTGTTGGCTTGAGATACCCAGGGAGGAGTGAGCGACTATGCTATGCCCAGGAATGAGGAGGCACCAATGCTGAGTCAGCCTTTTCACATGAGACAGTGCAGGCTAATTTATAGTCATAGTATGCTTTCTTCATTTTGCTGTTCTATCTTAGCAGGTTCCCTGAGAATATTGAAATTTCCACCAGACATGTGACAAAGGAAGAGAGGGGTTTTTTTTGAGTTTACTGAAAATATTTGGTTGCTTTAGAATAGAAACTTTCTTTTCCCTTAAGCCACTCACCATAATTAATAGTTTACTTGCTATAGACAGGCTCAGAATGGAGTTTGCTTGAGTGCATCATAGAAAATAAAAATTTAAGTATTTCAACACAATTTCCTGGCTCTAGATTATCCATAATGCTTCCTAATTAAATAGCGGGTGAGAGACTAATAGGTTGTATATAACAATTTTTAGAAAGCTGTTGGGTTTTACTCAGAGAATTTTGCTCCTAGTATCACTTCAGTTTCAAAGGATCAGCTTCCAGTTCCCTTACTTTCACCCCAGTTGGCATCTAACTATCTCATCCTGCCTCACTGAAATCCATGGGAGCTTTGCTAGGATCACAATGGGCATGAGTTCAATCCATTCACAAGCTCATCCTTCCTTTTCCTTCTTCTAAAAACAAATCCCTCAAAGAGCAGTTCCTATCTTTCTTGCTGGTATTTCTCTTTATTGGTATTGCAATTAATATGGATTTTAAAAAAATGTTTTACTATTCAAATAGACCCATATTGAATTAGTGGAGCATGCTTATATAGGGGAATATCACATCACTTTTGCAAAAATGATCATTTCTCTCACCTCTGCAGATCACCAAAGAATACCATGAGTGTGCTTCACTAGCTGTATACTCATTGATAGTATCCCTTAGAAATGACAGTCAAACTGTTTCTACAACTGATAGAGATCTATCAGTTATAACAGTGTTTCATGCAATTGCTACAGAGAGTGGTTTATTGGTATTTCCATTACTGTACCTGCATGTCTGTCTGTCTCTTCTTTTTTCCTATCCTTATCTGCTTTTGTGTACTATGAAATATTGCATACATACATGAACTCACACTGCAGAATTGTGGACTTGCCTGAGCATTGTCTCTTTTTATTATGTTTTGTTCTAAATGCAAAAAAAAAGAATGTGTTTCTGATGGTATTATTGTATATTAACTTGTTCTGCCAATTAGATAGTAGCAAGTTACAAAGGGTACTGTTCCCCTGCGGCAAAGGCCAGCTGCTGGCCGGCTTATTAACCCCATCCACTGCACCTAGGAAAAGATCTTCAGCTTAACAGGTTGATCCTCATAAAAAGAAGAGCAGGAAATAAAGAGAAAGCTGAAATACCTGCCCGAGGCTAGAGCTACTGCTAAGAGGAACTGCTCCTAGAAACAAAATGGACAGAAGGGAGACTGTGGGAAGTCATATCATCATAAAGGCTCTGAACTAACAGCTGGAGACACATACAGGGTGAGGGACTGATGTTTGTTTTGTTGAGGAGACTTGAAATAAAAGAATAGACATCATAACAGACTCTGCTGGAAACTACTTTTCCCAGAATGTGTGAGAAGATTCCAGACAGAATTCCCCCAGGGAGAGTACTGGCTCAGCAAGGGCAAGCTTAGGTCTAGCTGGAGAAGGGGGCTATCAGACAGGCCCCAATTATTTACAGACAGTATTGCTGCTTATATATCAAAATTAATAAATATTTTTAAAAGATAACACATATGTTGCTAACTGAAGGTGTCCTTATCATCATGACAATCATGGACTGTTTCCAGTGGCTTCTGGCTAAGCACCACCTCACTCTCTCTTTTTGCTCTGGGATTGGAAAGGAAGGAAAGAGAAATAAGTTGTATCTTTTTTATGGGAAGACTGCCTCCATTTTGATCTGAGGGTACACCTTTCTCCAGAAGATCTAGTTTATTGGTACTCTCTTAGAAGCTAACCGACCCAGTTTGGTTTCAGATGTTGCCAAGGAAAAATATCTGTAGTTGTCAAATACTTTATGAATGGCCTGGTATGATGTTGTCCATCTTTTGGCCTTAACAACTGATGTAACAGTTTCCATATGCCTCTGGGTTCCTATATTGTCTTTATATCTCACCATGGGGTGTAGATGACCTGCAACAAATGAAGCAGAAGGAATACAAATGAATTTTTAAAAAAGAGAAACAAATAATTTTTTGAAATACTATGACTTATCTGTGCAGGAAACGAGGATATATCTCTTTGCCTCCATCATAGCTTCTGCAAAGTTGGAGTAACTGCACAAGCTGGTGAACAGCCTCATGAGTTTGGGGTCTCACCACTTGTTTGCAAAGGCAAGTGTTTGTCCCTGGGACAATGTTCAATTTACTTTGTGGACAACATTGCTTATATCCAGACTGGACTGTCTCTGTGGCCCCTATTCAATGGAACACTTCAGCATGTGAGTTGACTTAATGTCTAGTGCTTTGCTGGATTGGGATCTATGGTAGCAGAGCTATGAATTTGAGGCATAGGCAGAGCCAGTGTCATTCACTGGCTCTAAAGTTCTGGAAGTGCTTAAATGGGTGAGCTAGAGCCTGCACATAGATTAAGTGTTAAAGGTGGCTGTAACCTTTCCTTTCTGTGGTAAGCATAGGCCCCAAACTGTGCAGCTCTCTTTGGGAGGAGATACAGTAAAGTGGGGAAGAGGGATACACTGGTTTAGAGTGTCCCTATTCCAGCCTATGTCTACAAGGCTCTTCTTGAGCTTCTGGCAGAACCTAAAACACCTGTGGGTTGGGCCATAGTGGGCCCCTTTGGTGAGTGGAGGTGCAACTTGGACCCACTTGAGCTGTATGGGCTGAATCTAGTGCCTGGGGAATATTGTTACTTTCTCATTCTTAAATTATAATGTGCAGGAACATTACTGACACTATAGACGCCACACTAGCATTGTTTCAGACAATACAGTGTAGTATTTTAACAAGACCTGGTATTACTTGTGTATGTATAGCTTAGTTGTTTGTTGAGGGGCTAATCAATTGCGAATAATAGTAATAAAGCCCCTTTCTATTTTTTTCTTACTGGTAAGTTAAACTAGACTTGTTTTCATTTTGATCAGACATGGGATAGAGGTACAATTGACACTCTTTTAATTGTCTAACTTTCTTATCTCAAATAACGACTGATTTTTCAATTATTGTTCTATTTATATGCCTGGGAAATTCTTATTAAGGCTCAAAACCTGATTGGCCCAGGTGGGCAGACTCCAGCACTCTCATACAGCTCCACTCTGTGCAGTGGGCTTCTGTCCATATGGAGCCAATTGCATGAAGAGGGTTCAAGATTATTGTGATATGGGTCATATCTAGACAGGTTACAATTATATTAATTTGAATTTCACAAGTTTACCAATAGGAGATGAAGTCCCTAATGCGGAATCTCACAGGGAAGCATGTTAGTTAGAAGCACTGATCAGAGTGACTTTCAAGCCTGTTTTAACTCTGTTTCCACAACTACATTTAAATCCCCATCCAAAAATTACCTTTTCTTGAGAATTATTACAAAGAAAGCATTCATTCAAACCCCAAACTTCTCTTGCTGGGCCAATTTATATATTTTTTGGTCTTATAACACCACAGTTACTGAAAAACTTCTATTGTTTTGGATAATAAACTGAGAAACAAAGGAAGGTGTCCAATATTTGTGTAGTGGCTAATGGTGTCACTTTTTTCTCCTGACTGTTTAAGGTGCACTGAAGAGCCTTGCTCCCTAATAGGCCTCATGCTCTGCTGTCACATAAAAAGTGTTAGCTCTCCACTGTGCGGTTGGCAGAACCCTGTGAGGTATTGCACAACTTCTAACATGGTTTACTATACCATTATTAGATGGCATACTGCTACAGAATCTTGTGATCTATCACAAAGTAATTTGTGTTAATGAATGTCACTATTGTAGAGGCTCTCTTGCTGGGCACTTTACAGACCCCGTGTTGTGAATTCCAACAACTGGCATCCATTTGCCACACTTCTCAGCTAACAGCATCATATTCTGACCTATACTTAATCCACTGTTATTTTCCAGACTCCAGTGTAGGCGTGAACTGCCGCCTACATTTAATCAGGGGTGTTACCAGAAGCAGCATAAAATTCCAGTATGCTACCTCATAATACATTTTGCTTTTAGCAGATTAAAATTGTTCAGCAAATGGGTTATTTCATGCAAACTAATAAACTAAGACTCTTACCTCTCTCACAGTGGTGCAGACTTATGGCCTGATTTCCAGAGATGGCGTGCACCCACAAATCCCATGGATGTCAATAAAAACCAGAGTTGTGCAGACCACTTTTCTACAAGAAAACTGCATAACAGTATTTTTTCTCTGAAGATATATATATTGAGACAGACTCAGACTAGCGTGGTACAGGAGTCTGGTCCTATTGGCATCCAGCGGGGGTGGGCGGGCAAAGCCCGCCCACTTCTAAAGGGCCTCCCTCCAGCCTAAGGGGAGGACCCACAGGTCTTGGACACCAAATAATTACGGGGGACAACTAATGAAAAAAACAGGATCGGGAGTGAGGTCATAGGGCTAAATGAAGGGAACCCGATGGGGACACTGAGCAGAGAACCCCGGACAACGCCCACTGCTCCTCGAAGGCGTCAAGGGAGCCAGTGGACGCCGCCCAGAGGAACTCTGCCCGGATGCGCGAGCAGACGGAGGAACGGAAATAGGCCCTACAGTCGCAGGAAATCCCGTCGGCCAACCTCCTCTCCCTGGTGTTGTAGATGATCAGTTTGGCCAGGGCCAAGAGGAGGTTGAGAAGGAGATCCCGCGACTTCGTGGGGCCACGGATGGGGAGCGTGTAGATAAAAAGGTGAGGGGAAAAGTGCAACCAAAAACGCAGGAAAATATTCAGGAGGAGCCGGAACAGGGGCTGCAACCTGGCGCACTCCAAATAAATGTGCGCCAAGGTCTCCTTCTCACCACAGAAAGGGCAGGTGCTACGGACAGATGTGAACCGCGCCAAGTACACGCCCGTGCTCACGTCTCCTTGAAGGAGCCGCCAACTGATATCCCCGGCGGGCCTCGGGACCAGGGCAGAGTACAAGCTGGCCCACCGGGGCTCCTCACCCTCAAGAGGCGGCAGGAGGTCCCGCCATTTGGTATCGGGGCAGGACGCGAGGGTGAGGTAGTGAAGGGTATGGAGCATGAGCGAGTACAGATGTTTCCGTGGCGCGGTATGGAACAAAACCGGCTGCAGATCATGCAGCCGGCTGGCAGTGAAAGGGTGAGGGGGCCGATTGGGTCCACGGGGCAGGGGCCCGATAAAAATGTCCACGGGGCCTGGGGTGGAGGGAGGGCGGGGTGTGCCCTCTCGCAGGACCCGGTCGAGGTAAGCCCGAGCAGCGGGCAGTAAAGCGGCCTTCACCTCCTGAAGTACGCGCTGGGGAGTACGAGGTCTGGAGAGCCCCATGCGCTGAGCGAGCGTCAGGGGATCCAGCCAGTCTCCCCGGTCATAGTCCAGGAGGTCTCCAACCCTGGTGACTCCCGCCGAGACCAACCTCTGGCACACCGTGGGGGACTCCGCCACCTGCACACGAAGCTGGGGATTGTGTAGCAGGGGCTCCGCGAGGAGGTCAACCCCCACGGTGGCCGCCACGGACCTGGTCGTTGAAAAGAGCTTCCAGGTCCGGAGGAGGTCTTGGTAGAAGACCGGCAGCCCGGAGAGGTCTCGCGGAAGACCTCTCGGATGGAGGTAAAAGAGCTGCCGGTCGTATCGGAGCCCTCGGAAGCGGCGGAGGAAGGCGTGCGCCAATACGCTCCACGCTGGACTACCCGCACCAAACAGGAGCCTCTGCAGGGCCTGGAGGCGGAAGACATGGACCTGAGCGCGTAAGCACTTCAGGCCCTGCCCCCCCTCCTCCAGGGGCAGGTGGAGGACCCCTGCAGAGACCCAGTGCATCCCTGGCCAAAAGAACTCCAGAATCACCGTCCGGAGGTTGGCCAGGAAACCCGGGGCCGGGACCAGGGTGTTGAGTCGGTACCAGAGCATGGACAGGACCAGTTGATTAAGCACCAGTGCCCTCCCCCGAAGGGAGAGGCACCGGAGTAGTCCTGTCCATTTCCGGAGCCGCTCCGTCACCCTGCCCTGCAAATCCTGCCAGTTCTCCGGCGGAGACGGATGCATGGCAGAAAGGTAAACACCGAGATAGAGCAGCGGACCCGCGCTCCACCGGATGGCCTGAAGCGCAGGTGGGAGGGAGCTCGCCTGCCACCCGTCCCCGACCACCAGGCCAGAGCTCTTGACCCAGTTGACCCGGGCGGAGGAGGCTGCTGAGTACACAGCCTGGCAAGCCTCCACCCGCGCCAAGTCGCCCGGGTCCTGGACCATGAGGAGCACATCGTCAGCGTATGCCGACAGGACCAGCCGCAGCCCCAGCTCCCGAAGCACCAACCCCGTCAACCTCTTGCGGAGGAGACAGAGGAAGGGCTCGATCGCTAGAGCGTACAGCTGGCCCGAGAGGGGGCAACCCTGCCGCACTCCCCGCCCGAAGCTGACCGGCTCGGTCAGGGTCCAGTTGAGCCTGACCAGACACTCCGCAGAAGCGTACAGCACCTGGAGAAAACCCACAAACAGGGGTCCGAAGCCGAACGCTCGCAGAGTGCCCAGGAGATACCCGTGATCCATCCGGTCGAACGCCTTCTCCTGATCCAAGGACAAAAGGGCGAACAACAGACCATCCCTAGACCCCAATTCCAGAAGGTCCTGGACCAGATACAAGTTATCAAAGATGGTGCAGCCCGGGACGGTGTAGGTCTGGTCTGGATGGACCACGTCCGCCAGCACGGACCCTAGCCACATCGAGATGGCCTTCGCAACAATTTTGTAGTCCGTGCTGAGGAGCGAGATGGGACGCCAATTCCGTAAGTCGCGGAGGTCCCCCCTCTTCGGCAATAAGGCCAGCACGGCTCGCCTGCACGAGAGAGGGAGGACCCCGCTCTGCAAAGCCTCGGCCCAGACGGTGACCAGGTCTGGGCCGAGGACGTCCCAGAACACGCGGTAGAACTCCACAGTCAGCCCGTCCAAGCCCGGAGATTTATTGGTGGGCATGTGACGGAGGGCCTCCGAGAACTCGGCCAGAGTGAGAGGCAGCTCTAGCCGGTCCCGGTCGCCCGTGCTGACCGTCGGGAGCCCGTCCCAGAGCATTCTGCAAGCGTTAGGATCGGTCGGATCCGGGGAGAAAAGAGTGGCGTAGAAGGCCCTGGCCCTCTGGCACATCTCCGCCAGGTCCGTGAGGGGGGTGCCGTCCTCCGCCAGGAGGCAGGTGATGTGCTTTTTGGCCCTCCTCCTTTTCTCCAGGGCGTAGAAGAAGCGGGAGCCGCAATCCATCTCCCGAAGGAGGTGGATGCGGGACCGAACAAAAGCACTCCGGGCCCGATGGTCTTCGAGGGCCCGGAGCTCCTCCCGCTTCTCCCGGCACGCTCCGCAGAGGGATGGATCCTCGGGGTCGACGGCCAGACGCCTCTCCAGCTCCAAGACCTCCCGCTCCAACTGCCCTATCGCCGCATCCCTCCGTCGGCTGGCACCCCGAGTGTAGTCACGGCAGAAGAGCCGGGCGCGCACCTTCCCCAGATCCCACCACCGCCGCACCGAGGAAAAGGCGCGCCTCTGCCCTCGCCAGGCCAGCCAGAACTCCCGGAAGGACGCCACGAAGCCCACATCCTCCAGCAAACTATTATTAAAGTGTCAATAGGCCGGCCCCGGCCTCTCCGCGCAGAGAGAGGCCGTCACGGTGGCAAGGTGGTGATCCGAAAAGGGGGCCGGCCGAACGCTGGAGGAGTGGGCCCGTGAAAGGTGGAAACGTGACAGGTAAATACGGTCCAGCCGGGAGTGGCACGACCGATGGGCCTCCACCCGGACGAAGGTGAACGTCGAGACGTCGTCTCGGTGGTGGTCGCGCCAGACGTCCACCAGGGAGTGGCGGTCGACAATCTCCCGGAGGACGTCCGCAGCTGCCGGGCACTGCTCGGTCCCCGAGTGGTCCCGTTCCTCGAGGGTGGTGTTAAAATCCCCTCCCAAGACCAGGCACTCACGAGGATCCAGGGAGCCAAGGAAGGCTGCTGCCTGCTGATAAAAACGTAGCCCCTCCGGGGCCGATGTCGGGGCGTAAACGTTGACGAGATTAACCACAAGCCCCTCCATGCGGACCCGGAGGTGCAGCAGGCGACCCGGCACAGCCTCGGCGACCCCCAGCACCTCGAGCCGTAGGTCGGGGGAGAACAGGGTCGCCACTCCAGCCGCGCAGACCGAGAAGTGGCTAAAGTAGGCCCCGTCCCCCCACTCCAGCCGCCAGCTAGCTTCAGCGGCCGGATCCATATGGGTCTCCTGCAGGAAAACCACAGAGTACCCCCCCTCCCGGAGGAAGGAGAGCACCTGGCTCCTGCGGAGACCCATCCTACAGCCTCGGGTGTTTAAGGTGGCAAGAATGATCGGCGCCATGAGGAGGGCTGGGGGGGATCCTCGCTGGCAGACATGCCCATGGCCTCCGGCAGGCCGCGCAGCAATCTGTGACCAACCCCGAAGGTGAGTAAAGAGTCACGGAAGACACGGACCCGCCGGTAGGCCGTGGCGGCCTGCTTCCCGGTCCTCTTACCCTCCCCCATGAGGGCCCTCGCGGCCCGGAGGACCTGATGGAAATCCCCCCACCGCTGGAGCGCAAGATGGACTTTGTTCCGGGAGCCACGGACGTCCTCGAGGAAGTCCCGCAGCTCCTCCCTCAGTGCATGGGGGGGTGGGGTCACTGATCTATGACTGGCCCCCAGTGGGGCCCCCGTCACAGCCCCGTGGCCCACCAAGGCGGGTAGGCAGGGGGCAGATCCCCAGCGTGGCAGCAGATAGACCGACGCCACACGACCCGCCCCGCTCCCAGATTCAAGAAGGGGCGGTGGAAGGAGAACAGCAGGCCCTGGGGGGTCGGGACAGGAAAGAACTAGTGAACCCGCTCCCTGGGAGGTATTGCCAGGGGCGGCACTGGCATCACAGAAAGTGGGGGGGACAAGGACAGAGCCAACAGGAGTAGGGCGGGGATCAGGGAGAGAATCCGGGAAGGAGGTAGAGGCAGGATCCGGAGCCTCCATAGGTGAGACGCCAGGTGGTGGCTCCTCCTGGCCAGGCTCAAGGATTTGGGAAGTGGGCAGGGGACCCCTAACGATGCCGGGCTCAGTCACTGTGGCACGTGCGGCAGCCTCAGCATCCAGAGAGAGATGGTGGTCAATGAGGTCCCCGCTGAGGAAGGAGGGTGGGTCCTCCACACCCAAGAGGGACACCCCCTGGGAAACGGGTCTCGGCAGCGGGGCACTGGCCGTCGCCCCAAGGGGCTCGGCAGCTGCCAACAGAGTGCCACCAGCAGCCGAGTCGAGGGAAGATTCCAGGGGACCCGCAGAGGTGGGAGCAGAAACAGCGGGTAGGGGAAGGGAACCCAGGGACAGGGGGGATGTAGTGAGGTCGCCCAGATCGAGGCCCGCCGGCAGAGGGTCGTCCTCCCCCTGCATGACCGGGGTCAAACCCAGGGCCTCGATTTCTGCGTAGATGGGAGGGAGATCACAGTCCACCACCCCAGGGCCCTCCCCGCCAGCACCCGAGGCGATACCCACCGCGGCGCTCTCAGAGGCGCCAAGAGGGAAGGGGGCGAGAGAGGCTCCCTCGGGGGCATCCACGGGAAGGGACCCCGGAGGCGGGGCGGTGTCACCTTCCGGTGCTGCCACGGCATCCCCAGCCGGCACCACAAACTGGGAGCCATCAGGGGACAAGGCGGAAGACTCGACATCGGCGCTCCCCTTCCTGCTCTTCCGGGGGGCCTCCGAATCCGAAGGATGTAAAGAAACTCGAGCCTTCCGCTTGCCCCGCTTCCCCTGCACTAAGGACCAGCCCTCCATGGCATCATCCGGGGGCTGGCTAACAGGGGTCGGCTCGGGGGGCAAGGGCAATGGCTCAGGGACTCGGGGAGGCAGTGGTGGGACAGCAGAAACCGGGGAGGATTCCCCCTGGGACGAGCCCTCTCCCACATCCGGCGGTAGCCCCGCCACACCCTCCTCCACAGAGGTGGACCAAGAAGGAGGAGGAGGGGCAGCTTCGGGTGCCGGGCAGCTAGAGGGACCGGCGCTGACAGGGCCGGCGCCTTGCCAGGGCTCGGGGGTCCCGGACGCTCCTCCGTGCTGGGCCAAGGGACAGTCCCTCCGGACGTGCCCCATCGCCCGGCAGAGGTAGCACCGGGCCTCCCCCGTTGAGTAATGCACCCGGTAGTGGGCTCCCTGGTAAGGGACCAGAAAGGACCCCTCGAGCGCCTCTCTGCCACGCGCCGCCGGCAGCAGTTGAAGCTGCACTTGCCGGCGGAACGAGAGAACATGACGGAGGGCGGGGTCCTTGCAGCCCAAGGGGAGAGGGCTGATGACAGAGATGGGGCATCCCAGGGCAGAAAGGGCGGGCAGCAGGGCGGCACTGGGCAGGAAGGGAGGGACGGAGGTCAAGATCAAGCGGACCCCCAGGTCTTCTAACGGCTCCAGGGGGGCGAACACGCCCCCCACCGCCAGGCCCGTCTCTACCGCCTCCTGGGCGGCAGCCTCCGATGCCAGGAAGAAGACCACCTTCCCGTACATTTTGGAGGCCGCCACGATGGCCGTGGGCCCCACTACCCTGGCCAACACCCGCACGTAGGTCTCCACGTGGGGCGAGGCGGGCACCAGGAGGCAACGGACGCCGTGCTTCCTGGTCAAAGTGGGAAAGGAGCCCCGGCCGCTGTAGATGTTGGCGGAAGCAGCGGGCGGAGGAGCAGCGGCAGGCGGGGGGGCCGCCGCCACCTGGGCGTACGCCCTGGGGGCCGGGGGAGGGACACCTGCAGAGCTGGTGGAGGGAACAGCGGGGAGGGACGCTGCAGCCAGTAGCGGGGCTGCGGCAACGGGGGCAGTCTCCACCATGGAGGGCCTGGCCTTTCTAGCGGGGCCCTTACCCTTCTTCCCACCCCGACCCTTCCCACCAGCTGGGGGGGCTCCCCCCGAATCAGAAGGGGCGAGAGACGTGGCAGCAACGGAGGTCTCCCCAGTACTCGCTGCTGCCAGTGCCCCAGCAGGGGCGGTGGTAGGTGGATCAGCAGCGGCGGTCGAGGTAGAGGTTTGGGCAGTGGACACGGGGCAGGTGGAGGAGGGGTAGTGGGAGCATCGCGAGGGGTCTCCCCCGCCGCATCCCCTGCCATAACGAGAGCGGGGAGGGGGACAAACAGCGAGGGGAGGGGAAGGAGAGGAGGCGGCCACCCTTCCCCGCTAGGCTGCAGGCAGGGGAGGAGGGCGCCAGAAGGGGAAGGCTAAAGGGGCGTAGGGAGCAACCAAGGACTACGGGTGGGATTGGTGCAGGGCACCAACGCAGAGGGGGGTTCCGGCTCCTCCAGTTGCACTAGGGGAGCGGGGGGGCAACGGCAGAGGGGGGAGTGCAGTGAACAAGGGGAAACCAAATGGGGAAGGGCACAAGCGCCTGAGAGGGGGCGTGGGCGCATGAGGGGGAACCGATCAGGGCTGGGGTAGCACAGGGTGGGGGGAAAGGGCGAGCTGAGATTGGGGTAGAGGGACCACGGGGACAGCCACAGGGCTGGGGCAGAACTATCAGGCAGCAGAGGGAAATAGGTGGGGTGGACAAATGTGGCAGAGGGGAGGGGGTCAGTCCAGTATGAGGGGGGAGGTGGTGCACCCACAGGCACTTGTGCCAAAAAGTCAATGGTTGGCTGCTGCTGCTGCAGGCCCAAATGGTGGAAGTGGGCGTGGTGAGCCAGGCGAGCAGCTCAGACCCAGAGGCAGGAGTCCAAAGCAGAAGGAAAACAGCCAGCGGGGGTGGTGGAGGGGGCAACGATGGTGGTGGGGGCGAAGGGGGACACGGATGGACTGGGGGCAGGCTCCACGCCACACCCACAGCAGACACAGTCCAAACCCCCACCACAAGAGCACAGTTTGAAAAAGACTCAGTCCAGAAAAGCCCCCTCCACAGTGGTCTTCATACTGTCTCCAGCAGCGGGTGATCCTCTTCTCCTTCCTCTCCTTCTCCGGGCACCAACAGCTCCCCAGCAACAGCCACAGTAGGCCCAGCAGCTCCAGGTGGTGGTGGTCTGGCGTCCAGGCAGGAGGGACCCCGCTCAGAGGGTGGTGTCCTTAGCAACAAGAGCTGGGGTCCCTCACTCCCCTCCTCTCTGGGAAGCAGGCCAGCAGCCCCCCCCCCCCAGGGGGCTGTAGGTGGAATAACAGCAGTAACTGAGGTGGGGGGGAACCACCAGCCAGCCAGCAAACAGACAGCAGAGAGAGGGGTAGGTGGTGGTGTCTAGCCCAGCCAGGGAAGCAGCAGGAGCAGGAACAGCAGCAGAAACAGCAGCAGCGAGGGCCCAGTGCCTAGCAGGAACAACAGCAGCAGCAGCAGCAGCAGCAGCCCTCTCCCTCCTTCCTCTACAACAGAGTGGCAGAAGAGAGATCTCTGGCCCCAGGAGAAGCAGGCTTCTGCTCCCTGAGTGACCAGAGCAGGGGCTGCACTAGAGTAATCAGGAACTTGCTAGAACCAATTAAGGCGGACAGGCTGATTAGATCACCTGCAGCCAATCAAGGCAGGTTAATCAGGGCACCTGGGTTTAAAGAAGAGATCACTTCAGTTTGTGGTGTGCATGTGAGGAGCTGGGAGTATGAGGTGCAAGGAGCTGAGAGGGTGTGTTACTGGAGGACCAAGGAGTACAAGTGTTATCAGACACCAGGAGGAAGGTCCTGTGGTGAGGATAAAAAAAGGTGTTTGAAGGAGGCCATGAGGAAGTAGCCCAGGGAGTTGTAGCTGTCATGCAGCTGTTACAGGAGGCACTGTAGACAGCTTCAATCCACAGGGCCCTGGGCTGGAATCCAGAGCAGATGGCAGGCCTGTGTTCCGTCCCAACTCCTGATCAGACACAGGAGGAATTGACCTGGACTGTGGGTTCCAACAGAGGGGAAGATCACTGAGGTGAGCAAATCTGCCAATAAGTGCAGGACCCACCAAGGTAGAAGAAGAACTGTGTGTGTGTGTGTGTGTATATATATATATATAGAGAGAGAGAGAGAGTGACAGAAGTAGAGGAGGAACTGTGTGTGTGTGTGTGTGTGTGTGTGTGTATATATAGTGACAGAGGTGGAGGAGGAACTGTGTGTGTGTGTGTATGTGTATGTGTATATATATATATTAGTGACAGAAGATGTATACAGCAGCAGATTGCCTTTCTTGGACCTGCGCAGCTAGCTTGTGACTAGACAAGAACACTTGTAAACTCAAATGTCTGACCTATTGAATTATGTGCAGCATTTTCTCACACATCATTCAGTCAAGATTGAGGGCTATCCCCTACATTATATGCTCAGTTCATTCCAGAGGCTGGAGGAGATACTCCCTTCCCCAAAAGCCATTAGATGTAGAAGGGAAAAGTACACAAGTTACAGAAAATTCTAAACTCCAAGAGTAAGAGTTATTGAAGGTATACTTCCCAGTAGATTATGACTCAGAGTACAAGAACTACAATATACCTTGCAACTGATATAAGTAGAAACTTATTTATCATTTTTATTTGTGGTACAGAAACATCTAGAGGCTCCAGCCAAGATTGGATATCCATCATACTAGTCTCTGCACAAACACACAGTGAGAGAGAGCCTGATTTTGTACTATTTAGTCTGTGGGATGACAGCTGTGCCCATGTACAGCCCTATTGATTTCTATGGGCTCCATTGCAGACACTGTAGTCTACCCGCATGCTATGTGTTGCAGGATCAGGACCTAAAATGACAAAGGGTGGGAGAAAGGAAGTATTATCCCCATTTTACAGATGGGGAGCTGAGGCTTGGGAGGATGAAGTGACTTGCCCAAGGTCACACAGGAAATACGGGACAGAGCTGGGAACTGAACCCTGAGCTCCTGAGTAGAGGGCCTTAATTACAAGAAAATCCTTTGTTTCTCTTAAGTGTTGATTGAAGAGACAAAGATTACTTGGTGTGTTTATTAGTGATCTGACACAGAAATATCTTAAAGTAATGAAAGCACTACAACACTTCAGATTGACCCATCTTGCATTATCCATCAGCAAGAGGCCCAGCAACTCTGCAGTGAGGCAGTTTTTATTTTCATTGTCTGCAAAGCTAGGGAACTCAAATTTTCATTTTGTGCGAAATTCTAAGATTTTGAAATTGTATTTGTTTGAAATGGGAACATTTCCCTTCAAATGATTTTTTTCCCTTTCTAGCTTAATCAAAACATTAACATTTGATAAAACTGAAGTGGTTTTGCTCTGATTTTGCCTTTTAGAAAAAAATATTTCTTAAATGAAAAGTTGCTGTGAATCAATTTTCAAAGCAAAAGTTGATCAAAATCAGCATATTCCTGTAGAAAGCTTTGATTTAAATGAAATGTTTTTTTCTGACATGGAAAAACTGTCAAAACTTTTGACTTGCTCTAATTGTCTTCAAGCAAAAACCAGTATGACAATGGGACATAGTCTAACACATTATGATCTTCCTTAGGACTGCTAATGGCTAAAGTTGCAGATGCAGTTTGAGGGGAGGGTTGGTTTTTTTACATGGAAGATGTTCAGCCTTTTTAAAGAAAAGTCTGTCATGCAAGATTCAGAGATCTTAAGGATGTATCCTCAAAAAGTGTGTTACTCACCACTTATGGTAACACTTATATTTGAATTATATTAGAACTCCTCGGTGGTGTGTGTGGTGTAGTTTATTTTATTATTATTATTTTTAAGATGTCCCCATTTGATGCCAGGAAATCCTTATCTTGTTAGGAGTGAGTAAGAGGAAGTCTTCTCAGCAACTTGATATCAGCTGATAGAGGCTGTTTCTACACAAACTCCTCATGTTTGCTAACTAATGCAATGTAGACAAGGTGATAGCAGTTTTGCTATCATGTCATGTGGACCTGCCCTGAGCAGCATTAAGACATGGTAGATAAAGCTACCAGAAGTCCTATTACACTAGCACTTCTACTGTTTCTACTACCGGCAGAACTGAACTGGTGTTAGTAATGACAGGATTTTTTTTTTTTTTAAGAGAAAAGGATTCTGTTGGTGCTGAAGATGGACATGCCTCTGCAAGGTAGAAAAATTGGAGTCACTTTAACATAGTGATGTTTAAGTGCAATTAAACTTTAAAAAAGGTGTGGGGGGAGGAGACAATTTCTTGCCCTTCTCCCCAGTCTTCCAGCAATACATAGAAGCCAGAAAACTGCTCAAAAGGGATAGGTGAAGATTTCTCTTGCACAGAGAAATCCCCTGGTGACATGCAGCTGGCTTAGCAGAGCACCAGAGTTCACAGAACCTCTGACTCATTGGTTCACTACCACCACCTTTAGGTAACAGTCTCATGATGCCACATTAGTGTTGGCCCTTACCCAGTACTTCTCCTTCCTCCTTTACATACATCATTCCTGTCCCGTTAACTCTGTTAGCCTCACCTTCCCACCTTTTCTCTTCATTGTCTACTGCTCTTTCTTTGCCTTCATCATTCCATGAGTTTACCACTATACCCATTTTTGTTCTCCTTAGCCTCTAAACTATGTATAGAACTCTTTATCTTAAGAGACCATTTAGGTATATACACATAGCCTTTAGATGTTGCAGTAGCTTAGGTGTGTCACCGTTTTTTTTTTTTACTGTTCTCTTCTCTTTAATGCCTCTCATTGCTTCTCTGCACCCTCTTTGTGCTATGTTTAAATTTTTAAATGTAGAGCCCTTTGAGGCAGAGATCAAATCTGTTTGCTTACCTAACATACTTTGGAGCACTCGGTGAATAATTATATAATACAGCAGTTCTCAAGCTATGGTCCATGGAGTACTTGCAGACAGTGGACTAGTCCCATGGTGCTTGTTTTTTTTTCCCACTTGCTGAATTACATTAAAGAGCACTACACTGAGTACTTCTCTAATATTAGTAGCTGAAGAAATTGCTGTAGTTGCCTCAAGGATGTTATGCCATCATGAATGCGAGGGAAAGTCATCTCTGATAATGAATGTCAGAAGTTGTGCAGAAAACATTCTTTCCAAGATGTGGTCTACCCTGAAAAAATCTGAGAAGCCTTTTTTGTAGCACAGTCATCCAATCACAAGTCAGATATAATATTTCTTCTTTGAAGACTGGCTTTCTATTCATCTGAGTAAGGGAGGCAAAGGAGATACGTGACTATATTGGAGGTCATATTGTGAGTCAATTAGAATCCAGGTTCTCAAAACACATGGCCGCCTTGGTACTGCATAGTACAGAGAGAAGTATCAAACCAATATCATATTTAAAAAAACTGATAGTCAATTGTATAAAATAACACTCCTGCATCACAATGAAAGGAAATCAATATCATATCACAATGTCAGCACAAAGTAACTATGCTACTTGTGGCAATAGAAGGACTCACCAGCACACCACCTTCTGCTGGTTGTCTTGAGAATTAGCTCCCCAGCTCCATAGCACTCTCTGCTGGCCAGTATCCCACATGCTCATGTCCCTCCTGGACCCTGGTGCCCCTTTACTTTGGGTGCTGCCCCCGGCACTACCCCCACTCTCTGGGTCTCCTCAGCCAGCAGAACCCCCAACCCTCTATGCCAACCTTGCCTCAGTTATTGCCAGTCACCATCTATCCCCCGCTCACTGGGGCAGACTGCAGTCTATTAACCACTCATCATTGGCAAGGGAAGTTTGGACCTGCTGCATTTGCCTGCCCCTGAGCTGCCCCTGCAACCCCAGTACCTGCTTTAGGCCTTCAGCAAGGTTTTCCAGCCTGGAATGCCTCAGCTCCTCTGGCCTTTCCCTAGCCCTACTCCACTCTAGGTGCTCTGCTGAGTTCCTAAGCAGCCAGACCCATCTGTCTCCACAGCTAGAGGGAAACTACCTAACCTCCTGGCCCACAGCCTTTTATAGAGCCAGCTGTGGCTACTTCCCCAAAGCCTTGTCTTCTGGCTGGCTGGGGGCAGCCCTTTCCCAGGGCTGTTTTAACCCCTTCAGGGCCGGAGCGGGTGACCACCCCGCTACACTACTCCACTGCTATCAACTTTTTATTATAGGTTTGCTGCTCAGAAAAAATGTGTATTTGTTTTAAATCATGTTTTGAGCTTCAAAACTTTTCTAAAAATAATCATAATTTGTTTTTCCCTATAAATCACAATGAGCAAAGCTGTAGATAGATGACCACATTGCAAATCAATACCTCGGTTCAGATTTTATTACAAAACCACTTGAGGTTGGCTCTTGTGATTAATGATATCATCTGCACCCCTGAAATGATTAAAAACATGGCAATTCATTCCTCCCCATTCATTACCCAACAGATAATGACCACATATTTGATTATATTGGTATACAAGCAATATGCTCAAACTTTTCATGTATATAAAACAAGGGCAGTGGAGAGAGCTTTTGGAATGTAAATAAGACATGAAAAGATGTTCTGTTTAACAAAAATATTTTATTTATAAGTTTTGACATTTTCTCATTAAAAACAAACAAATTTGCAGCTGAAGCATGGAAAATAATGAAAAAAGCAGATGGCCCTCTTTACCATTTATAATCATTCATTTTCTTTTGAGTGCTGCACAGAAAGGTGTTGTACTCCCTGGAAATTTTGCTGATCACTTGTAGTAAGGAGCAGAGCTGCTGATTCAGAAATAATGTGGCTATTTTATCTCTCAAGTCCCTACCCCCAAACACGATTGGGTAGTGCAGTAATCTGTGTTAGATTATTTTTCCACTCCTTGTTATGCAAATTATTAACATCTCCATATAGTAAATGAGGGAGAAAGTCCTGAAAGCTGTGCATGGCCACTGTTCCTTGGGAAACAAGTCCCTTGGTAATTGCACATTCAACACATCTTTGTCTACAGCTCTGAAGCAATATCATGGTGCAGCGTCAAGGGAAAAACAAAACGTAAGGCAGTAGGAGATACTTAACAGCAGCAAATCCACTCATGTTAGGAAAAAGTTGACTCTCCTTTTTTTTTTTTTTTTTTTTTTTTTGCATTAATATTTAAAGGAGAGTTGTATCTTGCCCCACACTTGTCCTATGGTATGTTCGTAACTGACAGTGATGGTGTTTTATCTGATGTCTGTATCTCTCACTCTGTCTTTTTCTCAGCTGCTAGCTTATGACAGTTGTGAGAATCATAGGGAGTCTTGAAGGGACTTATTGGAATGAAAGACTTTTTTTTTTTTTTTTTTTTTTTACACTTTGAACTCATAGGTGGGGATGAGATCTTAGGACTCTTTGAAGGATCCAGCAGGTTACAAGAGAAACACACACTACAAAGATCTATCAGGGTGAATAAGGGTATCCCGTTAGTTCAAAGGATCTTCCTGGTATCCCCTTTTTTTAACTGACTCTGATGGATACTCACTTCTTATAATGATACTTTAGTTGGAAATGGACATAGGAAGAGGAAGTATGTTCTTTTCATATGAGATCATTTTGACTCTGGTTCTGTTATTTGTCTATATGGCATTTATGAGCCACTTATTATTATTATCACGGTACTACACGTGGATTAAAAATACAGTCAGATCAGCTTGGAAACAGCTGGATCTTCATTCTTCTTTTGATATGATCAGGACCCACACTGGGAGCATGATGTCAGTTCTCTGTTCTGCTCTAGTTTTAATCTTGGGCTGCTACTTTGAGAGTAATGTTGCATTTTCTCTTGTTCTGGTTCTACAGTGAATACTGTCATAAACTGTCTTTCCCAGCGTGACCTGTAGATGTAAGACTCTTCAGAACCAGCTCTGGGATGGTGTTTCAGAATCTTGGACATCTTGTTGAGAAGCTTCCTTGAACCTATATTTGAGTGCCTGGACACATTACATAACTGATAACTTGGAGAGGATTTCTCTGGGTTGACATGGCTGCCAACCTCATTAAAAGGCCACTAGAAACCAGGATATGTTGTAGAGCACTAGTGCAATATGCCCTCTTCTGCTTAAGACTGTAGACATGATCATAACTTTTTGAAAAATGGCTTTTTATCAGAAATGAATCTTACTTTCCAGTAAATGAACACTGATTAAATTTAATGAAAAACTTTGAAACAAAAGATGGCTCTATGAAAAACCTTGCTAAACAGAAACAACTTTAAAAAAAATGAAATATTTTGATCACTTTCCCACAGTTTTACTTATGAGACAGCCACTGAATTGTGCACCAGCTGCACATAGTTTGGGAATTTCTTGTCAAGGCTAAAGAAGAGGCAAATCCTGTAGAAACCTGGAGGTAAATAAATGAGTCACATTGTTCAATGGCCATCCCTTCTTATGAGAGCAGGTGAAGCCTTTTTACTAGTTAAAGGTGCAACAAGGTAATTTTAGTGCCTACTGTATTATTCTCAAGGTTCAATGAAGAATGCAGCAGCCAGGCCAGACTGCCTATTATTGTTACTGATAGAGAGTATATGTCAATAGAAACCAGAGTTGTGATATGTCCTTCTGCTTTGTCTACTCTGCTGAGTCTTGTTTGGTTTCCTTCTTCAGTGATTTCATTCTATTCTTTTAGTTGGCTTCTTCTTGGTTTTCTGTTCTCACAGGCACTGGTACTTTATACACACACTGAGGAACTAACTAAAGTTTAGCAGCTCTCAGCCTTATATGCAGATTTTAGCCTATTCTGATTGGTTGTCTTTTCAATCCCTATCATTATCAGCCAATCAATGAAAGCTAGACCCTATTGAAAACACATGCAGTGCTATGCTGGACCTCTTTGAAGACCTGTGTTCTATATAACTGATCCCTCCCTTCAGGTTTTTGGAATGACCTTTATTTCACCAGATCTGCTTGCTTGCCATTTGTCTGATCATTCTAAGCCTCCATTTTGGTTTTCTCTGTTTGATTTCTTGAGGATGCCATCTCTTTTTCCCTAGCCACAACTGCTTAACACCATCTTTATTGACTATTTAAATCCTCATAGTTATCAAACAAATTATAGGCACCTTAACATTATGTTTCAATGTCACCACTCCATTTTTTACTAATTCAAACAAGCCCAATCTCAATCTCTTCCTATTTCAGCTAATGGACAAAGGTCAGCACTTTTAGTACTGGACAGCACTTTCATCTCTTTTAATACTATGCAGTGGTTCTGGTGCTGGTGTAGAGCAACCAAAAAATCTCTTGTATCACATTCTCCCCCAGCAACTCTTTTCAGTGGTGTAAGCAGTGGACTTAAAGGATACATAGAGCTATATTGTTGCTCAGGCCATCTTGGTTTATCCCAATAAATATTAAATTCACATCTGCAATAGGAATGGTGATAAAATTGAGCCCTGATGGAGGCCATATGTCAGAGCTTTTGACTGAAGGGGGAAAGTGTGGGGAAAAGAGAGCCTGTGCCTAGCTTTTATTTATTTTATTTTTTTTGCTGGGGCTGCAGGAACTATTTGGAAAAGAATGACTAAAGCCAGTCAGAAGCACTTCACATTTAACAGTGGAAAATATGGCTAATTAGTGAAATCCTATCGTAATTGTTGCCTCACCTCTATCCATCTGCAGGAGAAGGCTGTCCATCAACATAGCTTGAACACTTTTGGTGCAGTAAAGAAAAGCCTGAAGCCAGACTAAGAGGGAGATAGGAAGTTTTTTCAGCAATTAGGTGTTGCTGGTATCTATTTGCATGTTCTGAATGTTAAAAATGAGGAAAAGGTTTGAGGTTGGTCAGAAGTTGGGGAGGTCATCAGTATAAGGCAGCGTGGGGTTGAGAACAGGATGGGCTATCATGTTTTTCAGTGTTCTTTAGAGGTAGTTTTTAAAGGGGAAGAAGAGCTCAGTGAAGACCTGAGAGCTCTAGCAATCTCTCAATCCTGTCTTTTTAAACTTCCTCTTATCAGGAAGAGTATGATATAATTGTGGAATTGGCAGGGCAAGGTGATATAATGAATGAGATATATCACTGGAGATGGGATCAATGAAAGTAATAGTGCTATGAATCGGAAATGTGAACAAAGTATTTTGCCCGTCCCCTCATCTTTCAGTGAACGATGCCGGTTTGGCAGCCATGAAGTCCTCTCTTTATCTAGCTCCATATGCAATCTGGGCCATAGTTGTGAATTCTTTCTACCCTGCCCCATCACTGTTGTAGCTCTGTCCTGGAGAGATGATCAATAGAAGTAAAAGGGTTTTCTAAGTCAGCATTTTTTCTTCTACTGCAATGTGCCATATGCATGCAAAGTAAGTGGAAATTAAATGAAAGTTTTATATGACTTTAGGTAACTTCATATCCATGGAGAAGGTAAAAAAAAATTTCTGTAAAGAGGAAAATTTTCAAACATGGGTGAATAAACCGTATCACTCATCTGACTCCTCAGACAGGCACTTAACATGTACAGTCAATGCCTATGTGCACCTAAGTACTGAATGAAGGGGAGACTTACACAGGTAGAAATAGCAGTTTTGTACCTAACTTTCATTAACTTTCAATGGGAATTGGGTAGCTGCCATTTATGCCTTTGAAAATCTCCACTTTGCATTCAGTA
The DNA here is from genome assembly GCF_025201925.1 of Gopherus flavomarginatus. Lineage (NCBI taxonomy): Eukaryota > Metazoa > Chordata > Testudines > Testudinidae > Gopherus > Gopherus flavomarginatus. The sequence goes on from NC_066617.1 coordinate 184,410,189, forward strand.
CTTAGCATACACCATAAATGACGGTTTTGTGTTCCTAACTGCCATTAGTGACATTGAAAATCTCCCACTAAAACTTGTGGCCAGGTTCACTGGTATACTTTGACTGCTCTGTGCTGTATGGGGGATACAAAATAGTCATAAACCTGCTTCATCTAGCTAATTAAGCCAACTTCACAGCTGCTTTACATTGCTGGATTGGCATGCTGCAGCTAAGCCTAATTCATCTGCAAGGACATCAATGTAGCATTAGTTGGTCCTATTTGGTGTCCACATCTGAAAACTGGGCTGCCCAGATATGGTTGACCCTTAGGGCTTTAAGAACCTTACTAGAAAATCCCATCATGCACCCAAACATCCAGTCATCACCATAACAAATGTGCATTCTGTCACAGAATCTTTTTGGTTTTCTTTTGTTAGCCATCAGTGACACTGATTCTCATCTAATGTCACTTTAAGTGGTCACTCTATCTGATATATCAGATCAAATGTAAAAATGATTATTGTGCATGAATTATCCAATATAACAGTGCTTCCCTCTGCCCACTGGATCATCTATATCATCAGAAACTGCCAAGAGCAGGATCAGTAATAAGCAAAAATAGCCTGCTGTTTAGATGCTGCTGCAATACTTCAAGCACTTTTTGTTGCCTGAATTGTAAATATGCTACAGGGACCACGCTGTACTCTCCATGGCTAGTGGATAGGTATAAAAGGCCAGATCATTAAGTGGCATATATTGGAAAACTCCAGTGACTTCTATGGAACTACACCAGATGATGATTTTGTTCTTGTTTCTCAGAATAATATAAATGCTGTAGTCTTGGCTGTAATGGTATCAAATCAAAAGCATTACATCATCATACTTGGGTTTGCAAGGATTCATGGGACCCTGAGTGCTACTTTGCAGAACCATAGTATCACACTTTTCAAATGGCAGCATTGTATTTACTCTATCCATAATTTCAAATTTCTTCTTGGGAAGCATTAGTAATCTCCTATTACCAATGTTGCATGACAGAGAGTCTCATAAATCTGAAGTAGCCTCATATAGTATCTTGACAGGCAGCAACTGAAAATATACTCTTAAGAAAATGCATTCCTAGAAAGCAGGAAGCAGAAGTTAAAAAAAAACCAAACAGAAAATGGGCCAAACTCTGATCTTCTATATCTATGTTTACTCCAATGAAGTTATATGAAGGATGAATTTGACCAGTGTTTTTGCTCCAATCTAAACATACTATAATGTCTGAGTAACCCTCAAATTCCTGCTGGTCTTTTCTGTTCATCCGTAACTGACAACTGCACTAAGAAACACACATACTGTGGCATGAACTGCAATAATTGAAGAGCAGCCACATCAGAAAGCACTTCTATAAAGAGATAGGGTCATATCCTAGCTTGACAAAAGTCAAGGGCTCACTTTTACTTCTTCCTGCAATTACACTTTCACCCCTGTCAACCTTTTCTTTTTCTTTGCACAGTAGTTTTTTTTTTTCTTATGTGGATTATAGATAGCGTTAAATATCTTGAAAACAATTGCTTAGTAGTTTATTAATGTTTTGGTACCAAAAGTCTGGAATTCCAAACATAACTTACTAAAACCCTTTGCCCTGGCCATAATAGCAAAAGATTTAAGGCTTATCTACATGGTGTGTAAGTTTGCACTACAGGGGCATAAATTTTAATGTGCCCTAACATGTGATGCAGGCAGACCTTTCTAGGATGCATTAAAAGTTCTCCAGTGCATGTCAGTATAGCACTGTTTGAAACAGGACTGCTTCTATACACAGGGGAACTTTTAGTGCACACCAGAAGGATCCACCTGGGCCACATAGAGCTGTGAAAATGTACGCCCCTCTAGTGCTGACTAATGGCCAATGTAGACACATCTTAAGTCTCACTATCCCCAAAGGGTTTGTGCCTTCTGCTTCACTGTGCTTTTCTTTACTTTTCCACTCTTCAGATGGCAACCCTTTAGTAGCTGATTGAAGAAATGATTAGCTGCATTAAAACTTGCAGTATAAATAGAGCATTATAAAATTAAATCCTCCTGAGGATTCAGGTCCCCACACTTCCTAATTATCCTAACTATGAACACAGTGAAGACATAAAGCTCTACATCTTCTTCAGCAGTTTCCACTGGCTGTAAGAGGTCATGAAGGAATTAGCTGGTGCTATTTTTAAAAGTCAGCAATTATAACCTCCTTCTACATAATCATGAATTACATCATCAGCATTCTGCCTACCTCCTACGCGAGAACATTTTCCAACCCAGATGATATAATAGATGATAGCAAAAGAAACTTCAAATCAAAAAGGGTCAGAGGAGCTTAAAGCTATGGCTACTTATAATACATGAAATTCTATCCTTAACGGAGACTTGCTGTACCTAGAATTCAAATTTTATTTTTTTCAAGCTTCCGTTTCATAAAAAAAAAAGTAATGTCACAGTAAATCTCTACAGTGAATGTCACTGCTTGTACTTTCTGGAAACTATTACTGATCAGAAGATTTCAAGGATTTGTGTTGGAAGAGTTTTTTTTGTTTTCTTATTCTGCTTTTCCTCCTCTCCCAGCTCTGCTTTGAAAGATGTTGTTTCTAATTGGATTTTAGCATTTTTTTTGCCAGCTATTCTGTTGTATTCTGCTTGTTAAATTGCATATATTTTATGATTTGTCTGTCTAAGGGATGGCCTATCAAAAGTATTGTGTTAACACAGCACTACAATACAATGGAAAACTGTAAAATGTGGTCCCAGAGCACATCTGAGACTTATTCTTGTAACAGCTTTATTAGCTATTTAACAGTTTCATTGCCTCATTTTATTTCCCCCCAACCTAGTATTAACAATGATTTTTCCCCTCCAAAAACTGTATTGATATTATAAGATGTTGTGTTTTTTCTTACTTTCCAGTGTACAGAATATATTTTTAATATTCTATGATAAGTCTTTTTAATTTTTGTGTATTTTACAGTTCACTAAACAGAAAATGTATGCCTTTAAGACTTTCTTTCCTCTGACAGCTTCACTGGGTTCAATTGCTTATCAATGTAGCACTAAAAGAACACAATAAAAGTCAAATAATCTAGTGGTTGTACTTGGCAAATGCTTATAGTGGTGGTAAATCAACAATCCAAACCTATGCACTCAGTGTGAAACAAATTTAAAAGGAGGGACTTACCAGTAAGTGAATCACTTAATAAAACTGTTTTTCCCCAACCAAAGGCTAAAGGAAACACATGGTTATCAAGAAGAAAAAAAAAACTTTCCTCTTATACCACCTTGGTAATGTTAATGCCAGGCTCTTTTCTGTCTTTAATGACCAGTGTCCATTGAAGTCAGTGGGAGTCATTCCTTGACATCAATGGCTGATGGATCAGGCTGTAAAAGGTGAGCTTGGAGTACCATGTTTCTTGGAAACAGATTCTGTTTTAATCGCAATCTTGGGAAGGCTGAATTTTATTAGTGGTTTTCAGCTAAGGCATTACATGGAATCTTCATCCACTCTTTCAGTGATTACAAAATATATAATATATGCCCCTATGTAACTGCATACCTTGAAAATGTGGAAAGGGGGAAAAATACAAAATTTTTCTATTTTTTGCTGAAACATATTGTTAACTTTTTTTCTGACTGGCTATATAGTGATTTCATTGGGTCTCAAATAGAGTTGTTGACTGCTCTGTAATTTTTGTGATTGTTGTGAATTCCAGGACAATATTCTGAACCCATCTTTAGTCACCAAACTGTCCCTAATTGATAGGAATTGCTTCCCTTGCCTCTTTTTAAAACAGTAGCATAATTAATCAGTTATGTTAAATCTATGTGCACACAGCAAAGTATCTGAAACCATCCCTAATACCAAGGTAGAACATGTTTTTGCCTCGGACAACTGAGAGGGCAGTCAATTCTTTTCAATGCTCCTGCGCTTTCCTTCTTACAGCTGAGCTCCCTCCCCCCAGCCCATCCAGAACTAGTTCTCTGGATCTGCACCCCCACAGCACTAAGCTCCTATTACACTGATCCCCTATCGTTTCTTCCCCTCATCACCAATGTGCTCCTCTGACCACCTTCTTCCTTGTTTTAGGAGGAAGACTCACTACTTTTGTAAGCCATCTTTCTGTATTTGAATCAGACACTGACAACAAGCAGAGCAGTGCCTTTTTAGAAGAACAGTAGTGCTGGTTAGCAATATTTTGATGAACTTGCTTTTCGCTGGAAAATTCAATTCCAATCTGTTGAAACTAATTTTCACAGGGAAAGTTAGTTTTTTGGGTTTTGATTAAATGCTTTGTCAAAGATCCAGGATTTTGAGGGTAGAGGCGGGTGGGTGCAAAGGGAGCAGACATGCTGTACCCTGAGTAGCCTGTTGGTTAGTGCATTTACCTAGGAGACAGGACACCCACATTCAGATCCTTCATTTGGCACAGAGACTTGAACCCAGGCTCCCACATTCCAGCCATGTGTCCTAACAACCAGCCTGCTGGCCATATTGCACCCATGGTGAACAAACTTAACTGGTCAGCACTTCTTGAAACCACTTTAGTTGTCTATCTTATTTACTCAGTGAGTGAACTGCTAAAGTCCTCATTTCCCCCAAGCACTGGGATGGTCTTTCAAATCGTCACATTATAATCTATCATGTTGTCTATTATACTAACACCAAGAATATAATAAGTTCTCACTAGAGTTGAGTGTTTAATGCATGATGAATAATGCATTAGATGAATGTAGAGCTATGCTGGGTTTTTTTATTTCATTTTGTTGTTTTTCCTTTCTGGGAATTACTTTGACTGCTGTCTTGTATGGATTTGTTTAGTCAAAATGATTTGACAAATGTTTGTGAACATAGAGCAACCCATAGGCTGAAATATGTAATGTTTCATATAGCCAGTATTTGTAATTCACTCTGAGCTTATTTTAAATGGCAACACAGGTCCCATAGTATGTTGCTGTCCCCTGACTGCACAAGCATCTCTCTAGTATCTGGTTTCCAGTGGTGATGTTCGTAATCACAAATCTGAAATTCAGTCTTTGTGAAAATTTTGCAACATTCACTAAGATTTGTTTCATGAAACATGCTTGTCAGCAAATGTATTTGGTAGAATGTTAATGAACATTTAGAGCATGAAAGTGATTACTAATGGTTACAGATAAAGCTGTGCTTTTGATGCCCTCCTTGTCTGGATCTCTGGGTTGCAGGCCTCTTATATACTAACTGCGTAACCAACTGGCTCAGCTGGGTTTGGCACTGGGGTGGCTGGTTAGTGAATCAGAATATCTTCAGAACATGCAATTGCCCTGCGTCAGTGCCAGATCTCAAACTTTTTCGGTGTACAATAAGGGACTTGTTTTACATACATTTATGCAACCTCAAAGGTTTGGTTTCAAGAGATCCAGTTGAGAACAACCTTTTTCCCCCCCCCCAAAGGAATAAAACAGATGATGTTTGGTCACTGAGGCTTTGGGAACAATTTTTGTAGGTAAATAAGCAGGTGGCCTTTTTTTTTCCCCCCCCACAAGTGCTCTTTCCAGACTTCACTGACTGACCCTTGTTAATATTTCAACCAACTATTCAGCTAAGCATTTGGAGGAAGGATGGGATTGGGTCTGTCTGTTGTCAGAATCACCAGAATTCATTACTAAGGATTCTGGTATCTCACAGCAGTTCTTGCAAATCTAATGTGTAGAATTTCAGTGATGATGTTATAGCTATTCCAAGAGTCTGGAAGTATTTTGTAGGTCCGTTTATTTATCATAGCAATTTACATGTTGTCCTGGGGGGGTGAAGTCCCATACAATCCAAATATATGCTCCATCACTCACAAAGGAAGATTAGTACCTTGTGTGATGCATTATATACATACAGTGCCCTGTATGGAGCATACCCATGACAGCACCCAGTGAAGTGTTCATTTGTTCCCCTCATTTCAAATTACACACAGCACAGTGTACTTTTCAGGAATAAAGTATAAACACAACAGATTGCACACAGTATAAGCTGGCTTGCCCAGTGATAGTGCCTTCTTCCTTGGTAATAGTTATAATAAAGCATTTTTATATAAATGGGAAAACAAACAGATTCCTCAGTGTCTTGCCCTTCCCCTCTTCAAGCACTTGCAACCCTAAGGCACGGGTTTATCACAGGCAAACAGGAACACTTTCATGGGAGTTATAGGCAGTTCATCACTAGTTCTTCAGTTAAGCTCCTGGCATGCATTTCTCCCACCCACACATTCATTGAAACAGACAGTGACCTAACCATCTAAGTTCTCTAAATCTTTGAGTAGTAGTAGTAGCAGCAAATAGGCAGCAGCCAGTACATCACAGCACAATACTATCATCATAGGTTGGAAAAGCTGAAACAGTAGCAAATTGGGAGCAATATAAAAAACACATTTCCCTGCTGTTATCAGATAGGAGTGGAGGAGCAGAATGTTTTCTAGCTAGTTACTTTTGCAACCAATCCATAAAAACATCTACAGCAACATAGAAGTACATTACTTTGTATTCCAAGGAACATTAATATGAAACTGAACAAACCTGGGAATAGCATACTTTTCCCAATGTTGTCACAAATATTTTCCTTTTGTTCAGATTTTGTTTTATTTAATTTTGGACAGTCACACTGAGCCAGTACTCCACTTTTTCTTAAACCAGGCACTTAAAATAGAATTGGAGAACATGCAAGCTACTTCTGGAGAGATAAGATCATTAGTTGATCCATATAATGAAAATTTATCAGTGCAAATTAAATAATATACATGTGGATTGCTAATCTTGTAAGTGTTTGGAAACAGGTATGTGTTTAACTGAATTAAAAAAGAATTAGCTGGAAACCTTGGAGAACCTGGATACAGTCCATAGAACTGCTTGAAAGTCTTGAAGTTGTCCCTGCCTGCAGATATATGGGATCCTGGGGAGCAATTACCACACAGGTGGGGTGCCAATTAATTTCTTTATTAAAGGGAAAAGGAAGTGGTGGGAATTTAACAATGAAATGCGATGGGATGGGGTGTATAAGGTGTTTACAATAGACAATAATGGGGGGGTTCTTATTGAACAGTGTAGGGAGTTTTAAAGTGGGGTACAGGAAGTGGGGTTCAGCACAATGGGATACAGTACAGTCAATAAGCAACTTAACTTTATATAGGAACAACTCTAGATACAGTGTGGAATGCAAAACGTACCCAAAAGAAAATGCAAAATAAAATGGTAGCTTCTATATAAAAATGGTATACAAAGTATATTAGAGAAATGGAGGCAACTAATCGGGTGTTATAACCACAAGTAAAATGTGAGTCACAGTGCAATAAAACAATATGGGTGATAAGTGAAATTATGCAATGTAGAAAATTACTGACTTAATTTGTGAGGCTGTGATAGCAAGAGTGTACCTAAAAGCTGGGTCAAGAAACAGGAGTGGGGAAGGGAGTGAGTGATTAGTGGTATCTGACCAGAGGAGAGTGCAGCTGCAAGCAGCAAGAGACTCTGAAGCCCAGAACAGCAGTCTTCAGGAGCCTGTGGGCTGGAGGTACGGGAGACAAGAGCAGCTGGAGTGCACTTAAGGGGAGTCTGGGAGCAGCAAGAGGGGAGGGCGCTGAACGTGTAAGCGATGAGAAGGCACGTGGAGAATGGGGGAGACGGCTGAGGGAAGAAGCAGGTTGCAGCAGCGGAGAGCACTTCAGGGAAGTTGCGGAGTGAAGACAAACGGAGCAGTGTGATGGTGATCTTCAGTAGGGGAGGGGCAGCGGAGGAGCGGGGGCACGAACACAGGGGATGCAGCAGAGAGGTGTAAAGAAGGGCTAGAGGGACACCCAAAAAAAAAGGAAAGATGCGGCAAAGGGTTTGGGAAGTTACACGGGAGCAGCAAGGGGTTACAACAGGGAGACATGGAGAAGTACACAGAGGGGGAGATTGGAGCGGGGGAAAAACAGACACGGGAAAGATCAGGGAGAGATTGGGACAGCGGGAAGATGAATTCAAGCAGTAAAAACATTATCTATCCTCTAACTTAATTAAACTTATATAAATTACAAGCAGCTTATACAAAGTAATAAAACAGGTACAGAATACAACCAGGCAATGGCTTTTTTAAATCTATCTTAATCAACGACTAAACAAAACAACAAATATCACAATTCTAAGCAAACTATAACAAGCAACTATACAGAGCAACAAAACTGCAAACTATAACAAGGCAGGTGAAATTTACAAGCTCTACAATCTTAGCAAACTATGACTTATTAAACTAAAAAGCAAAACCTACGGTGCACCTTATGCTATGGGGAAGTCACAGAGGGCAGAGTGGTATGTGCCCAGGGTACAGCTCCCAAGGAAGCCAAGGGATGGTGCCTGCAGCAGTGGATACACCTGAAAGCAGGGAGCAGAGCTTAGCAGCGGCACAAGCTTATTTTTAGCAGCAAAGCGCGGCCAGTTTGAGAAGTTTTAAGACACAGACCAAGGTTTAGCTTGAGTCTGTGTGCTGGGGAAACGGAGCCAGCAGCTAAAATAATAAAATAAAAGTATGGAAAGTTTCACAGAGGGATTCTTACCAGTCCCCAAGGCAGCAGCAAAGGCAGAAGCAGCAGCAACATCAGAAGAAGCAAGGAGAGCTGGGTAGGGTCTCGATAATCAGGAGATCTCTCAGGCAGCAATTCATTCTTCGTGGGGAGGGGGTTTTAAAAACCAGGGGTATGCTCAAAAATGAAACGAGAGCGGAGAAAGGACCCCCCAAAACCCCTGGCTGATCAGACCAGGCAGCAATGCAGGAACCTTTCTGATGTTTGTTTCAAAAATGTCTGTTTTTAAAGGCAAACTTAGGCAGTTTCCCACCAGTAATCCTGATAGGCTCCCTCTGTCACAGGGGAGGAGGCACAGGGAAAAAACTGCAGGTGAGCACAGAGACATGCCTGGGCAGAGTCCTGTGCAATAGGTGACTCAAAAGCACATGAGGCCTATGACTCATGCCCAGGATCTTAAAAACACAATAGGTCTTGCAGCTCTGGACATTGCCTGCCCTACACCGAGCCCAGGTTCAACAAGGTGATAACAGGACTAACCCTTTGAACAGGGCAGTGGTCCCACTTAGCACGCAGCACAAGCAGCCATCCCTTTGAGAAGGGCAATAGCTCTTGATAAACAACTTAACAGCCAGGGAGGGGCAGCCACAGGAGGAGAACAAAAACAAAATGGAGTATGGGGACAGCTGTAAGATACAAAATGGAGTAGGGGGATAGCTGTAACAGACAGAAGTGAACATTTGTTTTATCAATATGGTTTTGATTTTTAAAAAGATGAAAAATTCCATCAGAAAAAAAAATTTCATTATTTTGTGTTTTATTTCCCTCCCCTGCCTTACTCCCCACTGGGGTTGGGGAATGTGGTAAGGGAAGTGAGAGAAAGTAGGGGAGGAAAGGGGTGGGGGAAAACCCTTCACTTAAATATCTTACTCAAAACAAGAAGTGGGGGCAAGGAAAATATTGTGAAAGAAAATGTTACTTTCACTTTTAAAACTCTTTCCCCTTCATTTTTCAAGTAGAAAGAAGGGTGTTTTTTTTTTAATTTTTTTTTTTTAAGAGTAGCTTAAAGGGACGGGAAAAACACTATTTATTATTACTTATCCTAGCTATCTCACTGTTTGATAGAGAGACAGAAGAACAAGTTATATCATGTGTTTAACTGTCGAGTTTTTTGAGGCAGGGACCATTTCTATTATAGAGGTATACAGTGCTGACCAAAGTGGAACCAGAACTATGACTGGACTGAAGGCATTACTGCAGTGCAAACAATAAATAATATCAAATATACAAATAAAAATATTAGAACTAATCAAACTTGGTAAAGAGACTTAGAAAAAAATAAATGAAAATTTTCATTTTGAATGCTTTGGCACAGAATGACTTAAGTCAAAATTTGTAATGAAAATCTTCAGATTCGCTGGATTTGTCTTCTTTCTTTCTTTTTCTTTCCCTTCCTCTTTTATCCCCAAATTTTTTCTTCCATTTTGCTTCTGAAGCAGGAAACAAAACCACAAGTATTTCACTCTCCCCGAAACTGATTGTCAGGAGCACAGCTGGCTCCCAGCCTGGGTCGCTAGGCAACCCAGCAAGCTAAGCTGGGCACAATGAGCCTTGTCCAAAAGGCTGTGCTTCCTGATTGGGCAGGAGAGCATGCAGCCTGCTCCTTGTATCTTGCAGCGCAGCAGCTGCTCAAGGGGAACTATGCCAGCAGTTGGCTTCCTCTGCTCCTGCTTCTAGTCCCTGTTCAAGTCTTGACCCCTGTCCATTCCAGCATTTGCATTTCCTGCTCCCAATCCTGACTCCAGTGCTGACCCTTGGCTTGGCTCCTTACCCTTCAGTCTGGCTTCATGCTCACCCCAGTATCTGACTCATGGTTCTATGCTCCCCATTATTCCAAACTGTCACTGAAATCACCAAAGTTCCGCTCCATCCACTAGATAGGCCACCCCAGCCCCAACAGCCTACCTTTTTTTTTTTTTTTTCCCCCATCAACTTTTCTCACTACTACTTCCAAATGTTAAGAGTTCATTGAAAAAACATTAAATTTTAGGCAGGGAAAAGGAAAAACTGTCATTAGAAAACCCTCATTTCTTTAAATAAATCATATTTTATTAAAATACTTCAATTTTTGTTTGAAAATTTCTGACCAGATCTAAAATATTTCCACTAGGATTTTTTTTTCATAATAGAGAAGGAAAAAAATATATGAACAGTTAATGCCAGCTGAAATATAACTGCGCTTTTATCCTTTTAAGGTGACTAAGAACAAGGGAGAGAATTTGAAAAATATTTCTGTTCCTGCAATCTATTACTCTGGTATATAATCAAGCAGATGGCTCTGGATAAAAACGTCATTGTGTTTCTAAATTAGATTTCCCCCACCCCCTTCAGAAAGGCTAATTATGTTGAGTATGGTAGGCAAAATTGGATACAGGTTTTTTGTTTACCTCTCCTTTTTTCTTATGAGAGGAGAAATGAGCTCATTTTGGGGCTAGGGATATATGAAAACTGTTCTATAGATTGTAGTTGAACTTAAAAAAAATCTCCATCTTATGTTCTTGACTCTCTTAAATCTCTATCCTTCTCCCTATTCCCCTCCCAATATAAATTTATTTTAACTGTGTACTAGAATTACCACAAGATAAAGAAAAGGCAATGCACTAAGCATATAACCAAAGAAAATGAAGGATGTCATAGATGGGAGCAGACCACTTCAGGAATTAAAGAATTGTCACGAAATCATACGGTCTGTAGTTCTTTGTTCTTTTTTTTTTTTTTTTAAATTAGCCATAGATTATAGTATATGCACTTGAAAAGTTCATTTTGGTTCTAGAGTTAATGCTTGTTCTAGAAGAATTCCCCACTTTACCTAGAGATAATATTGGTGAAAGTAGAAATATCTCTAAAGCTAGAACTAACTTTAAGTGAACTTACTGTAATAAGCTTGCCAAATCTCTTTAGAAGGCTTCTATTTCATATTGAAGCCATAGACATCCATATTTAAAATGAATCTAAGGGCAATACTGTGTTCTCCTTTATATATGCTGAAAATACACCTGACAACCAGAAGTCCAGCTGCCTAATGGCTTAAAACAAGGGAATTTGTTATCATTTGAGAGATGGTCAAACATGGCAGAAAAATAATAACAATAGGTTCCTAGTGGGTCTCGGGACATAAAGGTGGCATTGAGAACTCTACTAGATTGGCTTTTATGTGGTCCTGTAACCAAAGACTAAATTCTTAGAAGTTTATTCTTTCACATTATGAAATATCAAACTACATCTTTAGTAAACAACTTGTGAAAGGTTCTTTCACTCCTTCCTGGAAGGCATGACAGGGAAAAAATGTCAGCTCTAAGGTCTTAAAAATCTTTATTTTGAATTAGTTCGAAGAGTGGCTTTCCTGTTCAAATGTTATTGCCTATCATGGCAATCCAATTAAATAAATTACTTCAAGTCATTTCCCATGATAAATCTCAGATAAAATGGCATGTTACAGTATTTGTCATGCATTGCAACAAATGCCATTGCAGCTTAACTGTACAAGGAGTGAAATAAGATGTATTTCAATTTCCATTTTGGAGTGCTCTAGCTATGTCTGTACATAGCAGAACTTTTGTGACTCCTTTCTTCCCCCAGTTAAATCAAGTCGTTCTAGTTTTTTAATCATGAAAATACACACTTTTCATTTATTCTTGAATAACTTCTACTTCCTCTTTTTCCTTATTGAACCTGCAAATTATGTAATGTGTAACTGCATGATCCAGTGCACATTGTAGAACGTTTTGTCTATAATTGTATGTTTTTATTCTAACATAGTTTGCGTGAGATGGTGGCCATTGATTACCAGTCTTTCAGTAATCCTTAATAGCTGTTCGATATCATCATATGTAATCTACTTCATTGTTGCTAAAAACAAATGGCCAGCAAATAACATAGTTTAGGTGGATGTATTTGAAACAATCATGATATAATACTATACCAGTGGGTATTTTTAAATTGATTCCATAAAACTTCAGCTAATAGTCACTAGATGCTTAGGGTGGGGTAGTATTTAGCCTTCACCTAACTTTCCATTGAAGTCCAAGGAGCTGAACTGCTGGATTCAGTGGGAGTAAAGGTAGGCCAAAGCTGAGCTCTCCTGAAAATTCCACTGTTTGTCTTTCCTCTTGCCATGCTCTACAAGAACATCCTGCCCTGAGGATGTTTGAGACCATATTCTCAAACATATTCTTATATGGCATACCTTTCTGATATGAATGCTAAGGGTTAGCACGTGGTCTAGGGATCAGAGCACAGGCTCAGGTGTCAGGATTCCTGGCTTCTTTTCTAGCTTTTACCACTGACTGGAGAAGTCCCTAACATGTAACTTTTGAAGCGTCTACTAATTCTGTGTAATGGTTTCTGTATGTAGGTCCCCAAGTTGATATGCTTAGTGCCTGACTCTCTCAGGTGCTAAAAGTCCACAACTCCACTGGAAGCAAATGGAAGCTGCAGCTGCCCAATACTGTTGAAAGTCAGAGATGAGGAGGTGTTTCAACTTGGGCACTCAAAAATTGAGGAACTCCAATCAGCAGACACTTTAAAAAAAAAAGCGTTAACCTCTGTGTGCCTTGAAGAGGGTATAATACATGATTCAGTAAACTAGTGTCTGCAAAGCATTATATATTAAAGCACAGTTCTGCTGCTTAGCCTTCCAGTACCACTCATTCTCCACAAGGAGGTTCCAGTGAAGGGAAAAGATTGCATCTTGTTCTCTGCTAGCCCTGTGAGAGCTTGTGCAGGGCTGCATACAGAGCTGGCTCCAGGCACCAGCATCCCAAGCAGGTGCTTGGGGCGGCAATCTACAAGGGGCGGCAGTCCCTGTGTTTTTGTCCCCAAGCAGCATGTGGAATTGCTGCCCGATGGTGGGGGCAGTCGGTGTGCCATTACGGTGGCACACAGGCAGGGCCGGCTCCAGGCCCCAGCGTGCCAAACGCCTGCTTGGGGCGGCATACCGCGGGGGGCGCTCTGCTGGTTGCCTGGAGGGTGGCAGGCAGCTCCAGTGGACCTCCCGCAGGTGTGCCTGTGGAGGGTCCGCTGGTCCCGCGGCTCCGGTGGAGCATCCACAGGCACACTTGCGGGAGGTCCATGGGAGCCGCGGGACCGGCGAGCGGCAGAGCACTCCCAGCGGCGTGCCGCCGTGCTTGGGGTGGCAAAATGGCTAGAGCTGCCCCTGCAAGCAGGTTTCCATGGCGGTGGCAATTCGGCGGCAGTTTCTGTATTCAGCTGTCCACGGCGGTGCAGCTTCTGTGTTCTGGTGGAAGACAGAAGCTGCCGTCGAATTGCCGCCGCTGCGGAAACGCGCCTGCCACCCTAACTGCACACTGACTGCTCCCGCCGTCTGCGGCTGCAATTCGGCGCACTGCTTGGGGGCAAAAACAGTAGAGCCAGCCCTGGCGGCCAACAGTGGAGGCTGCAGAGCCTAGCACAATACCCCTGCCATAGCCAGTTGCAAGCGTCCAGTCCAGTGGGGTCTGGGGTCAGGTTCAGAGCCGGCTCCTGCTGAGCCATCCCCAGCGAGCCGAGCAGGGCCCGTGGAGATAGGAGCGCGGACACCCCACATGCACCAGCGCTGGGTTGCAGCTCAGTCGGGAGAGTGCCAGGGTCCCGTGTAACTCGGACAGCGCCTGTGGGTGGCCGGCCAGCTATGGCTGATCCACAGCAGCCTCACAGAGTAATGGGTCAGCCCGGCCCAGGCGTGGCTGGAGGGAGAGGCATCCCTTTGGGGGCCTGGGCTTGACAGGGGGAATGGGTAGAGGACATGTGTTACCCCCACATAGCTCCCCTAGGGGGCTGCCCCATTCCAGGCCGGCCCTTCCTGAAGCTGGATTATTCCCCCCATGGCCGGCGTGCCAGTCGGACAAGTTGCAACGGCACCGAGCGGGTGGGGTCGGGGGTTTCCAAGAGTTTGTCGTGGGGAGCTCTAGCTTGGTCCTGGCAGGTCAGTGGCATGCGCTGGAATCCGCACGTCGCACCACTAAGCGCCCCAGCCGGCCTGGGAGAGTGGGGGCCCGCGGGTGGCAGGAGCAGGTCGGAAAGGGGAAAGTAGAGTCGTGCACATGCCGCCCTAATGGCACACGGACTCCCCCCCCGCAGTCCATAGCGGCAATTTGGCGCGCTGCTTGGGGCGGCGAAAACAGTAGAGCCGGCCCTGGCTGCATGACTTTCTCTGCTCTATGCAAGACTAAATGATTTCAACAGTAAATTTTGTTAGTTCAGTTTAGATAAATCTGGGCTATTATTGGGTAGTTTCAGTCAGAATTTAATTTAATTTTGTTTTTATTTTGGCCTTCTTTCTTGGTTGTTTTCTTTCTTATTTATTCTGTGCTCCTAAGGGCCATAACCTTGGTATTTTGGTTGATTCTGATCTTTCTTGAGATTCCTATTAATCAGCCTTTAAATCTTTCATACCACTATCCCAGGGGTAATTTTTGGTTGTAGTCTATGGAGGATGAAACATGTATTCGGGTTTCTTATCAGAGTTGGGTCTGAGTTGTGGAGTTTGGATCCATATGAAAACTTTGCCTGGGTTAGGGCGGTTGTGGTTTCAATCTAGGGTTTTAGTTCAGGACCATGTCTGCCATCCCCAACCCCAACACATGCAGACTGGGCAGAAGTCAGAATGATCACCAGAGCCAAGAACCCATCCCTACCGTGCATATAGAACCTTGCATGTTCTTGCTTCTATACTTTTCCAGTAGGATTGTCTGAACAGTAACCTTTCTTGAAGCTAAGAAATATTTACTGATATTGTTCCATGTATATTCTGTACTATCTTAGTACCCTTTGTGCATTCATTGAAGTAATTCCCCTGACACTTCAGTTGCTGTCTCAAGCTGGATTTAAATCTAATGTTAGTACATTTTTTTTCTTTGCCTCTTTTTGTTGCCTCTTCTACCTGCTTTCATTTTTCTATCAAGTGCTCAGAGAGACCTACATGCAGTGTGCTACATAAGTATAAGAAAATATGAAACAGTAGTAGCAGAGAACTTGTAATTATTTTAACTAAATACTATATACTTTCTTCATAATCATAAGCATAATAGTGATGCTATGAACGCATGATGAAGTGTAAAAAAACAGAATAATATTGGCTCAAAGCATATTCTGTAATTTTCAGAGTTCTTAAACCAAAGTTTGTGAAGCACTTCTAGATAATTCTCATGACTGGTTCTGTCAGCTATCAAGCAGTGATACTTCCTACTCCTGGTCTATGACTCTTCAGGTCAGATCCTCAGCAGATGTAGCTCAACACAGTTCCATTTGCCTTAATGGATTTAGATCAATTTACACCAGCTGACGAACTATCTCTTAGTGTTTTTCAAAGTTTATCCTGTCAAGTGTCTTTTAAAATATCTAATTAACTTTGTCTGCAGTTGCTTAAAGTACTTCCTTTACCAGGAATTGTTCTTTGGAGAGAGATCACTTGATCATTGCCTGTTAAGTTCACTCCCTCTGGGGCACCTGGCATTGGCCACTGTTGGTAGATAGATACTGGGCTAGATGAACCTTTGGTCTGACCCGGTAATGGCCGTTCTTATGTTCTTATGGTGTTAGTTTTAACTATGATTAGATTTATTGATGACATCAAAATCTGGAGGGCAGTAAGCATGTGTAACCAAACAGGCTACAGAGGGGTAATGGAGAGAACAAAGTAGCATTGCAACCAAAAAGAAAAGATCTGATGCTAAATGGAAAGTGATCCTCTTATGGAAAAGGAATCCCTCTCACTTTTATTTGCTATATGACCAAGTAGTTGTGCTCATCACACTATTGAGCTTATTTATTTTTGTCTCCTTTTAATCTTTTCATACAATTTAGAGAAATAGAACGCACGTGAAGAACGTTAGGAGGACAGGTTGTTCACAAGAGGATTTTGTTCTTAAGAATATATTAACAAGGATAAGCATGTGTTCAGTGGGTATGAGGTGAAATACTTTAGCACTAGATTAAATGATAGAGTATTGTATGTTTGTTTCAGTCCTTGAAAGAGAACTTTTAAAGTGACTTGAGATAATATAGGGTTAGATTCTGCCATCTGCAGTAATTTGTAGATTCTAAGACCAGATGGTACCATTGTAGTAATCTTGTCTGACCAGCTGTATAACACAGGCCATAGAACTTCCAGCAGCTCCCTTTAGCCTGGAGCAGTGAACTGTGGCCAGTGGGAGCTGCGATCGGCCAAACCTGCGGATGCGGCAGGTACACAAATCAGCCCCGCCCGCCAGGGGCTTTCCCTGCAGAAAAGGCGAAACAAGTTTGAGAACCACTGTCCTAGAGCATACAGTTTAGAAAAAAAATCCTATCTTGATTTTAAATTTAGTGATGAAGAATCCAACACAACCTGTAATTGTTCCAGTGGTTTAATTACCTTGTGTTTTTTTTTAATTACCTTACTTCCAATCTGAATTTGTCTAGCTTCAACTTTCAGCCACTGAGTCATGTTGTACCTTTCTTTGCAATATTGAAAAGCCCATTATTAAATGTTTGTTCCTCATGTAGGCACTTAGATTGTAAGTGTGTCACCCTTTAAACTTGTCTTTATTAAGCTAAATAGATTGATTTGGTAGCCTCAAGGAGCTCAAAAAGGATTGTCATAAATTGGAGTGGGTTTGAAGAAGAGCCATGAGAATGATTAAAGGATTGGAAAACATGCCTTACAGGGATAGTCGCAAGGAGCTCAATCTTCTGCATTCTGGGAGAAAAATAAAAATTTTTCCTGTCTTGCTACTTAGCAACTCTTGCCAATCTTTACATTTTATTTTAGAAGTATCTGTTTTCATTACTTATGCCAATCTGATGACTTGTTTCTTGTTATGTCCTTCAATTTTAGGCATGTTGAGTCAGATAAAGATTACTGAACAGGAAGAGAGTTTAAATGGTAATCATGTCATTTGCAGTATTGATCTGTAGTTTCATGTTTACTACAGTGAAGGTGAGAAACAACATGCTAGTGAATTCAATACTCAAGACTGAAAGAAAACTGGAGTTAGATAGATTTTTATATAGAACCATATTATCAGATGTCCAGCCTGCCTCCCAAAAGTTTCTATATTTTAGGAAACCAAGTCTCCCACTACCCTTCAAAAACTAGCTCATCTGTTCCTTCTCATCATCATCTAATAATAGTTATCCCTGGGCTCTAGACACTATCTTATAGTTTCTAAATATAAGTAAAAAGAATTGCAGTGTTGTCATCACTTTTCTCTTAACTTTGAATAAAATTTTAAGATGTGTTTGCACTTGGGCCTGCATTCAAAAAGGTATGTAGGTGCCTGTACCTCAGACATAGGTGCCTACATCCCAGTTTTAGGTTCTGTTCATTATCTTCATCAATGATTTAGAAAATGGCATAGGAGTACACTTTTATAAAGTTTTGCGTATGATACCAAGCTGGAAGTGGAAGCTTACAAGTTCTTTGGAGGATAGGATTAAAATTCAAAATGATTTGGACAAACTGGAGAAATGGTCTGAAGTAAATAGAATGAAATTCAATAAGGACAAATGCAAAGTACTCCATTTAGGAAGGAACACTCAGTTGCACATATACAAAATGGGAAATGACTGCCTAGGAAGGAGTACTAAGGAAAGGGATCTGGGGTCATAGTGGACCACAAGCTAAATATGAGTCAATGGCGTAGCACTGTTGCAAAAAAAGCGAACATCATTCTGGGATTATTAGCAAGAGTGTTGTACGCAAGACACAGGAAGTAATTATTCCGCTCTACTCTGCGCTGATTAGTCCTCAACTGGAGTATTGTGTCTAGTTCTGGGTGTCACATCAGAGAAGAACAACAAAAATGATGAAAGGTCTAGAAAACGTGACCTATGAAGGAAGATTGAAAAAATTGGGTTTCTTTAGTCTAGAGAAGAGAAGACTGAGAGGGGACATAAAATGTTACAAGGAGGAGGGAGGAAAAATTGTTTTTTCTTAACCTCTGAGGATAGAACATGAAGCAGTGGGCTTAAATTGCAGTAAGGGCAGTTTAGGTTGGACACTAGGAAAATTTTCCTAACTATCAGAGTGGTTAAGCACTGGGATAAATTGCCTAGGGAGGTTGTAAAATCTCCATCATTTGAGATTTTTAAGAGCAGGTTAGACAAACACCTGTCAGGAATGGCCTAGGTAATGCTTAGTCCTGCCATGAGTGCAGAGGACTGGACTAGATGACCTCGAGATCCCTTTCAGTCTTATGATTCTATGTGCTCTGACCCTTAATATTTCCATCAGTATGGTGAAAAACAAGTAGGAATTTTGACTTATTTCCCCACAAGCCTGAAGTCTAAAAGTCTTTTAAAATTGTGTTACTTATCTGGTGTCATAGTCTCAGCAGAACACATTGCAGTGCCTGCTGTAGGCTCCAAAATATTGGAGTTGGGGCACTAAACTAGCTGAGCATATGCAAAGTGCATTTGGTGTTTGAGAGGCTTCAGTGCTACTAAGCTTTGCTAGATTTCAGCACCAGTAAAAAAAACTTTTGCTGAAGATGCAAGTCATCTCAGCCTACTTTAACATCTGATGAAGTGGGTTTTAGCCCATGAAAACTTATCCTCAAATCAATTTGATAGTCTCTGAGGTTCCACAAGGACTCTTTGTTGTTTTTGCTGATACAGACTAACATGGCTACCACACTGATACTTTAACGTTGTTTTCTTTTTGGGAAAGCTAGTGTTAACTATGCCATTACAGTGTACAGTATCATTGTAGCTATTTCAATCCCAGAATATTAGAGACAAAGCAGGTGAGGTAATATCTTTTATTGGACCAACTTCTTTTAGTTGGCCCAATAAAAGATATTACCTCACTCATCTTGTGTGTCTCATGTCATTACAGAGCACTACCAATTAAATCTTTCCAAAAACACAGAAGGAAAAGTGTTCTCAAATAAGTTTTTTCCCCAATTTGGATCCTAGAAGTTTTTTTTTCCCTTAAATAGTGGAAACTCCGTGAATTCCTAGATCATGAATAGAAAGGGAGCATGAACAGTCTATTTGCAGGACCTTTACATACCAATGGCAAGATCTACATTTATGCCTCTCCTCCAGTCTAGTAGTGCCTCTCATCCTAGTAGTGCCTCTCGCCTAACGTTCTCATCATTTTGTACTTGTAGAATTTTAAAAATAGAGATAATAAGGATGAACATTAACCACTGCCTGCTGTCCCCAGATTACTTTAAATTAACAGGCAACTCCATATTCAGGTTATGCCCTCTACAACCTAATATGTGATTTCTGCAAAATGCTGTAGGGGGATGTTATGTTCGTGGCATATAAATGGAGAAATTAGTGTATTTTATGGTTTTAATCTTCATGGAAAGTTGCACTTTATTGCTTAGAATCCATAATCTTATCAACATAAGAATAAAAAAAACAGAGGGCTTCTCCCTAAGGCAGAGATGCACAACTCACTCCATCTTGCTTTAGGCTGGCATTTTGAAGACTGACCTGCTGCTAGGCCCAGATGGCATTCTTCCCTAAAGAGCCACCTCTTTAGAGCTGCAAGTAGGACCAGGAAAACTCTCAACAATTTTAACGCTGTTTTTAACACTTATTTTATTGTATTTTAATATACCTTGTACAGGGCGGAAATACTCAAGAAACCTAGACCACAGTTGAGTTTAGGCCTGAATGACTTTGGTTGGCCAAGTGTTTGTTAGCTGCTTCAAGCATTTCTTAGTAATGCTTTTTTGGTATGCAAGCAAAAGGTTATTCGTGTAAGGCCTCTCGCATGCCCTACACTCTAGGAAATAAGCAAAAGTATAATGCTAACTAGCTATTCGTTGTACTTAAACAATTAAGGTACTTATGTCAGGCCTAAGTGGAAATTTGTTACCAACTCCTCCTTACATGGGCATCTTGCATGTCCTGTTTACAAAAAGGACATCTATTGCGGTCACCAACATGTTTTCAAAAAATGACCACCTCAGACTGGAATCTTCTGCAATAACCTCTGGTCGAGATATTAAATTACTGGCCCATGATGAGCTATGGCCAATATGCTGGAATCTCTGGTCCCCAAGGTGGCACAAGGGGATTCTGAACCCTAAAAAAAGACTCTAACCATGCAGAAAAAAAGGGTTGAATTGACTCTCTCTCTCTCGCATCAACGATAATACCTGAAGTTGGATATTACTTCCTTTCCTGGCTCCAACCATCCAAAGAAGTGAAAGACTGAAAAGCCTGAAGCTACAATTAAGAGAGAAATGACCACCTTCCCACATGTAAAATGAGCTCAGGTTATTTGCAACAACTAGTTATTAACTAAAGCCAATTAGATGAGGCAGAGACTCTAAGGGTATGAATATACTACAAGTGCTGGAGCAGCAGCTGTGTAGCTGCAGTGCCACTACTGTAGTGTAGATGCTTGCTACAGTGACTGAAAGGTGTTTTGTTGTTTTCCCATTCCTGTGGTAAATCCATCCCAAGAGGCTGTAGCTGGGTTGATAGAAGCACGCTTCTATAGATATAGTGGCATCTACACTGGAGCTTAGGTCAGCTTAACTATTTCTTGGGGGGGGGGTGAATTTTTCACACCCTTGAGTGATGTAGCTAGGTAACCCTACTTTACATTTAAAACTTAGGTCTAAGAAGAAGAAAACATGAGCACTTTTGTGTATACTTCAGGGATGTCTGAGTTCTCCAATATAATATGTGTATGTGTGTGTGTGTGCGCGCAAGCATAACAGTTTCCTAAAGTAAATGCTAAAAAGTGCAAGTCACTATTTCATTAGTGTAAGATTAGTTTGGGTTAAAAGCCTGTTATTCCAAAGCTAGTAAGTGCCTGTTTTAATAAACGTTTCTGCATTTGTGTAAAATGGTCAGGAAGACAGATGCTGTAGTTTGCTTATTACTCTTCCCATATTAATAAATAGTATAACAATTTATATATTCAGAGGCACTTTAGTGGAACACCAATGTAAGAAGCCATGAAGAGACCCTTCTCAGAGTTCTACTTCCTTAAAATAAAGGCAAGTATTAGTTTCTGTCTTTAGCAGACCCTGAGGTCCTTAACTTTCCTATAAAGTATTGAAGTAATTCTTGTTAACCTTATATGTTGAATCAAATACTCACTTTGGTAAACTGAGCCATTGATTTTTGTTGAGTTCAGTTGTAACCTTGATTTGATCATTGCATGGTTACCTTTCATTACTTATGGAAATTGGAAGTAAATTAGTGACACATTTTGCTTAAACTTATATTTGTTGGCTTATTTTTTTAATAAATGCATAGTTGAGTGGTCCCTCTCTCAAAAGTTCAGTGTATGAAACTGAACTATTTAGAGGTAAAGGTAAATAGCTTCATGATTAAAATCCTATTAGTGCTACTTCTTGGTGAGCAGGGCAGGAGCTTATTTGTTTGTTTGTTTTTAAGAGAGAGATTATTTAAAGGTTTATCTGTGACCTGTTTCTTTACTATAGAAGAAAAAGGACTTGTAAAGGTTCAATAAACTATTATGCAGAAAGGAAATAGGGAAAAAGTTCCTTCCAGATGCTGCAACTCTGAGCAGGCATGAGCTGGAACAGAAACGTCCTGTTTTAAAAAGGATAAGAGAGAGAAACAGACCTTAGGACTATTTTAAATCTAATTGAATTTGATGTTAGATTGTTTCCTCTCTCGGAACCTCAATGTGGAAAAACAACGTATTTAGAAGTAAAGGTAAACAAATTGAGTAGCTCCTGGACCTATATTTTAATTATTTGATTAAAATCCTAGTACTACTGTACTGTCAATATATCTTCATTCCTCTTGGGAATGTAGCAGATTGCATTCCTCTTGCTTTTATATCTATATGTGGATGCAAGGAGCTGCTTTCAGTTCTTCCTCGTGCAACGACTGATCTTGGTGAAAATTTTTAGAGCTGGCCAAATGACAGGACATTCACATCCACTGGAAAAGTGTTGTCGTCTTCTCTGTGGCCACAGAGGGCCTCATCTGCAGTTCTCCTATGGATGGGACAGGATTCAGAGAACCTACACAGTGTGCACCCTCAAGTGTATTGTGGAACTCTGGTCTATGGTGTCTCCAGGCATTTAAGTGTGGAGAGTGAGCAGCAGAGCTAGGGGATGACTGCCTGGTTAGGCTATACTAAACCACTGTCCGTTTCCCTACACCTGAAATGTGATGATTAAAATGTTGATCACTCAACTCAAGAATGTGTGAAGTTTTCAAATTATTTCTTAACTCAGACGAATCTTCCTTAAAAGTCACAATTCTGCCTTCAAATATGCTAGTCCCATAAACAGCATTTACAACTCTAATCTTAGTGAACATTTCATACTGCATATTTTCAAAACAGACTATTGATCACTGATCCATTCAAATATATATAAAAAACTAACTTGCAGTCTAGACTTTGGGGAGGACACCTGAAATTTCCAAGGGCAGGTCTTCAGCTGATGTGAAGTCAATGGATCTATGATGATTTATTTAAACTATAAAAATGTACCCTAGTTGAGGATCTGCCCTTTGGGATGTGAAGTGGAGTCATTCTTCATTTATTTTTTAAGTTGCTCTTGACAATTGTCCCTGAGTGTCAGCATAGTATTAAAGACCGTTGCATTTGCACACGGACAAATTGAATAGATTCCCACTCCTTGAATAAAATTGTATACAGAAGCTCCTCCTCAGAGCAAGCATCACATGCCAATCCCAGACATTCAAATATAAGCACAGTTAACAAGAGCTGTAAGAGCCTGAGCACAGCAAATACAATATCATGAAATGCTTAGCTTTTTTAAACATGCGCATGCCACTTCTAACAGCAACACATGCCATGATGACATAACAGATTCTATGACCCTACCGTTTCAAGTTAGCTGTGATGTTGGTAGATTTGGGGAGATATTCCAATCCCATTTCATCTGCCATACTCTAATTAGAATCTTAAAGGTCGTTGCTCCACAGCCAGTACTCATCAGGATGGAAGGTTGAACTTCATGCAGTAGCAGCAACGTATGCAGATGGGGAATCCCCTCAGGCAGCTGACATAAGGTGATATGTGGGCATAGTGATGACTACAGCAGAAGCTTTTTGGAATATATATGGTTATTAGGTTTAGATAAATCTCTTTTTTTTTAATTTTTTTTAAATGCTATGTATTAATAGTAAAAGTATCTACTCAACATCTCTTCCTATATCTAAAATGCCAAATGGCTTCGTCTCTAGCAAACATTCCCAAATCTCTTCCACAACCCCATAAATGCAAGAAGATAAGGGAACTAGGATCATCTTTAAATTAGGTGGTGGTGCTGCAAAAGGAAATGTACAACAAAGATATCTGTAGTTCAGTAATCAAGTTCTTGCATCCTGAAGATCAGAGGTGGGGTTGGATAGAAGGTGTTAAAATGTTTAAACTAACATGGTGACTATGAGAGAAGATGTTTTAGACCTTCTTTCTTGTTCAGAGATGGCACCACTTTTCTGTTGTCTGACAAAACCTACACGTGCTGGCCCGGCAATGGATTTGCCTGAAAAGCATTTCTAACAGCTAAGAGTCCTAACATGTTCATTTTCAAACTGGCTTTCAGCCAACATTACATTATTATATAATACATCCTTGCTGACTTTCTAAGGCTAGTGTTAATCATATGGTTATGGAGTTAGTATATATCCAAAATGTAAATAAGAAAGATAGACAAAAAGATAAATTCACCTTATTTTAGTTTATATTTATTTTTCTGGTTGCCTACACTAGATGCTGATTTGTCATGTAGAGGTGCTAATAGTTTAGCAACTAAGCCTCTGAAAGCAGTTCTGCTCTGTTTAGGTGTCAGTGTATTGTAATATATATTCAAATTAGTCTTAAGGAGGAACTCCATTTTGGAAAAGTGAAAGTAAGCCAAGTGCTGAATCTGGATGTTCAAATGTGTTAGGACTTCTAGCACATACAAAACTCCGAGGTTTTATATGGGATCTTCACTGATTGTTCTTGATTTGCTTATCTGAATTCCCAATGATACTAATGGAAGACTGTTTCACGTAAACAATGTTTTATTCTTTCCAGAGAAGAGATAGTAATTAGGATATTGTCTAGTTGGATCAACACTCTGACTCCCTAAACTTCTAAGGATATTTATCGCTAGATGTAGAAGCAGAGAGCGTATACTTGGTGTTAGACTTAGAAACTCACTAACTTGAAAAGGCAGCATGTGTTTAAAGCAAGGAAATGAGTCCACAAAACTTGGTTTTTGTTTCCAACTCTGACACTGACCTATGGCATAACTTTTGGCAGGTCACTTTTATGCTCTGTTTCTCTCAGTATCTCTGGGCCAGATTTTTCTATCCTGTTTGTGTCACCTCTGTCATAACATAATTCCCAGATTTGGACCTTAGCGTCCAAAATACGGGTGTTAGCATGAAAATCCTCCAAGCTTAGTTACCAGCTTGGACCTGGTAAAGCTGCCACAACCCAAAAAATTAGTGTGTTTTGGGGCACTCTGGTCCCCCCAAAAACCTTCCCTGGGGACCCCAAGACCCAAATTCCTTGAGTCTCACAACAAAGGGGAATAAACCATTTCCCTTCCTCCCTCCAGGTGTTCCCTCCCTGGGTTCCTGGAGAGATATACAGAAGAAAGCTCCGTGAATCTAAACAGAGGGACTCCACCCTCCCCCCTCTTCACCCAGAGGGTATGCAAAGTCAGGCTCAGTAAATCTAACACACCCAGATTTCCCCCTGACTTCTTCCTCCCACCAATTCCCTGGTGAGCTACAGACTCAATTCCCTGGAGTTCCCCACTAAAGAAAAACTCCAACAGGTCTTAAAAAGAAAGCTTTATGTAAAAAGAAAGAAAAAATACATGAAAATGGTCTCTCTGTATTAAGGTGACAAATACAGGGTCAATTGCTTAAAAGAAATATGAATAAACAGCCTTATTCAAAAGAACACAATTCAAAACACTCCAGCAACTACACCATGTAAATACAAAATAAAAAAAAAACATATAAATCACTATCTTATCTTTTGTACTTACAACTGGGAAACAGAAGATTAGAAAAGCAGGAGGAAAAATCCTCTCATAGCCGAGAGAGTACAGGCAGAAGACAAGGAACAAAGGACTCACACACAAACTTCCCTCCACCCAGATTTGAAAAAGTCTTGTTTCCTGATTGGTCCTCTGGTCTGGTGTTTCAGGTTACTCCTTTCCAGGTAAAAGAACATTAACCCTTAGCTATCTGTTTATGACAACCTCTCTTTCTCTTCTCCTCCCACCTATCCCATCATAAAATGTTTCATAAGTACAGCTCGGCCAAATAAAAAAAATCATCAAAACTTTTTCAATGACAAATGCAGATTTTCTGTCACTGAAGCAGTCTGCAAATTCATTTTGATTTCAGTAAACTGTTTCAGGGTGGGGGGGCATCTTCCAATTTTTTCAGAATATTTAAATATTTTATTTGACATTTTCAGGGAGAAAATCTTGATTTTTTTTTATTCAAAACTACTTGTTTCTAAAGTTCCTCACATTCATTTTTACAAAATATGAAAAGATTAAGATGCTAAAACTAAAATATTTTGTCCAACCAGAAACAACTTTTCATTTTTTTCAGAATTTCCAGTAAATCAAAAGATCTTATTTGCATAGTTCTATTTGTAACATCAGCTACAGTACAGTACGAACCCATCAGTATCAATCACTGTCATAATTCTACCATAACCATACTTTTAAACTGCTACAATGAAAATGAATCCTCTTCTGTAGATCTGTGAGAAATTACCAATGTCCCATAAGAAAATAAATACAAATGTTTCACAAGCATCCAAAAATGCTTTCAGAAACTTGAACAAAGGTAAAATTTCATCAACCTTGCTAGTAAATGCAATATTATGAAGGGGGCTGGGAAATGGTGACCCTAGTCAAAATTATGACCTGTAGTGTGAATCCGTTCCTGCTGGAAATTTGCAATTTTCATAAACTAATTTTGCTTTTTGACAAAGGAAACTGTTTGTTTTTGTGGTGAAAATAGAGATTCATTCAAAACATTGAAATTAGATTTTTTTTCAAGATAACATTTTTGGGTTTTTTCTTCATTTTGCATGTCAAGTCACATGGATACCAAGGCTACTGCTGCAAATTCTCACTGTCTACTAAAATTCATTTGCAAAGTGTGCCAGTTCTTGAGGATTTGGGGCATAAATGCCATCTAGTTATCGTATTCTATTATAGAATAGGATGAGAAAGCAAATTACCCCACATGTGCTTACTTCAGGTTTCTTGTGCCTTTATCTGTTGCTGGCCATCGTCCCCAGACAGGAAACTGGACTATGTCTTATATTAATCAATATTTGTAAAGCTAAATGGTGGTGATTAGACATTTATTAAAACCTTAAAAGAAGACACAACTTCCCTTTCCTTTTCTTTCAAAAAGAGAAGTGGGTAATGGCCTCTTCATTGCAAGTCTCTTACTAAAAGATTCAAATTGCAGGTGTCTTGTGGCTAGCACATCTTTAGTAATTACTACCATTTCCATATCAAGGAGATCTCTTGGGGAAGCAAACTTTAAAACACATTTTTTTAAAACGTGCTATCAAACAGTACCAGTTGTATGTTATGTAGGGCATCTCTCCGTTCCACTTCACTTCCTCTCTTTTTGTATTAGTAAACAAGACTTTTTTCCTTCTTTTTTGCTATAATCATGTACAAGACCTATCAAAGGTGGTTTGAAGGCAGTCCCTCAGGATATGACGGAGTGAAGTGTTTTATTAGGAGACAAATTTTAAAGGGATCCTCTTATGTGCTCTTTTAAATAGTTTTTGATATTATTTAAAATGTCATGTTTATGCGATGATTTGGGGAATGTATGTGTGACTTATTAACAGCTTCATAATATGAATTCTGGTTGATAAGAAAACTACTGTATCAGTGAATGCCCCTATGTAAATGTGGAATCCACCATGACCTAGGAAAGGCTGTATCAAGTCTTCTCCAAGCCAGGGACAACATAGCTGTAGAAGACCTTAAAGATGATGCACTGACCACTCAATAAGTGAGCCAAGGAGGATGCCCAAACTGGAAAATCAGCTCAGCCAAATTGGTTTTCAGGGAGGAGTTTTGGAGCAGTGAAAAGTTACGAAAGACCAAACAAAGCAGCCAGGTGTTGGAAGGGGAAAATATAAACCAGGGACTACCCACAGAGATGCACAGGGCTGGAAAGGGGAAGGAGATAGAGCCGCCGAAGTCAGAGTAGCCAAGCTTGGTGGGATTCTAGGAGAAGGTGTACTTAATCTATGGGTTGTCTTGAGTGTCAGCAATGTTTTCCAGTGCCAGACAGCTGGGCCATATAGTCTAAGCTCTAGGCAGATGATGCTAGATAGAAGAGCTGCACCAAAGAGTGTGCTTAGGAACTCCAAGACAGGGCCCATGCCTGGGCTCTGTTCAGAGTCGTGGGCTTAAAACATACAGTATTTAGTGGCTGGGTCACCTCACAGCAGCCTAAGGGGGCACTCAACTGGACCTGTTTCTTCTTGAAAGTAGGGGACTTGGAGTTTTGTTTTCTGTTTAGCAACTGCTGATCTTTTCCACCCTCACACTTTTTATGGGGACCAAATAAGAGTAAATACACTTTGTTTTTGCACTTTCCAAAGATGTAAAAGACCCATTTTCCAACCAGCTCTTCTTATAGGTCCTGCAGAAACTGTGATTCTTACAAGATGTTTTGTTGTTGTTTTAAAAACCCTCTAGTAAGAGAGTGGAAGGTTTTAGAAAGGGGGAGAAATCTCAAATGTATTTTTTTGGAAGAAGAAAGAGGTTTCTTTCCAACTGAGAATTTTAAGGCAGGTCAAGATTTGTTCTCCAGCTATGAAAAAAAACCTTCAAACTCAACCCTTAAAAAAACTTGTTGTTTCTGGTTTTCGTCCCTGTAGTGAGGTGGTTACCCGCTCTGACCTTGACAGGGTTAAGGCCAGCCCTGGGAGAGGGCTGGGGCTGTAAGAAAAGCACAGGCTGATTTAGGAAGGCAGGCACAGCTGGGTTATGCCACAAACAGAGCACACCAGGTCCTTATAAAAGGGCTGCTAGTTTGGAGCTAGACAGTCTCTCTCTCTCCACCCCCCCTCCCCCCTAGTCTTGGAGGGAGCAGGGCCTGGCTGCCTACAGAAACGGTACTGGCTGTGAAGCAGGGCTGGGGAAAGGCCAGAGGAGCAGGGGAGCTCCAGGCTGGCAACTCCCCAGGCTTCAGGGCCTGGTCCTAGGCCCACCCCTGAGGTACTCGGTGGTAGAGGAAGACAGCAGGTCCTACCCTCTTGCCTGTGATGACTGGCTCTTATACTGCAGTCTGCCCCAGGGAGCAGGGGCTCATTGCTGACTGGCAGTAGCCACCAGCTGAGGCAAGGTGGGAGTAGGGAGTTGGGGTCCCTGGGGAGGGGTGAGTCTGAGAGTGAGGGTTTACTGCCAAGGGGCAGCACCTCAGATGATGGGGCACCAGAGGCCAGGAGGGACACAGGCCCAGTGGCAGTGAGATGTTGGCCTGCAGATGGTGCTCCAAGACTGGAAAAAGAGCTAATTCCCAGGATGCCAGCAGGAGGTGCCGCAGGGGTGAGTCGTGCACCGTTACAGTCCCCCATCTGCAATGCTAAGAGCTTACAGAGTGTTGATGGGAGGGTAATTCATGTCACCAAGGAATTCCAAGGCAAAGCTATACTCCTAGAGTTCTGGTTTGTAAGAGATGGTTTCCCTCATAAATATTCTAGTGAGGTTCTCCTTAGTGCAGATTTCAGGAAGTCAGAAGGAAAGAGGGGATGCTTCTCGAACTCCCCTCAGCTCCAAAGTCCGTAGTTAGAACCATTTAAAATATAAGAAAAATCCCCACATGCATACAGAAAATACTGACGTTACTGTGGCAGGCACATATCAGTGTTTTGAGTGTACAGTATTTTTCAAAAAGAACAGGCATACTTGTGGCACTTTAGAGACTAACATTTATTTGAGCATAAGCTTTTGTGAGCTAAAACCCATTTCATCAGATGCATGCAATGGAAAATACAGTAGGAAGAGAGAGAA
The DNA here is from genome assembly GCF_025201925.1 of Gopherus flavomarginatus. Classification (NCBI taxonomy): domain Eukaryota; kingdom Metazoa; phylum Chordata; order Testudines; family Testudinidae; genus Gopherus; species Gopherus flavomarginatus. The sequence goes on from NC_066617.1 coordinate 184,439,750, forward strand.
TATAGATAGATATATACACACAGAGAACATGAAACAATGGGTTTTACCATACACACTATAATGAGCATGATCTGTTAAGGTGAGCTATTACCAGCAAGAGAGGAAAAAAACTTTTTGTAGTGGTAATCAAAATGGCCCATTTCTAGCAGTTGACAAGAAGATGTGAGGAGCAGTCAAGGGGGGAAAAATAAACATGGGGAAATGGTTTTACTTTGTGTAATGACCCATCCACTCCCAGTCTTTATTCAAGCCTAAATTAATGGTGTCCAGTTTGCAAATTAATTCCATTTCAGCAGTCTCTCGTTGGAGTCTGTGTTTGAAGTTTTGTTGTTGTTATATTGCGACTTTTAGGTCGGTAATCGAGTGACCAGAGAGATTGATGTGTTCTCCAACTGGTTTTTGAATGTTATAATTCTTGACATCTGATTTGTATCCATTTATTCTTTTACATATAGACTGTCCAGTTTGGCCAATGTACATGGCAGAAGGGCATTGCTGGCACCTGATGGCATATCACATTGGTAGATGTGCAGGTGAATGAGCCTCTGATAGTGTGGCTGATGTGATTGGGTCCTATGATGGTTTCTCCTGGATAAATATGTGGACAGAGTTGGCAACGGGCTTTGTTGGAAGGATAGGTTCCTGGGTTAGTGTTTTTGTTGTGTGGTTGCTGATGAGTCTTTGTTTCAGGTTTGGGGGCTGTCTATAAAAAAGGACTGGACTGTCTCCCAAGATCTGTAAGTGTGATGGATCATCCTTCGGAATAGGTTGTAGATCCTTGAAGATGTGCTGGAGAGGTTTTAGTTGGGAGCTGAAGGTGATGGCTAGTGGCGTTCTGTTACTTTCTTTGTTGGGCCCGTTCTGTAGTAGGTGACTTCTGGGTACTCTCCTGGATCTGTCAATCTGTTTCTTCACTTCAGCAGGTGGGTATTATAGTTGTAAGAATGCTTGATAGAGATCTTGTAGGTTTTTGTCTCTGAGGGGTTGGAGCAAATGCGATTGTATCATAGAGCTTGACTGTAGACAATGGATCATGTGGTCAGTATGAAAGCTGGAGGCATATAGGTAAGTATAGCGGTCAGTAAGTTTCCAGTATAGGGTGGTGTTTATGTGACCATTGTTTATTAGCACTGTAGTGTCCAGGAAGTGGATTTCTTCTGTGGACTGGTCTAGGCTGAGGTTGATGGTGGGATGGAAATTGTTGAAATCATGGTGAAATTCTTCAAGGGCTTCTTTTTCCATGGGTCCAGATGATGAAGTTGTCGTCAGTGTAGCACAAATAGAGTAGGGGTGTTAGAACAATGCTTCCTCAGCTCTCATCCCCTAAGTCAGCTATGAAAATGTTGGCATACAGTGTGGCCATGCGGGTACCGATAGCAATGCCGCTGAATTGAAGGTATACATTGTCCCCAAATGTGAAATAATTATGGGTGAGGACAAAGTTACAAAGTTCAGCCACCAGGTTCAGAGCTAGGAGAGCATGTGTGCCTGAGTTTAGGGGATGGAGTGGAGGAGACAGACAGACACCACCTCATTAAGAAGGTTTGCAGAAGCTGCAAAGCTGAGAACTGGGGTGATGGACTTGGTACAACTTCTCCCCATAGGATACTTCTGCTCTGGAGTGAATTCTGGTCAAGCCAATATTGTATCCTTCCTACCCTTCAGAGCTGTCCTGCATCTCTGGGATGTGAAGTTTTTAAATCTTGGGTGGATTCACAATTAAAATTTCAAGGCTCCCTTTTTCAGATTTCAGTTCTATTCCCCCAAATTGGAAATGCTTTGGACGCTTCATGGAACAGACACTCGGATGGTGTGACACTGTCTATAGTTCCACTGAAGTCAATAGATCTGTACTGATTTACACTAGCTAAAAACTTGGTCCCATGTGTTAAATTTCACTGGTCTGATAAGCTGTCTCCCCTTATCACCACCCAAAGACTTTTTTTCCCCTGTCGACAGAAAATAGTTTGCCTAGCAAATACACCATACCTACCACCATGACTGACAAGGAATAGCATATGATCTCTATATTTGGCGCAGGCAATATTTTAAGGAAAAAATGTTCCCTTGGTCTTGTACTCCTGGAGAAGGATTTTGAAAGAATATTGAGTCAATTAATTAATGCAATCAATTGAATATCCTTTAGTTTACCTTGGATGTCCATTAGAGACTGTCAAATGGGAAGTCAATAGTAATGACAAAATGTAAAAGTGACTGTTATCCTAACTCAAATATATACTGTAGAAAATCCAAATGTGGAAAGAAATGTGTAAATGTTTTAATGCTCATATTTTCTCTTCATAAATCTTGTCTGCTTTTGACTCACAATAAATTATTTTTGGCAGGAGCATAAACCATGTTTTTAAAAGTGACTAATATAACTGGTAGGGGATTTTTCATCAAATGAGTTTTAACAGATGTAGTTTCTGCAAAATAGAAATTTTCTATGGGAAAAAGGTGGGTTGGTTGGTTTTTTTTGTTTTTTTTTAATACTAGTTCCTCTGTGTCCCCAATCTTCTTTTTTTATATTTTTTCCTCTTGGGAGAAAACTAAAATGAAATATTTTTGTTTCAGGTTAGTGCAACCCAGTTCAAAATATTATGGTCCACTGAACTGAATGAAAACATTTTGTTCTGAGTCAGTTCAACATTAAACTGCATCTGCCCATGGTGGCAGGGTAAGTCATGGCAGCTGTAGTTCAGTTGACTCCCACAACTCCATGTTCCCCTAAGGGCTGGGTTACTTTCCCGGAATAACACACTATACTTCTCCTCACACTGATCCATGTGGGAGATGTAGCCCAGGTAGGGAGCTTGTGGCACCATAAGCAGAGGCAGTTGAATGTCAAACTGACTCAAAACTAAACATTTTTATTCTGTTTAACAAATTTAAATGTGGTAGAAGCAGCTCTACAGATCACCTGGAGGTTCTCAGCCCATGGTTTGAGAACCTATATGCCACAGAAAGAAATGTGAATTTTGGATAACATGAGGCAATTTAGGTGCTGTAATGAGTAAGTCAACATTTTGTATCAATACCTAGCATAACTACTCTCCCCTCCCCCCCCCTTTACTTGGTTGAAAAGATAATAACTAAATTGTATGAGATTAAGGCAAACAGTGAATGAAGAGACTCACTTGTACGTTCAGAGCTGGTATTCAGCCAATACCCTATAGTGGAGGCTTATTATCTTTAAGGCAAATACATAGTGGAGGCTTATTATCTTTAAGGCAAATCTGATTTATTTCAGTGCCTTCCTTCCTTTTCTCCCATCATGTGGATTGACCCAAAACCAGCTATCTCTCCTAGCAGACCAAATAGTTGCTGCTGGCACTGCACACCTGAATTAGCCAGCCAAGGACAGCTAAACCCAATATATAAAGTGTCCAAAACAGCAGGGTGTAAAATATAAAAGCCCTCTGCCTCTAATTTCCTTTTTATCTCTGTCCATGGTTAGCAACACTGAATACAATCTAAGCTAAAAGGCAGAGGGGCAGTACAACATAACAATTTCAAGGCACTCGGAAACAGAGCCCTCCCACCCCTCTCTCTCTCTCTCTCTCTCTCTCTCTCTCTCACTCAAAGCAAACATTAGATGTTGTTTTTTTTCCTCAGACCAGATAAGCAGCTTGCACTCCAAAACAGAGCTTTGAAAGGGCACTTACCCGTCCGGAGTTCACATCAAAGACAAGAGAGGCCACTTCAGTTAAGATGATTATGGGATGTTTCCAGAGGTCAGTTAGAGCATTATAATGTTACTTCTCATTTACACTGGCACTGAAGTGTCTCACCCAATACGCAACAGCTGTTAAACCTCTCGGGGAAGTGGAGTACCAGGAGCGCTCCAGCCAGGGAGGCAGAGCACTCTGTGTGTCTTGCCAGTGTGGATGGGAGTAAGGCAGAGTGGTCTGAGAGGCTTTATTGTGGTATAACATGCAAGTGTAGCCAAGGCTTAAGAGTCCCAGTCATGAACTTGAACCCCATAGAGTTAACCATTGTACAAACACAGAACAACAACATGGTCTCTACAAAGAGTGAGGGTTTATCGCTGCTTTTCTCAAACATATTACTTTCCCTTCTGTTAATAACAAGGAATGGAAACTTCTCTATATTGCAGCTGTGTCGTCTTACGTACAATGCTTAAACTTTCTTTGTATCTGGTTGTACAGTGTTCTCCTTGCCTGTGGATTTACAACCTTATATTTGTTATGTTTAAGAGCAGCTTCACACCATGTTAAATCTATAATCATAACTGTGTTTGCAATTTGAAAAAATGACAGCTAATTTAGCTAATGACAGCTAATTTCTTTTTAGAGGTGATTTCAAGTAGCAAAATAGTGAGGTCCTGATGGGCCACTAGAGTACTCCAGTAAAGCTGGCCAGTTGGGTCATAGATCTAGAAAATTGATTTGTCTATTTTTGTTTTTTTAAATAGACACTATTCTTTAAAAGACAAAAGTAAAATAATTATGGTGAATATTTTGATGTTATTTTTCACTACAGCCAAACACAGAGCTGCAGTATGTGACAATGTCATTTAATTGATTTTTTTGGTAATCAAAACAACTGTCATGAGATACACTAAGGATATGGCCAACATTTTCAAACTTGACTTCTTAATGGTAGACACCTAAGTGAATGTCTTGACTTTGAATATTCACAGTTCTCATTACCACACTATATTTGATTGCCATTTCTGGTATGTGCTGATATGTACACATTCCTCCAAGCCCTTTGGAAAGTATCCCTACCTATCTAGTTGGGAAAATGCAGCAACAAAGTTCTGTGGCAAGTTAATCTGTCCTGTACCTGCCTTTCTAGCAAGGTAACCCTACCCTCCGGCTAAAGTCTATTTGTCAAGCATCATTGATGTTTGATTCGGGAGGACTCGCTTCCAATCAAGTGTCTGTTTCTGCTTTTAACAGATTTTCTCTTCTGTTTAATTGAAAAACTGGATAAATATAATAGTGAAAAGCTCTTTGAGAAACATTCTTTTTAAATCTTCATATTTAGTTTGCATATTAGAACTGTACAGCAAAGTACTAATTTACAAGAGTCTGAAAAACACCTTCAAGTCTTAATATTCATTTTAAAAAATACCTTTCACATTCCTTATAATAAATAGTAGCTGAAAATCTACAACACCTTCATAAATCCTTTGGGTAAATTATGCTATCACAAAAAAATAAAAATTTTTGTTCATAACACCCTGTTAGCTGTTTTATGATTAAGTGGTTGGTTTTCTTTTGAAATACTGGTGGTATTTATATGCGGTTAATATTTATTGCAATAATTCTTGGTTCTGAATAAACGTGATTGTTACTCTAAAAAATATTATCATGCAGCATGGCTTCTACTGCCATTTTGCAAATCTATAATTGGCATTTAAAATAAGGCTAATTGGCATCAATTTTGCATAACACTAACATAAAATAACAATGGTATTAACCTGACTATATTTTTTTGTACTTCAAGAAACATTGTTAGGAAGGTAAAATGTTAGAGTAAAAAGTTCTTATCTGCTGGAAAAGCTTGCTTCTTGTTAAAGATCTGAATCTAAACTACAAGCAACTCTTCAGCTGAACATTGTTTTTTTGTCATATGATGTATTAATTGCATTAACTGCAGTTTTAATTACCATGGAATTTAAATATCTTAAGTGACTCTATATGCTTAGCTTCCAAAAATGTGCTTTTCCAGCTGAATGAAAAATTCTGTGACAGTGTGTTCCAGCTACACTGCTATTTCTGTGTGAATTAATAATCATGTTACATAACCAAGGAAGGGTTCTTTGACACAATAATTATGTTGAAGCTGACTTTCAATTTCCTTCATGTTTAAGAACCATTTTGGTACTGAAATCCTAAATTGACTTATGATGATGTCCCATCTGCTATATAGTTGATCATTTGAGAAATCTATAGTTTGGTAGTAATATAAAAATGTTATATTTTCAATATACTTAACCAACAAGTGTTAAAACAATAGTTTCTCATGGCAGATAGTGTGATTAATCTGAAAAAGGAACAAAACTGCATGTCCAAATTCTCTTCTGTCTTGTCCATGTGATTCCAGGCTCATTCAGAAGAGTTTGTGTGCTGTATTTTAATGAGAGGATAAGACAATAAGACTTCCTCCAGCAGTTCTGATGGAATATATTTATGAAAAAGTGCCTCTTGTTCCTTGTTGTACAACAATGGTCCATTTCCTCCTGTAATCTATTTACATTTATCCATAAGAAAGTGAAAAGGTGACTCATTCGTGATTTTTAAATACCTGCACAGAAGAAAGGTGTTTGAGAGTAGAGGGCTCTTTAATCTATCAGACAAAGGAATAGCAAATTCCAGTGGTTCAAAGTTGAAGCTAGACAAATTAAAGCTAGAAATAAGGTGCAAACTTCTTTTAGCAGTGAGAATAATTTACCAATTTATGTGGTGGGTTCTCTATCATATGAAATCTTTAAATCTTAACAAGATCTCTCTTCAAAAATATATGCTCTAGTTCAACCATTGGGCTTGATGCCAAAATTACTGGCTATAGTTCTATACCAGAAAGTCAGATGAAGTCTTGCAGTGGTTGCTTCTAGTCTAAACATCTACTAATTATGCTTCCAAGTTACTCTTGATTTATATTGCATATGGTACTTAAGCTTGCTCCATGCATACACGGCCTGATCCAAAGTTCACTGCTGTTTGTGACAAGACTTCCTCAGACTTCAGCGGGTTTTGGATCTTTCTCACAGACTGCTTGTTTCTTTCTGAAAATGTTGAGAAATAAATGTAAATGAAAAGTTTTACAGAAATAGTATCCTAAACAAACTATTCTATAATGCAATGACACTTCCAGAATTATGGAAGTTTCACAATTTCCCCCAACCAAATGGAGATGGACAGTGGTGCTTCTGTATGTAGAATGCACCTTCCAATTGTAATGACAGTAGAAGCCATGCTGCATGAGAACTACATGGTCAGTGCACTGCATCTCTGGTGTGCACTGGCAAGCAGCAAATCTGGGAAGAAACAGCTCTCTGCAATATAGGACCCTGCATACCAGAGAAAGTGCTGCTGCTCCTAGCAGCTTACTTTTGAATGTCTCTAAGTGGGGGGGGAATTTGCACATGTGCAGAGACTGAGGCTGATGGTAACGTAGTTCCAAAAGGACCTGTATGACTGATAGAGAAGGGGTGGCTTTCCATTCTGGTGAGCTGGATACCATGCATTTCCATGCAATATTCTCAGGTTTTGATAACTTCATTTATCACATTCTCTTCCACACTCCACCAAATGGGGGTTTTGGCTGAATAAGGACTAACTGCAGGGTTTGGTTCTAACAATATGGTATTTTGCTTAACTTTGCTATAATGCTTTATGGATCCTATTCATCTCAATGTTTGGTTGTGGTTTGTTTTTATTGTACCAATCTTATTTTCTCTGATTCGCTGGCTGGTTCCTCCATATTTGGAGTGAAATTCGCCCCTTTGCAGACAGCCAACACAATGCCCGTATTCTCAGAGAAGGGCTTCAAACATTTTCTCCGTTACATAGGCTTGTGCTTGCCCTCTGCCCAATTTCACTGTGACTTAAAATAACAGAAGATAGTAAACGTTTACTTGACTTTATAAAACTAATTAAGAAAAATGTTGTTGCACAGGGGGAAAACATCTTTTTGATCAGCTTTCCTAATAATCAGTGTTCCTGCAGCAACTAGTCCTAAGAAGCATTATAAAAATATAATGGTCAAGGAAAAATCTTTAAAATGAAATAAAACCTTTGATAACCAGATAAAGTTATTTTGCAGTGGGATTAGGCTTATCTTGTCCACTTGTCATCACTTGACTTTTTTCCCTGATTTCTCAGCTGTATTCCTTGTATCTCTTCTCAGCATGATGCTGTGAGGTCTGCTCCAATTTATTTTAGATTTTATGCACAGAGTAAGTTACAACTCCTTGAGACAGAGCATCTCATTTTCTAGGAAACCCCACTGATATCAGCAATTACACAAGAATACAAAAGGTTTCCATTCAAGCAAATAATTTGTTTTCTAGTGAAGAATAAAGGATATCTCGCCTCTGAAGAGGGTCCTTTTTTCTGTGCGAGTCTTTCATAACTGTGAATGACCTGTGAGACCCATCTGGTCTTCCCACAAATGAAAGAAAGAAAACCCTTCAAGAATAAAAATATTACTTATTCCATGAGAAAACAATTTTAAATTAAAAAAGGAAAGTGTTTGGCTTAGATCACTGCATGTGTCTAATTTGAATCACTTTCTGCTAGTACTGTTATGCTGCATAAAATCTAAGGGGAAAGTATAAAACACTCTCCCCTCCTTCTCCAGTAAGCAATTGCATATGCTCTGAAAAGTACTCCCTGAATAAATAAACAGAGCACCAGATTTGTCAGTAGTTTCCAGTTGTTTTGTGCTGCTCAGGAAGCACAAAACAACCATCTAGTCATCTTAACAATTCACCTAAACTGGGTTTACAGCTGTTTTCCATGGCAAAAGCAGTATGGTGTAAAGCTGGTGAATCTGGTCCATTCTGGAATTTCATACTGGCAACATGTTCTCTATTGCATAGAGTACTTGAGCTGATATAATAACTGGAAGATCTAAATGCCTTCCAAACATCAAGGTTCAAAATACCCAGGTGAGGTAAGTAAGTTGTCACTATGCTGGTCATAGGTGGACAAACTGAAGCACTGAAACCTTAAGGACTAAATTTTGAGAGGCTCTCACACGTGTGAACCCCCCTACATATTAGTGCTTATTGTGAGGTGCAAGAGGTAAATTAATGGGACTTTTAAAGAGGACATCTGGGTGTAAGCAGAGCATGATCAAGTGGAAGTGTAGGAACTTGCAGGTCGATTGGTTTGGGGATATTGCCAGCAAATTATTTTCATAATTATATGATCTGCCCCAGGTGCTTACTCCTTGACAAGCTAGTTATGGCACAAGTAGGTGTAAGCCAACAGACATGGGAGGAGATGGTCTCCAGGCAGCTCACCATTGATTGCTGGGTCATGCCAGAGTGGTCTGTGGACAATGCAACAAAGCTCGGCCTGCAGCAGCACATCAGGCAGGAGTTCTAAAATGTGGCACTATTCCACCTGTCTTGGGCCTAATGGATTATACTCATGTCACACAAGTGGCACACCATGGCATGCAACTCTACCCACTCACCCCAAAAAATCTACCTACTCCATGAATATACTGGCTCTCTTCAATGCCCAGAAGATCCTCTATGCTAATATGCTGGAGCCTTTCTTGAATCCTTCCTACACAGATGCTCAGGACTGTTGAGACCCTTAGGGGACTGCTGGATCTAGGGTTAGTGCTGTCAAAGGTTCTTGTATTTATTTAGTTCCCCACTGTGTAACTATGGTGAAAACTCAGAGGCCACATGAATCCTGTACTCCAGCCCAACACAGAGCAGTTAATGCAATGACCCACAAGCTACTTAAATGTATACAAAATTAAAAAGAGAGAAAACCTAGAACTTTTCATCAACAGACATCAAAGTACTTTAAAAAGGATGTCACTATTGTTATCTCTAATATGCAGAAAGAAGAAATGAATTGCCCACGGTCACCCAGTAGGCAAGTGGCAGAGACTGGAACAGAACCCAGGACTCCTGCGTCTAGTCCAGTGCTCCATCCACTAGATAACACTGCCACTATACATCCACATTCTACCACTAGACACTTTTTAAAATAGGAACAAATGGTTGAATATCTAACTTTGCCTATCAATTCTCAAAAGGAGAAAAAGAAATGAGCCTGTCATTCAGCTCTTGTATTAGCCTGTAAAGTTCCCTTTAACGTTAGTGTGTGTAATGAATTAATATCTGTGGGTAGAAATTGCCTGTAAGCATGGAACAAATGTGAATGTCTCTCATAATGGTATTTTATCCTGCAGGTGCTGCAGCATCACACTTCTCCTCTACTAGTGTCACTCATGCTGCTATTCTCTAATTTAGGAAATGAGGCTATATTATTTGGTCTTAACCAGGGGCTATATAGTCAATACCTCAAGGAACTAACAGTGTGCTAGATCAGGCAAGAAACCTGAAATGCTTTAGATCATGGCACTCTGGTCAGCCAATTGCTCTTCATTCATCTGCTTATTTCTTCCAGTAAACTAGAGAATGACAAAAGTTCTCAAACCGTAAAACATTTCAATCAAAATACTTTAGTCAGTTCTAGTGATCATATAGCAGTAAGTCCACAAACACAGAACCCAGGACCTAGATACCCAGTCCTCTATTCTAACCACTACATAGTTCTCACCAACACACCCAACTAAAACTGCTTCATCCTACATTCATCTGTGGCCTGCCACTTTAAACTCTTCTTGAAAAACACGCTGCTAGAATGAAGTGACCATATCCCAGTCATTTTAATCAGCCCACTCCACTGCATTGTAAAGAATTAATAATTTTACTATTTTTCAGGTGGTGCTCAAATTGCTGTACTATTTATCAGATGTGGTTTAAATTACAACAATCAATCTCTGAGGCAATTGAAAAACAATATAGAATTCTTTTTCTTATTGAAGAAACCATCATCTTTATTCACATTTTCCAAGGTAATACTTTTAAATTTCAGTTTCTGTAGACCAGGGGTGCTGGAACAATTCGTATAGTGGGGGTGCTGAAAGTCAGTGAACCAAACTGTAAACCTGTATAGAATGGAAACTACTTCAAGTCAAGGGGTATGACAACACCCCTAGTTCCAGCACCTATTCCGTAGACCACTAGCTTTTTGTCCCAAACTAGTAGCTGTTGGCATCATTTCTGATGTCATTTGCATCCATTTAAAACAGGAATAACTAATTTTTTATGCTGGTGGTAAAACAAGTTAGTTTAAAAATTCAAAGCAGCCTGTGTGTTGTACAGTAGGTTTTGGGCTGTGTATTTATTAAGTTAGCACTACTCTTGTCTGTCTTAAGAAGACAGCCTTTTGATTTACAATAATAATCTGTCCTGGGTTAGCCTTTGAGCTATTAGATTTTTATATTTAGCCTGGGGCCAGCTATTTCTGACCTATTTGTCTTGCAACAGTGGTATTCAGCCTTATTTAATTTACAGCAATCATGTAGCAATGACCTTATAAACTTTCTGCAACTATCTCCTCCTGGAGTATTCAGGTTCACATCTATAGAGGCAGCTACTTGCTTTGGCTCTGAGGTGTGTGTTTGGTTTTTTTGTTTTTGTTTTTGTTTTTGTTTTTTTCTTTTTCAACAGACACTAGTTCTGATTCAGCAGTCTCTGGCCTACTTCACCTTCTAATATTGCATCGGAATCCAAACTACTAAGATTACTAGCTATCTCTGAAAGCCATCTGTTGGGATCCATTGTTCATCCTATTCCCATATTAAGGCATTATATTTAATAGAAATTGTCCTGTTCTTAAAGGGGATTTTTCCCTCTCTATTTCTGGTCTTCTACCTGTCTTTTAAAGTAGTTGAAAGTTGCTGACTCTTTTTTTAAAACTTGCTAAATAAATATTCAGTCTCTGTAGAAGAAGGTAAAGTAGATCTGACTCTGTTTTCAGTCCACATATCCATGTTATACTACTCCATTGTTAATATATACAGTAACATTATTACTTTGTGAATACTTTGTAGGCTAGCTTTTTTTTCTTATAGAAATTGATTCAGACAAAAGAGAAATGCTCATCTCCTACTGGATTATTAATATTGTGCGTCTCTATTTTACTGATGCGTAGCATTATTATACTGGATACATCTGACGAAGTGGGTATTCACCCATGAAAGCTCATGCTCCAAAACTTCTGTTGGTCTATAAGGTGCCACAGGATTCTTTGCTGCTTTTACAGATCCAGACTAACACGGCTACCCCTCTGATACTGGATAATGTACCAGAAAAGAAACTGAGGCATTAGGTGCCTTTGGCACATCACAAACCAAAATAACAGTGACAGTGAACTTCAGAAAGTGCAGCTTGGAGAAGCTTTCAAAATGTATCAGTGACATGCAAAGGAAAAGAAAAATGGGCCTGCTCCCTTCATTGCTGCTTTATGATGCACAAAGAAGGTCTTAAGGTCGGTTGCACTACTTATACTTTCTTTAGCACTAGAAATTCAGAAAATTCATGAACATTTCTTTTCATGAAAGACTAAGGACAAATAGAGAAATAATAACTTATATATGTAATCTCACAATCCTAAATGACATCTAATTATTTGAAAGGGGAACTGATTTTTATTCAGACTGTTTAAGACCTTTTTTTTAAATTCTCATTTAACTCAAATGTCTGATAACAGTTGGAAGGAAATATCTGTTTGCTGAAAACACAGCTCTTCCTAACTATTCAATTAAGAACTGAGAGAGTTCACTGTACTCATCTGAGACTTCAATGAGTCCTCAGAGGAAAAATAAATAAATAAATTTTCTATTTCTGTAGTGAAAAAAGCAAATGAGTTTTTTGGAGTAAACTGGAGGTGCTGACATCTAAAGAGGGAAAAAGAAGATACCAAGCCTAACTTCCTTTTCAGGTTACCTATAAGGGAGCAAATTTAATCCCTGAGGTAACTCTATTGACTCAAAGGAGATACCCTAGATACCAGATATGGATCCTGACTGAACATATTTGATTTAGAAATTTTGTCTGGAAAACCTGTGGAAAAAAAGAAATTAATGTATGGTATTTTATTATTCCAGTTGGGCTGCAAATACCAGGAGGCTAGTTGTTCTAGTAAATATACCACATCTGTTTGTGGTGCTGGGGACAATTAAAAACAAGTTGTACAGAAGCATGGGGAAGGGGAATAACCAAACTTTTTCAAAATCTAAAGGTTTCATTCAAGTTTGTTCAATTTTGAGGCAAATATTCTTAAGATTTTTGTTTTGTCCATGTGACCCTCGGAACCCCTATATTCACATCCTCCTGCAATAATATTTGTATGTAATATGTATTTTGAGGCATAATATGAAAGATAGCAATACACTAGCTATTACATTGTAAAAATGTTATGTGAAGCTATAAATTCTCTGTCTAGTGTTTCTAGAACATGTTAAGACCAGACAGCCTACCTTAGTTATAGGTGATAAACAAGTCTGTCCTAGACAAAAGAACGTGGGTTTACCTCAGTTCACATATTAGCTGTAAACAAAGCTATTAAGCTAAACCAGCAGGGGTTATTCTAAGCCTATACTTCAAAGATAGAGAATTCACATGGCTCATGCACCTCAGAGAGACATAGGAGGCTGAGTCCCAAGGGGATCTTCCTGAGTTGGAAGACAGATGTCCATTTTTGAATACAAAGAACAGAAAGATTTCTTTATCCTTCACCCTAAGAGACAAAGAAACCAAATGACTTGATTTCTGTGATGGGCCTTGGCCAGACTGGCCAGTAAAAGTCTGGAAGGAAGACTGGGGATGAGAGAAACCATTTTGAACAAAAACTGTGCCTTTCTAGATTATTTTAGTCTTTCAGATGTGTGCTTTCACTTTATTTGCTTGTAACCATCTCTACTTGGTATCACTTAATCCATGCTTTCCTATATAATATAGTTTTACTTTTACTTTAGACCTATTCAGTGCTGTGTTGGAAGGGAAGGGTATATTTACCCCAGTTAAACTGATAAGTTGCGATGTACTGACTCCTTAACAGAGCAGTGAACTTAATATCTCAAGTGAGAGCACAGTGGTAGAGGCTGTGCATTCCAGAGAAACATCTGAGATGCTTAGGGGTCTGGAGTTCACTGATTTTTACCTGTGAGGTGAGGGTTGGACTGGAAGAATTCTGAGGAGTTTGCTGGTGACGAAGGCAAATTGCATGGCAGGGAGCTGAGCCAGAGTCCAAGTGTCAGCAAAACTCACTCTTGCTGAGATAGAGAGGTGACTCAGTGGCTTGCAGCTCTGGGTATCCCCAACAGCTTGTTACAATGAAAACATTCTCTTATTTCTATCCTAGACAATAATTCTATTCATCACATGATCAAAAATGACTTGATTATATTTGTTAAAAGGATTGAGATAATGTCTCTTACTACTTCGAATGGGATGGCATTTCCAGTATAGTGCAACTGGACTGAGCAATAAGGGATAGTCTGTGTCTTCTATCAGTTGGTCATAGCATAATATGCATTTGACATGTTGCAGAAGGAATTAGTTACTTTTACATCAGGCTGAATATTTCTTGTTGCCTGGGCTTTCTTCTTAAACCTGAGATTGTGCAACTTTTCTCTCCTGTGATCACTCCCATTCACTTCATTGGGACTAAACACTGGTCATTGAGTAGGACAAGCAGTGAATGATTGACAGGCACAGTGGATGAATTTAAAGGGCAGTCTGCAACTTTATTGGTGATATCTTGAGGAGGAGCACTACAATGACCCCCGCCCACACCAGGCATTTAATTGGTTCTAGTGTGAGTTACAGGGCTTTGACCAGAATCCAATAATTCCCAGTAAACCCTGCCTGACTGACCTTCCCCCACCCCCATATAAGAGGAGGTGGAATGACAGGCCACAAGGCTGGGTAAGGGGAACCTTAGTGAACAAAGACATATCAAGCTCCTTCTCCCCAAGAGTGTGAAGTGTAACTCTGCAACCCTGGCCCTCATTTCCTCTAGCAGTTGACCCTTTTGCCTTTATTCTCACTGGATACAGGCCACTGGGGGCACAGAAATTAGAATGGACACACACTTCATCTCCTCACCATGACTGGCACCCATCTCCTGCATGATCTAATTCCTAATGTCACAGAGCCAAATGACCGCAGCATCTGACAGATGAACTTCATCCTTCCTAAAGAGCCACTGTATCACACACTGCTGAGTATTATCACTCTCTTCTCTACCCACCCCCAAACTCTCAAAATTATGTTGGCTACCCCACAGTTGTCACTTTTGCATTCACTGTTGATATGAGCTGGCTCAATGGCCCACGACTAAACTCATCCGGTAAGTGTGTCTGACCAAACAATTGAGGGTGAGCCACAACTGTGTGATCAATTCTACATCCCTCTGTATTCTAAATATTAAACTTAATCTACTGCAAGCTCTAAGATCACTTTTCACAAGGTGACTTGAGGTGGGTGTGGTGTTTGTCCATGAGCCAGAAGAGGCATGAGCTGATCCCTCAACATGCCTCTCTTGCTGAACCATTGAATGGGTACAGCTTTGGCCTTGAAGCCCATCTGTGATCCACCTGCTGATCTGGCCACCTTCTTATGGGCCCAATACACTATGATGTCCCCATATGTACAAACATCTATTATGCTTTGGATATACATTGGAACTGGAAACAAACAAGTTTAGTTGCACTTGTTGCCAGTGCTAGCAACCTTTTCCTTGGGGCAGACGTGAATCCTGGAACACTTTGATTTTCAGTGTCCTCTGGCCTGAGCCTTTAGAATCAAAACCCTCCACCACTGCCACTGTTCCTGCCCCAGTCCTGAAAGAATGTATGCCAAAGTGAACCAGGTTGAGACAGAAGTAAAACTTTTTTCCATTCCATAAGGGGCACAGGAATTCATCAACACATTCCCATAATGTAGGGGAGGGATAGCTCAGTGGTTTAAGCACTGGCCTCCTAAATCCAGGGTTATGAGTTCAATCCTTGAGGGGGGCACTTCAGGATCTGGGGCAAAAATCAGTACTTGGTCCTGCTAGTAAAGGCAGGGGGCTGGACTCAATGACCTTTCAAGGTCCCTTTCAGTTCTAGGAGACAGGTATATCTCCTATTATTATTACAAAACATCCCTGAGGAACCTTTCCCAGTCTGATCTGTTTTGAGTACCTTAAGCGAAGTCACACTGTACTGGGTGAAAACTATGTCTGATAATTCAGCTGTTCACCTGGAACAGTCTGCAGTTGCCTGAGGCACCAGCTCACTTACCTGACAGCATCAAAGGAGAACACAAAGAATGGTGCCTTAGATAAAATGGCGACCATTCCACAACTGTGTATCCTGCGTAGAGCATTTAATAACCCTATAAGAATGTCTATGGTGCCGCTTTGTGTCGCCACCACTGGACCATCACTCCATGAGTTTCCATACTATGAAATCTCTACGTGGGTCTGGGAAACCAGCTAGCTTACACCAAGAGGTACAGAGTAGCTCGTTGACCTGACATAGTGGAGGGAATTAGTCTGCAGTGCATCAATGACACTTCATATCTCACCATTTGATGGGTTAGGGATGGGCCACAGTTGCTGGAGCCCCTTGTGTGCTCTACATCTTTTGAATTCTGTGCGACACAGACTATATGTTCTGAGTGTCCTTGAGGTACGCATTCTCAATTTAGTTCTACAGCTGTCAGAAGCCAAGGTTCCACAGGTGGTCGGGCATCACCAGTGGATCTCTCCTGGCAAGAGGAGTGAACTCCCAAAATCTGCTATCCTGAAATCAAGACTGCATTAGGAATACTGTTATATACTCCTGGAACGTGCACTGAACAGAAAATGTTAAACAACACAAAAACCCCTGTTAGCCTCATTATGCTAGGATACTTAGCTGCATGTCCATTTGCTACTCTGTGAACAGTGGCCCAGTTTTCACACCAGAAACTAGACTTTTTATTCCTGAATTGTTCTTCCCAAATAGTGACTGCCACCACTATTTGGAGAGGAGGGGAAGGAAATCAAAGATTGTATTTTTTCATAATATGTTGATCCACCCAGTTCTCTGGCCATCTCTAAGCCAAAATATATTATTCTTTCTGAGGCATCAGACTGCACTTGAAGCTCTGTCCATAGCATCCAGTCTGAATGCTCAATTGAAACTCCATTAAATTAATCAAGAAATGTCTCTCACACTTCTAAATATTCCTTCATTTCACTAGTCACTCTGCCAAAATGTTTGTGCACTCCCCAGGTAGCAAACTCCACATGGAGACAAAATGTCCTACCCCAGGCTCTGACCCAGAATGCAATGTTTCAGTGCCAAATGACCAGCTGCAGCTGTTTTTTTTTTATGTAATTATTTTAGTATTCTTGAGTGAGTGTTTTTTATCATGCATTTAACAGCATCTAACTTCTCTGCGGGTAGCCAGAAAATACCCTGAATTGTGTGTGGTTGGATTCTCAAATATGCTAGCCTTTTCCAAAGGGTCTTCAGTTTTTCTAGTGGTGAGGGGGATCCTGAGGCACTCAGCCAAATCTTGGAAAGCCCTCAGTAGTTAGGCACAATTGCTCAATCCTAATTTCTGTGCAAATAGGATGTCATCAAGATAGTGCACTGCATGGTTCATCTCTCTCTCTCTCCTCTACACACACACACCTGGTACTGAATCTCTCAAAAGATATACAAAACACTGAGTGCCCCATTGCCAGGAAGATACCCTTGGCACAGTTCACCAAGACCTGCAACTAGCTTCTTCCCCTATGTGGGCTGCTGGCCACTGGCAGGCTAGAGGGGAAATAAGCCAGTCTAGGGACACTCTCACCCTCTCATCATCCAATTAAAACTCAGGCTGGGACCCTCCCTTTTCCCCAACTGGACACTAAGTATGACCTATGTATTCCATGTAGAAGAGATTTGTGTCCTACTTGGAGGGAATGTTCCCCTCTAACTTACCACTTGCCACAGGGTGAACAGTCCCAGCTGAAGTCTTGGTTCTTGGCCGAAGTCCTGTTGAAATTGAGAAACTCTTCCCCCCCACACCCATCCCCACCATGAGCTGGTGATCTTAGGCCTCTGATTCCCTAAGACAGCTGCATAACGAACCCTCTCATCTTGGAGGCTGTTAATGCGCTGTGTAAATCATGATTTCACGAAGCCCATGGAAATTGTGAAAATGCCCCCAAACTCTGAATTAAATGATGGAATGAATTTTAGCTGTAAAACTGACTAAATTTCATTGTAAAAATCATTCCACGTGAACACCATGAAATTCAATATTGTGCCGTTTACACCCTCATGCATTTTCTTTAAAACAAACAAACAAACAAGAAACCTGTGACTTTTTTTAAACAATTTTAAAACAGGGCCCTATCCGTGAGGGTTGTACTGAAGCCATTCAAGGCACAAGAGGCAATACTGCCTCAACAGGACTCCTGGCTACTCCTGCCATATTTTCCTCCTTCCCCCAGTAGTGCCAATCCCAGCTGTAGTTGCAAGGCCAACAGCCGCAGCTACCAGCTGTCCCATACCCCGGGATGTCTTTCTCCAAATCATGGGGAGAGCAGGGCCCAGTGCTCTCCCCATAGTGGTTCTACCAGGTAGGCCCTGCCACGCTCCCTAGGAGCTCAGAATAGGGGGACGGAGGGGACCCAGCATCCTTCCAGGCCCCAGCTGAACAGTTCTAGGTGAGGTGCCTGAAGCACCTCCTTCCACTTCATCACCAGCAGTAGCATCACCACCTGTCCCTCGGTCCCTTCCTTTGTGAACAGGTGTGGCAGGGCGCATAGTTAAATAAATATTGAAATGCTCACCTTTTTCAAAAAATATGCACTCTCATTTTCTCTCTCTATGTTGTAGAGGTCCCAAAGGACAAGTGACTTTAAAAATGCGTTCTCATCCTTGTGGAAAGTAACTTACCTATGAACAATATGTTTTCTGATTTCCACTACTGCATAAAAACCTGTAACAAAAACATACTATTTGCTAATTATCCACTATATAGCCACCTAACTTCTTAAATATTTTGAATTTCTGAAATCACTACAGAAACAGATGGATCTCAAACAATCTTACAGTGGAAGCTACTTAATAACCTCTTAATAGGAGCAATCTAGTTGAATCAAATAACACATGCACAGAAGGTGTCTCAGCCATTATATACAATACAGAAATTATAGTAGAGTTGTGCAAATAACTTGTTCTGTTTGTTGCTGTGGCTGAATTAAAAAAAAAGTTTCAGTTGACATTAATCAACTTTTCTGCATGTTTTGATGAACCAAAGTAAAAAAAAATTCATCTTGGGTCAAACAAAACATTGCATTCAACCTAAAATAAAACATTTTGCTTTGTTTGAAGGTTTTACCTTTTAAAAATTAAAATGAAACCAAAACTCAAAATGAAAAGTCATTTCCAATTGAGATTTTTTTTGTTTAAAAATTGGTCTGTCAAGCGATTTAAAATAATTGTGATTAATCGTGTGATTAATTGCACTGTTAATAATAAAATACCATTTATTTAATGTTTTTAGATTTTTCTACATTTTCAAATCTATTGATTTCAATTACAACACAGAACACAAAGTCTATAGTGCTCACTTTGTTTATTTTGTATTACAAATATTTGTGCTATAAAACAAAAATTGTATTTTCCAATTCATCTAATACAAATACTGCAATACAATCTCTTTATCATGAAAGTTGAACTTACAAATGTACAATTACATACAAAAAATAACTGCATTCAAAAATAAAAAAGGCCCTCAGCCTTACTTCTTGTTCAGTTAGTCACTAGCTCAGACAAACAAGTTTATTTACATTTGCAATAGATAATGCTGCCTGCTTCTTGTTTACAATGTCCTCTGAAAGTGAGAACAAGTGTTCAATGGCACTCTTGTAGATAGTGTCGCAAGATATTTGTGTGATAGATGCATTAAAGAGTCGTATGTCCCTTCATGCTTCAACCACCATTCTAGAGGACACGCGCCCATGCTAATGAGGGGTTCTGCTTGATAACAGTCCAAAGCAGTGCAGACCAACGCATGTTCACTTTCGTTTATTTGAGTCAGATGCCACCAGCAGAAGGATAATTTCCTCTTTTGGTGGTTTGGGTTCTGTAGTTTCCGCATCAGAGTGTTGTTCTTTTAAGACTTCTAAAAGCATACTCCACACTTCATCCCTCTGAGTTTGGATGGCACTTCAGATTCTTAAACCTTGGGTTGAGTGCTGTAGCTATCTTTAGAAATCTCACATTGGTACCTTCTTTGCATTTTTTGTAAAATCTGAAGTGGAAGTGTTAAAATGAACAGCATGTGCTGGGTCATCATCCAAAACTGCTATAATATGACATAGATGGCAGAATACCAGTAAAACAGAACAAGACATACTATTCTCCCCCACCATGTTCAGTCACAAATTTAATTAATGCATTATTTTTTAATGAGCGTCATCAACATGGAAGCATGTCCTCTGGAATGGTGACTGAAGCATGAAAAGGCATATAAATGTTTAGCATTCCTGAATGTAAATACCTTGTAATTCCAGCTACAAAAGTGCCATGCCAATACCTGTTTTCACTTTGTAGTAAATGAGAAGCCGGCATCAGTATCTCCCATAAATGTAAACCAACTTGTTTGTTTTGGCAATTGGCTCAACAAAAAGTAAGATTGAGTGGACTTGTAGGCTCAAAAATTTTACATTGTTTCATTTTGAATACACTTATGTAACAAAAATCTACATTTGTAATTTGCACTTTCATGGTAGATTGCATTACAGTATTATATGAGGTGAATTGAAAAATACTATATCTTTATCATTTTTACTGTGCAAATATTTGTAATAAAAATATCAAGTGAGCACTGTACACTTTGTATTCTGTGTTATAATTGAAATCAATATATTTGAAAAAATTCCAAAAATATTTTAATAAATTTCAATTAGTATTCTACTGTTTAACAGTGCGATTAAAACTGAGATTAATCATGATTAATTTTTGAGTTAATTGTGTGAGTTAACTGTGATTAATCAACAGCTCTATTAAAACTACCAAAACAGAAGACTTTTTTCCTTTTTTTGGCTGAAACAATTCAGAAAATTCAACCCATGTTTTGGTCAACCTGAATACACGTTTCCAAACTAGACTCTTGTCTAGCTTTTCTTACAGTATTGGAAAGAATGCCACAGACTTCAATGGGAGTTGAATTAGGCCATTGAAAAGAAAATATATAACAGTCATTCAGTTTAGAGCTTCCAAGATGTCTTCACTAGAAAGAAAAAGAATGGCTGAGGTAATATCTTTTATTGGACCAATTTTTGCAGATGAGAGACAAATTTCTTGAAGATGAGCTCTGTGGAGCTCGAAAACTTCTCTTTCATCAGCAGAAGTTGGTCCAATAAAATAAATTACTTCAGCCACTTTCTCTCTCCCAGGAGACTAACATGGCTACAACAATATTAGCTAAAAGAGTAAACATGAACTTAAGGCAGATATCAATGGTGGTATCTTTTAGGCAGTATTGCAATCATATAGATAATGATATTATCTCAATAAGTTTCCTCCCATAAAACCAAAGGCTAATTGATTAGAAGTAAAATTTTCAAAAAAGCCTTGTGCTATTTTCAAAAGATTTTCACAAAATGCCTAAATTGTCTTTTAATATCATTAACCTATAGAATAGTAATAGTCGTATAAAAAATTAACATCAGTATTCCTAATCAAAAGTGATTCATGCTTATTATTGAGGCTGGTTGAAAAACTCAAATGGAGCAGTTTTCTGCAAAAAAAATCAATCTAGCTGAATGTGTCAGAAATTTCAATGAAACTTTGGACTGGAAGAAATTTTGACCAGCTCTCATACATTGAAATATTAATTTCAATAGTCTTTAAAAAATGTAATGTTGTATAATAACAGTAAAAACAAGATATTTGTACCTTACTGAAATGACATATGTTGATGGTTCTGAATCAAGGATTCACAATTTTCTTTCTACAGGAAATCTCAACATTTTGGCTTTTCGTTCCATTTCAAATGAAAATTATCTTGGAATTTCTCACAGAATGAAATTTCTGATTTCTGACCAGCTTTACTCTTCACCTTTCCAGCTAAAATCCATCTGACACTCAGTAATTATCCCAGTTCTGTGAATAATATCCTTTATCAGAATGAGATCATCTGCCTGAACCATGAACACCTGGAATTGACTTATTTTATGCATTACAGACTTTACTTTAGTATGCTTCTCCACATGCTGTATCATTTTCACTTCATCCATTCCTTAAACATTCTAACCTACTATACAAGTACTTCTTACTTGATAGCTCCCAACTTGGCCACTATGAGGGGTTGAACTGGGGACATCTCAGCTAAAAGCATGGGTCTCTACAAACCTCAACTAAAGAGCCAGCCTCTATAGCTGGGACTGTAACAGTTGTATATTCTGTGGGATTGCGTGCAAATGAGGATGCATCAACACACTCTGAACAATGGATTACACTTGTGCATACCTTTCTATGCACCACCAATGTTCTCTTGATATTATTCATAACTGATCATATCCTGCTGGTACAGTAGTCTGACAACTGGTATTCTGGCACCTTCTCTAAGGGCATACCACCTCAAGCTCTGATCACTCAGATATTACAAACTCTTCAAGGACTTGAGTGGGTTAATACTGGAAGAGAGACATTCAGGGGCTACCTGTTTGCTACAGGAAGTAGTGTGGATAATTGAGTAGGTGTCACTTGCAAGTTAGTATGATATTCTGAGGGCATTGTGATGTCAGAGGTGTGATCTTTCAGATGAGCTAGAAACCTGAAGTTGTAAACAGTTATTAATATCCCATCTCATTTTTCACAAGATTAAGGGTATAAATCAGGATATTGTCAATATTTACATTCTGCATATATAAAGTCCCTTTATAATTATGTTGTTGTCCTTTACCTATTTTTTATTTGTAAGTTCTCAAGAGTTAGGTTTGTCAGAATGGAAGGTGCAGCACTTTTATTAAGTGCAGTCTAAGTCTGATTAGGTTTCTGGAAAATTTAAACTTGAATCCAGTTTACATTGGCACACCGGAAGCTAAAACAATGCATCTTCTTATTTGCATAGTTTTAGCCACCTTGACAATCTGATATCTATCCTTCCAGCTGTATGCTGGTTAAGAGACTGCTATGTTTCTCTCTAGAAGTGGATGCATTTCAGTGATGGATTAGGTGATTCTTACATGTATTGTCCTTCAAGATGAGCAATCCTGTATAAACATCTAATATTTTTAATCAGAATCTATTTGGTTCACTTGTTTTGTTTAATCAGTATGGATGGTTTATTGAGTGATCTTGATTTACTTGCAATATAAAATGAAGCTACAGATGAAGGGAACAAGTTTTGCCTAATTATACTGATGACAATTACTGTTGACTGATGCGGACAGTATTTAATATAAATTTCACTAAATGGGTGATGTATTTGTGTAACTTCCTTAAGCATCGGCCAAATGTTTAAAGAACGGAGTTTATATATCCTATTTTAAAGACTGGAGTTGAGAAACACACACACAAAGTAACGTAAAATGTTTATTATGTCACTTTTTAATTCAGGACTGTTCTTATGTGTAAAAGCCTAAGGCTGGTCTGTGCTCATCTTGTTTATTCTCAAGCTTCCCTAGGAAAGGGGTTGTAGGGCTTTCATGTGTGTCCCCACATCTGTACTCTAAAGTTCAGGACCCGCATGAAAGACCCCCTAATCTTATTTCTACAAGCTTAAGTTAAAACTTCCCCAAGGCACAAATTCTCCCCTGTACCTTTGGATTAGGTAAACACTGCCACCATCAAGTGATTCAAACAAAGAATCAGGGAAAGGACCACTTGGAGTCCTATTTCCCCAAAATATCCCCCCAAGCCCTACACCCCCATTCCTGGGAAGCCTTGAGAATAAACAAGATGAGCGCAGACCAGCCTTGGGTTTTTACCCTTCCCTTTATATTTATGACACCTTCAATGAGGGGAAATTCCTTAATTAAGACAATAGGCTGTCCATGGAGGCGTACCAATTAACGTGATTCCACTCTATTAATTTCATAGCATGTTACCAAAGTTGTGTGGTTTTATCCATTGGGATGATTCTAGGTCCCCAGAAGAAAAGTATTTGATTGTCTTTCTTCAGGGGATCCTTTGCTAGCATTCTATACGCAGTTCTGAACATTGCATGGTGCCACTGATTCTAATTTAACATTTACTTTTGCATTTGTAAATTCCATATTTATTTTCTCTTCTTTCTCAGAATTTTCTCAAGAGACATTTGCTACATCAGCAAAACAAATCAGGTTCACTTAATCACTAGCTTCATTTCTGTACTACATGTGCTTTTGCTTTCTATGCATCCTGTTCATTTGGAATGATAAACTTTTACCACGGTGATTTTAATTCAGTTACACTTCCTGCTTCTATGCCCACAAGCAAGACATTTTTTGTATTTCTGCTCTTACTAGATTTGCTGACTGGTGCGTGGATTTAAGCTGCTCTCCAAAATGCCTGCCTGTCTGATGTCTGGTTTGTTGAGTATCTCGTCTGCACTTCATCATAGCTAGCACTAAACAGAAATCCTTCAGTGTGAAAAGCTACAACTTCCACGTGAGCCTTTAAAGTTGCTATAGGCACGTCTTGCAGTCACTGCTCAGATGGAGCTGGTTTGTGCCAATAATATATTAGCATATTTAGCTCTGCCCTACTCCCTCATGTGGATTTCCTATTGTGCAAGCAGAACTGGAAAGTGAAACTTACAAAATCTCCTATCCCTGAAGTGCTGTTTCCAGGTTGTGAGAAATGCCAGGAATGCAGACATATCACAACTTAGCCTTCTTTGTCCACTTTTTGACTACAGATTTAAACCAAAATATCTAAAGTTGGGCCCCTAAAGTTAGACATGAAATTGTCTTATGCCAATGTAAGTGCCTAGTTTTTATTTAGATATGCCTAATGATAGACAATCACGGCCTAGATACCCCAAGGGACAACAGAAGTTTTGACCCCCAAAGAATAAGCACTTGAATCAATTGATTGTTTGCAATGTTACTGTGCGATAAAGACATGTCAAAGCAAAGTCTCTTAAAAATTGCTAATATTCTTAATTATTAAGGGCTGTATCTGTATATATGTGTATCTACATATTGAGACAGTAGGTAAAATCATTGAAGTAATTGGGATAAAATACGACATGGTTTTACAAAAGGAAGATCATTACACCGACCTGAGCTGCTCCTTT
This sequence comes from Gopherus flavomarginatus, assembly GCF_025201925.1. NCBI lineage: Eukaryota > Metazoa > Chordata > Testudines > Testudinidae > Gopherus > Gopherus flavomarginatus. Next base: position 184,464,591 of record NC_066617.1, read on the forward strand.
ATGGAGATAACTGATTTTCCAGACAAAGGAAATGCAGAAGATGTAATGTACCTGGATTTCAGTAAGGCATTTGATACAATTCCACTTGGGAAATGTATTAGTGAAATTTGAGAAGATGAGGATTATTACAAGAACCAGGGAATTGGTTCAAGGGGAGAGTACAACAGGCACAACTGCAAGGTGACCTGTCAGCCTTAAGGGAGCTTACTAGTGGAGTTCCTTAAGGATTGATTGGTCCTAAAATCTTATTTAACATTGACTTTGGCACAAAATATGGGAGTCTGCTAAGAAAATGTGTAGTTGACAGAATTTGAGAGAGATTGCCAATATGGAGGAAGACCTGAAGATCTGGAGGACCTTGAGAACTTAAGTAATAGAAATGGAATGAAATTTTAATAATACAAAGTTCAAGGTCATGTACTTAGGGACTAGCAAGAATTTTTGCTATAAGTTGTGGACATATCAGTTGGAAGCAACAGAAGAAGATAAAGACCTGGGTGTATTGGGTTGATCACAGAATGACTATGAGCCGTCAGTGTGATGCAGCTGTGAAAAAGGCTAATATAATCTTAGGATGCATCAGGTGAGGTATTTCCATTAGCAATAGGGGAGTATTATTACCTTTACACAAGGCACTGGTGAGACTTCCTCCAGTGCCTTGTGTAATGGTAGTTCTACTATGTGCAGTTCTGCTCTCCCATGTTTATGAAATATGAATTCAAACTGGAATAGGTGCAGAGAAGGGCTCCAAACATGATCAGAGAAATGGAGAACCTACCTAATGGAAGAAACTTAAGGAGATTGGTTCGGTTAGCCAAACCAAACAAAGGCTGAGAGAAGATATGATTGCTCTCTCTAAATACATCAGAGGGATAAACACCTGGAAAGAAGAGAAGTTATTTAAATTAAGAGCTAATGTTGGCATAAGAACAAATGGATATAAACTGGCCATCAACAAGTTTAGGCTTGAAGTTAGACACAGGTTTCTCACCATCCGAGGAGTGAAGTTCTGGAACAGCCTTTCAAAGGGGTGTAATGGGGGAGGAACACCTAACATGTTTCAAGAGTGAGCTTGATAATTTTATGGAGGGGATAGTATGATGAGATTGCCCACAATGGCTTATGGCCCATGCACAACTGTAATTAGCAAATATCTCCAATTACCAGAGACAGGACTCCAGGTGGGGAGGGCTATGGGTTACTACTGAAATTCTTTCCCAGATGTCTGGCTAGTAGCTCTCCCCCACATGCATAAAGTCTAACTGATCTCTGTATTTGAAATCTTAAATCAAGATTAGAGGACTTCAGTAACTCAGCCAGAGGTTAGGGGTCTATTACAGGAGTGGGTGGGTGAGTTTCTATGGCCTGAAATGTTCTGGAGGTCAGAACAGACGATCACAATAGTCCCTTCTTTTCATAAAGTCTTGAATCTGTGAGACTGTGGATTGTAGACATGTTCACTGATGACTAAATGGATTTCCAACTGCTCTTTGAATCTTTTGAAGTTCCTTGTCAAAGTTCTTTCTTAACTGAACATGTGTATGGGACCTCCCACTCTCCACAATGTCTGGTCTGCACTTAATTTTAAATCAACATACCCTTATCCTACATAGCTATACTTACCTACTCCCCACCAGTGTTGACACACTTATGGTGACAGAAGAATGCTTCCATCAACATAACTACTGCTGTTCAGGGCAGAAATATTCATACATTGATGGAAAAACCCTTTCCATTAGTGTAGGTTGGGGTTATACCTATAATAGCTACTGTGCCGTTATAGTTTCCTTATTCTAGATATACTGGGACTTTTTTCCATCTCCAGTTTCTCCCTAACTTTTAACTTTCTGTTATGCTTATTAAAAGACATATTTTCAGCTTTGCAGTTTTTCCAGAAGGAGGGGGAACAGCAGGTTTTTTTGTGGAATTTAACGTACAAGTAAAACTCTTGTCAAAGTTGAATGTGTGAAACTTTCCCCCACATCTATATATTTTTATTTATTGTAATTAAATTTGTGTTTGTACTTAGATTAACTTGTTCACACAAAACAGGCCACTGCGGGTATGTCTATCCTAAAAACACTAGTGTCACAGCAGCAGTGCTGCACCTGCACTGCACCAATGTGTACGCTGACTACAGTGATGGAAGGAGTTCTTCCATCACTGTAGTAAATCCGTCTTTCTGAGATGCAGTAGCTAGATCGACAGAAAAATTCTTGGAGGCTTAGGTCAACCTAACTACATCGCACAGGACATTACATTTTTCACAGCCCTGAGCAATGTAGTTAGGTTGATCTAACTTTACAGTGGTAGACCAGGCCTGTGGCTTGCTGGGCTAAGTGACAGCATGAGCCTCTGTCAACAATAGGGCTAGTTGTGTAATGGTGATTTGGTTTTGTTTGTTCAGTGGGTTTATTTTCCTCTTCCTACTCTCCTCCCCCCAAAATAAATTTGTTTATAAACTATTTTAAAAAATGTAGCCCCCAAACCCACTGTTTTCCATGTTTGTTCTGTAATTTTCAACTCCAATTGAACTCCAATTTCCACACAAAGCAAATACTTTTCATGAAAAAAATGTTTATAAACAAAACCAATGCTAGTTAGCATTTCTAGCTTGCTGGGCTGTTATCAATGTATAGATTTCTGTGGGGCTGCTAGTTTAGCATCCCCAAAATACTGGATTGCTATTAATCTTTTGACTTATGTGAGGTTTCTTGCTCAGTTGATGTCGAGGCTCTGTCCTCTCTGGTCACAAGCTGACAGTAGCTTTAACATGAAGAGGCTAAGACGAAGGACAGGTCCTTGAGATTATTATCGGTTCAGCAGTTCTTGCTTGCTACCCTAATGTCAAAGCGCAAGCCAGTGTGGGGTCACTAAACCAGCACCTATGGCTTATTGGCCTTACCAGAAGGCCCAGACTCCAAAATGACATTATATTCCACAACAGTATTATATGATGCAAGGCAAAGCCCTGTATGATGTTACTTTCTTAGCACCCCTACATTGCTGAGATAATGTCAAGGCACAAACCTACCTGATAGTATTGTCCTGGAACCTGTAGTTTGTATACTTGAAGTCTAAAGCATGCGCTCAACTCATTGCTTAACTTTCTCTTGTTGTGCTGGTGGCATGGCACAGACCTTCATGAAGTTTACCAATTTAGTACTGATCAATGGTTGTCTGAATGAAAGAATCTCAGTGGCTTTATATCCTCACAAGCATTGACAGCATGTGGTCAAGCAACATGTCATCTTGAGTTATAGAACACGACATTGGAAGAGAATGGGATGACTGGGTCCTTTAAGGGGAGATGGGGCCAGCCACACATGTGCCATCATTAATTTGCTGCTTCCCAGCCTAAGGGGACTGGGTTATGGGCATAGGGTGATAGATAATGTACCTCTGGGCCTTACTAGAAGGCTGAGAAAGTTGTCTGGAGTTTTGAACCATTGGGGGTGGACTGGCTCTTGTGAAAGGCCTTGAAGCCTGGTTGACACTAGGAAATTAGGTCTGCATAATTATGTTGCTCGGAGGTGTGAAAATTCCACAACCCTGAGTGATGCAGTTAAACACACCTAACCCCTGGTATAGACAGTGCTAGGTTGATGGGACAATTCTACTGTCAACCTAGCTACTATCTCTTTGAGAAAGTGGATTACCTACGCCAATGGGAGAATCCTTCCCATCAGCGTAGGAAGTGTCTGTGCTAAGCGCTACAGTGGAGCAGCCACAACAGTGCATCTGAGCTGCTGCAGAGTTTTAAGTTATAGACAAGCCCTGAGCCAAGATCTTCAGGAGGCTGGGTTCTCCAGTGGAACCAGCCTGGGGCCCCAGTGCTCAATACAGAAGCAGGGAAGGATGTGTAAAACAGAGCCAAGTAGAGGTTGAGAATGGTACTCCATGGGAACCAGTCTGGGGGCTGAGTGCTCTAGTCCAGATCCAGAGAAACTCTCAGAATTAGCCCAGAACAGGGCTGTGCACAAGGCCCAAAGAGTGGGCGGAAGAGCAGCCCCTGAAGGGCAGAAGAACATTTTTGTTTACTGGGACTCTTTTTAGTTGGGATTTTGCTAACCTGAATGGGTTACGTTCTGTTTTGTGACTTGGCTGTTGGGACAAGCCACATCTCTAGCACACAGACTGGTGCATGGAGATCTGAGGAGAAGGAAACTGAGGTGGTGAGTGCTGACAGCACCATGCTCAGCTAGCAAGGGGTGCTATGGGGCAGCTATACCCAACTGTCATAAACAGATAAATAAGAGTTAACAGAACAAAAATGCTTCATATCTCTTTTGCCTGGAAAGGGTTAACAAGAACAGTGAGCCTGGCTGTCACCTGACCAGAGGACAAATCAGGAGACAGGATACTTTCAACTCTTGAGGGAGGGAAGTTTGTGTGTGTGCTATTAGATTTTGGTTGTTGTTCACTCTGGGGGCTCAGAGGGTCCAGACCTGCAACCAGGTTTCTCTCCAATCTTCCTGATACAGGTTCTTACAGATTCAAAATAGTGAGTACTAGGTGCTAAGGCGAGTTAGGCTTATGCTTGTTTTCTTTATTTGCAAATGTGTATTTGGCTGGAAGGAGTTCCAATTTATATTTTGCTGAAAGGATTTTAATTTGTACTTCAATACTTAGGCTGGGAGGGTATTCCCAGTGTCTATAGCTGAAAGAGCCTGTACCTATTTCTTCTTAAATTTACAAAGGTAATTTTTATTGTTTTTTTCTTTCTTTAATTAAAAGCTTTTCTTGTTTAAGAACCTAATTGTTTTTTTTTATTCTGATGAGACCCCAGGGGACTGGGTCTGGACTCACCAGGGAATTGATGGGGAGAAAGGAGGGAAGGGGGAGAGAGAGGCTAATTTATCTCTGTGTTAGGATTACTGTCTCTCTCTCGGAGAATCTGGGAGGGGAAGAGAGAAGGAGGGGGAAGGTGCATTTTCCTCTTTGTTTTAAGATTCAAGGAGTTAGAATCACAGTGAACTTCCAGGGCAACCCAGGAAGGGGAAGCCTGGGAGAGGCAACGGTGAGGGAAAGGGTTTACTTTCCTTGTGTTAAGATCCAGAGGGTCTGAGTCTTGGAGGTCCCCGGGCAAGGTTATTGGGGGGACCAGAGTGTACCAGGCACTGAAATTCCTGGTTGGTGACAGCACTACAGGTTCTAAGCTGGTAATTGAGCTTAGAGGAATTCATGCTGGTACCCCATCTCTTGGACGCTAAGGTTCAGAGTGGGGAATTGTACCATGACACCAACATAGGGACCAAGGGAGTAAATGTTCCTAAAAAGAATTCAAGTCCACCAGCTACCCAAAGAAGAAAAGTGAGTTTGATGTCCCCACCCACAACTCAGAAAGGAGAGCTAAGAAAAATAAAGGAATGGACAGGGTCTGTTCTAAAACTCTGTACTGACAATGCTACATGTTCTAAAAGCATGAGTGGGGACCAAAAATAATGTGATTGCTTGTCTATATTTTCCTGCTTTGTCCTCATTTTAACTTCTATGCAGTTACTGATGTAATAGATTTTTTTTAAGTATGCCAGGAAAAATGAGAACAGATCTGGAAACCCCATTTTGTGTGCATTTACACAAAACATGGCAATGGACAGAAATATTTAAAGTATGAAAATTTTTATTCATGGTATTTTCCTTTTAGTTTCCACTGAAACTTAAAACATAAAAATCCTGACTTGGTGGTAGACTGCAAAAAATGCTCTGATAACTCTACAACAAATAGTGAACAAACTTAGAAGAAAAGGATACTTCTCCACTGGATTAAAGATGTCTCTGTTGGGTGTCTCTTGAAAACAACTCGCTTCTCACAAACAGAATTCTCTGCATATTCTTCATTTCTTGTGCAGTTTTATGTATCACAAAGCAATGGAAATGGATAAAGATCCCAATCACACATGACTGATTCAGAAGCTTTGCAGTGTGTTACGAATAAAGAATTAGTTTACAGAACGGGAGATAAGAAGATTTCCCAATGTGAATGTTTGGCAAGATACAACTACTATTTTTTATTGTCCTGTCCAACAGGGTTTGCTGGTCCATGCCCTTGTCTGTGCAGTTTCATCAAGGTCAGTGAAGATCCTCATGGGCACTGGGATGCAGACTTACAGGTCTCAGTACAGGATCAAGGCCTATGTTTGTGAAATCTAAGTCCTGCAAGATGTTGACTATACTGCACTTCTGGTCACTGAGTATTCATTTCAATAAACAAATGTTGTCATCAAAAAGTAGGCTGAGGAATTGTTTGGAACTTAACCACAAAATGAGAGATGTCAAAATCTCATTTTGGAAAAAGGGCTAAATACCAAGGTCTAATTATGGCTGGGGTGTATATATACTCAGGACTGTATACTACTCTCAATCTGCCATGGATGTTCCACTGACATCTGTGTGCAAAGATCATCAGTAGAATCTGACCTATTATATATTTACTGAACTTTCAGTTACTGTTCTTTTATTTGTTCACTACCTCGTTGTCACTATCCGCATCACTTGATGAGGAAATCTGCTTCCTCCTAGGACCACCACTGTTTCTAAATTTTGCATTTCCTTTCTCATTCCTGCAGTGTTAACACTCCAGTGATGATATTGGGGGTAGTGGTTGAACACCTCTCATAATTATCACCTCAGGCTGCCCAAAGACAATTAAGCTTGGTTTATATTTGGAAAGCTTCTTTGTAAACATGAGGGTTAGACTCTCAATATTCCATGCAGGCCACATAAATACATTGCACAGACCAAATAATTAGCTCTGCTCTAAGTGGAGGCTGAGGGCAGGACATTTTTTTATGTGGTGAACCTAAAGATATTCTTCCCCTTTTAAAAGAGAAGGCACCATGAGATGACAACTATTGAAATACCAGACTTCTGTATATATAATACAGGGTTATCAGTGGGATCAGTTAATCTCAGTTGTAGGGCATTTCAAACATTTTAGGGAGGTCGGAAGGAGGTCAGCACAACCAGAAATTAATTTAAACATACAAATTTGGTACAACTGAATCACTGACAACTTTAACTGGCTGATTACAGTTTTCTTGCCTAATAAGCATTGCAGCTGTGGTTAGGATAAAAGAGGAAATGATTGTGTGCTGCCACTATTAAAATGATAGCAAATAGACCAACTCCTCAGTTGAATGATGTTTTCCATCAATTTGTGCCTTATTTATTGGTTGAATAAGGAATTAATTGTATTACAGTACTGTCCAGTGGCCCAACCAAAATCAGGGCTTCATTAGGGTAGGGCACTGTGCACGCACACATAAGAGACAGATTGTCCTGCAGATCAATCTAACTAGATGGGACAGACAAAGGCAGATTTTTTTATCCCCATTTTACAGATGGAAAAGTGAGGCAGAGAGAGATTAAATGATTTGCTCGATGTCAAATGTCCTTGGTAGACCTAAGAACAGCCTCAGTGTCTTATTCCTGTTCAGAGCCTCAGCCAAAAGGTCATCTATTGTATTCTCAATTGTCTTATCTCTACAAAAGCTGAATACATTCAAATACATTGTCAAGCTTGCCAGACTCAAAACTGGTATTTGCATCTGCTATAATTAAGACCAGTTTTCTGATTAAAACTCAACTGTTAATGCTCTAAAATCTACACGATTACTTTGAAATTAGGTGTGCCTCCTGGTGGTATAAGGTCTGCTTGATGGTATCCAAATTTGGGGTCATCTGGCCAAGCGGCTTCTGATATACATTCCCCCTCCCCCTCCCAAGAAAAAAGCCATAGCTTTTCTTGAGTCTCAGATTCTTGAGGGGTTACCCTGACACAGTGTATGGCATCCACCAGTCTGTTGGGGAAATCAAATTAAAACCTAGTTTGAGAAAGACTTTGCTTCTCCAGTTAGGCCTGAGCCTATTCGTGCACCTATTTGATTGCACTGAATGTGTGAGAGCAGAGGAGCTAACAGGCCTATTAGCTTTCAACACTTTATACTAGCTGGATAGCTCAAGGGGATCTTTGAACCTGATTCAGACAGTGTCAGTATAAGCCGCATGATGGCCACACATTTTGAAAAGGTTGAAAGGCATATTGCTACAATCTGCCCTGTCCAGCGGGTAGGTACCATTCTGGGGGAACAAAGTCAAAGTAGTGTGGGTTATTTTGCTTGCCCTTTTTTAAATGAAGCTATGTGGGTGCTCCGGCAGGGAGGGCCATTTTAGGGGGGTGGAGTAGTGGGGATGGGTAGAAGAGAGGGAGAATAGACATAGATGTGACTGTGCACTCAACATTCTCTGCTTCTCTGTGTGTGGCAGGATCTGCATCTTCCTACTTCCTCTTCTTATTGTCCCTCTGGTTGCCTGTGTGTGCACCAGGTTCTAGAGGAGTCTTGCCTTTGAAAGGTGTTCTGATCCCCATTCCTTACTCCCCATATGAGCTAGGATGTGGGGATCCTTATCCCAACCAGTGGTGTCAGAGTTCCTCCTGCCCCCCATTTGTGTGCCAGCCTCTGAGGGCCTCTGCCCAACTAGGAGGATCTGACAACCCTCTCTCTTCTCCTCTCACCCCTCATTGGAGGAAGGTCTATAGAGCACTTGCCTTTCTGGGACATCTGAGCCCCTCTTCCTACTTCCCATGTGAGATGGAATCTGGGGATTCCTGCTCCCCTGGGGTTTCTGCCCCCCACATCTGCACCAACATCTGGGGCAGTCACACCTATATATGGGGTTCTGCCTGTCATTAGGTGAAACAGATTTTGGGAGGTTGGCTTTTTGAATGGCTCTGAATCCTGTTCCCTACTCTCCACCCCCATGTAAGCCTGGAGCTTGGGAAGCCTTGACCTCTGGATGGGATCTTAGAACAGACATACTTAGGGTGACCAAATAGCAACTGTGGAAAAAATGGGACAGGGGTGTGGGCAATGGGCGCCTATACAAGAAAAAGTCTCAAAGTGGGATTGTCTCTTTAAAAATGGGACATCTGGTCCCCCCTGGGAATACTTAGAGCATGCACTTAGAACACCCCGGGATAAGGACGTGGGAACGGGTATGGCTGACATGTATCAGAAACTATCCAGCACTGTGAGAGTGGGAGAGAAACTGTGACAATATGATAATATCTTGGACAAACCTTATGGAATTAAGTTTAAATATTTGGGGAGTCCATTGTATTGAAAATGCAAATATTTCCATACTTTCATTGGATTGTACAGAAATTCTTTAGGTGGAAGACAGAATTAATGAGATCTCTGGGAGATATTAGGGACTTCAAAGGATTTAGGGACCAATATGTGTGAAGTGGATTTCCTGTGGAAATATTGGGAGGTGAGGAGGAATGCAAATGACCCACCCCAAATCCATCCTTTTGGAGCTGCACTTTGATCATACAAATAAAAGAACAGCCATACAGAGTCAGACTAAAGAAGAATTTTTTTTTATTTAGAACACCAAGATTTGGAAACAAGTATAGATTTTTTTTTTTAATGAACAGCCTATTTTATTAAAGTAAGCATGCCCAAAATCACCATTGGCATATTACAAGTAGGGCTGAGGCAGAAATCGACTCTGATTAAAACACTTAATCTGTTGCTGGTTTCCAACAATGAGCATTAATACTTCTTCAAAATGTTTTTCTGGAGAGAAGTTGTTGTAACTTTGTTATTATACCAGCTCCAACGTGGGCACTTTAAACTGTTTTTAGTTACTAGTCATTTGCTTTCACACAATGCACAATTAACCTGCAAGTTCTACCCCATCTTAATAAGGACTTCCATCATCATCACCTCTGAGTTCCTGCCACTGACAAGGTAGTCTATAAAAGGCAACATAGTGTTGTGTTTCATTGTGTCCAACTGCACCCCGAAGCTGCATCTCTTAAACAGGCTGGTTCGCATTAGATGAATACTGAGTTAGACCAATGGTCCATCTACCCCACTATTCTGTCTTCCAACAGTGGCCAGTGCCAGATGCTTCAGAGGGAATGAACGGAACAGGGCAATAATCTAATGATCTTTCTAAATGATAGTCTTTGCATTTCATCTAGAAAGAATGGAGGAAATTATAATCTTTTATGAGCAATATGGATACAGAAAGGTGTTCTAAACTCAGCCTGAAGTGCCATGTGTGAGAAAGTCTGCATACAAGATGCATGGACAACTCCTGTATGACTTGCACACTGAACATAAGAATGACCATACTAGGTCAGACCACAGGTCCATCTAGCCCACTATTCTGTCTTATGACAGTAGCCAACGCTAGGTGCCCCAGAGGATAAAAACAGAACAGGTAATCATCTAGTGATCCATCGCCTGTTGCCCACTCCCAACTTCTGGCAAACCGAGGTTAGAGTCACCATCCCTGCACATTCCTAATAGCCATTGATGGACCTATCCTCCATGAATTTATCTAGTTCTTTTTTGAACCCTGTTATAGCCTTGGCCTTCAACATCCTTTTGCAAGGAGTTCCACAGGTTAACTGTGCATTGTGTGAAAAAATACTTACTTTAGTTTGTTTTACACCTGCTGCCTATTAATTTCATTTGGTGACTCCTAGTTCTTGTGTTTGAGGAGTAAATAACACTTCCTTATTTACTTTCTTTATACCACTCATGATTTTATAGACCTGTCATATCCCCCTGTAGTTGTCTTTTTTCCAAGCTGAAAAGTCCCAGTCTTATTCATCTCTTCTCATTTTTGTTGCCATTTTCAGAACATTTTCCAATTCCAATATATCTTTTTTGAGATGGGCCGATCACATCTGCATGCAGTATTCAAGATGTAGGCATGCTATTTATATAAAGGCAAAATGATATTTTCTGTCTTATTATCTCTGTCTTTCTTAATGATTCCCAACATTCTGTTCACTTTTTTTGACTACCACTGTACATTGAGTGGATGTTTTCAGAGAACTATCCACAGTGACGCCAAGTTCTTTCTTGAGTGGTAACAGATAATTTAGACCCCATTATCTGATATGTATAGTTGGGATTATGTTTTCCAATGTGCGTTACTTCGCATTTATCAACATTGAATTATCATCTGCCGTTTTGTTGCCCAGTAATCCAGTTTTGAGAGATCCTTCTGTAGCGCTTCACAATCTGCCTGGGACTGAGATCCTTGCAAAGCAGAGAAAGTAAAGCTATGCTGTCTTCCACTCACCATTCTCCACCCTCTTCTATTATTAAAACTTAATTGGTCCTCTGAATGTCTGGAAAAGAAAATGCACAGTCCTCCAAGTCACCAAATATCATTGCAAGCAAACTACAACAGTTTCCACTCCTGAATTGAGAACATCATCACATCAAGACACTTGCCCAAGAAGAAGAGTTAAGTCAGTAGGAGAGTTAAATGTTCTATGGATACTTGAAGCAGCTACTTTTGGTACGTCTTTAAAAAAGCACTCTGATTTAAGCACCTCTCTTGGATACATAATGGGGTGTAGCTAAGTACCTCCAATTAATTGTCACTTGCAAGATGGCTTTTCTAGTTGGTTTAACCATGGCTTTTATGGAAAAATGTGTTCTTTAAAGAATTTTGCATTAGAAACTAAGAGTTTCAATCTCAAAAGGTGTGTATTTGGATTTGTTTTGTTTTGGGATTTTTTGTTTGTTTGTTTTTTTGTCAAACATGTGTCCTCTAAAACGGCATCTTGACTGTGAGATCTAGGTCTCTGGCTGGAGAGTGAGTGCTGAGATCATTTCCATTTAATGAATCTTTGAGCAAGTAACAAACTCTTTATAAAGTCGTAAGGGGGATAGTTGCCATGGAGACAAAAAATAAATCAATTCATCTTTATTCATGAGGTATTGTAAAGGAAAGGGATTGGTGTAATTAAAGCCATTTCAGCCCCTTTTTTTCTGATATCTATATGAAAAAGAGCTTACCTCAAGTGGAATCCTATTATCAAAAGCACACCAACTTTCTCAGGCAATCCAAACAGGCATTCTGCAGTTTTCTACGATAGCCCTCTTTCATGAACATCCTAAATGGATGATTCTATTGCTGTTACATATATTGGCTTTTTTTGTTGTTGCTACTGCACTTCCATGACCTTCAAAGTTAACTACATTGCAAAAAATGCTACACAAAGTATACAGTATACAAGAAATACTTAAAGACAGTATACAAATGAGAGGAACTAAACAGAAGTAACTTGTGTGTTACAATAGCTTTGTTTTCTGTAAATGCCTAAATATAAAAATGTTGACCTGGGATGAAGGCGGATACAAACTGATGACTTGAAACTAAACTAATACATTCAAGTGATTAAAGTTGCTCTGTCTGGTTTTATGCCATCCTTCCCTAAAACACAGCTGTCTCTAAACACTTAAGCAGACATCAGTCCCAGGTGACAACCTTTCAATTTACCAAGCCTGTTTCTAATCTTCCTTTTCTTTCCAGAGTTGCAGTGATGCAATTATATAGGCCCATCTTGTCTTGATTAAATAACCTTCTGAATAAATTTCAGACTGGCACTTTACGTGTGGTCACAGCTAGGAATTTGCCCTTCCTTAAGGGTTTGTATTGACCTATTGCGTCATGCTGTCTGGGTTGTTTTGTCTTTCCTCAGTTCCTTTTTAGCTATCATTAATTCTGTTAACCATTGCATTATACAGTATTTCAGAACTGGATTCGGCCACCCTTACACATGTTGAGTCATACCTTTACTTCTCCAGTAATTCCACTGAAGGGATTATTGTAGTAAGGTATCAGTGAGCCAGGGTATTAGTGGCCCTTAGATACTGCTCTGCTTTCCATTGTGTTTATCAGACTCCTGTTTCTTACTTATACATGAGATTTGTCTTATGTCATGGTTCACAGTGGGGTTCTCTTGGGTGCAGTTTGATGTTTAAACACCAAATTACTTTAAAATTCTAATCTTTTGGATTAAGCTATCCCTGTTTATAAAGCTAATACAGTAACTTGTCCTTCACTAATCTGTAAAACCTCTCTCTGGACTGACTTATGCTAGGACTATGACAGGTATTCAGAAGTAGAGAGCTCAAAACACTTGGCAATTAATTGAAAACTAAGGCCAACCTTTTCCCAAGTGCTTGTTGTGATGTTGCACCGCTTAATGCTTTATGGGAATATGCTTATGAATGTATATATGACATAACTGGAATATGTTTTATGCTGTATATGCCATGTAGCATATTTCTGTAAAGGTTATGATCTACTGAATATAGTCATCCTATTTTTATGCATGTATCATTTTTGTACTCAAAGTTATGAATATTGGCTGTGTACTTAATTTTAAGTAGCCTTAGTAAAGCATTTGGTCAGCTTCTTGAGAAAGGAATGTGCAAATTAAATGCCCAATCAAGAAACACTTAACCATGGATCTTGGAAGACTCCAATCCACCTAAGAAGTTTTCTGGAGACATTCAAGATAGAGTGTGGGCAATGGCTGCTGCCTGTAAAAACTGAGTCATGCATGTGACTTAACCATGTGACTCCAAAATACCATCCTGGAGCTGGACTTTGCATAGGAGAGAGGAGGGGGTCTCCACCCACAAGAGAGAGTCTATTTAAGCCTCTGGGAGACCCCTCTATCTTGTCTTCAGCTGGCTCAAGAGAGAGCCTCTCCACCCCTAAAGGATACCTGAAAGAAACTGGAACAAAGGACAGTAACCACGGGGTGTGAGTGATTGCTGGACCCAGACTAGAAGGAGGTTAGTCTGTAAAAGAAGCTTCCTGGAACATCTCTGAGGGTGAAGTTTCATCTGTAATTACTTTCTTACTGTATTAGGCATAGACTTGTGTGTTTTATTTTGTTTAATTTACTTTGTTCTGTCTGTTACTACTTAGAACCACTTAAATCCTACTTTTTGTATTTAATAAAATCACTTTTTATTTATTAATTAAGCCAGAGTATATATTAATACCGGGGGGCTGGCAAAATAGCTGTGCATATCTCTTTCTCAGTGTTATAGAGGATGAACAATTTGAGTTTACCCTGTATAAACTTTATACAGGGTAAAATGGATTTATTTGGGCTTTTAACCCCATTGGGAGTTGGGCATCTGAGTGTTAAAGACAAGAATACTCCTTAAGGTGCTTTTGGTTAAGCCTTCAGTTTGTGGGACGTGGTTTAGACCTGAGTCTGTTTTTGTAGCCGGCAAGTGTGTCTGGCACAACCAGGCAGGGTTCTGGAGTCCCAAGCTGGGAGGGCAGAGAAAGCAGGGGCAAAAGTAGTCTTGGCACATCAGTTGGCAGCCCCAAGGTGGTTTATGTGATCCAACCCATCACGCTCGTTCATTTGGAGGGCTTCTCTTGAGGGCCTAAATGGAGACTTTTTTGATTTTCACAGAGGCTAAGCAACAAAGTCAATCACAGGATTGGGTGGTTCAGCATCTGTGAAAACTAAACTCAAAATATCTCAGATTTGGTACCTAAACTTTGAGGGACTCAGAATTGGAGGCCAAGTGAGAAAATGTTGGCCTTCATTTCATCTGATTGGTTCCTCTTATTTTTTTTACTCTGAGTCTTACTGCTTTCAGTCAGGAAGAACACTGTATAACCAGTCTTTTTCCTGATATTTAGGATTTATCTAGATGAACATTTGGTTCATGACAGCTTGGGGTGTCATTCTAGCCCACTCTAGCTTGCCCATATTAACTTTCTGAATGGACCCTGCTGAGGCGCATTAACAGCTCATCAGTGCACTTTGAGCTACTTCTCTTTGAAACCAGAGTAGATCAAAGCCCATTAAAGAACTGTTAATGTGCATCAGCAGGGTCCCCACAAACCTCTATTATATGGCAGGCAAGATTCACAGCCCAGCTTGTGGCAAACAGTGTTCATATAGAATTAGTGCATGTGGTCATGAATACAATATGGAAGTTAGAGTGACCAGATGTCCTGATTTTATCGGTACAGTCCCAATTTTGGGGCCTTTTTCTTATATAGGCTCCTATTACCCCCCACCCCCATCCCAATTTTTCACACATGCTGTCTGGTCACCCTATTGGAAGTAGAATTAAAGGATGAATCATATTTCACATTGGGAAATACTGTAAAACTTCAACTTATACTGAGGGCTTTTGGTGACAAAACAGCATGAGCGTACACACTACAATGTGACTTTTGTCACAAAAAACGCTCAGACAAAAAACTTCCACCCCTACGAGAAACTTTTATCTTTCCTTCTCCCCTTATTGTTGACAAAGAGCCAGTCTAGAAACTACTAATTTTTCTGTCGACAGAACTGGCTTCTGCCAGTATCTCACAATGCCCACTCTGATTGCTTTGCTCAGTGTTTTGATCTCTGCTGCCATGCAGGCATGCGTCCCACCTCTTTCAAAGTGCTGGGAAGTATCTGTGTGCTGCTCCCTTTGGGGAACAAACAAAGAGCAAATAATTGGAATGCTCCTGTTCTGCCTGGCACTAGGAACACAGCAGCAGGCAGACTGCTGCTGTAGGGTGAGTGGGATAGACTGCTGTGCTGCTTTGCCATTCCTCAGCACAGAGAGCTCACGGAGCTACTCATGATGCTGCTTTCAGCAGCTAAGAGGGTTGTGGGAGAACTCGGAATGAATCCCAAGATGTGCAGGGATCAGTTCTTCCTTTCCACAACACTGCACTGTGGGATGCTCACCCCGTCGATGGTGTCCCCAATGTGGACATGATCTGTCAACAGAGGGAACAAGTGTGTACATCCTTTGGCAATTTTTGTTTTGTCGACTTTTGGGTCTTGACATAAGTTTTGTCAACAAAACTTGGTAGTGTAGACGAGCCCTGAGTCTGGCAACCTAGTGCTGATGTTTCATGTATGGCAGAGTTGACTTTTTCAGATTGACCAAAGCACTTTATCTGATGTCTGAAAAATCTTGTATGACCTTCCCTAAGCTCCATTTTATGCAGAATGCATCTGCTTGTACAAGTCTACAGCATATTTACTCCCATAGATGAGTCTTCTGATGGGGTATCCACCCCTCACAAGCCCTGAGAGAGTTAATATGGGCCAGGAAGGGCCAATTAATCTTAGATGCTGCACTTGGAGGAGAGTCAGTGATGAATAGGCTCTACTGGCAGATGAAGCCTAGCTGAGGAATGAGCTGGGCTAGGAGTATAAGGCCAGGAAGAGAGAGCAGGCAGAGGCTGCAGGGAGAAGATCTGTAGTCACTCTCTAGAGGGAAAGGGTATTGGTCAGGGACAACAAGGCAATCTCCTGGGCTTATTCTCCCCCTGGTCCTGTGCTGGACTAGGGAGCCTTAAGAAAGGCCCAGGGTGGTGAAGTAGCCATGGGGACCAGAGGAAGCTCTGGTGATAAAGTAAGAGTTAGACGAAAAGATAGAGCAGGGTGGGTAGTAAGGAGCCTGGCAAAACAGCAAGGGTCTGAGACTGAGCAGACTAGGTTGCTGGTCATAGTGTTCCTGGACTGGAACCCAGAGTAGGGGGTGACCTCGGTTCCCATACCAGCCACTGGCAAAGTGGCTCAGCATCTGGAGTTAGAAGAGACATTTTCAGCGGGGTGGTGTCCTTGCTTGGGAGCAAAGTTTGTGACTGGAGAACAAATGCATGTGCCAAGTTTGCATAGAAAATTGAGCCCCCTTTTTTCTCAAAAAGAGTATAAAATTGTGCCTGTAACAACAGTCCATGCAACTGACAACTTACTTCTTAGACAGCGTATGGACAGCTTATCCACTAGCGAAGGAATATATAGTGACCTGACCAGAGGGCCAAGTCATGAAGCGGGAGCCAAGTCACAGGGGGAGAGGGGTCTATCACACAAACAGAAAGGGGTGCCAGATAAGATGAGAACTAATTCCCAGACCCAACCACAAGGAGTTGCACTTGAAGTGAGTGGACTGTTTATGGGTCTAAATTGTCACGACTTTTTTTCCCTTTCTCAAAGCAAACTGCCATAGGACTATCTTGTCTGGTTATAAACCCAAACACCAAATGTTGTCTTGCTCTGATGACTTCCTGACAGCAATTCTAGTTGCTGTGATTTTAGTGTTTGGAATTCATTGACTTGTGGGAAGTCTTTATTCTTTATATATCACTGCTTTGATAACAAGACTGAAATCTGTTTTCTTTAGTTTATACTGGTTGATTGAGCTTTACTCTTGCTTCTAAAGCAAGGGTAACAGATAGTCTATGAAGTAAATTGTCAGCTGTGTGGACTCTTACAGGCACAATTGAGTGCGCACGCTCTCACTCTCTCTCTCTTTTTTTTTTTTTTTTTTTTTGAGAGAGATAGAGAGAGAGAGAGAGAGAGAGAATAAATTTTATACGTACAAACCTGACACCTGCATTTCTTCTCAGGTAAAAACTTTGACCACAAACAAGGAGGCTACCTTCAGCCTGGGTTAAAAGGTATCTCTCTTTTAGTAGAATTGGCCTGACACTAAAATAAAATGTGAGGTAGGATTATTTAGGAAGTTATTAGTAATACCTAAGCAGTAAGCAACTGGAAAAAAAACCTCATAGGTTCTTGATTCTTTGTTGTCTTGCACCTTGTATCATCATTAAATCCACTGCAA
The DNA here is from genome assembly GCF_025201925.1 of Gopherus flavomarginatus. NCBI lineage: Eukaryota > Metazoa > Chordata > Testudines > Testudinidae > Gopherus > Gopherus flavomarginatus. The sequence goes on from NC_066617.1 coordinate 184,482,032, forward strand.
AGTGGATATAAATTAATTCCAACCAGGAATGATACCCTGTTACGCTGATTGTTGTCGTGTATTTCTGACAAGGAGATGGATAACAGAACAGTAGGCCTTAGGACTCCTGGCTGATAGATAGAGAGAGAGCCCTGCTGCTCTCCAACAATAATTAAATCATAAAGCATTATTAGCTGAGAAAACAGCTATTTTCAGAAACAGAAAGAATGCATAGTATGAAAAGCTAACATAAACCTTACAGACTATAACATTTCAATTTCTCTACATTTACTTTGTCCTATCCATCTACAATTTGCTGATTCTGCTTTAATTCTGGTGAATTGCTATGATTGATGAAAATACAATGTGCCCACTGCCTGGTATTCAAGAAGTATTGTTATCGTCATTATTGAGAAGAACACATCTAATCCACAGATGGATAAATATAAGGAGATTTAGAAATGTTAAAAGAATTTTTTGTTTATAAATTACCTTAATTCATGCAAAAATATAACACTTGCCATTCTTTACACTATCTTTCTACATAATTGTGTTCTATTATCAGTGGAGTCTGTGTTTCTTTTCCCGCTTTTATTGTTTTTCAAGTCAGGAAAGCAAAATATATTTATCCATTTTATTCAGAGGAGTGACTAAAAATACCAAATATCTACAATTAATTCCTGATCTTAACTTGCATAGTTTAACTAAATTAAGGACGAGGAGGGAAAATCTAAATAGAAATGAAATAAACTTAAAAAAAATGAATCAGCAAGTCAGAATTTTGGGCTTTGCCATTCTTACTCACATTAAGTAATATTTTGTTCCTTAAGTAATTCCAGTGACATCAGTGGGATTACTTAATGAGCAAAGTACTTTTTCATGTGAGTAAAAGTGGCACAATCTTGCCCTTTTGTGAATGTTGAAATCAATGGGCATCTTTCCATTGATTTCAGTGGATTTTAGGATCAACTCCATAGCTATGAGGAAGAAAGTCAAACTGTCACAAGAGATTTTGAAATTGGCTACCAATGATTGATCCCAGTAGTAGGCAATCCAACAAAAAAATATAGTACCAGGTATCTCCCAACTGCAAAACAACGTAAATCTGTTTGGGGAGGAAAGGGGGGTGATAGTGCTTTCTATTTTTGTTTGCTGTGGCTGAATTTGTAATTGAGGCAGCCCCACAATCGGTAGCTCCCCTCTCAATTGACCTAAAAGGAAGCTGCGTTCTGAAAATGTGGTAGCATTTGCTATACAGCCACCACTGTAACTGTCTTATTTCTCCAAAAGTCAATTACCAGACGTGTTCGGGGGCACAAGCAGCCCTTATGTGAACCAGAGGGAGGACAGTATTCAGTTTCTGAAAAGTTTATTACCTAAGGGGAGTGGTGCAACTCAGTGGGACAGATTCTCACTTGGTGTAAAATCAGCACAGCTCTCTTGAAGTCAGTGTAGCTACACTTGTTTACCATAGCTGAGGATCTGGTGGGTTTGTTCTTTAAATAAAGTGTGGCATTAAAACATCCTTGTTAAGAGAAGTACAATACTCATTAGCTTCTATATAAAATCTTTGCTATTGCTACTATCATCCCAGTTGGCAACTTACCAAACACCATTCCACATTCACACACTCTTTCACCAGCAGGAAAGAGTGAGAGGAAACTATTTGTATTTTCCTCCTCTTCATGCTTTCACTCTTTCCTGCTAGTGAAAGTGTGTGTGAATGTGGAATTGTGTTTGGTAAGTTGCCAACTGGCATGATAGTAGCAATAGCCGAGAGTGATATTTGGGCAGTTCACAGAGAAGAGATGCCCTAACGGAGGAGATGAAAGAAAAGAGAGGAAACTTAACTTATATCACCCCCCATGCTGGCTAGTTCTGAACTAAGAGGAAGAAGACTGATTCCCAGAAGAGACTTGAATTCTGGACAAAAGCCTTCATAGACAGAGTCCTGGGCTAGGGAAGTGTGTAACTAAATTCAGCTTAATTCATGGGTTTCAATTAAATTGATACTTAATACATCCTCTTGAAGTTTCACAAAATAAGACCCTCATTTTAAAAATAAAAAATCCAGAGGAAAGGAATTGATCTCTCCATCTTCCCTTGCTGATCAATCACCAAGGCTCTAGCTCACTGAAAGCTTTGCTTTCTGTATTCTAAAGCAATGGCATTGCCAAGCTGAGGATGATGTATGTTCTCCCTCATTTTGACAAATTGGTTTTTAGAGATGATTTCATTTCCTTCCCTAAATTTGGTAACTGAAGGAGTAATGTGCTGAGCAACCCAAATAGCAAGAGTAAGAGGGTCAGTCCAGCACATATATAAAATAACTTTTTCTTCTTATCAGGACCCTGAACTCATTCTTTGTTATCTCCTGTCCTGAGAGATGCCACCAGATCACTTTTCTGGCTTGTTGCTTCAGCTACCACATCCATCTACTGGCCCCCTCTTACCACTACATCAAATACAAACTATATGCCTTCACTTTAAAGAGTACATCTTCGCTGCAGAGTTAACCGAGATGACTCTCAGGTCTTGGCACCCAGGTTAGCCTAGCTTAGGTATAAGCAACTACACTGCATAGCCATAGACAAGATATTTGTGTTCACCAGTGCTGCCCTTGCCTACGTGGGGTGCTAGGACTTTGGTCATAGCCCATGACTCTTAGTGCTGCAATAAACTGAGCTACTCTGATTCTTGCCCTGTGATTTGGAGGAGAACTTGTCTGCCCTTCTTGGAACATGGGAGGGAGGAATTCTGGGAAAGTGTTTGAAAACTATCCATACTCCCATGTCTTAGCCTGTATCCACAATGCAAAGTATGAGGGTTACTAGCCTGAGTGAAAGCAGAACTCTGGCCTTAGTGCATATTCCGGGAAAGGCCAACTACTCACATTTTTGTGTGTGGATGAGAATTGGGCTAGGGGAAATACCTGAGTAACAGCCTGAGTTAATTTTGAAATACATCTAAGTGAAAAGAAGCCCTAAATCCCTGTATTGCCTATTCTTTCCCTAGGTATCATCTCTAATATACAATTGAGACATTAACTCTTTCCTTCAGTCTGCAAATTATGCCAGTTTTAAGCAAATATTTTTGAAATGAGTAGTCAGGGCTAACTCACGTTTACTATTTCTCCTGTCTGCTCCTAGGCAGCTTCTCCTTCTCTCACAGATCTCACTGCTGCTTTGAGGGAGGGGCTAGGGGGCGAGAGTGCAGTTGAGGTCTGAGGAAGATGGTCTCCACCTTCCTTCACCTCTGCTAGCTGCTTTCTGTCCCAAAGAGTATCTGAGAATTGTAGTGCAGTGGGCAGAGACTCAGAATGAGGTCCAATGTGGTTTGCCATAGAACAAGGGACACTTGAGAGTTCCCGCTGTGTCTAAAAACCTTAACTTCCTTTAAAAATATAAACCTGGATACTTGAAATAGGAACTTTCCTCTATAACTAGCTTTTACCATTTTTTATCCCTTTATTTGTATCATGGTCCAATGTTTGGAAGAGACCATGTTATTCCAGAAATAACTTGTGTACTATGGCAACACTGAGTTAGAGCATTTAGTAGTGTCTTAGCAGTGGTTAGGGCACTCACCTGGGACGTGATTTCAAGTCCCTGCTCCAAATGAGGCAGAGTTTAATGCTCTGAGTCCCCGAATCACTGGGCTATTCCAGAGTGTTGCTCTCTTCTAACTCCAGGAGAGGATTTCCAGCTATAAATCGTAAGTGAAGAGAGATGCCTGTCACTCTTGGCCTTAGACAGATGATAACGGGAGTTTGGCACCCCCCATTTTGATGAGCTGAACCTAAACCTCACCTATTTCCTCTGCATTTCACTCCTGATTAACTTAAGTGGCTCCTACCTCAGCTTGCTGGCTTCTGAGAATTGCTTCCTTAGGCACCACCTCTCCCCAGGCATGGGGTGGGGATCCTCTCTGTTCCTAATTTGGAGCTGAGGATTCCTCTAGATGGCAGGACAGCTAGGGTTTAGTTGTTGCAATGGTGAAGTATCTTTTGTGAATCTGGTATGAGGTGCCTAAATCACTCTTGAAATGGGCTGGGGGCTCCTAAGTCACTTAGAATTTTTTTTTAAATTTACCCCCAAAGCCAATAAAGTTGTTCTGTAACTTACTATAAAACATACAGAATTTAATAAAGTGATATTCTTGCTACGGATTTTAAATCATCACACAGCATTATACAGCAGGCCTATACATTTATATTCTATAGGATAGCTTTGGGAAACCTAAAGAAGTTCTCTCTCCACAAGATGGTCTGAAAGATATTTTTTTTAATGATCTGCTCCCTAAGTAGATACAAGGCTTAACAGCAGCATTCATCCCCACAGTATGGTGGTTTTGATTTTTCTTTAACTTCAGGGGTGGGAAAAGTAGTATAAATAGGAAAAGTTTGGTAATCTAGTGGAAGAGGAGGGAAGCAGGACATGGGGATGGGGACTGGGGGGAAGCCTCCAGTCATCTCTAAGCTTTTTTGCTTTTTTTTTTTTTTAACTACCTTCAACAGATCTTCCTCTGAAGTGTAGCTTGCTTATGAAAAGAACACAATAGCTGTTGTCAAAGGAAAAAAATAAAGCTGCATAAAGAGTCCGTGGCTCTAACAATGTCAGCTTTCTTGTGTGATGGCAGCCTATTTAAATGGCCTAAGGACGCTAACAGGAGGGGAAGATTCCCTGATACTCTGGTTTCTTTCTGAAGGGGAAAAAATATGGCTTGCCTTAACTGCAGCAGCTGACAAGCATTTCAGCACACCGCGTTTCCCCATTTGTGTTTTCACTGTGCTTTTTCAGGAGAGCTACAAAATCTGTTTTTAACAAATCAGTGAAGATATGAAGTGAGACTTCTAGAATGACAAAACTTTGACAAACTTCCTCCAGAAGGAGGTGCTGATGCATCATCTGTGGCCCAGAGTAATGAGGATTTTTTAATATCTGTTCCAAATGAGACTGTAAAGCCAAAAAGAATGCTCTGAGTGCTATATTTCTGGGAGCTATGACTCTCCTTATAATGAGATGACTGTCTAAAAAGCCAGGCATAATTTCAAAAATATGTCAGGATAATGAACCAACATCAGGTCAAGAATAACAGAAGGAGTATTGTGAATGTAAAATCAAATCTATAACCAGCCAAAACTTGTCCTAATAGACTTATAACTCACAGGAAGCATTATAAAGAGAGAGACAGCCTGGAGAATATGATCATCTTTGTCTTTTCTTTTCACATAATACACTACAACTTTATTCTGTATAGTATCTCTTAGGGAGAGAGTTTAATAACAAAAGGAATGAGCAGTAAAGTGGAAGGTATAAGTAAATGAGAAGAGATATTTTTGGTGGAAATTGGAAATGAGATGGAAAGTAGTGTAGAGGCATAGAAGGCTGCTGAAAATGGTTATAGCTGGAGAGGACAAGGCTCACATACCAGCAGTGGTGAGATACCAGTGCACAAGGGCCTGATTTACTTCACTGGGCATTTGGTCAGGTTCTATGTGAGCCATGAGGGTGAGGAGGAGAATAGAAAGAGACTGACTGGAGCATGAGAGTAGACCTGAAGCAAACTAATGAAGGGGTTTGAAAACCAGAAGGGCACTCTTGACCTAGATCTTGTAATGGGAAACTGGTGGAACTGTCTGAGGGCACAGTCATGTGGTGTTGCCTCATTTATGTGGGAAAAGCTGCACAGTGGCATTCTGCAGATGTCTCAGATTGGAATGAAACCCCTGACTGCAGCGGAGGGTTTAAGTAGTAACAGACCCTGACCAGCACAAACACAGGAGTTAACTGAAGAACATAATTGTACCCCAAAATGACTCTACTTGGGAGAAACAAGTGAATAGACACGTAATTAAAATTCAGGAATGTCATTGACAGTGATGGTGTAACAGAGTGCTGGCCAAAAGGCACTGACTCAGCCCATTAGCTCAGAGCCTGCTAGCTCAGCTCCCAATCAGGGAAAGAGATTGGAGCTGACAGGATGTGGCTGATTAAAGCCCTAAAGGAGAGACACCTGTGAGCTTGATGGGGGAAGGCCTATAAAGCTAGCAGGAAGGAAGAAGGAAAGAAGGAACAGGAAAGTGAGGAGTGAGGGCCTGTTGCTCTCAGCTAGCTGTAAGAGCAAGCTGTTCCCCAAGGGGCTACCTGGCTGATAACAAACTGTATAAAGCTGTATATACGTGGTGGTGGGAAAATACAAGGAACTAAAAGGGGACTGGTGTTTGAAAGTGTGGTCTCCCACGAATTTGTGCCATAGAGCAATGAAGAGCACGTCTACAGATGGCCACACAGACAACCAGAATTGAAAAGGAAAGTGTTGGTTTACTTTAAAAATAGTTGAATCCTATTTATCAGGTGATTACAATTTCCTTTAGGAACTGAATCTTTATACTCCTGAAGAGTGAACATAAGCACTTAGAGGAGAGGAAAGTGATTAGGAACAGTCAGCATGGATTCACCAACGGCAAGTCATGCCTGACTAACCTAATTGCCTTCTATGAGGAGATAACTGGCTCTGTGGATGAGGGGAAAGCAGTGGATGTGTTATTCCTTGACTTTAGCAAAGCTTTTGATACGGTCTCCCACAGTATTCTTGCTGACAAGCTAAAGAACTATGGGCTGGACGAATGGACTACAAGGTGGATAGAAAGCTGGCTAGACCTTCAGGCTCAATGGGTAGTGATCAATGGCTCCATTTCTAGTTGGCATCTGGTATCAAGAGGAGTGCCCCAAGGGTCAGTCCTGGGGCCAGTTTTGTTCAATATCATCATTAATGATCTGGAGGATGGTGTGGACTGCACTCTCAGCAAGTTTGCAGATGACACTAAACTGGGAGGAGTGGTAGATATGCTGGAGGGTAGGGATAGGATACAGAGAGACCTAAACAAATTGAAGGATTGGGCCAAAAGAAATCTGAGGTTCAGCAAGGACATGTGCAGAGTTCTGCACTTAGGATGGAAGAATCCCATGCACTGCCACAGACTAGGCACCGACTGGCTAGGCAGCAGTTCTGCAGAAAAAGACCTCGGGGTTACAATGGACGAGAAGCTGGATATGAGTCAACAGTGTGCCCTTGTTGCCAAGAAGACTAATGGCATTTTGGGCTGTATAAGTAGGGGCATTGCCAGCAGATCGAGGGAAGTGATCATTCCCCTCTATTTGACATTGGTGAGGGCAGATCTGGAATACTGTGTTTAGTTTCGGGCCCCACACTACAAGAAGGATGTGGAAAAATTGGAAAGAGTCCTGTGGAGGGCAACAAAAATGATTAGAGGGCTGGAGCACAAGACTTATGAGGAGAGGCTGAAGGAACTGGGATTGTTTAGTCTGCAGAAGAGAAGAATGAGGGGGGATTTGATAGCTGCTTTCAACTACCTGAAAGGGGGTTCCAAAGAGGATGGATCTAGACTGTTCTCAGTGGTACCAGCTGACAGAACAAGGAGTAACGGTCTCAAGTTGCAGTGGGGAAGGTTTAGGTTGGATATTAGGAAAAACTTTTTCACTCAGAGTGGTGAAACACTGGAATGGGTTACTTAGGGAGGTGGTGGAATCTCCTTCCTTAGAGGTTTTTAAAGTCAGGCTTGACAAAGCCCTGGCTGAGATGATTTAGTTGGGAATTGGTCCTGCTTTGAACAGGGGGTTGGACTAGATAAAAATAATTGGAGATATACCTGTCTCCTAGAACTGGAAGGGACCTCGAAAGGTCATTGAATCCAGCCCCCTGCCTTCACTAGCAGGACCAAGTACTGATTTTTGCCCTAGATCCCTAAGTGGCCCCCTCAAGGACTGAACTCACAACCCTGGGTTTGATGACCTCCTGAGGTCCCTTCCAACCCTGATATTCTATGATATCGGGCATTAACTTCCTTTAAATAATTTCATCCCTTTTTTTTGTTTCTCACGCATGCTCATGCCCACCTTTCCATTTCATTTTATCTTCTCATCTTTCTTTTATGACTTACCAATACATATTAAGGTACCTTTTTAATAATTCATGTTATCTACTGTAATATTACAATAGAAAAAAGATGATTTTAAGGAGGCCATTCAATATTTATGTATCTATCATGTCTTTAAGGAACCAGAGTAATATATGTAAGTCTACAGCTAATCAAACAGAGAGGGCTATATATCTTCAGTTGAGGATCTGGCCCAGTTTCAGAATCATAAGAACCTGCTGGTTTTTGTTTTTTCCTCATTTATTTATTTCTCATATTGACAGAAAGAAGGATGATTCTGTCAAGACTAAGAATTAATAGAATAGGCTGTACCAATAATATTCAGAGGATATTTTTGATACCATAAGGGCCAGTCTTGTTCCTGTTGAAGTCAGTGCCTAGAGTTAGGGTTGGGGCCAGCATGGGGACCTGGACTAATACTTATAAATGATTATCCTGATTTTCAGTTATCCCACTGATATCAGTGGTGCAACTTCTCACTAACTTCACTGGAGCAAGATTGAGCCCCAAATAAGCAAGTATAAGTAAGCTGTTTGGGTCTCTGCCCCAGCTAATTTTATTTTATTGAAACTTCCCTGGATTGTCCATCGTATACAGCTGGGTTAACTAGCACGACACTCCTTTGCCTTCTGAACTCATTTCCTAAAACTGTAGCAAACTTTTGAAATATTTTGATGCAGCTTTTTAACATCTCGTTGTCTCAAACTTCAGGTAAGCACTTTTCCAAAAAAGTGGGAGGTAGATGCATTTAAATAAATGAAATTAAAAAACAGAAATGTGGACAAGTGCTGCTTCCCAGCTCTTATGATAAAATACTGCTGCAAGGTCTGCTTATCAGCTCATGCTTCTGACAGTGAAGGGGTGAGAGACTAGGGGAACATCTGCTTAACTTGCTATCCTCTCTCCTACATTTACACTTGCTGTGGAAGGGAAAAAAAAAGTTTTTGCAGATCAATGAAAAATGTGAAGCCAAGATAGCTTCTCAGATGGAAGGTGCTGCAGGGAGAAAAAAAGCAAGGGTTCATGAGTAGTTTCTACTATTTTGCCTAAGAGTGAATCAATTATTTTTTTCCCTTTATTATAAGCACCTTAGGGATAGAAAAATGCAGTGTCTAACTTGCTTGCTTTGGCATTCTATAGTAGTCTTTTATATACAAGACTACTGTTGAGACAAACTTAGAGGTGCAATCAAGCATCCAGCTGTTCTGTAACTCTTATCACTGTGAGATAGCAGAAACCTTTTAAACAGGCAAGCTGATTTCCCTATGCCAGGCCTATTTCTTAGAAAGCTATTTCCCAGTTTACAAAATACTTAATCAGACAGAGCTTTTGGACTCCAACACAGTATTCTCTCAACAGTTCTGAAAGGTCAGTTTCTCATATTTTACCGTTTGACGTGCTGGAACCTAACAAGGTGATTTCAACATCATTTTTATTTATTTACAACATTTCACTGCTTTCTGTTTTGGCTTCTTGCATGGAGAGTACATTTTATTCAGTAGGTTCTTCCTTGCCACACACTTATGGGGTCCACCATTCTAGCAGTGGGAGAATCGCAGAAGATTTTGAGTTTCCTTTCAGTTTGAAAAGGCGCACAAGCTTGGATGTTAATCCAAATTCCTTGGTTCTGCAAATTTTCACAGAAGAAGCTATGAATTCAGACGTGGACTTGAAATACTTGGAAGGCTTTTCTTTTTCTTATGGTACACTATTTCTTTTTCCCATCCCAGCCAGGAACTGGAAATACATAATTATGCAAAAATGTGAGAGCAAAGTAAGCCAAGAGTTTAAGCCTTAAGGGGGAAAAATTGATTGGGTTTGTTTTGGGATAAAGAAGAAGAGTACACCTCTACCCCGATATAAGGCGGGTTTGCATACAATGCGATAAAACTCTGACACGCTGCTCTGAGCGGCGTGTTAAGGGTGCTGGGCCAGGCCAGAGCTGAGGGGTTTGATAAGGGGCAGAGGGTCTCAGGGTGGTCAGGGGCTCCCCCTGCCAGGGTCTGGGAGGCAGGAGCTGTGGGAGGGCACTCTTGGGGGTCCGCAGTCCCAGAGTGGCCCGAGGGATTAGCGGGGAGCTGGGAGCAGCCTGTTCTGCTTCCCTCGCCCCGATCCCAGCTGTGTCACTCGAGGGAGAAAGTTTGGGGAAAGAGATCTTCCTCCCACCCCCCGCACTCACCAGCAGCGGTGGAAGGGGCAGAAGCAGAGCAGCACAGCCCCAGCCCACTCCACTCTGCCAACTCCCAGCCACAGTGCTCCGCTTCCTGCTGCATGTGAGTACGAGGGGCATCCTTTCCCCAACCTTTCCTCACTCACCTGTGGTGGGAAGCAGAGCAGCCCAGCCTCAGACCGCTCCACTCCATCAGCTCCCAGCCGTGGCGCTCCACTTCCCACTGCAAGTGAGAGAGCAGGACCTTTCCCCAGCTGCCCCCCAGTGACATGGCTGGGGCCAAGTCAAGGAAAGCGGAGCAGGCTGGGCTACGTCGCTCCAATTCCCACTACAGGTGAGTGCATCCTTTCCCCAACCTCTCCGCAGTCACTGGCAGCGGAAAGTGGAGCTCCGTGGCTGGGAGCTGGTGGAGTGGAGCAGACTGAGGCTGGGCTGCTCCACTTCCCACCACTGCTGGTGAGTACCTGTCAGGGGTCGGGAAGGTGGATAGGGGTCGGAGCAGTCAGGGGACAGGGGGGTTGGGTGGGATCCTCGGGGTGATTAGGGACAGGGGTCTCTGGAGGGGGCAGTCAGGGAACAAGGAACGGGGTGGGGCAAAGCAAGTTTGATATAATGCGGTCTCACCTATAACAAGGTGAGGTTATTTTGTCTCCCGAGGACCGTGTTATATCGGGGTAGAGGTGTATGTAGATTATTTCATGTGAATCAATTCACTAATTACTAATGTTAATTCCCTTTTTACTTCTGAAGAGTAAAGAAATTGAAAATACTTACCTTCTAAGGCCCACAGCCTGCAAAGACACAGAATAGTTTTAAAAAAATTGTACACAGTGAGTCAATGGTAAAACAGTATGGAAAGTGCGGGAGGCAAGGCAGTATGCATGAATAAAATCAGGTCTTGTGTGATGCAAGACAGCATCATTTTCCCAATTTAGTGCCAAACAAGAAAGTATTTAAGACCCTGCAGAGTTCAGTGGAGACAGGGAGAGTGAGGTGTGTTCAGTATTTGCAAGCTGATATATTCAAAATACATGAATCAAACACCAAAATATTATGAGATTTGCTTGAAAATCATGAGATTTTCTTTAAAAAAATGATAAACTTTGAGGTTTTTCTCTGCCTTTTGGTTCTTAAGCCTTGGGGATGTGTTTGAATCATGTCATGTTCCCTCTGCAATCACAACATTTGAAATCCTATTTAAAAACAAAAAAAGGAGCTGTGATTCTCATGTAAACACTTATCTCTGGGAGATGAGGCTGTAATTCATAGATTTCAAGGCCAGAAGGGGCCACTGTGATCATCTAGACTGACGTTCTGTGTAACATAGGCCATAGACTTGCCCAAATTAATGTCTTTTGAACTGGAGCATATCTTTTAAAATAAAATCCAATCTTGACTTAAAAAATTGCCAGTGAACCACCATGACCCTCACTAAAGTAGTCCCACTATTGATTACCCACAATGTGGGGGGGTGTGTGGAAATTAGGTCTTATTTCCACTCTGAATTTATCTTCAATTTCAAGTCGTTATTCACTTATCTGCTAGATTGAAAACCCCATTATCAAATATTTGTTCCCCATGTAAGTATTTCTAGAAAGTGACTAAATCAGCCCTTGATATTCTCTTTGTTAAGCTAAATAGAGTGAGCTCCTCAAGTCTACCTTTAATCATTTTTGTGGTTGGACCTCCTCTGAAAGCCCTGCCATTTGGATGAGAATGGGGCATGCGCAACAAGGGGATCCAGCTTTGTTGTGAGCGATGGCCTGTTTGAGACTCCACTATAGTCCAGACAGTCCTGTCAGTCAAATAAGGGTAAGCCTGATGCAGGGGACGGAACCTTGGATAAGTGTTTAAATTGATTTCCCGTTATAATGATGGTGCCTCCAACATAGCAGGACACAGTTATCAACTTTTCATTAATGTATTATAGTAGGAGAGGCACCAGTACAACAAAAAGAAGTAGAGTTATGTTTTTCATTCCTTTCTACAGTTAGGCAACGGGCCATATGGAGCAGTTTATATATGATGTCCCTTTTAATCTTCCTGAGAGAACTTGATGGAACTTTCATGGAAGTACTCTGCAATCTTCTCCCAAAGGTTTTTGTAGATGGCAGTCTCATTGCGTCCTTTAATGTAGGACACTTTCCCACACCAGTTGGCAATAACTTCAGCAGTAACCATAGCAATAAACAGGCTAGCAGCAAACAGGCCCAGGATGCCGGGAGCAGCTCTGCTCTCAGTGATTTAATTCCTGAGGATAACATACACACTTGGTTGTGGAAAATGATGCCAGTATTCAGTGTCATTGCTCTATACTCACAGTTGCATGCCACCAAGCAATTCCCTTTTCATTTCATTCACCGTGGCTGGTGCTATGAGTAGCGCAGAGCACACACATTCAAAAGCAGAAGAGTCAGCAAGCAAGTCTTATTTAAAACTTTAGGAGAGCAAGGAAAAGGAGTTATGAATCTTAACTTTCACTTGCCATTGTGACTATACTGACAATGGTACCTCTGTTTTATTTGTTGCTGCTGCCGTTGAGGCCTTGATGGGTTCCCCCTCCACACCCACAGAATATATGAGATAAAGAGGAGAAAGAGGACTTTAAATGACATGTTCAGGGAGAATCTGCAAGCCGGTGCTGAATCAGACCAAAAACATGGAGGGCAGGGGCGGGGGGTGTGAACATTGCAGCTAGCTTGGAAGAGGAAAGAGCAGAGGAGCTCAGGAGTCCCATCAGGAAAATGAGAGAGAGATACATCAAGACATAATGGGGCTTCTCTGGCAGCACAAAAGATGATGCAGACTCTTGTGCTTCAGTAAACACAGGCTTGCCTCCCTTTGCAGTCCATAGAGAACTCCATTATAGCACCTTCCTACATGCCCCACCCCCCACCTTTCCACATGGCATCAGGGGCTGCATCCCTACTCTTCCTTGTCAGGAGACATTTAAAGACACAGGCTTCATATACACCAACTATGGCTCTCACAGATTAATTCTATTTTAGCTACACACAAATGAATGTTCCTTCCCTTCCTTTAAGCTCTGTTCCATAAATTTATTAAAGTTTTTTCATGTATTTGCTTTTTTAATTTGCACAGAGTCCTTCTGAAGTGTTCTCATTACTCAATAAAACTCTCTTGTTGGAAAATTATTCATCTTTATTAGTTCCGTACATATGCTCCAGACTGCATGGTGGTAGTGAAAGCATCCACTTAATTGGTGTACACTGTCCCACAACTCATGGGATCAGTGACAAGCCCAGTGTGGTGGTCATAAATGTACAGCAAGTACCACAAAATTAATAGGTATGTGATGGACAGTATTGTCTTGTGGTATTGCCTAGTGGTTACAGTAGTAGACCTCTGTTTGCCATTATTCTAATCTTTCCCCTGGGCCACCATCACACCCTGTGGTGGTCTGTCTCTCTTCATGGAGGTTGACCCAAGCCTCCAGTGAGGTCACCAATCAGTCTTCTCTCTCCTATGATATGATGGGGTTCCAAGGAATCCAGCTATTTACCCCTGTGAGTATCTAATCCCAGCTAGGGGCTCCCAAAGGTTTTTCTCCCCAGGAAGAGTCTAGAAGTGAAGGGTTTCATTTCTGTCTTAATAAGGGGGATTGGTAGGGGAGCCTCAGTACTCCCACTCCACTGGGCCCTGTAAGAGGTATCAATGTCCCTTAAGGCTGCCTCCCTGAGCCACTTCATACCACTCATTTTCTTATCAAAGTCTCATAGTTTTGTGTCTCACTAGTAAAGGAAAATATGGTGATTTCACTTTCAGCCAGCATGCAGGATCTTTGTCTGTGGTAGAAGATCTCTGCAGCTCTCAGGATAGGTCTCTCTCCCTGCAATATTAGGCACTTTCTGAGCTGCCTGCCTCCATTTTAAGCTCCACATGCAGCTGGAGCATGCTCTGCAAATGCGGCTGGGAAGAGTTGCCTGGGCCCAGAGCTGCTCCTTAACCTCTTCAGTTCCAGAACACAATTTATACACCCAGTCACGAGGTGCATTGTCAGTGTTATATTCATAGATATACACCAAGTACCAGGCAAATCCTAACAGGCTCCCAAAATACAGAGCCAGGTAGAGCATGGTACACCACAACACATTACTGTGGCTTGCTGTTAAAATGCTCTTTCAAAGCCTTCCTGAACTATATAGCTCCATGTTAAGCTTTTCTGATAGCCCTTGTTTCTAGTTGTTCAAACTCCATCCCTTTGTTTCACAGATATTGAGCAGGACACCGTAGCCAGCTATAACCATTGGGATGTTTTTTCTCACTGAGATCCAATCTTGTGAGTAAACCATGCCAGCAACCCTTCAATCTACTGAAAGCATATTCAACTATCATTCTGCACCCTCTGAGCTGTTAGTTGAATATTTCCTTGATGCTGTCAGAGTGGCCAGTTTGACTTCATGAACCACGAGGAAGCAGCTGCTAATGGGGAAGGTGGAAACTGATTGTCATGAGCCTTGTAAGCAGAGCTCGGTATCCCATATGAATGATGAAAGAGGGGGTTCTGATATGGTTCATGACCTTATTGAATGATTAGAAGAATACTAATATATTTGGTTTCTAAAAGAAGAGAAATTGGCAATAATGCAAAAAAATTAAAGGAAGCAGTTCAGTTAAATGCAGGTACTGAGACAAAACTGGCCATTAAAAGGATTGTTATAAATTCAAGGCAGGCCAAGACAGACTGTTTGAAATGTTTAGTGAAATCCCTCTCTTGCAGTTTGGGAAAAGGGGAACGCTAAGCTGAGGGGCAAAGCTTGGTGGAGGTACAAGGATAAGTCTCACAGTTTTTGTTTAGATCTTGGCCATTAAGCAATGATAATGAGGGTTTGGCTATTCAGTGTGTAATAGGATCTGTAAAGAACACAGTGGTGATTGTTACGTTTGAGCCTGTATCAATTCTCAGAGCAGACATGCCAAAATGGCTATCAAATAGGGGATCCAAACTGAACCACCTAACTGGCCTCAAATGGAGATAGTGACTGAAGCAAGGACACCCATACAAAAATAGGGAAAATTGGTTTTGAAGACTGAATCTGGAATTTTGAGGAAAAAGTATGGGTGGCTTCAATAGTGGATGAACTAAGGATTGGATGGATTTCATTATGGCTAACTGTTGTCAGGACCAGGCAAGGAGTACTAGAAATAGTGTCTGTGGAAATTCCCTTGAAATATATGGCTCAGGTGAGACACATGGTTTGTAGACAATTATTTTGCAGTGAACAACTTGTCTCTGGAGACACGACAAAAATCGTTATAACAATTACATGTTGTGGTAGCTTTCCTGCAAGGGAAAGATGGGGCATGGTTGAAACCTGTTTTGACACCAGCATCTTGGGGGAATCTTACCCGCAAAGACTCTTGTAGATATAAATCGAGAATGGATCCCTGTTCCTTTGGTGAATGTTTCTGACAGACGGCAAATAGTGTAGAAAATAAAGGTGGGGGGCAGAGGAGAAGGGTACCATTTCAGAGGTCAGCAGGTTATGGTGCAGCATTGTCAGCGTTTAAAGAGGGTCTAATGACTGTGTGTCTTGGTCTATCCATACTCAATACCTCTTTCACATTGGACTCAGGTGTTAGTGTTACAGTATGGGGTACCCGATTGCAGCATGTTGCCCCTCAAATCTGATGATGTGTCCTTTGGAAGTTGAGGCTGGAAAGGTTGTTACAGACGTGAATCTATCATTTGAACAGAATCATAAGGTCTGCCTCAGCCAGCAGATTCCACAGAAACAATAGACCTTCCTCAACTATAAGGGCTGATTGAAAGAACATTGGAAGAGAAAAGCCCCATAGAGATTGAGATGGGAATAAAATTATTTTGTTAGTAATGTGAAACTATCCTGACAGACATTCTGTGTGTGTGCGTGTGGGTGTGTGTGTGTGTGTGTGTATGTAAATAGTTAAGTTTGTATCATTTTAATTTGTTATATTCTTTCCTTTTTTTCTCTTTTGAAATGGTTTATTATATTGGCTTATATTGGTTGTCATATTTAAAGCCTCAGCAGGGTAATAAGTGAGTGAAGCTGGGATAGTGGTGGTGGAGGGGGTGTTTTATAAGGGTTCACCCAGCTCATTATGGAATGAGTTAAAGCCCCATTGAAACTGATAGGTGTGAACTCACACACACAATCATAGGGTTAGAATGGACCACAAAGGTCATCTTATTTAACCCGCTGCCAAAATGCAGGATTTCTTGTGTCTGAACTATCCAAGACAGATGGCTGTGAGCCTCCTTTTGAAAACCTCCAGTGAAAGAGCTTCCACAACTTCCCTAGGCATTTGTTCCATTGTCCTACTGTTCTTACAGTTAGGAAGTTTTTCCTGAGATTTAATCTAAATCTGCTATAATGTAGTTTGAACCTAATGCTTCTTGTCTTGCTCTCTTTGGCAAGAGAGAACAACTTTTCTCCATCTTTTTTATGGCAGCCTTTCAAGTATTTGAAGACCAGTATTGTGCCCCCTTAATCTCCTATTTTCCAGATCAAAC
The DNA here is from genome assembly GCF_025201925.1 of Gopherus flavomarginatus. NCBI lineage: Eukaryota > Metazoa > Chordata > Testudines > Testudinidae > Gopherus > Gopherus flavomarginatus. Next base: position 184,498,655 of record NC_066617.1, read on the forward strand.
ATACCCAGTTCCTTCAGCCTTTGCTCATATGACTTGTGTTCCATCCCTTTGTCACTCTCCTCTGGATCCTTTCCAGTTTTTCTATATAGGGGTCGGCAACCTGCAGCACATGAGCTGATTCTTAGCGGCATTCTGCTGCCAGCCGGGATCCCAGCCACTTGCCCCGCTCAGCCCACTGCCTTCTGGATGGATGGAACCCCAGGCTGCTGCCGGACTGTGGTTCCGTCTGCTGACCCCTGTAAATGTAAAATGTATTATTGGCATGCACACCACTTCTCAAAGGTTGCCAACTCCTGCTCTACATCCTTTCTATACATTGGTGACAAAAATTGAACACAGTACCCCACCTGAGGCCTAACCAGTAGCAAGTAAAGTGGTACTATCCCCTCTCATGACTTGCATGCTATGCTTCTATTAATGCAGCCCAAAGTTGCATTTGCTTTTTTTGCAAAAACATCGAATTGCTGACTCATGTTGAGCCTGTAATCCACTGCAACTCCCAGATTCTTCTCAGCAGTGCTGCTGCCAAGCCAGTTATCCCCCAATCTGTATTTGTGCATTTGGTTTTTCTTCTCTAAGTGTTGTACCTGACATTTGTCTTTGTTGAATTTCATTTTGTTGTCTATGGACCAGTTCTCCACTTAATTAAGATTCCTTTGAATTTTAGCTCTATTCTCCAAAGTGTTGGCAACCCCTCATCTATGTAGCTTTCTGTCATCTGCAAATTTTATCAGTGTGCTCTCTATACCTACATAGAAATAATTTAATAAAGATGTTAACACTGGATCCAGAACAGATCCCTGTGGAACCCCACTTGAGTCCTCCTTCCAATCTGACATAATTCAATTAAGTTACACTTTTTTTTCAGTTGCTTAACAATTATGTATCCACTTAATGGTAGTTCCATCGAGCCCACACTTTTGCAGCTTACTTAAGAGATTCATGTGGAACTGTCAAAAGCCTTGCTAAAGTCCCGGTATATTATGTCCACCACATTCCCCCTATCCACCAAACTAGTTACCTTGTCTTCAATTAACGTAACTAAACATAGGTAACCTTATTATCCTTCGGTTAATATAACTGTAAACACAGGTCCTCATCTAAGAAAAGAGAGGTGTGTGAACCCATCCCAGAACTTTTGGCTGAGTATTTTTCTTTTGGGGGTGGGGGGAATGAGGGGAAGGATGACCAAGAGAACAAACAAACTAAACAGACAAAAACAAAGACAGAGGCAAAAAACCAGAAAGCAAAGCTGTTGCTTATGATGCTGGCAAAAACTAGAGCGAGATTTTGGTCTGTTGGCTAGGGCATGGGGGCTGTAAGCTGGAAACTGATCCCTTTGTTGTTAGTTCCTACTGTGTTCGGAGGAGTAGGACTTTGTATGTTCCTTGTACGTAAACAAGACTGCATCAAAGAAAATACCAGAGTCTCTATTAATTTCTACTTCCAACTGCAACATCCTCAATGCCCTGAAACTTGATTTGTTGCTGAGGGCAATAGGGCCATCTTCATTGACTTCACTGGGCTTTTAACCAGACTCTTACAGTTTTTCCATAGTCGTTAGCACTAATACAAGATTAATACAACTTTAATAAAATTTTTACAGCATATGGCTACCAGCATAGAAGTTACTTTAAAATTTACCCTAACATCTCTGCCAAATTTATTTCAGTGCTGACATGCACTACAATACCCATGCTATGTCATCACTAGGTCTATCTGGAGCAGAAAGACTGCCAATCATGTCTAATTCTGGGACAGGATGGGTACTGTGATATAGAAAAATATGCATGAGGAGCTGGAGTGATGCCAACAAAGATCATTTCACCTATAACATAAACCAGATTTAAACCCAGTTCTGTATGTAATCTTTGGAGAGTTGGGTCTTTCATATATAATTAAACTGCTGAACAACTAACTGTTTGTGCTTCAAGGCAACTTGAAGGTATACGTCTCAGTCGCACAACATTTTTTTTTTGAAACCTCCTTTATGCAGGAATATGTTTTGCTCTGCATTTCATATATATTAGAATAAAATAAATTAGTACAACTACATACTAGATGTATCCTGAATATGACAGGTAATTGTGTTTAAAAATGAAGTTTGTTAAACAAACCAACCACATCTGAAACCCTATAACTGAAGTTAACAGGTGTTTGGAAATCACCATCAATCTTCTTATTTGCAGTTAGCTAATCAGCAGTTTGCAGACTACAAATGCTCTCCTCATCCCACTTTTTGTTTTCCATCAGACAAATCCAGTTTGCCATTGTAATTCCTTTTTACTGGTAGCTCTCTAGGTAAACAACTCAATTCACTGAGGTTCTGTCCTAGAACAGGCCATCCGTGACAGCACTAATAAATTGTGCATGAAATTGATTTAATCTGTATAGGAGACATAATTTGTCCTGCAGTATGTCCTGTGTGCAGTTTACTCACACTTGTGTTTCACTTGTTAGTTTGTGGGATGATTCAGTGTAATACTGCACATTTACTTAAAAGATTTTAATTTAGCTAAGCTACAAAATCCAATTCCTCCTCTCCCTTTCTCTTTTCTATTTTTGAATCCAATAGAACACAGGCATCAACACTCTGATTTTTTTTTTCCTTCTGCTCCCTTGCATCATACACATCTCACCCTGTGCGTACTAAGGGCACAGGGCCTAATCCAGAGCCTGTTAGGGAATGTCTATACAGAAACTAGACACCTGTGTCTGGTCCATGCCAGCCAACTCAGGCTTGAAGGGTTGGGCTGGGGGGCTGTTTCATTGCTGTGTACACTACTGGGCTCAGGCTGGAGCCAGAGTTCTGGGATCCTCCCACCTCTCAGGGTCCTAGAACCTGATTCCATCCCAAACCCAGATATCTACATAGCAATGAAACAAGCTGAGCCCTGCAAGCCTGGGTTGGCTAGCACGAGCCAGCCTCTGTTGTTTAGTTGCTGTGTAGACATACCCTTACAGTCAATGGAAGGACTCCTACTGACTTGAATGGGCTTTGGATCTGGCCTCTATGCTTTAAGGTGTCAAGCAGCCTCCCGCAATGAAGTTGAATGTAGGATTGCATCCTAAGAGTATGTCTTCAATGCAATAAAAGACCATGTCATGGCTGCAAATGGCTCCAGTCAGCAGCCTATAAAATTGCAAAATTGACATTTGGGGCTGGGTTCCAGAACAAGCCCAAACTTCGAGATTGTAATTTTATAGCCCTGCAGCCTGAGCCCCACAAGTTCAAGTCAGTTGACTCAGGTTCTGAGACCCAGTGGCACAATTTTTTTTATCACAGTGTAGGCAAACCCTTATGTTCTATCACAAGATTAATATGCACAGCTAGGGTGATGAGATGTCCTGATTTTATAGAGACAGTCCCAATTTTGGGGACTTTATCTTATATAGACTCCTATTACCCCCTTACCCTCACTATCTGGTCACGCTATGCACAGCCTCTTTTGGAGATGGAGGACATTATATATATGAAATACATTTCAGAGTGGTAGCCGTGTTAGTCTGTATCAGAAAAAAAACTAACAGTCCTTGTGGCACTTTAGAGAAACAAATTTATTTGGGCAAAAACTAATTTCTCCCTGCTGATACTCACATCCTCTTGTCAACTATTTGAAATGGGCCACCTTGATTACATTGGCCTTATTAGCACTAAAAAAGTGATTTTTCCTCCTTTGGTATTCACCCTTTCTTGTCAACTGTTGAGAACAGCCCACTTCCATCTTAATTGAATTGGCTCATTAGCACTGACCCCTCACTTGGTAAGGCAACTCCCGTCTTTTCATGTACTGTGTATTTATACCTGCCTACTGTATTTTCCACTTCATGCATCCGATGAAGTGGGTTTTAGCCCACGAAAGCTTATACCCAAATACATTTTAGTTTCTAAGGTGCCACGAGGATGCCTCGTTGTTGTTGTTGTTGTTGTTTGTTGTTTTATGAAATACATTGTGAACTTTGATTCTCTTGTACTGAAAATTAAGATAAATTCTAAATATATAAAGTATCATTGGATGGCTTACGGAAGTGTTTCAAGTACAGACCATGCTAGTAATGATCAGAAATTGTTAAACCACTAAAAGAGTGGTAGAATATGTAAAATGAGGTTGGAAAACTTACTGCTATTCTGTATGGCTATGAATTCACCTATTTGACCTTAGGGGCCCCTTCATTGATCAAACGAAATCGTAACAAGATCTACAGGCTAGAAACTGAAGTTAGAAAAATTCAAATTGGAAATGAGATGCAACATTTTAACAGTGAGGGTAATTAACCATTGGAACAGATTACTAAGGCGTATGGAAAATGTTCCATCACTTGCAGCCTTTAAATTGAGATTGAATATCTTTCTAAAAGATATGCTTTAGTTTAGTAGCTTTCAACCTTTAATGTGCTGTGATCCCAACTTCCAATAGAAAAAGTTTCAGAACAGTCACTCACAAGTTACTGGGTTTGATAGTATTCCGTTATGTAACAGTGAAGAATAATACCTTCCACTGCAGGAACTACTGAGTGAAATTCTATAGCATGTGTTAAACAGGAAGTCAGAGTAGATGATCACAATGGTGCCTCTGGCCTTTTCAGCTATTAATCTTAAAAGCACCACCATAAACTAGCATTCTTATTGTCTGCCTCACAGCAGAGGCTTGCATAGGCATGGGGACTGAACTATCCCTAATCTGTCTCTGTCTTACTCAGTGGCAGGGTTGAGTCACACTAGCAGAGCAATGTGGGAAAGCTCAGCTGTCACGCTTACAGCCCAATGTTGTATCTGTTCTGTGGACAGAGGGCTTCTGTTTCCTGGCCTGTCATTTTGACTCCTTTTAGAAGCACTAAATTCAAATGGCAAAACTTCAGAAAGAAGTTATTAAAGGGAAAAAATGGAAATGTGATTGGGTAGGAAATATGAATTGAAATCTATCACTCTCCTCTTTAATGCTCAATGCATTCCAGATAAGAAAGGTAAATGACACAATACACTCTCTGCCACTTGATTTAAGTATGCTGTTTTATAGTTACAAAGCTAGCAAAACAGCAATACTCTCTTTAGTACCACCTGTCAACTGCCAGAATCCTGGATCTTCCTCAGTTAGGCTCCAGGCCAGAATGTGGTGCAGACACAAAACTTGTTTCCCTGTTGGATTACTTCCTTCTACTCTTAGACAAGGGACTCACATCCATACTCATTCTAACAAGCTTCTTTGCTGCATTTGGTACTCTTGATCATCTCCCTTGTCCCACCTCTCTGGGGCTTGTTTTTAATAGGAAATGTCAGCAGCTGTGAAAAGGCAATATGCTGATCACAACTGTATGGTTGGTGTAGACAAGGGAAAATCCCATTCAGTATTGTGTTAAGTTCTCTGTTTTTTGTTACATTGAGATCAAAGGGCTTGGGAATGTTGTAGGAATACAGGACAGAATTCATTATTTTTTTCCCTTTCTCGTACGTGCTTGTTGGTTTCTCTGTGCAGAGTTGCTATGAATGCTAATATGCCACAGTAAGATAGTGGTGTTGATTAAAAAAAAATAGCATTGCTATTTTCCTTTAATAGTTTCCTTTAAACATATTTAAGCAATCAATTTGTTTCTAGTGGGAACAACTACCATTACGTCAAAGAAAATATTGGACTCATTTACAGTAAATGAAAATGAAAAACCTGGTATTACTGGTCATCGAAGGCACACTCAGGGAATTTTGAAAGAAATTAAAATGTTTAATTATGATTACCAGGAGCTTTCCTGTTTGTTTTGTGAGGGGTTTTTTAATATAGTAAGACATTCAAGTAGCTTATGTGAAAATCAATTGGAAAAAACAGAAAATAAATTGTTTAATTTATATAAAAGTAATAAAATATTACAGAATATATTAAGAGGTTCAGTATCTTTCTGCAATAGTAGCCTCTTGGCAAATAAAGCGATGATAGACATCACACACACACACACCACTTGCCTGTCTTTGCAACAATATTAAGGGAATAAGTGAATATATCCGCTTTACTCCATCTTCTTTGTCCTTCCATAACACCTGAAATTGACATCCAAACCCTCTCACTGTTCACTCTCTTCTCCCCTCATCACAAAATTGACTCCTCATGTGGGAAAGGAAGTGGGGTAATTTCAATGTGATCACTGCTGCTTCATCCCTACACCCATGTGCATTACCCTCCAAGACTCTGCCTGTTGCTTCATTAACACCTTACATTTCTGTAGCACACACAATTTTAATTTGACAGTGAAGGTGCTGAGACCAGCTACAGTTGGAAAAGCAGCCCAGCCTCCTTCTGAAAAGGAACTACAACCAGTAGGGGAAGGCCTGGCTTCACTTTTCCAGAACAGAGCTGATGTCAGAAAGAAGACTCCAGACTTTCTCCAAAAAGAAGCTTCTTCCCAAAGTTAGAGAAGCAGAAAGCATCTATCTCCTCAAGTGAGGAGGAGCCATTTTGTCACAAGAAGGGAGGAAGTGTTGATAGGTGGAAGCTGGAGAGAGCCAAGAAATGGTGGAACATTGGCAGAAAGAGGAGTCTGTTGCAGGTAGACTTGGGAAGGAAGCACCAAAGAGTTCAGATAAGCTTTCTCATTCTATGATGTTTACTGAAGCGACATCAAAACTTTTGGATTTCATCCATGACTGCTTTTCATGTTTGCAGATCAGTGCTCACTTTGCTAGCCAGGAATTCTGTGCAATTGCTTTTATTTTATTCCTTATTGTTTTAAATAAAAGCTTTTTCATTTTAACCTCATACAGCGTGAACCCTTGAAGTCTCACTGAGGCAAAACTCCCACTGAGTAAGGATTTCATGATTTGGCCAATAGAAAATAATGTTCCACTAACAGAGTAATCCTCTTAACTACTTATAATAAGCCTAAGAATAAAAAAAACCTAGGAATAAATCAGCTACACCAGAAATGAATCATGTAATTATATATATGTATAGACGCACCATCCCCTGTCTTTGGCATGTCAACTATCCAGAAATTCTAGCCTCAGAATTATAGATCTGGAATGTGGGGATGGGGAAGGTGGTGGGAGGAGAAATATTATGGGCTCTCAGGACTTCATTTAATAAGGTGAATGAAATACTAGGAAATTTCAAGGTTGTTTTTTTTTAAATCCCAATCCCAGGAGAATTTATAATAAATACATATTAGTGAAAGCAACAAAAAGAAAAGAGTTTAAAATGTCTAGTCTTTTATTTTCTTTAAATCTTTTGTTTAAAGATGCAGTCAAATATTACAATGTTTTAGTTGCAGGGGGTGGGGTGAAGCTCCACAGGACTTTAATGTATGCATATGACTGCACCACAACAAAGGTGGGTCGAAGTGTGTCTGGGGCTTACCCAGGAAGGGACAGCTCTGCTTTATGGTGGGAGTGGAGGGAGGAAGGAGGTCAGAAACTGCTGTAAAAAAGGTGCTCGGTGGTCAGCTTTGCAGCAATGATTCACTTCTCCCCCGCCTAGGAATGTGAGGTCTGAAGGACATAAAGGTACGAAACCTGGCTTCCTCACAGCGTAGAATAAAGAGACTTGCCCCAGGTTTCGTATCTTTTATGCCCTTTGGACTTCATGTTCTGGGGAGGGGAGAAGGGGGAATCATTACTGCAAAGCTGACCACTGAGCACCGTTTTTACAGCAGTTTCTGACCTCCTTCCTCCACCTCCATAAAGCAGAGCTGTCCTTCCCAGGTAAGCCCCAGACGCACTCTGACCCACCTTAGTTGTGGTGCAGTCATTCCAAGCAGTGCAGTCTATTAGATTTCAAGATGTTCTCTCAGGAAAAGAGGTAGAAGCCTCAGCACTTCCATAATTTCAAAATAGACTAGACAAAAAATTGGGAATATATATTAGGGAACAACCCTTGAACTGCAGACAGGGACTGTGAGAGCCTCATTCAGCAAAGCACTTAAGCACATGAGTAACTTTAAGCACAGGAGTAATCCCATGCCTGTTGAGCAACACACCTAAGAACATATTTCTGTCTCATTGAAATCAGTGGGAATGAAATACATGCTTAAAGTTAAGCACTTTGAAATGTTTTGCTAAATTTGGAACTATCTCCTTATCAAATAGGTGCCTTCCTTTTCTAGTTTACATCCAATACTTGTCGCAATTGCCAAATTTTAAAATACTTTGAGATTTGTAAAATCTGAACTTCTAAGTTACTGTATCTGAAAGAGTTAATTCAGTTTGAACACCTGCAAATTGAGGGCTAGGGTACATTGGCATAGGGCCATTAAATCAATGGAGCTACTCCAAATTAGTTCAGCATTCGGCAGGGCAGCCCAGAGGTGGGGGCAAGTGGGGCAATTTGCCCCAGGCCCTGGGCTCCGCAGGGGTCTCCAAGAGAACAGCACCCCCCTCTCCCGGAGCGTCAGCACATCCAGGAGCTTCCCTGAACAGCTGCAGCATGTCTTCGGCAGGGCCTGAGCTCAGCCCCACTCAGGGCCGCGTGGTAAGGGGGCAGGGCTGCGAGCTCAGGCCCTGCTGAAGACAAGCTGTACTGCTATTCAGGGACGCTCTTGGATGCGATGTGCTGAGGATCCGGGTAATAGGGCGACCCTGGGGTAAGGGGCCGGGGGGGGTTGGATAAGGAGTAGGGAGTCTCGGGGACAGTCAGGGGATAGTGAGGGGGCAGAGGTTGGGGCAGTGGTCAGGGGACAGGGAATGGGGGGGGATTGGATTGTGGGTGTTCCAGGGATCTGTCAGAACTCAGCGGCAGGGTGGATAGGGGTTGGGGCAGTCAGGGGGACAGGGAGCAGGTGTGAGGTCCTAGGGTGGTGGTGGTGGTGTCTCTGGGGGATAGTGAGGGGGCAAGGAGCAGGATGGGTGAGAGATTCTGAGGGGGGTGGGCAGTTGGGGGGCAGGAAGTGGGTGGGGGTCAGATAGGGAGCAGAGCCAGGCTGTTTGGGAGGCACAGCCTTCCCTACCCTAATTCAGCAGTTTGAGGCTTGCAGAAGAGCCAAGCTGTTGGCTTTTCCATTAGGGCTACCATCCCTTTCACTTCTCAAATGCCAAATTATAGTCTATATTTAATTTCAGTGCCATAGGGAGATTCATGTCAGGGGAGGGGAGCTTCATTTAAAATTAGCCACTAGGGGAGGGATCACATAAGAAGAGCAATATCCTACATCACCTACCTCCTTCCCAACCCTACCAGGGGAGACCCCCCCCACTCCCCTGCATTCCCTGAGGCTTCAGAGGGTTTAATTCAGTGGTTCTCAAACTTTTATACTGGTGACCCCTTTCACATAGCAAACCTCTGGGTGCAACACCTCCCACCCCCTTATAAATGGAAAACACTTTTTTAATATATTTAACACTATTATAAATGCTGGAGGCAAAGCGAGTTTGAGGTGGAGGCTGACAGCTCACGACCCCCAGTAATAATCTCGTGACCACCTGAGGGGTCCCAACCCCCAGTTTGAGAACCTCTGGGTTAATTTAATTTGAGCACCCTGTGTCCATTCACATGCATGTGCTATTTTGAGCATTTCAGTTTTCACAACATAGGCTCATCCCAGATTATGGAACAAACTCAAATGCTCAGTTCATGGAGTATGTACATAAGCTATACTAAAGACAAACCCACAGTAACTGTCTCCAGTTTGTGAGGGACCCCATGGAGGTTAAGTCCATTAATGGCTATTAGCCAGGATGGGTAAGGAATGGTGTCCCTAGCCTCTGTTTGTCAAAGAGTGGAAATGGATGGCAGGAGAGAGATCACTTAATCATTACCTGTTAGGTTTACTTCCTCTGGGGCACTTGGCATTTTCCATTGTTGGTAGACAGGAGACTGGGCTGGATGGACCTTTGGTTTGACCCAGTATGGCTATTCTTATGTCCTAAGCTAAATGAACCCAAAGTTATGGAGACAGATATTAATCAAGGAAGCCAGCAGAGTATCAGAAACCTGGAAAAATCTCTGACTGGATGGGCTCAGGTGTTTGGTCACGAGCAGAGGTGGTTCAAAAGTTTTGGACTTTTTTTAAGCAGAATTTTTTTATTGTTTCTTTAAACAATCAAACACAGCAAGCAGCAAATATTTGGCCACAGACTTCTGAAACCCCAAACCATATTAAGGTTTTGGCAGACTAATTTCAGCAGGGGCCCTCATGAGAATATAGTATTGCAATTTTTCTTATGGAAGGGGCCCCCGAAATTGCTTTGCCCCGGCCCCCTGAATCCTCTGAGCAGCCCTAGCATTCAGCCCTGAATTTGCAGGCTTAAGTTTCTGAACTCATCTCAAACCGAATTCTGCAGTGCTCATACAGCCTGAATATTAATGATTAAGGTCTGCCTTGAAACCTAGAGAGCTAAAAGAAGTCTGACATGCCATCCTTAACTCTCACTGATGTGCCTTTCTTATTTCTCTTTCACAATGATATAGTGTAAGTTATCATTAAAGAGTCAACTTGGATTTTTAGTTTTAAATCTACCCACGTAAAGCAAACTAACCTCGGAATAAATATTATTTTAGACTTCTGTTGCTGCTGCTTCCCAAAATACTTCCTTTCCCATGGCCCCATTCAATGAGAATGAAGGATTAATATACACGTATTAAGGAAAGAGCTAATAAGTCTTGATTTAAATACATTTTAATTTGGTAATTTAATAGTTTAATTTGGTGATTTAAAAAAACCAGTGGGGCCCACTGTTAGACTTGGCTTCTTGTTATTCAACCATAGTGTTATTTTTCTGACACGTACACTGTATCTCTTTCTTAAATCTAGTTGTAGTGAGAAAAACTGCAGTTACTGCTATTCTCATGCAGCATGCTGAGCTTTAACATGATGCACTTTCTCTGCTCCTTCATCACAGCACAAGCTGCAATGGCTGCTGATCTTCTGTGTCAGCTTTTTTTTATGTTTTCATGACAAAATTATCATTCCCTTTCTTGGCTTGTCTGTGAATCCAGAGTAATGTCACTTGGACCTCAGGGGCTGTTGAGCAGCAGCAGCAGGTAGAAGCTGGGGAAGTGAAGGTAGTATTAACTGTCGTGCCTGGCTTTATAATAGTAACTTCCTCCTCCAGGATTTGTCAATTTTGATTTTGCAGTTCAGTCAGCAGTGGTGTGTGCTGTTTGCCTCCTGTCTATTCTGCAAAATAAAGGGAGTCATTTGCTCCTCCAGGTGACAAGTTTGAAAAGGGAACTTCTATAGCTGCCCTAATTGCTTGATGTGCAAGCCACATTCTCTGCACTGGCAGGATGAGCTCTTGCATTTTAGGAATATCCTGAGGTGTCTGGATAATGTAATGAGTTAATGTTATTCCCATTTTCTTGTCCCTTTAAAACTCTGCATCCTCAGTGAGATTTTTTGTTTCATGCTCAGTGTGGGTGGGGGTGGGATACAGATAAAGACAACCCTTCATTCTGACAGCAGGGAGAGGTCAGTGAGTTAGAGGATACAGTTCCTGAGGGTTGTGCTCCCAATAGAGAATATCCTTAATATTGAAAGAAACTGATGAATAAAAATATACTGCAGATAAAATCAGTACATGGTACAGTGGTGGGATGTAAAGGAGATAAGAGGTTCCTGAACCACAGCTTGGGGAGGAAATTGGTGCAAGGTAAGTTGGTTAGGATCTAGAACCAAGAACGCTGCTGTCTAACTAGAAACCTCACAAGTGGTCAGGTCTATTTTCCCAAAACTGCCCCTTGCAGTGACATAAAAACATAGTTTTACTTTCCAAGTCAGTGGTAATATCTGGGGGACTTCATGGCACATGAAGCTAAGTGATTTCACTCAAAGCTCATTTTGAATTCTTCCCATGTTTGAATACAGTAAATATGTGCCAGATAATTTTGGCAGATGTAGGGGTATTTGAAAGATGCAGATACAGTTCCTGTGGACTGCAAAGGGGTTTTTAGTGTGTGGCTTTCGGTACCCACCACATTAATTAGCTGCAAAACACTTGCTCCGGTGACTGTATATTATAATGTTAGTTCTGAGACTGTTTTCATATTCACCAGCTTGCACATTGTGCAGTGACTCATCAAAATGGATTGTGTTAGTCATTTGATGCTTCAGCTAACAAATATGAGAAAACATGGGTTATTTTAACTATGGTTAAAGGAACAAGTGTGAGTTTTCCTGCAAGAAACAATGGATTTTTAAAGCATATTTTTATTTTCCAGAACTGAGCCAGTCTTTCCCTTACAGCAGAAATAGAGACCCCAGTCCTGCAATGAATTGCATATGAAGCAAACCCTTCCACCTATGCAAAGCCTTGTAATTACTTCAGTGGGACTCTTGATGGCATAAGGGATTTGAAATGTCCTCTAGAATATGTTCCATACTCTCATTATGGCCCCATAGATCTTTTATGATCCTATCTGTCAGTTTGCCATATGGTATGCAATTCACTGAAACAGGATACCTTCCTCAAAGCATGAAATGGACTGCAAAATATTCAGTACCAAGGATGGCTTTTTAGTGCAGTTGGTGGTGGTAAATTATTTTTTTGCATGGCTGTGCATCCATAGTAATAGGTAAGTTTTGTCCTAATTTGGGATCACTTATAGGATATGCAGTCTTTGCTGTGCAAAACTTTCCAACTGAAACATAAAAGCAGCTGCCTGGCTTACTTAGAAACCCAAGATTCAGACCAACTTTACCAGAAGGTTCACACCTATGGTCAAACCAAGGCTGAACTTTGAGTAAGCCTCAACTTGTAGTTTGAGTGAACTTGGACCGAATTTCAAACTGTCACATGGTAGCTGACCCTCTGAGTGGTTTGGCACCCAGCCTACCTGTTACAGGCTCTGCTAATGAGAATGTACCTACCTAGATTCACCTGAGATTAGTTAATTGCCTTGGTGGCTGGGTGGCAGCTGACTAGCTAAAGAACAGCTGGGTCTAATAAAGGGTTATGAGGGATCAGTCAGGAGATTCTAGCAGACAGGAAGCTGCAAAGGGCTTTCTTGGGAGCTGGTTAGGGAGCTTACCAGGAAAGGGAGCATTGGAAGGTGTCATGGTGTTTCAGGAACAATCCAGATCAGTGAGAAGTTGTGTAACCACGTGCCCAGCAACCCTAGGAACCTCACAGTGCTGTGCTGCTCTGGCTACCAGCCTAGGATGTTCATAGCCATCCTACAAGTGTGCAGGCCCTACCCTGAATGTCTGTGTGCTCTGGTTCAACAATGCTGACCCCAGCAGCCTGTCAGCAACCCCACTCTGGCTTCCACCAGGCTAGGTTACAACCAGCAAGGTGATCCCAATGCATTCCCAATCCCAAATTTCCCCAAAACTGTGCTCTGCAACATCCAGCCCTTTCCTGGACAGTTTATAGACATAATTTTTTGTTTTCCTTTAAAAAAGATAAAAGCTAATCATGTTTTATTAATTTAAATGGAGGAAAATAAACCCTTCCCTTCAAACACAGCATTGAGTGCTGTATAGTAAAAATAGAACAAATTTATTAATGCTAGGAAATAGGTTAAGTGATGCCAAAAAATAAATAAAAGTAGAGATTGTTACAAGCAAACAAAAGTGAAAGCAGGCCTGTAAAACTTGAACATAGCTTGTACCTTGCCAAATTAAGACTTTCCACAGAAGTACAAGATGCTGGCTTAAAAAATAATTAGATAAGTTCATGGGGGATAGGTCCATCAATAGTTATTAGCCACTGCGGTCAGGGATGCAACCCCTTGCTTTAGGTGTCCGTAAGCCAGATTCTGAGACTGGATAACAGGGGATGGATGACATGATAAATTGCCCTGTTCTGTTTGTTCCCTCTGAAGCATCTTAGATTGGCCAAGATACTGGACTAGGTGGACCAAGGGTCTGACTCAGTATGGCTATTCTTATGAACTTATGCTTCCCTTGCCATCTTAAGTGAAAGACCATTGCCTAGACCAATTTCTCACCTATATTCCCCAAGACTTCAACCCTGGTCTGTTCCCACTCCCCAACCTCTATCTCTTATGGTTGAAGGACCCATCTTTCTCAGCTTGCAAGAGCTCTGTTCTGTTGTGTTTCAGTGATGGATGTCAAAGATATCTTCTTTCCTTGCTTATATCTTCCAAAATTCAATGACCTTGCTTTCAGAGGCAGGATCATGTCATGATGTTTCTCTCCCTATGGGACTTCCCATCCTCCTGTATGCAAACAGGGCGTCTATTGTTTTGATTCCACCATGCTTCATTTACATAAGAGAAAGGGAAAATGATATTCCCTCCTGTCTGGGAGAGACCTGTTTCTCCCCTTGTTTGGACACACTGTGAAGCCTAATATCAATGAGTATCCAAAATTCCTTATATAGAATTTAATATCACAAAATGTGTATTATCGTCAGCATGTCATAGGCTTTCATAAAACACTTCACACAATAAACTTTTATAATACAGTAGAATTGATTATCATCATTTGATTAAATTGCTTATCATTTGAGGGTCAGTCCTCCAGCTTTTATAGACCAATAAAACTTTGCAATACATTTTTTGAAAAGTGAAACTAGACAAAGCTTCTCTCTCTTCAGGATAGATACCAGGCTGTTTCCTCCTCCATTTGCTAGCTTTGTTTACCTCATATGTAAATAGAACTTCATTGTGTCTGATGACCAGGATGTTCAGAAAAGCAAAAACATTCCTTTGTATAGGGTGGCACTGTTTGACAACTCCCCTGATATGCCTGGTTTAATCACATTTTAGTCATCTTTCAGCATATATCCATAACTCTTAATACACACTGAATACATACCTCACCCAAGAATATTAATGATGAGTTATTAGTTTTCCGATTATATCTTACAAGACACTTTTTAGATACAGATTATAACCATAATGAGTTGGGGTATGCAGAACTGGTCAAACCAGCTGAAACTCTTGACGGGTTCTGTTGCATTAAGTTTTGAGTGTTTTGGTTGTATTTCAACTGAAAATGCAGGTGGCATGGACCAGAAGAGGGAAAGATTCATACATGCAGCAGGAGAGATTCTGATCTCAAATATATTTGTGTAAATCCAAAGTAACCATAAAAAAACCCCTCAAATTTAGACCAAAATAATTAAAACAGAACTGAAATTAAATTATTAGGTCATCTAATCTATATCTGTCCCATTAGATTGTTCCCTGTTATGTTTACAACCTCTCTGAACCAAAATAGCGATTTTTTTATGACTGTAATTCAGAAAATAATGTTTTTGCAACATCTGCGTGTATGAATATGTGTAACTACAAAACATTATAATTTTCTGATGTGGATAATGAACAATATGTCACAGAAGTGTCAAGTTTGTTGGGAGATAATGAAAAGTATGTTTTATAAGGTCCCAAGTAGTTTTTTCTTTTAAGATTTCTTCTTAAGAGAATCCTGTTGGCTTGAAAGTGTGCACTGAGAAAAGAAAGTATATACTGTTATACAGCAGACACTATAAAAATGCAAATCTAGCTTGAAGAATACTTTATTCATGACTTTCTTAAAGTATTGAATCCTCTAAAAATAGAAAGCTAAAATAGTTTCCCATTTAAAAATCTAAAAAATAAAATATGTATTTAAAAGACTAAATTATACATAAATGTGATTTATAATTTATTGTCTATAAAACTTTTATCAAAGAAACAAGAAGAGTGGGATGTATGCAAATATAAAAGCAAAATAAACATATTTATAAGTTGTGTAACAGAAGAGAGACTGTATTTGGTTTACATTGATTTATTTTTTAATCTGGCTGCTATGAAAAACTGTCATGTTACAAATGTAGTAGTAGTGCTTATCCAACTCAATACCATTTGTTAACTAGAGGACAAGATACATTAGCTAAAATATTCAAGTTCCATGTTTATTTTGTTCAGACTGCTGTGAAGTTCTGATTCTACCCTGAGATTTTTATAATGCATGTCACAAGTTTGACAATACTGCATATTTAATAGCAAAGGATGTCCGAGAGACCAAAAATGAAGAGATTTCAGATTTTCTAGACCAGCCACTCCTGCTTTAAGAATTGTGCAAGTGTGTGAAGTCTGTATTCCTTTGTGTCACTCTGTGCTTAGAGTCCTCTTCACTGTTACCAAATTTGCCCGTTACTTTGGGGTATGCTCATTTATTAGGGTTACTCTTCTTGGAGGTGTGTGGGGGAGAGGTTTCTGTAATTCTATCTATGTACTGCTTGTGTCATGTGTATTTTCATAATGGAGCTCTACTTCTCCCTTTTGCAAGTCCCCTCCCAATGGAGCTATCCTGCAGGACCTAGTTTCCCTAGGGCTGGGTTTCTCCAGCCTCAGAACCGGATGAACACACACACCCCCACACACATATACATACATTAACAGAGCAAGTCTGAGCAGACCGAGTCAATCAGCACTTTTAAGCTGCCACCCTTATATGCCCCTGGACTCAGTGGGCTGGCTCAAGCAGCACTTTAAAGCTGCCACCCTTGTATGTCACAGGTTCAGCATGTCCCTATATATATATAAAATATGCAGGGAGAGACAAGCTGGTTAATAAAAACTATCAACAATGATCTAAATAAAATTGGATTCTTCTTATTATATGTAACCTTTGTAAGCTATTTAACAGCACACACAAATGAAGGGTAGTAAATAACACACAACTTCACTCAGAAATTTTTACTTAAAATATCTTTACCATGCTCATCTATAATCTGTTGACACCCAAAAAGTGCAGAGAGCTAGATTCATGGCATTTCTTATTATGCTTTTCTGACCCAATGAGCTCTTGATGCCAAATAGAAGAAGGTTCAGGGGAACAGAAGAATTACAGAGATCCACTGGGTCTAGTATTTACATTCTAATTCACCAAAGAATTTCATGTAAGGTTACTACTGAAAGCCAGTGTCACACTGGTTGTCATAATCTTGCTAAATGTATGTGTGGGTAATGTATAGGACGTGTTTATGTATATACTGGAAATAATGTTCTTAGGCTCTTGTAGTTAAAGGCAGATCACCCAGTCATAGTGTCCCTGAGATCAACTTCACCAGATGAGAGGTGGGAGACACTGATATCCCTAGCTGACCACTGTGTATCTTTCGATAGAAGTCTGTTAGGATGCTTAGTTAAATGCTGATGAAGAGGTTGTGGGGATGTCAAAGAAAATTAACAGGAATAGGTAAACTGCAGGTGGGGGGGAGCTTGTTTTCCAGGTGAAGAACAAAGGACTGGTTTAATGTATTTAGGGTGCAGAAAGATAGAAAGATGCCTTGGAATCCTTCATCGAGAGAGAGAAGCTGCCAGCAGGCTTGGCCTTATGAAAGGAGGGTCTCAGACATCCTGGTAGAAAACAGTGTGAGAAGGACTTTGGGGTAGCAGTACCTTACTAGACAAGAGGGTGTTTTGTTCATTTTAGGCTCTGGAATGTGTGTATCTGTAACCCTTATTTTCCAGGATTTGTTTGCTATCATTTGAATATGTTCTTTATTTAACAAACTTAACTTTGTTTATAAAGAAAGCAAGTATAAGTGCTGTGTGTGTTAAGGAGAGCTGTGTTCTAAGACACAACTAGTAAGCTGTGTGTACCTTTCCTTTGGGAATACAGAACCTGGTAATTCTGTGAGCATCCAATGGATAAAGAAGTGAACACTGCAGGAGGATGTCAGGAGGACTTGGGGTGGAGGCGGGGTTGGAGTTTGCCAGTCACTAGCCTGTATGAGGGCAGCAGAGCTCATGTGGGCTTAGAAAGGTGTACTTGTGCGGCGGGAGAGTCAGAGAGCTGATTCATGGCACACAGACAAGGTTTCTTCATGCTAAGGGCAGGTGGTAATAAGGTGCCTCAACCCTGAGTACCCTTGGGAAGTGTCACCACTTTAGGAGTTAATGATATCATTAATTGATATCAGGGGAGCCAGACACCTGAGCTCAGATCAGATAGGGAAGTAATGGAGGAACTGATATTTTTAACCATTTTGTTTTCAGCTTAGTTTTTATTTTATCTGGAAGGGCACAGAGTGTTACATGTTTGACCTGCCGTAATGCAAACCACATTGTTCCTTTTTAACTTATAAAGCATCATATCTATTTGTCTTCCTTTTGTTCTGCCCCTTCCCTTTTATGGCAGATACAAAAGCATATTGAAATCAGTTGGAATCTTTCCATTTACTTCAGTGGGCTATGGCTTGGGCTGTTAGGAAGTTTCGATGTGGTGCAGACAAAATAGAATTGCTGAATAAAATGCATAGACCACCCTTGGGAACTGGGTCTTGAACTCTGGTCCATTTTGTAGTTTTGTGTTTGATTTTTGCTTCCTAAGTGAAGTACTTTGCACTTGTCTTTATTGAATTTCATCATGTTGTATTGAGACCAATTTTCCAATTTGTCAAGGTCATTTTTAATTCTAATCCTGTCACCTCCTTTCTGGTGTAAGATCTTGGGGGGTGGGAAGGAGGTTGGGTGAGACAAGAGTTGGTTGTCTCTCTCCCCCCAACCCCTTTTCTGAGTTAACAGAACAAGAAACAAAGTAACGACAATGGAACTTGCAGGTTTATTTTGATCATCCCCATCAATTATATGTGTGTCAACTGCAATACAAACTTAATAAAATAATCTTTAAACAAAGGCTCAACATTTGCAAAGAGTTAAGACTGTCACCAGACATGAACTGGCTAGCCTGCAGGAAGTACACATTGAAGTCGAACAGTGCAACTCAAATCTGTAGTCCACTCGAACCAAGATTTTAAAAAATGAGTACCTAGAGCTAAGTTCCCATGTCCATGTCTCAGTAGAGAACTGGGAAATTTTCAAAAAACCCAAGCACCTTGCCACTCCCACTGAGTCTGATTTTGGGCACCCATTTTAAATTCTTACCCTTTGAGCAGAAAAAACCCACCCTCCTCTGGCACATCATCTGATACTGATCAAACCTGGTATTTCTGATCAAGTCCTTCTTGCCTTACTCATAAATAGTCCCATTGAATAGTTTCCTCTCTTTTCTTCTACCCAACCCATCTCTTTCTCTTCCATGGGCTTCCATTTCTTTTTTGAGTTCTGTCCATGCCCCGTTGTGATTGTTTAGTTGTTCACACAAAGGTTAACTTGATTTAATGTTGAGTTCTTCGTAAAGGAGATCTTCAAATATTTTATTCATTTTAATTCATAACCAAGCAACAAATTACTTAGCAATATCTCTATAGCTAGAGCTAGTACCTGAACATTTCTTTGAATATCTGCACTATGAGTGTACCTTAACCAACTCTTTTTTGATAAATACTTCTCCCCCTTTAGCTAGGCTAAACACTTTCTTTCAGACTGTTTATTCCCATTCTTTCATTTTAGGTCTGTGTTCTTGTTTGCCAAATCTTGTCTTTTTAAGCGCTCCTATTACAACTGTGTAAACTTAAATGGATTTACTCTCTTCTTACATTGGTACAGACAATTGCAGAATTTGGCCTTCTGGACTACATAGCACGGTGGCTGCTTACTGCCTCCCAAGTGCCCCCTCGTTACTACGGTTGCCTCTGTGGCCATTTTGCCTCTATTTTCCCATCACTTAGGCCCCTTTAAGAACTCAGTCCCCAGTGACCTTCTAAGTTCAAATCCTCTGATTCACTCTTCACCAGTTCTCCTCTAGCTGTCAATAGAGTTAATCAAGAAACAGAACTCAAAAGCCCAAAACAAACAATTTTTCAGCTCACCTTCCTTTCTTTAACTCCCACTCACAGGCTTTGTCTGGCCATGGCTCTGCAGGAAACAAACTAGTTCCTCATAGTCGTTCCTTCCACCCATCTCAGCTCCACACAAGCCCATTTCCTGAGCTTTCCTAGCTTACTACTGGGTCTCTCCTGCCTCTGGCAGTCACAGCTACACTCTCTCAGCCACACTCCCTACAGCTTCCTGTTGCCTTTTATACTGGAATCATATCACTCCTCTCAGGTAGGGCTCCTCTTGTAAACAGGGCTGACTTAGTGCAAGGCTCTCCAGATCAGGGTAAGCCAGCCTGGACCACATGGACAAAGGCTCAGCTCTATATAGGCATGTAAATAAAGTAGCCAGGTAGTTACAGGGTCCTGAACATTCTTTTTAATACCAAGCTTCTCAATGGGACTGCTGAATTCTGAGCACTTACAGGAATCTGGCAACTTCATTTAGGCCCCTATTAAAATGTGGTGGCTATAAGTGGTGCTGGTAGCACAGATAATAGTTATGGTTGTTTTAACATTTTCCATTATAAGTCTCCATCTTTAATTGTTATGGATGAAATTTTGCCCCATTGCAGATGTTGTTTAGCCAGAGAAACCTTCCTGTAGAAGAGGAAGAGAGCATAAGGCACCTGAACTGTAATTCCCACATACGGTGCCAATCTGAACCTAAATATTTCAGGTTTTGGCCAAAATATTTTGCCATGACGCCAAATATTCCTGCTGGGAAAAATTGACAAACATGAAAAATAATTTTTGGTCAAAATTTTCCATGCAGGGGATAAAAATCATATTTTCTATCCAGCTGTGATCCAGTGCTAATGCCCACTCAGCATTAAGGAGGAGGTGGTAGCCTGACTCAAATGCAAAAGGCTGAAGAGCAGTGTGAGATTATGTAGCTGAAGACTGTAGTATAATGTATTTGCACAGGGAGGGATGAATTAGGATTGCATGGGCAGCCTCAATATTGACATATTCTAAGTTTTCAGTGCTTTACCTTAGGATGTTATTGTTCTTTTGTAATTTTTTTTTTAATGGAGTACATTTAAATTCTTTTTTTCCCTAATTTTGAATATCCTCTTGGAAAATTTTTCAAGTTTATCTGTTTCACCGACTCCCACAATTTCATAAAGATCATTTGCAGACAGATTCTTTGTAGGACACTGAACCTCAAGTGCATTTCACCCAGCAAATAGCTGTACATTTTTGTCAGATACTTCTACAGTATCTTTGCTGCGGGCCTTTACTACCACGTTCTCAAATAATTTCCCTGTTTCCTGGACTACTATTGTCTCTTATTGTTTCTTTCACTCCTGCCTGAGGTCCTCTAATTTCTCTCATTATCTCTATTCTTTTTATTGAAAAAATAGCAGAAATAGTTATTCAAAATTTTGCATGTTTCCTCCCCTTACATTGACAGGAAAGAGGGAATTTTTTTGTAGGCTCCTTTGTCATTTCAGTCCTCTACTAAACATTATATTTTTGTCCCCCTTCTACATGTATATTTTTTGAAAGAAATCATTAAAGCTAGATCTCAATCTTTCATCCTTTTTGCATTTCCTATACAATTCTTCTTGGTGTTTCAGTGTTTTTAACAACTTTCCTTTCATCCACATTTTTGCTGTTGTTTTAATCTTTCTAGTACAGAAATTCTGAACTATACTGGTATTTTTAGCCTTAGGATTCCAGTGTTGCAATTATTAAATCTTTCTATCTGTATCTACTCCCTTTCTAGGAAGGGCTGCAGGGCCTTTTGCATTACTATTGAATTATTTTCTTCCTTCTCAGTGAAGTTTATTTTATGAAAATGGGGTGTCTTAAAGAGGGAACCAATCTGTGGAACCCTTGTTGGCCCAGCAGAATCAATGAATTAGTTTGTGATTTCCAGCTCACAATTATCCTCTTGTTTTTGGATCTTGTTACCGTTCCTTCTTTGGTTTTAGATCCAGGATTGCATAGGTCTAATCAAGGTATTTTTATTTCTGGCACCACTGTACTAACTAAACACCTTCCAGATAATTCTGGATAATACTGCTGAGAGATAAGGTGGTATTATTACCCCATTCCAAACATTGGGAAATGAGATACAGAGAAATCAAGTGACTTGCTTGTGGTCCCATGAGATGTCTGTGGATAAACTGAGATTAAAATCAGAGATCCTGAGTCCTATGCTTAAAGCACAAGACCATCTTTCCTTCCTATACTCCTGCTTCCTATACTTTTTTTTAATAAAGAGGCCTATACTAGATGATAAATGTTATCATTAGAGTTTTCCAATAAAATTTCTGTAATTAAACTGCCCCATTACCAAGAGTTCATTTAGATATCTTGTGGTCTGCTTGATCAGTGCCTCTTCCAGTATTCCATGATCTGGTAGTCTTTAACTTACCCTCACTATTATATTCAGTCCATCCACTCTCTTGCTCTCCTTATTTTAAAATATACAATAATTTTGGGTGGATTTAACTAAATTACTGTCAAAATTACAATTACAACCACCATGTTGCGGATTCACTTATTACTTGTTGATAAGTGTGTATGCATGCTTATTTTAATCGCAGTTAAAACTATTATTTCAAGATTATTACCTCCTTCTGAAATGGTACTGCCTGCAGAGGTGATGACTTGAATGAAAGGTAGGAATGACTTCAGACCAACTATTGTATATATCACACAACATAGTTCTTGTGGTAGTGCGGGCATGTAGAGAGTCACATACATACAGTGCTTTAAAAGTATTCCCATATGAAGGTTGGTTCTGATTTCATTTCCACTCATATTAATCATCTTGAAGTCAATGAAATCACACTGCTTTTACACAGACACAGTGAGATTGGAATCAGACCAATTAAATACATACCAATTGACACTAATTGGTCTAAAGGACCTGAAGTGGGTTAAGTTATTTAATGTATATTAGCAGTGATTTAAGCTCTCTGGGCCTGATCCAAAGTCTTCAAATGACATTGGGAGTCTCTCCATTGACTTCAGTGTACTTTGGATCAGATATTTAAGTCCCTACAATGTGGCTCATAGCTGTCAACCTAATTAGTTAAGATGATTTTATAAGGCAGGAGGATCTGGCTGGTTTAGATTCTTGGGGTTCATTCTTATGTACAGTGCTACAACAGTGCAGCTGCACCTCTGTAGCGGTTAAGTGAGGACACTACTACACTGACAGGAGAGCGTCTCCCAATGGCATAGTTAATCCACCTCCCCAAAAAGCGGTAGCTTTGTTGACAGGAAAAGTTCTCCCACTGACATAGCGCTATCTATATGGGGGGTTAGGTCATGGATTTTTTCACAATCCTGGGCAATGTGGTTATACCCCTGTAGGTCTGCAGTTAGACCTGGCCTTCAGATGCTGTGCATTGGGTTTTATACTGCATTGTATGTTGCGCCAGGAATTTATTTTCAACCTACACTAAAATTGGAACTATTTCTGCAGGAACAAAATTAAAACTGCAATTAATCATGGATTGAATTTCAAACCTGCAATTTGGAGCAATTTAAACATCTAAATCCTTTTATGTGCCCACACATCAGAGACATAGGCATAGAAGTGCAAAATTGCGCCCACAGTCTCTTGCACTAAATAATATTGCACCTCAAGAATTAAGGCCAGTAAGTGGAAATCTAGCCTTCGATATAGTTTTTCAGTGAACATAGCACTTCCCCTACAGAGCTTAAGAGGTTAATAATTATTTTTTAGATGTGTGCAAAAAAAATCTTAAAATTCTAATCTTCTATTTCTTATTCACTTACTAATAAAGGCCTAAACATCTTATTTTATGCACATTAAAACAAATACTTCCTAGATTAAGAACTTTTAGTCTAAAATCTTGAGTCACAAGCACATTTCTGTGCACCCCTGAAATTAAAATCACTGAAAATGATTAATAAAGAAGCCCTGACACATACTTGCCTGCAGTGCTATGAATGTGCTGCTGTAATAATAAAATTTCACAGCTTTCTTAATAAGTGAACATTCATCATTCTAATTCAGTATGTTATACACAGAGGATCTCTGCTAATGATAACCACAGAAAAGAAAGATCTGTGGAAAACATACATTTCTTTTTCTCACGCAGCTCCTGACTCTGGAATATTTTTACCATTCCAAAGCACAGAAACAATCTCTCCCTAGTGAGATTTTCAGCTTCATCCTGTGTAAAACCTGTATCGAGCAACCAGATAGTAACAAGCCTGTGATTTATACAATTATGTACCAAATACTTCTGCAGAAAATGTGGGGAAATGTACTGCTTTGTGAGATTGGTAGGTAGAAAGCTTTGATTTTTCTCCTCCTCCTCCCCCATTCAAGATATAGATGCAGACCTCTCTCTCCTCTCCCCTTACCACACAGCACTGTTTACCCCATTGTCTTAGCCCCTATGGAGCAAAATTGCAGATCAGGAGGCTTTATACATGGGGTATATGTGAATGGGACTATAATGTGCCCTAACGTCCCCTCCTGTCACCAGCACACACCAAGTATTCTCCTAAAAAGGTTATGCAGACCTAGGCCATACTATCTTCTTCTCCATGACTGCCCTCTGCCTGGTGGAAAATAAGACTTATTATTCTGGATCAGGCCATTTGTTTGTCTAGTCTAGTGTCCTGTCTCTCTGACATTAGCCAGCAGCAGATGCTTTAGAGAAAGATGCAAGAAACCTCACATTTTGGCAACTATCTCTTTCTCACACACACACACTCTATCTCTCTCATGCACACACACATACTCTCTCTCTCAGGCCTCCTCCTAAACAGTTAGAAAGTGGCTTAAACACTGAAAACAAGAGGTTTAATAGCCCTTCCAATTTTTTTATTAGCATTAACTATTGCAACTCCAGATATTCTTGCTAACAATATCAATACTGAATCTTTTTAAATCTTGCTGTTTTGGCCTCAATATCTTCCTGTGGCAATGAGTCCCACAGTCTGATTAACAATTGTGTGTGTTGTGGGGGGGGACGACAACAGTTAGCTATTTTCTACTGCACCAACCTGCGTGCCATGGAGCATGCTCTGGAGGGGCTTTCCCTGCAGAACAACAAAGTATGGATTGCAGCCATATGGGGAGGCTAGAAGTGGTGCAGCACAGTACAGATCCATTGGTGCAGTGAGCCACACCTGCTATGCAGCTTGTGAATCTATTGACTGCAGTGCAATGGGTCTCTTACACCTAGCTATAAACTGGGGAGGCAGATCTGGTTTTCTAGCCCCTTCGTAAGTTCCCTGCATAAATCCCTGTTGTTCAGGCTTTGCCATGAGACTTTAATTTCTCTTTCGTTTAATAAGATTAATACTCTTCCTTTTTATGTGCTTTTCTATTGACTTCAGTAGGAATGGTGGATTCTCACTGTGAGGCAGACTTTGGCTCTAAGTGTTTCATATGCTAGCTATGGTTAAGAAGGCTCTTTACTTTGAAGTCCTTATATTCACAATCTTCTATTGCTTAAATCATAAAGAAACAATTCAGCTATATGCAAGGATCGAACTACATAAAAAGTGCAGGTATCTTTATTGACAAAATATATTGGACTGGATCCTCAGCTGATGTAATTGTAGTCAGCGGTGCTATGCTAGTTCTGGGAGGTGTTAAAGAGTTGAAGGTTGCTTTCTGGGAGTACTGTATGGAGAAAAGTTGGGGCCCAGACCACAAAAGTATGTAGGCTCCTAACTTCCATTAATTTACATTTATGGAGGGAAGAGAGGGGGAATGGTCAATTTGTTTCAGTCTTTGTTTTTGTTTTGTGGGGATTGGTTAGTTCAAGTTTTCTGGATAGAAGGGAGTGGTGTAACTGTCATCCTTACGGTGGAGAGTATGGTTTAAGGATACTTGGAAGCTGGCTGATCAACATGAACCTTGATATCCAGACAGCTGTTGCACAGCCAGCTTCACATCATCCTTAGGCAGGGCCATTCCTGAAAGACCATGCATGGTGGGGGAAGGGCCACGGAGTTGCAGCAACAAGAATAGCAGGAGGGACTGATGTTCTCCTTATACCCCTGGCACTTAGTTATGAGCCAGGCCACATGCCAGCATACAACACCCGCTATAAGACAGGGTAACGTACCCTTGAGTAGGGCTACAGGCCCCAGCTTGCCAAGCGCGTGCTTGGAGTGGCATGCCACAGGGGGTGCTCTGCCGGTTGCCGGGAGGGCGGCAGGCAGCTCCGGTGGACCTCCCGCAGGCGTGCCTGCAGATGCTCCAGCGAAGCCGCGGGACCAGCGGACCCTCCACAGCCACGCCTGTGGGAGGTCCACCGGAGCCGCAGGACCGTCGAGCAGCAGAGCGCCCCCCGCGGCTTGCCGCCATGCTTGGAGCGACGAAATGGCTAGAGCCGGCCCTGCCCTTGACATACACTGGGCTTGGCATGGGCTGGATTTAATCTCTTTGCAGAAATAGCTCTCAAATAAGTGCACACTAATACTGAGAAAGCAGAGTAATTGGGTGCTTGAATTCACTCTAACAGAGCCTCATCCCTCCCCTCCCACTTCTTCCCCTGCACCCCACCAATTGAAAATGATTCTTTCCAGAAGCACAACTGGGTGCATAACTGTCATTGCCAAGCCATTTTAGTTGTGGATGATTGTATGAATCATGCACTTTCACAATGAGAGCCTGCCAGAAAATGTTTCTCTGCAGTTTCTGTCATGAAGGATCTCTGGAGTAAAATCTCTGTGGGTTTTGTGGCTGAAGGAGGAAGTCGAAATTAAGGCAGAAAACTTCTCTCTGCAGGTTATCATAACAGCCATGATTTGCAGCCTCTTTAACATAAGAGGGGCCATACTGGGTCAGACCAAAGGTCTGTCTATCCCCGTATCCTGTCTTCCAACAGTGACCAATGCCAGGAACTCCAAAGGGAATGAACAGAACATGTAATCATCAAATGATCTGCTCCCTGTCTCCCCTTCTCAGCTTCTGGTAAACTCAGTCAGACTGTATAATAGGAAAGTATGCAGTAAAAGGAAAACCTCCCTTGGTGTCACAAATTTCATTTTTTGAAGTACATATGTGTAAGCAGAAGTTTGCTTAAAAGAACAATGCTGTATGTTGTTCCACATCATTCTTGACTTCACCATCACAAGATTAGTTTAGCAATAAAAATGTCAGACATGAGCCTAATTGCATCATAATAAATATAATAGTTGAACAGGCTTGATTCAAAAAATCCATTTATTATGTGAAAACATTTATTAGAAGTGAATAATTTTCCAAGAACTCATGAGCACTAACTAGACAACAGGAGATGGATTAATGGTGGTGGTACAGAGCTTAGCTCAATATTCCTTTGCTTTTGTGATTCTTTCAATATTAACACATTTCACTTTCACATTTCCTTTTGTTACTACTTTATAATGTTCATCTCTGCTGAAGAAACAGATACACCCAGCACAGAGGATATAGAGATCCTCAATTGGTATAAATAGGCAGGTCACTTAACAGTCATTATAATGCACTGATTTATTTAATCCAGACAATGTGCTGTAAAAATAATCAAAATATAGAAACCATTTCTGCCCAGAACATTTTATAGACCAGTAAAACAGAGAGCAATGGGAAATCCCACAAGGGTGGGGATAACTTAAGCTTTGCCTACACTAGCACTTTTGTTGGTCAGGGGTGTGAGAAAAAAACACAGTCTTGATTGACAGAAGTTTCACTGACGAAAGTGGCAGTGTGGACAGTGCTATGTTGGCTGGAGACGCCCTCCTGCCAACAAAGAGCGGCTGCATGGGAGACCTTACAGTGGCAAGCTGCAGCTACTGCATCTGTGCCACTGCATGGTCTGTAGTGTACACAGAGCCTTAGACTTAGAGGTTTATTTTAAATACCTATTGCCTTGTGGGGATTGTGCAGCTATTTGCGTCTTCTGGTCTACAGCATTATGTTGTGGTGCTGGGAGTATTTCTTCATCCTATACTGGATGGTGTAGAAAATAACACACTGCTAACCTTTAGAGCTGTTTGGGTGCTAGAATTTCTGTTCTCTGGGGAAATCCCAACACTGCAGGGGGAAAATCCATTCTACATGGGAACAAAGGGCCAACATTTCCCACGCAACAATAAATCAGAAAAAAAATGGATTTGGGATTATCAAAATAATTTGATAGTGTTGAAATATTTTGTTTAGACTTTATGGATATATTTAACTTTTGAATATAATAATTAAATTAATATTTTGAGATCAAAGTTGAAACAAAATGAACAGGATCATTTGTTCATTGCTAAAATGAAATGTTTTGATGTTTTCCATCAAAAGTGTCATCAGATCTGGTGTACTCTCATGAAAAGATTTTCAATTTTGACAAAATTGCATTATTTGACCAGCTCAACTTGTCTTCTTGTTAGTGATTAATGAGCAGTTAATAATCTTGTTGCCTTGAGTATGGTTAGATCAACAGTAGGCTTAAATTGGAAAAGAACCCAAGAAACCTGGAGGTGATAAGTCAATGACATTATAGAGGCCTGTGCCTTGACATTAATCGGACAAGTTGGAGATGCCGAATTTTTAAAATAAAGAGGAACATTAGGAAGTACAACTCCATCCCGCTCTGCTAAAAGCAGAAGGAGAGTTCACCCTCTCCTAGGCTTGGAAGAATATAGATCTTCCTATATCCCTGAGTTCCATTTACTGCCCCTTAATTGACTGGTGAAATAAGGATGCATCAATCAGCAGACTGTGAAGTGGGAGTAGTGAGTTACCAGCCTGGGAAGCTTATGGGCCTTCCTATTAGTGGGTGGAGCAACACCAGCACCTGATGAGAGAAGAATTGTCCAACTTTGGATTTCCATTTCTTCTCCTGCTTGTGTTCAGGAAGGTGGAGCTCTGTTAGCTGGTTGCCCTATCCCCTGCAGATCATCATTGGGAGCACAGGAATTGTCCCCTCTATACAGCTCCATGCTACATGCATGAGTGCGCTCTCTTTTGTGCATGTGTGTGCGCACACAGTAATTCATATGAAAAATATATTGTAAGTATATGAAGGAGAGAAAAAATATTGACTATTCCTCCTTTATACTAAGTTTCATATTTCCATGTAAAGAAGCTGATGCATCATCCTGAATTTCAATGTCAATGTTCTCTTCTTCCCTTCAACTTCCCTCATGGTTGCCCCTCTAGTTTTGCTATGTAGTTTTGGGGTTTTTTTCTGCAAAATGCCTGATGCTATAATGTTCTGTATGCCTCTTGCGTGGTGCTCAGCTCCCTCAGCTCATGCAAATAAATAATTTATAAATCTCTCATTGCTTTACAGTCTCAGGGCTTCAAATTAACCAATTCTGTCTGGAGTTAATTTTCATTTTCCCTGTTGTTAATCTGGCCACATATTTAAGATTTGCCAGTTTTACTTTCTATGTACAATTCTACATCCAATTCTCCATATCTATTTCCCATTAATGAATATTTAGATTCCAGCGTGTATAGTGTATCTGATGCTTTAGTAATCACAGCTTCTTTTTTCTTTGTAATAGAGTGGACAGCCTTCAGTAGAAAATGGGTGAACATCCAGAATCATAGTCATTAATTACAGAAACTAACAGAAGAGCTGCTGAAGTGCACCTATGTCACATTTGTGGCGTTGGTCTTCTTAGTGTTTTAAAAAAAAACCCACAATTACAGAGTTAATTCCTGAAAAAAACAACAAACATCTGGTCCACTATGAACAAAAGATCCTAGAAATTGCCATTGTAGAACAGACTCTCTACTCCAGTGTGCCGAAATGGGAGTGTTCTAAGCCTGTTGCTTCAGAGAAAGGCAAATGTGATCTCTAGTGTTTTATAGGAAAGGAATGACTGCTAGATTCCATGCTTCCTTTATGACTTTGTTTGTTTGTCAGATAATTAGTTTACACTGTGTATAATGAGTAGACCAGGCAGCATGGCTGCAGCCTGCCAGCCCCGGAGCTGCAGCCGCTTCAGAGGCTGGGGGGAGAGCATCCTGGCTAGAAGTGGAGAGACTTTGGCCCCGCCTTTTCCCTTCTGCCTGTGCTGCGCCTCCTTGCTTCCTCTGTTGAGGGGAAGGTCTGTGTCCCACCTCTCACTCTCTATACCCGTTCATAAGCTGACCTCCTTCTCTCGTGCTTCCCTGTTTTACTAAAAAAAATTGGCTTATGAATGAGTATATATGGTATTTCCTTTCTGGGTTACCTGAGTCCAATCTTTTCTTATACATCAGTAATGGAAAACAATTTAGACTAATGTAATATCATAGGATGGGTCAGACTGAAAGTTAGTTTTTCTCATGCTGCATTCACACACAGTGAGTTTGTGTGGCATATATATGCAGGGTCCCAACTGCAGAAGCTATGGCCAGATCTGATTTAGTTAATTGTTTCTGTGCCACGGTTCTGGACAGTGGTTTTATTTAGTCCCAGCTCTGAATGGCAGAGTGAAGTACATTCATATGTTTTAATGGCATTAGTGCCATGCCTATAACACAGTCCCTGTGGTGGTCGTACACCTTGTGTTCTATCCCATGTACAGCAATTAATCGTGTGTTCTCACTGAATTTACTGGTTTCAATGTAGTGTCACCCATCTCCATTCACTACAAACAATACAGTATTTGCATCCTAGATGTACGTGCAAAGTTCTAGTGGGGGACAGTGCATGATCAGAACCAGATTAAGGAAAACTGGAGCACTGCAACTCCAGTACATAGCCGCTTCCCTTGCTCTATATCCCTATCCCTCCTTTAGGTGGCTGGTGACCACCTATGAAAGAGCTGTCTCCTGGAGGGACTGAGTCAACTCTACTCTTCTCTGAGCAGGCTGGGCTTCCCTCGCCAGCTCTCTGGATGGCTACTATCTGTTTTCAGGCAAGTTGAGGTGTGCTCTGTAGCAGGAAGGACTCAGCACCCACACGGCACCATTTTGTAATTTATGTATAAGTTATACTATCTTTTGTATAATTTCTAACAGAGGGTAGTCAAACCACTGTGCAAAGGTGAAAAATTGAGGCACAGTCACAAAGTGGCTCATTGGCAGAGTCGATGAGGGCAACTACGTCTCCTGACTTCTAATCCCCTGCTCCCTAATTGCCAGACATTTCTCCCTCCATTGTATTTTGTGGTTTTCATATGTAAAAAGCCCCACAGAATCAATCATTTAAACTGTTTTTGTGTTCATGTCTCACTCTGTGACAAATTTCTGTGATGTTCCAGAGTTATCGCAGAAAGCAATTGCTGCTGCATGAAATGAAGTAGCCTTTCCCAGGGCACAGAGAATGCAAACTAAGTTTACATTGCAGCTGGTTTTGCAGCTGCCATTGTGCTGTGTGGGGAGTTACAAATATAATATAGCAAAATATATCCCCATAGGGAATAATAAACAAAAACCAAAAGCAGTGCAGTGCTGCATTTGCTTTTGACAGTACGCTCGTAAAATGTGTTTGATGTCAGGTACAATAATACAATTAATTTCTAGACAGATACTGGTGGTCTTAAAATATGCCCAGGCATGTTTTTGATTTGTACATGCATGTGATTGTTCTGCAAGGGAATTCCTTTATGCAAAATTCTCCTCTTTCTCGGCACATAAATATTGAAGGTTATGCACAAAATATCAACAATTAAAGAAGAACACTGAAAGATTCAATCTGTTCTGTCCCCTTTCTTCCTCATCAATTTCAGATTGATCTCAAGCAGAAGAAAATTGAGGTTTTGTATTTTAATCTGTCTGCCCCCCACCCCTCATGCTCACACCCAGGCCATCCCTAGCTATCCTCGCACCGTCACTCTCTATCTCTAAAACCTTTAATAGGGAACTATCCACAGCAAGCATTATGTTCAAAATGTGACTGAGGTTCTGATTATTACCTTCTGGCTTCAGCGTGTTTCTAGGCTCTTGCAGTCAGAGTAGTTTACATTTCCCATTGGCACAATTTTGAGAAGATTTTAAGACTTGCTTTTCACTGTCTGTCTAAATACACTTCTTTTTTGAAGAAACAAAGAGAGAGAGAGATCTGAGGCTGAAAAATCTCCTTCTCCTTCCCAGAATAAGATAGTTAGTGGAAAAACAAGCTTTAAAATCTTCCCAAAAATGAGAGGAGAGTGAGTTGACCAGCTATCACTGTATGTATAGTTTTTAAATGCATTTATAAAAAATATACTGGGGTTGAAAGATACACTGAGAAAAATAAAGTTATTGAAGCTGTCAGTAGCGCATGCAGCTAATTGCACCGATTATTTGAGATTAGCTACTGTTAATTTCAGCTTCTTTAAATTGCAGAGTAAAATCTGTATGCATGTCCACACACCAACAAAGTGTGAATTGTCAAAGTGTATATAGATTTTTCTCCCAGTATCACAGCAATCGACTGAGCATTTGTAGTAGCAGCAGCAAGCAGGTTTTTTTAAACTTTATGTGGAAGAGTCTGTGGAGAAAAAAGGCTCATATAATAAAATAAAGTATTAATAAAGCACTACAAACACAGAGTACTGGTCTCATCACATCACACACATCCTTCTGGCCCACACATTACTCAACATAATGGAAAAAGACCAGAGGAATATGAGATAGAAAAAAGAAAAATTGAAGAACAACCTGCAGCAGCAGCTGAGGCAGAGGTAGCTGTGAATGGCAACTATATAGCTTACTCGCCATATTACTGGAAGGAGCAATATATGGTACATTGGCACGAAGTCAGTTGTCAGAGAAAGGAAAATAGTCTCAGGCTATGGCTACAGTACAGCTTCAGTCGACATAAATTAGTTTGCTCAGGGGTGTGAATTAGCCCCTCCCCCACACACACACACTCGGAGCAACATAAATTACACCAACCTAAGCACTGGTAACATAGCTGCCACTGCTCCTTGGGGTGGATTAATTAAGGCAACAGAAGAGCTCTCTCCCGTCAGCTTAGAGCAACTCCACTACATCAGTACAGCGTTGCCTCTATAAGCTCTGTAGTGTAGCCATAGCCCCAGTTAATGGTCTAAGGAGCTAGGTTCTGATTTGGGAAAGCACTTAAGCACATGCTTAAGTCCCACTAACATTGTTTTCAGTATCTAATCACACATTCACCCCCAATAGCTTCACTGGGATTTCAGCATAAAATGTCTTCTACTTCCAAAAGCAAACGCAAACAACAGTAAATGTTCCAAGATCAAATAAGGGCTGCTTCTCCTCCACTTGCCTAGACCTAGAGTGAATAACTTCCGTCTGTTACTAATCAAGAAGTGCACTAAGGGAAAACCCACTGCATAATAATACATTGTGGATATGCTACAATCTATCAGCTATAATAGCAGTTTCATCAGCATTGCCCCGTCCAAATACCATTTTTTTTCCTTTAAAGAAGCGTTGTAACACCACAAACATAAAATAATATATTATCAAATATCATTTACCTATTTTGTATTTCTCTCTTTTCTTTCTTGATGTTGTTTTTTAGCTATGATATTTGTGTGTAAGTCTCATTAAAAACAGACACCTCTTTTTGCCAGGATCCATTTAGTGACGCAACAGTCCTGGGAGAGATTTTTGTTAGTTACACCACTAGGAGTTATTCTGAATTTACACTGGTGTAACCCAGAACCGAATTTGAAACACACACTTCCTCTTGTGACTTCAGAGTCACTTCCATATTGATTTCTTCTTATTCCCTTATGCACAATATTCTTAAATGACAAAAATTCTTATCAAGGCTAATATGAAATGTAGATTTCATGTTTTGCTTGTTACTGACAATTATCCTGCATTGTGGCTGCATTTTGGTTTTATATCTTACATCAGATGAGATTCAGATTTTTGTTACCTTCTACTGAATTCCAGTTTGAGCCATATGTTTGGCTATGAAGAACCTAACCAAAATGAAGCTGCTGATCAGACAACTAAATTGTATATCTTATATGGAAATATATAGCTACTATGATTCTCCAACTGCTCAAATCATTTGTTAACTTTAATTTAGATGAGGGATCAGCAACCTTCAGCCTGCAACCCGCCAGGGTAAGCCCCATGGCGGGCCTGGCCAGTTTGTTTACCTGCCATGTCTGCAGGTTCCCTGCTCCAGGCCAATGGGGACTGCAGGACGCGACGCGGGACGAGGGATGTACTGTCTGCCACTTCCCGCATCTCCCATTGGCTTGGAGCAGCAAACTGTGGCCAGTGGGAGCCACGATGGGCCAGACCTTGAGACGCAGGTAAACATACCGGCCCGGCCTGCCAGGGGGCTTTCCCTTGCAGGCTGTGGGCCAAAGGTTGCCAATCCCTGATTTAAATCACAAGGACAAATTCCTCTACAGTCATTAATTCTGGCCAGAGTCTTGATCAGGCTTTCATTTTCAGCTGTTCACTAGGTGATTAATGCATTCCTGTTTAGTATGTTGAAAGAGTGTAGAATGTCTGAATTGGTTGCGTCAGGTCTGTGTTGTTAAATTATTTACCATATTTCAAATTTTAGAGCATTCTAATAAGCCATGTCTTTTGTTTGTTCAGACTGCATTCCCTGAACAAAAGCTCCAAATGCTATTTCTGTATAATCATTCAATAAAGATTTTCAATTCTCTATGCAAGCCACAGAAAAAAAGAACTCCATACCCAAATCTTTCAGTGTCCCACCCTTTCCTGCTGCCTCATGCTCAGATCCTGCACTATTTCTTAGAAAAAGCAGTGAGCCGTAAGAGCATTCTGGGTGTTGCCATGCAAATATGTGGTTTGCTCATTTGCATGTCAATACCCAGTATGCTCTTTACACCTCTCTACCATTTCATAGATGTGAAAGGAGTCTAAGCCCTGGGAAACACACTATAAGGTTTAGGCATGCTTCTGTGCAAAATGGATTTTAATGATCTGTAATAATTTTAAGACAAGAAACAGAGCAATAATAAGAGACCAAATACTCTTTTCAGCCATCCTTCTCAAGCTTGTGATTTGCAGTCTTACAGTACAGTTCTGACAGTTTTCATCAGTGATATTGTTCAGTTGAAGAAAATTATAGTTCACACTTTGCATTGTTTTCTGTTTTCAAGAACAAAGCTTTTCACAGCAGGCAATATGGAAGGTTATATTGTGGGGGTCTTTGTCATATTCACAGATCTTGAAGTGTACACAGGTATCTCTATGTTCACACAGGATCTATATTTATCTCACTAATGAGCTGCCAGCACTCTCTGTTCTTGTAATAAATATTTCGATGCTCATCTTAGCAGCTTACCCCGAGATGTGGTTTAACCAAGAAGCACATTTTTTTAAAGACTCCGCAGCAGACGTAATAGTCCATGTTTCATGTAGTACTGGTAGCAGATCAATTAACAAGTGATTACCTGGTTTACATGGTTCTTATTGGCAGATTAATTTTTTGAGGAATGTTTGGGAAACATCTCTTTCCATTTGCTGTTTTTACAAAACTAGTAAATAAACACTTAAATCATTTGTTACAAGTAATTTAATGTTATGTCCCTGGGATTGTGTTGAAGTTACTAGTTAAAGTATTTTTCAATCCACTAGTTCAGTTCCACAATATGATTCTAAACAGGTTTGTGTTATGTAGCACTTACTATAAATAGCATAAGCTGACAGAAGTCATGTGATCTTGTTCTAGGACAATGTATTTTGAAAGGTTTCTTTATATATTTTTAAATTTGAGTGTTTTTATTTTTTTCAAATTTAGATGGTATATGGAGTTTCTGTACACAAAATGAGTCTGGTGTAAAAATAAATACCCTTAAATGTCTGTTAGATTATGTAGGCCAAATGTTGCCTTGTCACACCAATGTGATCCCATGGATTTCAATAGGATTGCATGCACGAACCTGAAGATAGAATTTGGTCCATTTTTCTCTATGGCCAAGACTTTCAAAAGTGACTAATGTTTGGGTGCCCAACTTACATGTTATCTAAGGTGGCTGATTTTCTGAGGGCAGACACTCAGTACTTTTTTTGAAAATCATACCCATGTTAAAGTGTGTCAAGCTGGGGAGACAAAAAATGAGGCACTCAAAATCATAAATCATTTTTAAAATGTCCACATTTGCTCTAGAATTACAAGAATGCTGTCTGGACCCTAACCTGAAAGACTCCCAGAAGAGAGATTTGTAATTAATTTTGAAATTCAGTTTAGTAGCTCTGAATGGGATATGATATACTGCAGTAT
Source organism: Gopherus flavomarginatus (assembly GCF_025201925.1). NCBI lineage: Eukaryota > Metazoa > Chordata > Testudines > Testudinidae > Gopherus > Gopherus flavomarginatus. The sequence goes on from NC_066617.1 coordinate 184,534,346, forward strand.
AAGCAACAGTATGAAGCAGTTATTAGTTGGGCACAAAGTGGTTCTGTCTCAAACTCACCATTTTGTGTCATTCTCCCACAAATTGTTCACAACCCAAAGGGACACTTTGTCCTTCATCCAGGTATTGCTATGTCTACTAAGCTAGAATTTCAATTAGTCTGAGATGCCATCTATGACTAGCAAAATGCACCAAGTACAATTCTAAAATTAATCAAATAGTATCAGGTTTTCTGAAAAATCAATGATTTCCTTCTTATAGCTAATAATTATTTTAAAATAACTTTGGCCCATGTGAAAATTACATCTTGTGGTTGAAGCTCAGGACTGAGACTCTGGAGACTTGGATCTATCCATCCTAGGTCTGCCATAGAGTTATTGAGTGAAATTGGACAATCTGATTAACTCCCATGGCGCAGTTTCCATCTGGGATCTTACTGATGTACCTGAATAGAAGTGTTGTGAGCTCAATTAATATTTGTAAAGCACACTGAAATGTTTTAATGGAAGGGGCAATATATGTATTATTAGTCACTGATTTTGATTGTTAGCATGGTAAATGAATCATTACACTGGACAGGTTGCTTCACACCTAAAATCCAATGCAAACTAATTAAATTAAGACTTCTAAGTGATGCTAGGGAAGCACACATTATTTGCACTTTTAGATATGACAGTATAATAGTGCTTTGAGCCTGAAATCTTGCTATTGAATGAATAGTTCAAAATATAGACAGAGGGTAAATCCTGTTTGGAATGCTTTCTTTGGATAATTGCCTTCTATTACAGTGCTAATAAAAACACGTCAGTATAAAGTGAAAATTGTTCTTCAGTAACTTAAAGTTGTAATACAGCAATTTAGCCATTTTCATTCACAACACTATATCTTGAGTGGTCATTCTATTGCAAAAACACACTTTAAGCAAAACTTCCAAAATGCATTCTCTTGCTCTATGTCATGGTACATAAAATTAACAATGGTAACATTACAATGTAGAAAATCACCTATTTATAATATGAAAAAACACCAAGCTAATGTGGTAAGATAATTAGACTAGATAACTTCAGGAATGCAGTAATATGACTGTGTCTTAAAAATTACCATGTTTAGGCCTGGTCTGCAAAGTACATGGATAGCTATCAACATGCATAACCCAATGCTTTCAAATTAAACTTTGTCCTCAGAGAGGTGAGGTAAGACTGCACTGTGTGTGTCCTTTATGGATCTTCTGATTAAACATCCACTTTGTTATAATAAAAGATAAGATTACAAACTGCTGTAACCTCTAATTCAATAAATACTGTATTTGATAATTATATGTTTAGGAGACTGGAGGACACACGTTTGTGTCCCCCCCTCACCCCCCCCCCAATGCTATCTAATTGTATTGTTAAGATTTGAAAATTATATACTTCTATTTTAAGAACAGTGATTTTTTTTCTGTCAGTTTCCCTTTTGTTACAAATTAGGTCACCTTGCACATTGGTAACTCAGGACTTTGCATCTTCCTAGACTGTAACACTTAAACTACCAAGAAGGCATCTGAAGGAATAGTAGCTTAAAGACCCACTTAAAAGGTATCTGGAGGAGGGGAAAGTTTTGGAGGGTATAGCTGCTAACTCAGAAGAACAGATAGTTATGATAGCAGGGCTTCATGGCTTCCTTCCACCACAACTTTTCCTGTGCACTGATCTAAATCAATGAGCAGGAGAAAAAAGAAAAACCTCAGCTTAAAAGAAACCTATTATGTCATATGAACATCTTTGGTTTGTTTTTTTTCCTTATTGAGAGTAAGCTTAGAAAGACCAAAGGGTTTAGAACAAGTCACTGATATTATACCAGGGAAATACTGTACTTGGGGTTCCATTTTGCCACCTCAAAGAGGAATTTTTTTGTCTGTCAAAGAGTGCTTTTTAGCCTCTAGACAGAGTATGAACAGGGAGAATTCTGTTTGTTCTTTTAAAATAGTCCAAAACATTCCAGTCTTTGTGAAAAATTCTTGAAGTTTAACTAGGAAATAAATTCAAAGTCAAATTCCCTGGTAACTCATCCATAATACTTGTTTCTTATTCCTCAGAGAATAATATATCAAAGCTCTACTGGGGCTAAAAATAAACTTAATTTTAAAAAGAAGAATTTACTCTAATGCAGTTTTCTTTTTTTATTTTACCTGAAAGTCCAACAAGTCTTAAAGTTATTCAAGGTCACTTGAATTATTTTAATAGGGCTATAGTTTTTAATCTATTTTACACTAAAGTTAGCTATATGTACTGTGACACAGATATAATCCAGATCTTATACATTCATTGTGGCTTTCTTGTTTAAAGCTATGTGGATTGAGGACATTAACTAAAATGGGTACATCTCTACCCCAATATAACGCTGTCCTCAGGAGCCAAAAAATCTTAGCGCATTATAGGTGAAACCACATTATATCGAACTTGCTTTGATCTGCCGGAGTGCTCAGCCCTGCCCTCCTGGAGCACTGCTTTACCACATTATATCCAAATTTGTGTTATATTGGGTTGCGTTATATCGAGGTAGAGGTGTACTGAACCTCATATTTCTCACCCCAATTAGAAGAGAAGGAATGTGTCCGAGGTAGCTGGTAATGGTCACTATGAGTCAGGATACAGGACGAGATGAACCACTGGTCTGATCTAGTATGGAAATGCCTATGTTCCCCAACCTAACATTTTCTACCTTTACCAGATACTGGAGAAGATGACATTTTGGTTCATAAATCCTTTTAGAATTTGTATTTACATTTTCGAGGGTTGCATCTAATACTCTTTTTCCTTACTTGTAATATGTTTAGAGTTATGGGCTAACCAAGGACTCCTCAATTTATCTCACCCAGGGCAAGATAATGAACTTGAGCCAAACAATAAGATCTAGTGCTGTTGTTAGCAAAGGGGATGTATATTCTCAAAGATTTTTTCCATAATTAGTCAAACTTCAAATATTCAGCCCCAGGGGCAGCTCTGTGTTTTTTGCTGCCCCAAGAACAGCAGTCAGGCAGCCTTTGGCGGCGTTTCTGTGGGAGGTCCGCTGGTCCCGCAGCTTCGGCATACCCGCCGCCAAATTACCACCAAAACCACAGGACCGGCAAACCTCATGAACCGCACACACAAACGCTGCTGAAGGCAGGCTGACTGCCACCTTCACAGCGACCGGCAGGCTGACCCCGTGGCTTGCTGCCTCAGGCACGCGCTTGCTGCGCTGGTGCCTGGAGCTGCCCATGTTCAGCATCCCTCCCAAGCTAGTGTTTGGCATAGAAGCTACATATTCCTAGGGCTAAATCCTGAGTGGTGCTGAGCACTTGCAACTCTGAATTAGGCATAGCAAGCCAGTCAGTTGACCAGTCAAATAATGTCAGTTGACCACCTGTTATTTGATAATGGTCAAATATTGTCAAATATTCCAGCAGAATACCCTGATATAGGTGGTGGCCTACCTTTATGATTGCACCATAGTGCCATGTGTTAGCAAGACTATTTATGTATCTTGATCACTCACTTCACTTCATGCTAATGTCACCTGTTGGGGGAAAAAGTGAACTTGAAAGTTGGGCATCTTGATTGTCTTGAATTTTGTAGAACAAATATTATATGTATGTACATCTTTATTTATATACAAGGCCATCAAAGCACATAAAATAAGTTAAAAGACATGTCCCCGCCCCAAAGAGCTTACAATCTAAACTGATTTGACAAACATAAAGAAATTAACTCAAGAGGTAGAGAAGAGGGTGCACACTCACAAAACCTCTCTCCTCAACACAAGGAGAATAGATATACAGCCATTAAGTTGCTTGAAGTGTTGGCTTGCTCCCTACCCATCATAAGGCCATTTAAAAATGACTTTTTTTAGTTGCTATGTGTTAGTGTTATTTCTGCTTAATTTCCCTTTTCTTCTGTAACTATTCTTCTTGAATAACATTCACATTTAAATGCTAACCTAACATTGATTTTAAAAATTCATTTTTAGAACTTCATTTTATTTTTCACATTTTTTCTGAGTTAAAGTAACTTAATTAAGTAACTTGTTTTTCTTGCAATTAGGCATAAATATCTATCTATGGCTAAAGCCTATTGGAGACCATAAATCTTACTCTTTGTTACTGCTGTCACTGATCTAATAAATTAGTGCTTTAAAATATTTTACCACTTCGACATTATTTTATCAAGATTAGACCAGTCTATTCACTAGTTGTTTTTGGATCTTTCAAATGCCCAATCCTACTCTGAATTGAAGCTACCAGTTACTCTCATTGAAGCCAACTCTCATTGGGAATTGCAGGTGTTTCACTTATCTCAGGAGAAACCTACTGACTAAGTGTGATAGTTAGTGGATTCTAACTGGCAAATGTGGCTGTGCATTGGAAGAAGCAAAATATTGTGCTGAGCAAACAGGTGCAAGGCAGATGAGGTTTTGGAAGCATATTCTCCCACTCTAAGGTCTATCACAAAGAACTGCTCCTGGCAAGTGCTGAGCTGGGATAGAGGGAGTTTTGTTATCCAGCCCAGAAGCATAGCTTTTATGTGGGGTTTTTTTTTTTCGGTCTTATGTTTGTGAAACTGCTAGTTTTCTGGTCTGACAGCAGCAGACCAAAGAGACATAATTAAAACAAAGACATTTCTGTCTGCTGTTTTTCTTTGTTTGCTGATGTGAAGCCAAGCGATTTATGACACTTTACAAAACAGTGGTGCTAGTGAAGCAAGATGAGCAAGAGCTCTCACTTCATCTTCATTTCCTTCCCTGGGTGTAGCTCAGCAAGGAATTGTGCTGATTATTGTTGTTGTTTTTTAGTTTTCAAAAAGCATGCATTCTTAATAGAACTTGTGAGGAGGATTAAGAACGAAACTTGTAAATTCCAAAATTCTCTGCAAAAGAAAAATCATGAACAGAAATCATGTCAGGTGGATCAAAATATTTTTTTTGGTTTTTAATATTATAATTTATCATTTTAAAATGAAAAGCCATTTCAAAACAAAAAATGTTGAAATGAGATGCTATGATATTGTTGTTAATATTTCACTCCTCTGTCCCACAAATTTTACTCCGAAATTATATCTAAGTGGTTTTAGAAAGTATTTTGACTTTGGCAGAACTGCATTACCTGACAGCAAATGGTTACATTTAAGCTTGCTGACCTGCTCTAACTATTATCAGCTTTGCTTTGTATTTTCTGGTAGCAGAAATGCCAAAAGAACAGGAGTACTTGTGGCACCTTAGAGACTAACAAATTTATTTGAGCGTAAGCTTTCGTGGGCTACGAAAAAAAAAAGTTTATGCTCAAATAAATTTGTTAGTCTCTAAGGTGCCACAAGTACTCCTGTTCTTTTTGCAGATACAGACTAACACGGCTGCTACTCTGAAACCTGTCAGAAATGCTAAACCACTGATGGAATGGAATGAAGGCTTAGATCCACAAGGGGGCCATAAACACCACATTGCAACACCTAACATTTAGGCGCCCTGCTACCCAGTACAATGCACAGCCCCAAATTAGGCACCTAAGAATGCAATCTATAGAAACCAGCAAGTGGAGTAGGGAGCTGCCTAAGCTGCCCAGTAAGAAATGCTGAGGAGAGGAATGCCCTCAAAGAGAATTAGGTACCTAAGTCTAAGGAGAAGGGAGGCACCTCCTTCTGCTTGGGATTCACAGCCATGAACTCTCTCCTGGAGTTAGGTGCCTAAGCCCTTAATTGCCAAAACAGAGGTGTTAGTGCCTCCACACTCCTCCCTTATAACCCTTAGCCCAGTAGTTAGCACATTCACCCATGATGGAAGTCCTGCTGTGCTGAGATGGACTAGGTCCAGAAGCCCCTGTGGGAGGTCTCAAGGCCCTGCCTCATATCACCCCAGATAATACAGAGAAGTCCTCCAGGCAGCTTAGAGTGGCTGAAAGGGAGCTGCGAGGCTGCTGGAGCAGCCAATCAGGGGCCAGAGGGGCCATATAAAAGGAACCAGCAGAGGCAGAGCAGTCAGTTGCTGCCTGGAGCTTGAAGAGGGAGAACTGGAAGAGCAGTAGGACCATAGACAGATCACTGCATGTAGGACTGAGTCCACAGTAGGCTGCCAAAGACCAGATCCCTGCTGGCTGAAAGAGCAGCAGGACCATGGACAGGTCACTGCAGGCAGGCTGAGCCAAAGGAGGTGAGCCTGAATCTAGCCAGACCAGGCAAGGGTACAGTCATGGGCTCAGCTGGTGTGGTTGAAGACTGAGCCCAAAGAGGGCAACCGAAAGGACACTGAGAATACCGAGATGGGCCCCTGTTGGGCTGTTAAAGAAGGCAGTGCCTCCAGTGCCAGAAGCTTTGGCGATATGGCCCCATACCAGGTCCATGACAAAAATCTAGAGATTTGATACCCCCAGAAGGGAGGGACAAAATGTGACCCAGAAGGCTGAGACACTGAAGACCTGCCAAACAACCATCAACTGAGAGTGGTGAGACACAAGCAAGCAGGTGCCACCCTGTTGCAAGAACTGAAAGAAAAGCAGGCTCACACCTGGCCAGAAAGGGGGCATCCATGCCAGGTGGGTGCCAGCACCATTACACCTGGGTTCATTTGATATGGAGCAGGAATTTGAACATAGTTGTCTCTCATTGCAGGTGAGGGCCCTAACTACTGGGCTGAAGATTATAAAAAGGTGGTGGAGATGGCAACGCCACTCTTCCATTTTTGTACTCTGGGCATTGTCACTGTGCCTCAGTGGGTCACAACTGAGAACACAAAATTCAAGATAAGTTGCTGAGAAATAGGGCGTGTCATGGTATAATTCCCCACTCTGAACCTTAGCATCCAAAAGATGCGGTACCAGCATGAATTCTTTTAAGCTCAATTACCAGCTTAGTACTTGTAATGCTGCCACCAACCAGGAATTCCAGTGCCTGGTACACTCTGGCCCCCCCAAAACCTTGCCCGGGGACCCGCAAGACCCAGACCCTCTGGATCTTAACACAAGGAAAGTAAACCCTTTCCCTCGCCGTTGCCTCTCCCAGGCTTCCCCTCCCTGGGTTACCCTGGAAGATCACTGTGATTCAAACTCCTTGAATCTTAAAACAGAAAGGAAAATCCACCTTCCTCCCCTCCTTCTCTCTCCCTGAGAGAGAAAGTAATCCTAACACAGAGAAATTAACCTTTCTCTCCCGCTTCCCTCCTTTCTCCCCACCAATTCCCTGGTGAATCCAGACCCAGTCCCTTGGGGTCTCACCAGAATAAAAAAACAATTAGGTTCTTAAACAAGAAAAGCTTTTAATTTAAAGAAAGAAAATACAGTAAAAATTCTTTGTAAATTTAAGATGGAATATGTTACAGGGTCTTTCAGCTATAGACACTGGGAATACCCTCCCAGCCTAAGTATAGAAGTACAAATAAAAATCCTTTCAGCAAAATACACATTTGAACATAAGCCTAACTCGCTTTATCTACCTAGTACTCACTATTCTGAACTTATAAGAGCCTGTATCGGAGAGATTGGAGAGAAATCTGGTTGCACATCTGGTCCCTTTGAGCCCCCCAGCGAGAACAACAACCAAAAACTAACAGCACACACAAAAACTTCCCTCCCTCAAGATTTGAAAGTATCCTGTCCTCTGATTGGTCCTCTGGTCAGGTAACAGCCAGGCTCACTGAACTTAACCCTTTACAGGCAAAAGAGACATGAAATACTTCTGTTCTATTAACCCTTGACTATCTGTTTATGACAGGGCATACATCCCAAATCATTGAAAGATCCTCAATCCCTTGATTAAAATGCTCCCATTAGTATAAATTCATAATTCAGAGATCAGAGCAGGAAAAAAGCAAAATGGAGATGTTTCCAGGACCTTTTATAGCTTTTAACATGTGGAGGGAAACCCATTGTTTCAAACAAAGCCTTCAGCACAGCTCATGGAAAAATACAGATACAAGATGGAGTTTAGTGTCACATGCCCTTGCATACTCCATTGAGTCATAGCAGAGGCTATCACCCATACTCTAGCTAGAACATTCACAGGAAAGTCCATTAGATGTAGATAGGCATCTTTCATGGTCCATTGTGAGTTAAGTGTTCCTTGATGGGCCATTCAATTTGAGTAGTCCCTTTACAATGTGCTGGCTAAATACTTGGGGGTGTTACCACAGGAACAAACATTTGAAATACAGGTACATAGTTAATATTTATAACTTCAAATACAAAAATGATACATGCATACAAATAGGATAATCATATTCAGTAAATCATAACTTTTTCATAGACACCTTATTTGATGTACTTTGCACAAGATTTGTTGCAATTATATAACAGTGATAGCAACAATGATCTACGTGGTCATATTTTAATCAGATAACATCACAGGCATGCCTACCATTTCAGGCCCTGTAGATGAGATAGTCACTGCAGTGCATAACTTGAGGATCCCATTGAGGCTTACACATTAGATGAGTGCACAGGGATCAGAACTTATCTGTGTATGCCTAGCATCGGAAATGTAGGTGCCTACAGGACTCCAGCAAAAACCTAGGTGCCTAAGGAATTCAAGTGCCTACAGGGTTAGATGGCAGCTGAATTGGGGGTTTTAAGGATCAATATATGGGATTTGGGCTCCTTTATCCCTTTGTGGAAGTAGCACAATTGCCTTTTTTTAGTGTCATCCCAAACTTTTGAAAACCGGAGTGGGGCAAAGCATTCAACGTAAGATTTCTCACCCATCCCTTAGCATCCTGCTAAGTCCTGACATTTTTATAACCTCAAAGAAGTGCTTGCAAGTTGTCTCCCTAATTTGGTTTATCTGTCTTGTCTTTTTAGACTGTAAGTAGGGCTAGTCAGAAATTATCAACAATTTTCCAAACTCATCCAGTTTGACGGTATTGACTCACCAACAAACCCAGTTCATAGTTGTACAAACCTTCCATCAGATCTGCATTGAGTGGAAGAAAGTGAGAAGTTCTGCCAAAGACTTCAGCTTGATCCAGTGACTACTAGGGTGAGATTCATCTGCATGGTATCTTGGCCACACTTTAATGGGAAGATGCCCATTTATTGTTGTCAAGGTTCCTTCCCCACTCTGAACTTTAGGGTACAGATGTGGCGACCTGCATGGACACTTCTAAGCTTAATTACTAGCTTATATCTGGTATCGCTGCCACCATTCAGAATTTTCAGTGTCTGGTTCATTCCCTTTCCCCTCAAAACCTTCCCTTCCCTGGGTAGCCTTGGGAGACTCCTTCACCAATTCCCTGGTGAGTCCAGATCCAGTCCCTTGGATCTTAAAACAAGGAGAAATTAACCATCCCCCTCTCCTTTCTCCCACCAACTCCTAGTGGATCCAGATCCAACCTCCTTGGATCTAAAAACAAGGTAAAAATCAATCAGGTATTAAGAAAAAGGCTTTTAATTAAAGAAAAGAAAGGTAAAAGAAAACCCTCTGGGAGAGATTAGCATACCAGCTACTCTCACAGACAACAGATTCAAAACACAGAGGATGTTCCCCTGGTCACAAATTTAGTTACACAAAAAAATACCCAATTTGATTCTACCTCTAATTGCATAAGATAATTTACAAAGAAATAAACATAAACCTATTTATTCCTTTCTAAAACTTACTACTCTGATAAGAGGCTGGTTCCTTGATCTTTTTCACTCTGGCTGAAACTGAAACTCTAAACAAAGGAAAAACTTCCCTCCTTCCTTTTGAAACATCTTGTTCCCCCATTGGTTCCTTTGGTCAGGTGTTAGCTAGGCTAGGTGAACTTTTTAACCCTTTACAGGTAAAAGAGGCATTAACCCTTAACAATCTGTTTATGACAATTGTGTTTTTAGTTTGAAGTATAGCTTTCCTGAGACAAAAGCATGTAAAATTCACAATTGCTTATTCAGTTCTGCTCACTGTCTGTGTTTAGCATTCATTCTTGCTTACTGCAGTAACAAAGAACACTTTTTGTTTTCTTCAGCTTTGCACAGTGGCCAAGAATTTTTGAATTTCAAATAGCTACACCTGTGCAAACCCACTGATATCAATTGATATGCTTAGGTGACAATAGGGGAACAATTTCAAGACAATGGAGTTGCTGGTTTGGCATTATGAGAATGATATAACACACATTAAGAAAGAACCCATATTTCTTAACTGACTGTTAGAAAATATTCTGTTAGTTGTGAACTTTGCATGTGTGATCTGGAAATCACTGAGACACACACATGAAGCCTCCCTGGTACTATTTTTACACTCCCTTCTCAGAACAGAATAACACTTTAAAACTGCAGCTTCCCTTTCAATACAGACATAGGCTGAGCAATTGTTAACTTGTCAGCATAGCAACATCTGTCACTATACTTGGAAAACACCTAAAATTTTGTTTCTCCTGGAGGTTTGAGACAAAATGTTTTACTTATCTGCACTGTTCCTTTATTCTTAACTTTCTGTTTAAGGAATATATTAAGAAGTAAAAGTTGCTGCACAAAGTTGTCAGACTCCCTCTCATATAGAGACCGCAACTAGAAACAGGCACCTAGAAACTAAAAGCAGGCACTGAGGCAGTCAGTGGAGACAGGATAGATGCTGGAGAAGGAAGCAATGATGTATTTATTTCTTGCTTTTGGTTCAATTGACATCTTGGGTCAGATCCTCAATTGGTGAAAAGTGGTGTAGCTCCAATGAAGTTGAAAGAATCCACATTAATTTTATGCCAGCTGAGGCTCTGTGCACTGAACGAGGCAGGGATCTTGTGGGGTGGGGGTGTGGAGAAATAGAATGTGATAATGTATTTAAAGTATGTCATAATGCTCAGACACAGGGGGGCTGAACTAAGGTGGACAAGGGCAACGGCAACCTTTAATTCTGGCTTTTCTAAACTTTTGACTTTTCAACCTTCATGTCTTTTTAATGTAGTTTTTTGGGAGTGTAAATAGATAAAAGTTGTGACATTTTAAAAATATATTATGGGATGCTTATGGGATATATATTTGATGTTCACTAAGGGCTAGATTTTAATTTAATTTAAATTTGAAGTTAATAGCACTGTGCTGGATTTGTGCTGGCTTAGCTAAGAGCAAATTCTGGCCCTAAATCTGCTAAAATAGTGTGGGCCTCAGCTGATGTAAATTGGCATCACTACTTTGACCGCAATAGAACTATTCTGATTCAGACCTGCTGAGTGTCCAGTACTATGTTTCATTGTTAATTTTCTCCCTGAAAGACTAAATTCCTGTTTGTTTGAATTTTTCTTTACCCTTATGACTGAGTGATATATTTTTATCAGCCACCTGCATCCCCCTCACTCCATTCTGAGGCAAAAATGAAGGAATAAGAAAGTCCAATTTGAATTAAATCAGCTCACAGGGTTGTTTGATGCAGTCGATTCCATTTCAACAGCTGCCTCTATCTACCTCACCCACACGAAAGAAACAGCTTCTTCTGGAGACCTGAACATGTACATTTGGTAGCTAAAATTCAATTTAAGTCTGGTCACTCACAAGATTCTTGGCACCAGTCCCAGGCCTTGCCATTGACTTTCAACCTCCTCATGCCCTCCCTGTTTCTAAGAGGGCTGTGCACTGTGTGACAACTTCAGTGAAGTCCAACTTTTGGTGGGCTGTTGCTCTGGGCAGAAAAATGTGTTGGGCACATAAACCACCAGCATCACTCTTGAGTGCTAATTGTATTGAGTCTTTTCATTTAGGAGCCTTCACACACACATAATCTGCAACACACACACCAGAGAAGCAAATCTACCAGCCACTTCCTGAAACTTATCTGTGTCTTGAGAAGTAGTGTTCACTGCTTCCTGAATTCTCAGCAGCCAGAGATTGCTAGCTTTTTCCCTCTTTTCTACTGTGTTTGAAATCCCTTACCGACTTTAGAGACCAATTGTGGAGCTCTTACTCACTTCAGTCATGTTGGCCATAAGTGCTCATTGATGTGATTAAAAGATTGTAACTGTAAGCTTTTAAATAGCACAAGATGAAATGGCCCTCACCGTGCGTTCCATGGTTCAGCTCCCTCACTTCATTGCCTTTTGTTTGCAGGTTTCTTCATGCTTTCTGTTCCTAGTGACCTCTGACCTGAATCTTCACTTGGGTGCATTCAATGAATTTAGGCTTCTTTTTTTTTTAAAGTTGCAGGCTTTCCTAACTCCAATAGACTGACCCCTTGCATCATTAATAAACGCCAATGTTGTTGTGTTCTTCTAATACGTGACATATCTCTCTCTCACACACACACACGAAACAAAAAGATGCTCCCATAACAACAGGACCGTTCCTTGTCTTTGGGCTCAGCTTGATTTTTTTCATGTAACCAAAGGAAACACCAAATCAAATGCTGACCCAAAAACCTCAATGAAACAAAAAAACTCATTGTGTTATCTAGAGACTTATTTATCTGTCCCTATCTTGTCTTTTCCTGCAGAAGATTCCAGACAATAGTGTTATGGCACCACTTAGCAGAAAACAAGCAGTCATTGACTAGAGCAATACATTAACCTGATTTGTTAATAGAAGGGCCAGACTCAACAGTAAAAAGTGACTTCTTGGACTGAGGGAGATGAATGAACCACACTGGAAATCTGGTGCTTGTCTCATGCTTTACCAGTGTGCTGCTAAATGTCCATAGAAGTGGGAGGGAAATTTAACTAAAAAACTTTTCCAGACTACTTTGTAAGTAAGCTCCTACATTTTCTCACTTCATCTTCTGCATGATGGGACAAATGACAAGGGAAAACTATTCTCCAGTAATTCATTTGGTCAGAATCCTTTATCTTCTCTTATCCTTCATCCTACATTTTATTTGTGTTATGGGCAATCTATCTGGTTGGAAGCTGACCGTTTTAAGTCTAAATGGAGGCTTAGGGTGTGGAGTCTGATCTTATATTGACATTTCACAATCCTTTGCTTCCTTACCTCCTGATAGATGGTGCCATTTTATCTGGAATCTTAGCAGGATGGGAAAAGAGATGGAATTCTGACAAGCTGACATAGAGATGATTAACTTTCCCTTTAACTTTTGCACCCAGAAAGAAAAGAAAGTAGTTCTGTGTGTGCATGCATGTGTGTATGCAGGTGTCAAATGGGAGCAATCAAAATAAACTAAAATGAAATAAAATGACCCAACCTTTCAGTTCTTCCATTGTATAGCTATGGCCTTAAAAGTCAATAGCTTAAAATGATGGATGAATCGGTTTAGCTAAAGCAACAATTTGTCGCAGTCATCTTTCCCCAAACGTTTTGACTCATTTTTGAGTTTCAAAAACATTCAATAAATTATATTCATCTTCTTCCATTCTGGCCAGCTTTGAAAAAGGAAGTGTGGTTAACTCTAGTCTCTCTGTATTTCTGGTTTGGCTGAAAGCTTGTTTTCCTCAGGCATTCATCAATAATTTACTTCAAAGTTGGTCCGCCAGTTTCTTTAGGCATATTAGATCATCCTCCCAACAAAAACTATTCTGAAATAACGTTAACAGGTATATGTCATGTGAATGCACAAGAATTTATGCAAGTTATTCAGGTAAAATGTCTCTCATCATGCTGGCAAAAGCCTATAAAAAAGTCTTAAAATCTCACAAGTTCTAAAGGGGATTTCCCTGTTGTTGAATAACACTGTGTTCCTTTAAAATCATATCCCTCCTCTGAATCTGGGAGAGTGAAGATTTGAATCCACATTTCCTGCCTCCCATGTTGAGCACCTTAATCATGCATCCATAAAATCATTTTGACTTTCTTTGGCTCAGCGAATAGTTTAGTTATATAAAGTGGAACAGCTTCATCAGGAGAAACTGAGAGAGCAACCACCCCCATGCTCTTTCCTGAATAGCCTATAGCTTTGTGATTAGGCTGCTCACCGAGAAGGGTAATGACTTGAGTTAAGCCCTTGCTCCAAAGTGGGATTCAAACGTGGGTCTCCCACATCCCAGGCAACTGCCCTAACCACTGGGCTATAAAATTATAAGGGGGACAGGTTTACACACACAGCTTTCTGAAGCTGACAGGACTTGCTGACATTCCAAGGTGTTAGTGCCGTTATACAAGGCACTGGTGAGACCTCATCTGGAATCCTGTGTGCAGTTCTGGTCTCCCATGTTTAAGAAGGATGAATTCAGACTGGAAAAGGTACAGAGAAGGGCTACTAGGATGATCTGAGGAATGGAAAACCTGTCTTATGAAAGGAGACTCAGAGCTTGGCTTGTTTAGCCTAACCAAAAGAAGGTTGAGGGGGGTTATGATTGCTCTTTATAAATATATCAGAGGGATAAATATTAGGGAGAGAGAGGAATTATTTAAGTTTAGTACCAATGTGGACACAAGAACAAATTGATATAAACTGGACATTAGGAAGTTTAGACTTGAAATTAGACCAAAGTTTCTAACCATTAGAGGAGTGAAGTTCTGGAACAGCCTTCCAAGGGGAGTAGTAGGGGCAAAAGACATATCTGGCTTTAAGACTAAGCTTGATAAGTTTATGGAGGGGATGGTATGATGGGATAGCCTAATTTTGGCTATTAATATGGCAATTGATCTTTGATTATCAGCAGGTAAGTATGCCCAGTGGTCTATGATGGGATGTTAGATGAGATGGGATCTGAGTTACTACAGAGAATTCTTTCCTGGGTGCTGGCTGGTGAGTCTTGCCCACATGCTCAGGGTTTAACTGATCGCCATATTTGGGGTCGGGAAGGAATTTTCCTCCAGGGCAGATAGGCAGAGGCCCTGGAGGTTTTTTGCCTTCCTCTGCAGCATGGGGCATGGGTCACTTGCTGGAGGATTTTCTGCAGCTTGAGGTCTTCAAACCACAATTTGAGGACTTCAATAACTCAGACATAGGTTAGAGCTTTGTTATTGAAGTGGATGGGTGAGTTTCTGTGGCCTTCATTGTGCAGGAGGTCAGACTAGATGATCATAATGATCCCTTTTGGCCTTAAAGTCTATAAGTCTCGGATATTCTGATAATAGAAAATAGTAAGGTGATAAGTAACAGTCAGCATGGATTTTTCAAGAACAAATCACATCAAACCAACCTGATAGCTTTCTTTGCCAGGGTAACAAGCCTTGTGGATAAGGGGGAACTGATAAATTTGTTATGCCATGACTTTAGTAAGGCTTTTGATACTGTCTCGCGTGACCTTCTCATACACAAACTAGGGAAACACAGACTAGATGGAGCTACTATAAGGTGATTGAATAACTGGTTGGAAAACTATTCTCAGAGAGTAGCTTTCAGTGGCTCACAATCAAGCTGGAAGGGCATGTCTAGTGAGGTTCAGAAGGGACCTGGTCTGGGTCCAATTCTCTTGAATATCTTCATCAATGATTTTGATAATAGCATAGAGAGTACACTTAGGGTACGTCTACACTATGGGATAATTCCAATTTAACATAAACCGGTTTTATAAAACAGATAGTATGAAGTCGATTGCATGCGGCCACACTAGGCACATTAATTCGGTGGTGTGCATCCATGGTCCTAGGCTACCATCGATTTCCGGAGCGTTGCACTGTGGGTAGCTATCCCGTAGCTATCCCATAGTTCCCACAGTCTCCCCCCGCCCCTTGGAATTCTGGGTTGAGAGCCCAGTGCCTGATGGGCAAAAATCATTGTCGCAGGTGGTTCTGGGTACAGCCTCACCCCTCCCTAAGTGAAAGCAGCAGACAAGCCTTGTGGATAAGGGGCAACTGATAAATTTGTTATGCCATGACTTTAGTAAGGCTTTTGATACAGACCGTTTCATGCCTTTTTTCCTGGGTGAACTATGCAGGCGCCATAGCACAGCAAGCATGGACCCCGCTGAGATCAACACTGCGATCGTGAATGTTGTAAACACCTCGCGCATTCTCGTGCAGTCTATGGTGAATCATGAACTACAAAGCCAGGCGAGGAGGAGGCGGTGGCTATGGCAGCGCGGTGATGAGAGTGATGAGGACATGGACACTGAATTCTCTCAAACCGTGGGCCCCTGCGATTTGAAGCTCCTGGTGGTAATGGGGCAGGTTCTACTCATTGAACGCCGATTTTGGGCCCGGGAAACAAGCACAGACTGGTGGGACCACATAGTTTTGCAGGTGTGGGACGATTCACAGTGGCTGCAAAACTTTCGCATGAGTAAGAGCACTTTCATGGAACTTTGTGACTTGCTTTCCCCTGCCCTGAAATGCCATAATACCAAGATGAGAGCAGCCCTCACAGTTGAGAAGTGAGTGGCATTAGCCCTGTGGAAGCTTGCAACGCCAGACAGCTACCGGTCAGTCGGGAATCAATTTGGAGTGGGAAAATCTACTGTGGGGGCTGCTGTGATGCAAGTAGCCAAAGCAATCACTAAGCTGCTGCTACAAAAGGTTGTGACTCTAGGAAACGTGCAGGCCATAGTGGATGGCTTTGCTGCAATGGGATTCCCTAACTGTGGGAGGGCGATAGATGGAACCCATATCCCTATTTTGGCACAGGTGCACCAGGCCACCCAGTACGTAAACTGCAAGGGGTAGTTTTCAATGGTGCTGCAAGCACTGGTGGATCACAAGGGACGTTTTACCAACATCCACGTGGGATGGCCAGGAAGGGTTCATGACTCTCGCGTCCTCAGAAGCACTGCTCTGTTTAAAATGTTGCAGCAAGGGACTTACTTCCCAGACCAGAAAATAATGTTGAAATGCCTGTAGTTATCCTGGGGGACCCAGCCTACCCCTTGATGCCATGGCTCATGAAGCCATACACGGGCAGCCTGGACAGTGGTCAGGAGCTGTTCAACTACAGGCTGAGCAAGTTCAGAATGGTGGTAGAATGTGCATTTGGCCGTTTAAAGGCGCGCTGGCGCACATTACTCACTCGCTCAGACCTCAGCCAAACCAATGTCCCCTTTGTTATTGCTGCTTGCTGTGTGCTCCACAGTCTCTGTGAGAGTAAGGGGAAGACCTTTATGATGGGGTGGGAGGCTGAGGCAAATCACCTGGCTGCTGATTAAGTGCAGCCAGACACCAGGGCGATCAGAAGAGAACACCGGGAAGCAGTGCGCATCAGAGAAGCTTTGAAAATGAGTTTCATCACAGGCCAGGGTACGGTGTGACTGCTGTGTTTATTTCCCCTTGATGAACCCCGCCCCCTTGATTGACTCGTTCCTTGTAAGCAACCCTCCCTCCCCCTTCGATTACAGCTTGCTTAAGGAAATAAAGTCACTATCGTTTAAAAATCATGCATTCTTTATTAAAAAGGTTATTATAAAAAGAGGGAGAGAACTGACAAGGTAGTCCAGGTGCGGTTTGGGAGGAGGATAGGAGGGAAGGAAAAGGCCACTAAAATCATTTCAGTGTAATGACAGCCTTTTGGTTGGGCTGTCCATGGGGGTGGAGTGGGTGGGTGCAAAAAGCCTTCCCCCACGTGTTCTTACATGTCTGGGTGAGGAAGATATGGAACATGGTGACTACTGAGGGTGGTGACACAGGGGCTGCAGCGGCACTCTGTGACCTCGCTGCTCTTCCTGAAGCTCCACCAGACGTCGGAGGATGTCAGTTTGATCACGCAGCAGCCCCAGCGTTTCATCCCGCCACCGCTGATCTTCCTACCTACATCTCTCATCTCGAGCGTCCCTCCTGTCCTCACGTTCACTGGCATCTTTCCTGTAATGTGATACCACATGCTTCCACTGATTCAGATGAGCTCTTTCATTGCAGGTTACTTCCATGATTTCCGAGAACATTTTGTCTCAAGTCCTCTTCTTCCTCCCCCTTATCTGAGCTAGCCTTTGGGATGGAGTAGGGAGGCTTGAAAAATGTGCAGCTGCATGAGGGAGGGAAAAAAGGGAGAGAAGTATTTAAACAGATACATTTTACAGAACAATGGTTATACTCTTTCACAGTGAACAACACTATTCACCTTACACAGCACAAGTGATTCCACTAGAAGGTCGCATTTTGCATCTTAATTTTGAGTGCCTGGGCTCTGGTGTTAGAGATCTCACAGACGCAGGTCCGGGCATCAGAATTCAGCTTGCATGCGGCCATGGTAAGCCATTGTCTTTCGGCTTCTGCAGCCTTCACTTCCATTTGCAGAAGCCACCCCCACCCCCCTCCAGTTATCTAGGATGATAGCTTTACCCCCCCCCTCCCCCCACTGCATGGCTGGTATCATGGAATATCACTGCTAATCACCCCTCTTCCCCCCCACCAAGTGGCTGGTAGCTGGGAAGATTCCTGCTAGCCAAAGGCGAGAAAGCTCAATGCTATCCTTCCTCCCCTCCCCCTGCTTGGCTACATGCAAGGAAGGATTTCTTGTAAGCAACAGGCAAACACCCCTGTAGGAAAAAGGCCATCTCTGTCCCCTTAATTAAATTCCTGAATTTCAACCAGGTTACCATGAACGATATCACTCTGCTGAGGATAACAGAGTGAGATAAAGAACGGATGTTTCTTGAATGCCAGCAATCACCAGGATCATACGCAGCTATGCTTTGTCATGCAATGATACCCGATTACTTGCTACATGCATGGCGTGGTAAAGTGTCCTACCATGGTGGACGGAACAAGGCTGCCTTGCCCAAAAACCTTCTGCAAAGGCTTTTGGAGTACCTCCAGGAGTGCTTCATGGAGATGTCCCTGGAGAATTTCCGCTCCATCCCCAGACATGTTAACAAACTTTTCCAGTAACTTTACTGCCTGCGAATGCATCCCAAGCCCTCAGGGCAAATCAATTACTAAAAAAAGCTTGCTTTTAAAACCATGTTTTATATTTACAAAGGTAAACTCACCAGAGGTCGCTTCCATGGCTTCACTGTGTGGGCTAGTGGGTTGGGAGGGCTGGGACGGTAATTCCGTCTGGGTCAGAAAAAGATCCTGGTTGTTGGGGCTGACAGAGTGCTGTGTGCCCTCTGCAAGCTTGTCCTCCTCTTCCTCCTCCTCACGTTCCCCATCCGCATAATCCTCAGGCATGGCTGAGATTACAACCCCCACCACGGAATCCAAGGACGGGGGGGGGGGGGTTGTGGTGGCACAGCCCCCTAAAATTGCATGCAGCTCAGCGTAGAAGCAGCATGTTTTCGGCCCTGCCCTAGACCTTCCGTTTGCTTCTTTGGTTTTCTGGTAGGCTTGTCTGAGCTCCTTCACTTTCACTCTGCAATGCACTGAGTCCCTGGTGTGGCCTTTCTCCATCATGGCCTTGGAAATTTTTTTCAAATATTTTTTCATTTTGTCTTTTGGAACGGAGTTCTGTTAGCACTGAATCCTCTCCCCATACAGTGATCAGATCCAGTACCTCCCGTGTGGTCCATGCTGGAGCTCTTTTTCGATTCTCAGGAGACTGCATTGTTACCTGTGCTGATGAGCTCTGCGTGGTCACCTGTGATGGTGAGTGCTCCACGCTAGCCAAACAGGAAATGAAATTCAAAAGTTCGCGGGGCTCTTCCTGTCTACCAGGCCATTGCATCCGAGTTCAGATACCTGTCCAGAGCTGTCAGTGGTGCACTGTGGGATACGGCCCGGAGGCCAATACCATCGATTTGCGGCCACACTAACCCTAATCCGATATGATAATACCGATTTTAGCGCTACTCCTCTCGTTGAGGAGGAGTACAGAAACCAATTTAAAGAGCCCTTTATATCGATTTAAAGGGCCTCGTAGTGTGGACGAGTGCAGCGTTAAATCGGTTTAATGCTGCTAAAATTGATATAAACACGTAGTGTAGACCAGGCCTTAGAAAGCTTGTGGGTGACACCAACCTTGTAGGGGTTGCAAGTACTTTGGTGAACAGTCGGGGCGGCTCCAGGCACCAGCACGCCAAGCATGTGCTTGGGACGGCTAGCCATGGGAGAAGCTCTGCCGCTCGCCATGAGGGCGGTGGGCAGGTTGCCTTTGGCTGCATGCCTGCGGAGGGTCCACTGGTCCCGCAGCTTCGGTGGACCTCCCGCAGGCGTGCCGCCAAATCTGCAGGACTGGGGACCTCCCACAGGCAAGCCGCCGAAGGCAGCCTGCTTGATGTGCTTGGGGCAGCAAAATACCTAGAGCCGCCCCTGTGAATATGATTAAAATTCAAAATTATCTGGACAAACTGGAAAAATGGTCTGAAGTAAATAGGATGAAATTCAATATGGATAAAAAATGCAGAATATTCTACTTAGGAAGGAACAATCAATTTCACATATACAAAATGGGAAATGACTGCTTATGAAGAAGTACTACAGAAAGGGATCTGGAGATCATAGTGGATCAAAAGCTAAATATGTGTCAACAGCTTAACCCTATTGCGAGCAAAAAAAATAAATAAATAGAAGCAAACATCGTTCTGGGATGCATTAGTAGAAGTGTTGTAAGCAAGACACGAGAAGTAATTCTTCTGCTCTACTCTGCACTGATTAGACCTCAACTGGAGTATTGTGTCCAGTTCTGGGCACTACATTTCAGGAGAAAGTCCAGAAAAGAGCAACAGAAATTATTAAAATCTAGGAAACATGACCTGTGAGGGAAGGTTTCCATAAAAAATGGGTTACTTTAGTCTGAAGAGAAGACTGAGAGGGGATATAACAGTTAGGAGGAGGAGGGAGAAAAAATGTTCTCCTTAACCTCTTAGGTTAGGACAAGAAGCAATGGGCTTAAATTGCAGCAAGAGAGGTTTAGGTTGGACATTAGCTCTCAGCGTGATTTAGCACTGGAAGAAATTGCCTAGGAAGGTTGTGGAGTCTCCATCACTGGAGATTTTTCAGAGCAGGTTAGACAAACACCTTCCAGAGATGGTCTAGATAATACTTAGTCCTGTCATCAGTGCAGGGGACTGGACTAGATGGTCTCTCGAGGTCCCTTCCAGGCCTATGATTCTGTGGTATTTTGGTTTTTTGGCTGAGCCAAAATATATATATCAGTAATTCACCCTGCTTTACCCTGGGGGTGGTCAATGTTTCCTGGGAATTGTCTGGCTTTTAGGATTTTCTTGTCAAATATCAGTGTTATAGGCTGCAGTTTTTGTGTAGAAGTGAAGAGGCAAGGCATGAATCTGGAGGTTGGTGGATGTGAATGAAGTAATGTGCAGACAGCAAAATCCATTATTGTAGGCTTCATGAGATGGCTGAAGGGTTAAGGAAGGATTCTCTAACTTTGCTAAGACTTTGTTGGAATATTTGCCTATTATTATTTCCACTGTAGTAGTGCCCAAAGATCTCAGCTGAGATCAGGCAGTGTACCAACACATAGAAAGGGACAGTCTTGCCCAGAACTTGCGGTCCACTTGGTCAAGACAGGGTGGGAGAGGAAACAGAGGCTAAATGATTTGGCCCAGGGTCACACAATGGATTGTAGAGGAATAGAACCCACTCTCCGGACAAGTATCCTATCCATTTGACCACACTGCCTCTCATAGCAACCTCTTGAACAACTATAATTGTTTTAGGGTTTTGCTGAGATTTTTGTTGATTTTTTTTGTCTTGTTGGTTGGTTGATTGGGTTTTTCTGGGTTCAGGGGAGAGATTACATGTCTGTTTTCAGATGAGGGATGTTTGTGTGTGCTGAGAGAGGGACACTTGCAAGCGTCCTATTCAGAGACCTTTTGTAGCATTTCTGTCCAGAGAAATATATTTATGCTGCAGTTCTAAGCCTCTTTTTAGTAGTTTTATAATTTTATTGCTCACAGATTCTTAACTATGGCATTGTCAACTGCAGCACAATGAAACTGCACATAAAGACCAGATTTTGCTACAATTATAACTGTCTTCAAATTGTTCTGAAATTTACCAGCGGTAAATATTGTACTATTGAGCTGTCTGTGATTAAAGAGATTATTATTATTATTATTTATTATTATTGAATAGACTAGACCATCTACCTTAAACTTTGAGTTTCCCAAAAATATAATGAGGAGTCTTTGACTTTTTTTGCCCAGTTCAGATCCATAATGCAGTCTGCAGGACTGAAGTGAATGGGGCTATCTTTGTAAGGCAACAATGGGGGACAAAGTGTCTTTCGTCATTATGGGAATTTATGTATTGCCACATAGGAAGGAATCCAGGGTTTTTGATGGATAGGATTTCTTTGTTTGGATAGAGCTACTTGATTTATTGTCTTTAAAGGTCCTACCCATTTTCTGAGCTCAGTCAGGGATTCTAATAGCTTACCTTCCAAAATCTAAGTTATATCTGAAAGAATGCTGGAGCTGCTCACAGATGCAAAACAGAACCATTATACTTTAAAGAGGTACAAAGGCTGTAACGCAATTGAGGCTGTCATGGGAAACATCCTTCATCTTATCTGAAGCTTTGTTAATTCAGAAAATGTTTATCTGAGAATATCCTCAAATTCTTGAAACACTGAATCACCAGAGATAAGTCGCATAATTTTTGGCTTGGGGGGTTATTGGGTTTCTTGTCTGGGGGGGTTTTACATAGAGTCCGGTATGTTGATTTTACTCTAGTGAAGTAAGTTAAAGTATAAGGTTGTCTGGTTTCCATTTTGTTGTGCTTACTATTTCTGCTGGCTTTCTTGCCTCAGGAAACCTTGCTGAGGCTCATCAAATCAGCAGATGCCTCTTTAGAAAATTACCTGCGTGAACATTTGGGAAAAACTATCATATAGGGATACAGGATACTGATACTGCTGTAAATAATTCTAGTAAAAAAAGGCCACTTGCAATCTGTTCTGATACCCTCTGAGGAGCCAAGAAAAGCATGCTCCATTATCATCCGGAATGTACTTTCCCTAGCTGCTGAGATGAACCAAATATGAGTGGGAAAACTGAGGATGCATGGCATTACAAACCAGGGTCAGTGGAATGCACCACGCACTTGGGCGCATGAATCCTTTAAGAGTGCACTCTAACATAGACTATTTAGGTATTACTTGGTGCATATCCCTAAAATTAATAGTCCCCCATTTCTAATGATGAAACAGATGGCAGCATTGTTCCTGGACTTACTACTTTTTTTTCTTCTCTTTTTTTCCCCCTCTTAAGACATTGTCACTGACAATCACAGTCCCCAGCTTTTCGCCAAGTTTTCCTTGTCTAATTCTCAGCTATCCAAGCAGATATGATGCTTTGTCTTCCCCATCATTCTATCCTCAATCCTAGTGAAGCTGCTGTCATTGGAGCACTTTACTTTTTCGTATCAAGGCAGGCATGAAACTTCCAGTGTAGTGGATGCTCAGGCAGCTGCATGGGTCAGTAGACAGATGGAGGGGGAGAGCTTGGGAAAGCTAAACAGTTTGCATCCTCCTCTAAAAAACAGCAAACCAAAGGGCCAGGGATCTGCAGTCTGGTGATTTGACAGTGCAATGCCCTTTAGCTGTTTGACTGGATTTACAAGTTATCTGTTTAACTGACAGACACTTTAGCTAGTGCCCTGCTCTAGTTTTTCTTTTGAAAAATCTGAGGTCCTACTTAAAAATTTAGATCTAACTGGGCAACATAAACCATATTTTTCTTACAGATAGGAAATGCTCTGTCTGATTCCTATTTTTCTTCTGCAGAGATCCTGATGAATTCACAATATTGAACAGAAACAAATATCATTTGCAGAGGCTGCCAGTGAACAGCCTAGGAAGTAAATCAGAGAACAGAGCTTTATTTTGTGTGCAAACTGTACATCCAGTCCTACAGCCCCTCAGTCCAATACATTTTTCCTTCTTCTTTTCTTTTTTGCAATTAGTCATTCTTCTGGGTATAAATTGAACAGCAGCTTCCACAGAAGCCATTGAAGTGAGGCAGTAACAGAGTGAATATAGAATTGTAAGAGAAAGGCATTTGACTGGGAGTTCAGTGAGTAAATAATTGAGAGTATTTTTGGTAACATGACTTTAAAAGTGATATTTCTAGAAACCATGTATTTGTAACTGTTTTGAGTTCATACTCATTTGGGCTGGAACAGTAGTGGCCAATCTTGGGGCTTGTCCACACAGCGAGTTAGTAAGTGGCAAATCAGAATGTGAATCTATAGTGCACTAGCTTGCCTCATGCTAACCAGCTGCCTGACCCTGCTACAGGACATTAGAAGTTGAAAATTGTGCTTTGGCATAGTATGCTGTAGCAAGCTGCACAGGGAGAGGTTGTGCATGGCAAGCTAGCATGCTTGATTCACATTCTGGCTTGCCACCCCCTAACTTGCTGTGGAGACAAGTTTTTGACAAATGTGCTGATAAATTATTATTTATAACATTTGAGGGTCATAACTGAAGTAGGAGAAGGGTCTGTCGTGGTTGGGGGCAGGAGGTAGTGTGTGTTTGGAGGTTGTCAAAAATATAACTTTGATATACTAAGGCATCATGTCTCATGGCCCAGGGAGGTGATAGTCATTCTCTCTACATGGAACTAGTGATACCAGACTAGAGTATTACATGTACAGCATAAAGTTGGCAACAACTTGGAAGGAAATCATAGACTCTAAGAGATGGCGTGCTGGACTTACTAGGAGAGATGTTTTATTCTTTTACTGTATTGCTTGGCAACCCAATGACTAATTGGGACATACAGTAGCCAAGTACAAGTAACTGAAGGTTATAAACACTGTAGGATATGAAATGTTTGGGGCAAGCCAACAGGGTTTAATTGGCACGATGTGAAATTGAGCAAAAGACAACTGAAGCTGAATATCAAGAAAAACTTGAAACAAGAAGTTTTATTAGCTTGTGGAATGGTCTCCTTTAGGAAGTGATGGCTGGCCTATTCCTGGAGTCATTTAAAAGGAAACTTCACAGAGCACTCAAGAGTACTCAGTAGATAAAAGTCCCTGTAGAGGGAAGGACAGAATGACTTACTAGGTTTTTTCCTAGCTCCAATTTCTATGATTCTGTGAAGCGTGCCCTCTCTTTATGTAAAGCTTAGAGCAACATAGAGGCTTCAAGAATTCCGACATTTGACAGTAGTTACTGAAGCTAAAGGCATCCCCTGGAGATACTGACTGAATTTGATTGCCAAGACCCTCTGAGTATCTGCAGCTTTTCTCTACTTCTGAATTTGAATAGTCCCTAAGATCTGTTGACCAGGATGTTGGCAGACTGTGCTAAATATGCATAGCATAAAGCTGCTTTTACTAGACCTACCTTGCCTGTATAATCCCTAATTCTCAGCAGTGCAACTGTGCACAACAGAAGAGTCTGATAATTAATGACTGCAACCCCCTAGATATGCTACTGCCCTGAACACCCCAAGGCTACGGCACGTGCACTTTTAAAAGCTCAGCAGCTCTACTATGTAGAATGGGAAGAAAGTGGAAACCAACTGAGTGACATGAAGCTGAACAATCCCAATAGGCCTTTAAGACGGCATTTGAACAATAGCTACTGATCATGTTCCAGAATAGCAGCTGCAGACTCTGCACTTTCCTAAATATACTGCGGTTGTTAATGCATATGAGGATGTATAACAGTTACACTGGAAATATATTTTATTTTGTTACTGAATAAACTGATAGACCAAAGTTAGTCTTTGTGGAAAGCTTTTTAAACTCTCTACTGTATATTGGAAACAGCAGCATGAACAAGCAAGGCTGTAGCACAGCTGTAATACATATGTATAGGCATCATATATAGTCTAAATTATAGCCCTCAGAGAATATTACTGTCCTCTGGGCCCATGGATCACAAGAGATTTAGCAGACCTATTAAGCATGGATAATGAAGCAGGCTCTACACTCTGATGCTTGTAACTAGAAATCAATTTAACCCTTTGATATTTTTGTTCTCCTGCACTTTATGAGTTTCTCTGTGTGGCATGTGTTTTTTGCTTGTGAAAGAACTTTTCTGATGTTATGTACTAATATGTGTTTAAGCCACAGTATATGCCACAGCTTCTGGAAGATCAAACAAAAGTTTCATCTTTGTTTGAATAAGACTAATAGAATAGCACAGTGATAACAAAACTCACCACTTGTATCAGTGACATAATTTTCATGCCCATAATCCTGCACAGCATTATTTTTGTATGAGAAGCCACAGCGAGTGAATTCCCTTCTTTCTGGACATGGGTGTGAACAATTGCTATCATTGGTTTAAAGTTCCACAAGTCATTATGCCCTTCCACTATGGATTGTCCTTCATCTGATCAACAGTTGATTTTTAGCCAAAACTTCAATGATCACAGCAGAAAAAAAAACCTAATCTTTTGAACCCTGTGATGATTTGGGGAATCTATTTACAGTTTATCAATTCCGGTTGATATTCTAGAGTTATCTGAAATTGTGTATCATGGATTGCCTCTAAGTCAATGTCGAGAGGGGTTGTAGCACATCTCTGCCAGACCAAGATTAGTGGTTAGATCTTGAGTTGCCTATTTGGGTGGAAACACCTTGGAATAATGGGTTGGCTGAAGTTGGGAGAAGCTTGTTCCTCCATCTCTCTGCAGGGAGGGGGAGCAACCAACACCCCAGCAGCAAAGCAAAGCAACCAGTTGTTGGGAGTGGAACATATAAATCAGAGAGACACAAGAAGCTTTAGGCAGGAGAGGGGAAGGAACAGGTATGCTTTTGTAGCAACTGGGATCTGGTTTAACTATGGGACCAGCCAAGGCAAAAGGAAGCTACGTTCAGGCATGAGAGGGGGAGTCCATAATTCTGAAGAGAAATCATTTGAAGGAGGGCAAACCTGGACTCCTTGGAGGACCCTGCCCTAACTCCAATGACATCTCTAGAGTGATGAGAAAACTGAGGCAGGGAAAGGCATACAAGCGTGTTTATTTTATATAGATCTGTACATTCTACCTAAGCAAAGAATAACAGTGTTCCGAATCCTGTGCAAAGTCCCTCTGTTCACTTTCCCTGTCCTGTGCCTGTGAAGAGGCGAATTGTAAACCCAAAGTATCCACAAGAGAGAACTCCAAGGAACAGTGTGTTTAAGCTACAATGGAATCTGAGGGGTCAGCACTAGTCCCGAGGG
The DNA here is from genome assembly GCF_025201925.1 of Gopherus flavomarginatus. Classification (NCBI taxonomy): domain Eukaryota; kingdom Metazoa; phylum Chordata; order Testudines; family Testudinidae; genus Gopherus; species Gopherus flavomarginatus. The sequence goes on from NC_066617.1 coordinate 184,561,160, forward strand.
CTAGGCAATTGACTCCTTCCTGTGTGCAGTCTCAACTCTCAAGAAAAGGGTGCTAGACAGAAGAGCTACACTTCAAAAGTGTTTCTAGAGGGCTTGTCTACATCACAAAGTTGCAGCGCTGGTGAGGGGGTTACAGCGCTGCAACTTAGGAGGTGTACACATCTGCAGGGCATCACCAGCGCTGCAACTCCCTGTTTGCAGCGCTGGCCATACTCCCGTTTTGTCTCGGGTGTAGAGGATCCAGCGCTGGTGATCCAGCGCTGGTAATCAAGTGTAGACATTTACCAGCGCTTTTCTTGACCTCCGTGGAATAAGCAGGTATCCCAGCATACCTGAGGAAGCCTCTGGTAATCAAGCTGGTCTCGTTCCCCGGTTTGCTCTCGCGTTCCCCGAACCCCGAGCAAGCAGGTCTCCTTCCCTGCCGTTTGCTGGGTGGTTCCGGGAACGCGAGAGCAAACCGCGGCGAAGCTGGTCTCCTTCCCCGGTTTGCTCTCGCGTTCCCCGAACCCGAGCAAGCAGGTCTCCTTCCCTGCGGTTTGCAGGGTGGTTCGGGGAACGCGAGAGCAAACCGCGGGGAAGCTGGTCTCCTTTCCCGGTTTGCTCTCGCGTTCGCCGAACCCCCGAGCAAGCAGGTCTCCTTCCCTGCGGTTTGCAGGGTGGTTCGGGGAACGCGAGAGCAAACCGCGGGGAAGCTGGTCTCCTTTCCCGGTTTGCTCTCGCGTTCCCCGAGCCCCCCTTGAAGCCGCCCAACAGCGCTGCAGTGTGGCCACATCTAACACCACTTGCAGCGCTGGTTGCTGTAAGTGTGGCCACTCTGCAGCGCTGGCCCTATACAGCTGTACTAATACAGCTGTAACAACCAGCACTGCAAAATTGTAGATGTAGACATACCCAGAGACTCCAGCCAGGGGCAGTGACTGGTCTCCCTTATGACTCAGGAGGCTTAAAGCACAGAGGGCCCAATGAGAGAGCCTCCAAACCAAACACAACAAAGCAGTGACTGACATGCCAGAGGGAGCTCTACCAGGACTGTGTATGTGACAAGGCCTCACTTTCCATTTAAGGGCATTACATGGTAACCTCTCTACCAAGCAGTAACAGATCTTGGAGACACACAGGTCATTTTCCCAGTGGAAGAGAAATCAGTGACCTGGAACTTAGTTATTTTCATCACCTTTGCTCAAGGACTGGTGTATTGGCATGATTACAAATACAGTACAAGGAAATGCAACTGTTTTTCCTCTCCACATAGTAAGGCTGCATGATGATCTTTTTAAAAGCGCATATGCAGGTATATCAGAGGGTGTCCAGGACAGCAGCATATTTAGAGGGTTACTGTCAGGAGTGGTTCACAACCATGAATGCCAACCTCAGGGCAACTGTCAAGAAGCAGGGCAGAGACCCCAGACAAGTTGTATATTCTATAATTAATTTTACCAACCAAATATCAGCTGTGAACTTCTAAAGCACTAAAACAGTCAGGACGGGGTCTAGGCACCAGTAAACAAGCACATGATTGGGGTGGCACAATTCCAGGGGCGGCATTCCAGGAGGTTTGGGGTTTTTATGCTTCAGCAGTTGCGCTATCAGAGAGGTTTTTGTTTTGGTTTGGTTTTTTTGCTTGAGGCAGCAAAAAACCTGGAGCCAGCCCTGATAACAGTCTTACCATTGAGTCACAGATAGACTGGAGTGCCCAAGGAGACTATCTTGCTACCCAGGACTTAGTGCTAGATGGTTGCTATACTTCAAATATGATAAAATATTCAGGTGTTCACAGTCCTAGAGGACTGGTCACTTATCCCAGGTCAATTTGAACTTTCAGTCTCACACCAAAAACAATGATTGCAGCCAATCCTATAGTAAATTGTCTAAGGATTTATTAGCTAAGAAAAGAAATGAGTTATTACAAGGTTAAAGCAAGTGTGTGTGTATGTATAATATACACAAATGAGTTAGTCTGTGGTTTCAAAAGATGACACGGTTGTAGTAATCTGTCAGCTATGAATGTCTTTTATGGCTAACCCAGGCTGACCAAGAGATCTCTGCTTCTGTTTCATAGCTCCAGGTCACAAGCATATATACACCAATTTACTTTAGCTCAACATACAGGATGTGTCCTGTAGATTCCTTGGGTTACTGCCAAAAATACTCGAGTACAAATCTATAATTTTATTATGATAAAACCCATAAGAAAATATACGCCAAGCAAGCAGGGTAGCCTGACGGCCTACAAATATCCATCTTAACCTTACTAACACACAGGTGAAACAGACTGGTTTCAAACAATGAATTTGTCAGTGTTTGACTGAGGCCTAAAGCCTTGACAAGAGCTGGTACCTGGTTGGTCAGCGTCACAGCTGCATTCATTAATTATCAGACTCTTCTGTTGTGCACTGTTGCACTGCTGAGAATTAGGGTACACAGGTTAGGTATGTCTAGCAAAAGCAGCTTTACGCTATGAATATTTATTAAAATACTTGTTCCAATATTTACCCACACTCCTGTATTTATGATGTCCATTTTATAGATATGTAAACTCAGGTATAAAGAAGTGAAGTGATTTGTCTGAGATCACAGTGTAATTCATTGGGTCAGCCAGGAAATAATACTGCAAGGGTTCCTGCTTCTTATTCTGGTGTGCTAACTACTAGACCATAATCTGATTGTTACCATGTATGACAGGTGTCTATCAATAATATATATAGTATGTACAAAAACCAGGCTCAATAGTTGTAATTCCATCTGTAAATTCAGGTAATACTAAATAAAAGACGGTATTTTTCAAGTCACAAAATAAGAAATTGCAGCCTAATTATGGACTGTTGCTATGCAATATTTTTGTTATATCAATTATATTTAGCTGTCAAGTGTTTCATGATAAGGTTAAAGTATGTTTTGAGAATGTTGACAATTTATTTAAGTGATTAATAATTTACATTTTGTTAATTATTTTGACTCATTTTGGTGAACATTATCATAACACATGAGTAGACCATCTGTTGTGGGTAGAACAATAAATAAATACTGTGAATTATATATTTAATCAATTATGTGTTTTAATTGGACTCCGTCTGAAGATCTATTCCATATGTTCACATTCACACAGGCACATACACAATAGATTCTGCAATGGCCAGCCCACAAATGTGGCCTTGTTCTTCTACTTCCATTAAAGTCAATGCTGGTAACTGCTAATTTGATTTTAATGGGAACATGAACAAGCCCATAATTAGCAGATTTTAAACCATGATTTTGAGAAGATTATTTTCTTTTAGAGTGTAGCTCCTATAAGTTAAGGATTGTCTTATCTGTTACAGGAGTGCTCTAAATGCTAAGTTAAGTCCTTCTGCAACTTATCCATTCCTCATACTATAGACTAAGAACTATATATGCTAAAAGTATCTGTCTTACCAAATAGTCTGAAGGCAAATTTTTAGGATTGTGCTGACCTCAGAAATCAGTCAGAGGAAGCATTGAAAGGAAAGTTGAGTTTCAAAATCTAGTAGAATGTCATAGAAGAGACTAAGCCTTCCAATATATGAAGGACGTTTTTTCTAGCAGGACAACCAGGCGCTAGATCCAAAAGAGAATTTAGGCACCTAACTGCCACTTTAGAGATCTACAATTCAAAAGTTAGATCCTTGACACCTCTGCCTAACCATGTGCAAAGTGCTCCACTTAGGAAGGAACAATCAGTTTCAAACATACAGAATGGGAAGAGACTGTCTAGGAAGGAGTGTGGCAGAAAGGGATCAAGGGGTTATAGTGGACCACAAGCTAAATATGAGTCAATAGTGTGATGCTGTTGCAAAAAAAAAAAAAAAGCAAACATGATTCTGGGATGCATTAACAGATGTGTTGTAAGCAACACATGAGAAGTCATTCTTCCACTCTATTCTGTGCTGGTTAGGCCTCAGCTGGAGTATTGTGTCCAGTTCTGGACACCACATTTCAAGAAAGATGTGGAGAAATTGGAAAGGGTCCAGAGAAGAGCAACAAGAATGATTAAAGGTCTAGAGAACATGACCTATAAAGGAAGGCTGAAAGAACTGGGTTTGTTTAGTTTGGAAAAGAGAAGACTGAGAGGGGACATGATAGCAGTTTGCAGGTATCTAAAAGAGTGTCATAAGGAGGAGGGAGAAAACTTGTTCATCTTAGCCTCTAACGATAGAACAAGAAGCAATGGGCTTAAACTGCAGCAAGGCAAGTTTAGATTGGACATTAGGAAAAAGTTCCTAACTGTCAGGGTGGTTAAACACTGGAATAAATTGCCTAGGGAGGCTGTGGAATCTTCATCTCTGGAGATATTTAAGAGTAGATTAGATAAATGTCTATCAGGGATGATCTAGATCAGTGATTCTCAATGCCAGTCTGCCACTTGTTCAGGGAAAGCCCCTGGCGGGCCAGGCCGCTTTGTTTACCTGCTGCGTCCACAGGTTCAGCTGATCGCTGCTCCCACTGGCTGCAGTTCGCTGCTCCAGGCCAATGGGGGCTGTGGAAAGTGGTGGCTAGCAAATCCTTTGGCCCGCACCGCTTCTCACAGCCCCCATTGGCCTGTAGCGGTGAACCACAGCCAGTGGGAGCCGTAATCGGCTGAACCTGTGAACACGGCAGGTAACAAACTGGCCTGGCCTGCCAGGGGCTTTCCCTGAACAAGCAGCGGACCAACTTTGAGAACCACTGGTCTAGACAGTATTTGGTCCTGCCATGAGGGAAGGGGACTGGATTCGATGACCTCTCAAGGTCCCTTCCAGCCCTAGAATCTATGAATCGATGTGGACACCTAAATTTCTTAGGTGCCTACATTTCTACTGCTGGGCATATTCTCTGCTACTTAGCCAACACCTAAGCCCTGGTAGGATCCTCAGATTAAGGGCTGCCCCATCTATCTCCCCAGTGGAGCCCTATCCAGTAGGTATTTTGGAGGCTGCCTACTGGATCAGGCATTGCACAAAACAGCACTATCAGAGGAGTTAATGGGGCTCCTCTTATAACCCTTAGCCAAGTGGTCAGAGCACTCACTCAGAATGTGGGATACTCAGGTTCAGATGTTCTCTCTGCCTAATGTAGAGCAGGGAATTGAATTGTCTCCCACATCCTGGATGATTGCCCTAACCAATGAGCTATTGAGTCACTGTCCTAATGAATATTCAGACAAAGTGTAACAGCCTCCACAGGAGAGATTGACACCCAGCCCAGTAGCTAGGGCACTCACTTGCCATGTGGGAGACCCTAGTTCAAGTCCCTGTTCCACATCACAGGAGGAAGGGGGATTTGAACACAGGTCTTCCACATCCTGGGTGAATGCTGTACCTACCAGGTTAAAGACTGGCAGGAGAGGGGCTCATGGAGGCACAGCACCTTCTTCTTTAGTCTTTTACAAGAAAGGGCTTAGGCACCTACCTCCAGGAGAGAGTTCATGACTCTCAATGGTGGAGACAGGCACCTCTCTCCTGCCTCGACATAAGCCCCTAAATCCCTTTGAAGGGCAGGGCTTAGGACTTACCCATCTTGTCAGCATTTCCTGTTAACTAGCTTCTCTAGTTCCTCACTCAGCGTGAGTGAATCGATTGCTTTCGTGAATCTGGCTCTTAAGCACCCAACTCTCCCCATGCATTGTACAGGCAGCCTGGGTACTTAATTCAGGGCTCTGAATTCCACTAGGCAGCAGAGCAGCAAGTCAAAGTCTCAGTTGTGGGTTTAGCTCTAGGAAATTTTGGTGAGGAGGGCAGAGAGAAACTACATTTTAATACCAAAAAGGTAAGATGTTTGGGCCTCAGCTTGCTGGCCTGTTTTTCAGTCAACAACTGCAAAAGTAATGGAATTTGTTTGTGTGCCTTGGGCTAGACAATGTAACCTATTGACCTAATAAATCCAGTATGTGGTCACTATGAGTAATATAAAACCCTCGGAACTTAGATGTTGCCCTGATCAAGTACATCTACTTTATCACTTCACCTTCTGGCTGTACTATCATTTAAAGAAAAAAAAATTAAATGGGCTTTTTGTTGACTGACATATTTCTTACTGCATTAGATAGCTGGATGGAAGGCCTTACAAATCTCATATGCTCATCTGCACCATGCCAAATCATCTTTAGAGACCCAAATATGTTGTGTCTAATATAGCTTATTAACTGGCCTCCCATAAATAACATTTTCATTTTACAAGCTGTGGTTTATTTATATGGCAGTTTACTTGTAAATTGAAAATTTATGTTCATTTTGGCTGCAGTTTAGTCGCTAAATATTATGGAAAGCTTTGATAACCTGGAATCCCAAGCCAGACACTGCCTGAGATCTGTTTTGGAAGAACCAGTATTTTTTCCATCACTGTAAGAAGAACTCCACTTCCCTCAGGGAGGTAATCTAGGTCAGTGGAAGCATTCTTCCCTCAATCTAGCTGTATCCAATCTAGAGGTTTACTTGACCTAGCTATGGCCTACAGGTGTGGATTTTTCATACCACAGAACTTTCTAACTACATCAACCTAAGTTTTAAATGTAGACCAGGTCTTAGTATAGTTTTATTTACAAAATGTACTCATGTTTTTCCCAGGACAGCAACAAAAACAAAACAGCATTCAATTTCTCCTTTTTTTTCCAGAGCCTTGAGGCAGGCGCCTTTGCTCTATTACAACAAACAGCTCTACTGCCTTTATTTCTCTCTAGATACCTGCATGTACTTCTGGCAAAACACAGACTCTCCTGCTGATTGCTCACACAAAAGTTTTGGCCCAGACCTCAGTACCTGGAGGAAACCCTGTTATTTCAACAGATTTCTGGGCCTATGCCATTGCTTGAACTGCTGAAATTGAACTAAAGGCATTAAATAGGTTGTGTCACTACGAAAAAGGGTACATCTTGAACCCATGTTTAACTAACCTGTTTAACACATATTAAAGTCCTGGTGAAGACATGGCAGTTGTAGTTTAATGCACATTAACCGATCAAGGTAAATCTAGATTATCTTGACCGGATAAAATGGGTTTTAAAAAACCTCTCTGTCTTCACTAGGATTTTCTCATGAGTTAGAACTTGTCTACACTTAAAACTCTACAACAGCACAGCTGCACCACTATAGTGTTACCTATGCCAACTGGAGGGGTTCTCCCATTGGTGTAGGTAATGCACCTTTCCGAGAGGCACTAGCGAAGTCAATGGAAGAATTCCTCCATCCACCTAGCACTGTCTACATGGGGATTTAAGTTGGCTTAAGTACGTCTTTTACTGGTGTGGATTTTTTCCTGACCAACGTAGTTAAACCAACCTGATTTTCTAGTGTAGAGCAGACCTTAGTTAACACAGGCTATCTTAATATGGGCTCAGAATAAATCTTTTTTCCTAGTGAAGATATAGCACTGAGTCTACATTGATATTAAATGGGCTGTTCAGTCAAGTAAAGATAATTGGATTGTTCTAGCTCAACTGAAAAACACTCCCCCCCCATCCCGCCAGGCAAGACAAGGCTTGAGAGATTAGCCTGGAGTAAAGACCAAATGTATGTAGTCTGGGGCATTCCAAAATTCAGAATAGATTTTACAAGGTTTTAATGACCTGGAGTTAATTGGCAATCATTTAAAAATAAGTTTAAAAAATAATAAATCTCTAGAATCAACAAACTCACTGACTCCCACAGAGACAGGAATCAGCTGCAGAGAAAGCAGCCAGGTTAGATTACAGTAGTTGCAGTACTGTGTTTATAAAATTTGTGTGACTAATGCATTTTTCAGCTCACTGGAAATTCCATAAAACATAAATTTATTTCAGGCCAAGTCAAAAACTAATTTTTTCAAATTTTTCAGCAAACTGAAAAATTGAAAAAGATTTTGTTCTGGGTGGAAGAGAATGTTTGTTTCAGTTGGCATTTTCCAATCTATATATTTTGATTTTGACCATTTTAAAATGTTTTTTGGTCTTTGTTTTTTAATTGAAAGAAATCTTGAAACAAAGACATTTCAAGCCAAAACATAAAAATGTTTAATTTAGTAAACGTAGAAATAAAGTTTTTTTTCCCTACCAAAGCAGTTGAGGAGAACTGACACATTCTCAAAACACTAATCAGTATTGATAAATCTCCGTTTTTTTTCACTGAAAAAAAAATGGCAGTAAAATTTCAGCCAGTTCTGTTAGTCATTTTGTATTAATGGGTTAAATAATCTTCAGTCTTGCCTCAATCATGAAACATGACAATGTTGGCTGTCTGTGTGTTTCAGAATGGAACATAATGTGAGATAAGAGGCAAGGCTTATAAGTTATTTAAGGAATACAATGTTTTTGTTTTTTTCTCAACTGCAAAAAATCACAAGTTTATGAAAGACAAATATACACATCGAGGCACAATCTTTGAAAAATGAACACTTTTGAAAATTGTACCCTACAATAAAAGTAGATGACTGCTGAAACAGCCCTTAAATATAGAGAATAATTCTGTCCTTCAAATCAGTCGTGTGTTGATTTTGCTGGTTTTTAGCAATTTAACCAGTTATGATGGAATGCACTGACCAGTGCTCTTAGTAGTTTGGACAAATTCAGGAAGGAACCTGTTGCACTTCAGTACCATAGTGATAGCAAGTTAAAATACCTAATTATGGATAGATTTTTATAGATAGACAGAAAAGAGAAACACCTCCATTGATATTAGAATGCAATATATATAACTAGCTTGGGAGAAGATAAAAACAGCTATCTCCAATCCTTTGTCTCCTTTCCAAATTTTTCTTCTCTTCTTTCATAGTACATATAAGATAGCCAGAAGGATTTGAAGAAGGTTGGACTAAGAATGACTGGTGATATAGTGTTTTGTGCAAATTTCAGATTTCATAGTCCCTAAAGGTTTTTTGTTTTGTTTTTTTTTAAAAAAAGGTTCAGCTCCTACAATCTCTGTGGAACTTTCAAACAATAAACATCTGACATTTTAGTTTTCTTAATTCTTTCCAGTTATTAGTCTACATAATCATTTAAAAAATTGATAGCATCAAGATATGTTTTTTGTCTAGATAACTTCATTTTAGAATACATTTACTGAAGTTTCTGGGTCATCTACACCTTAGCAAAAAAAATGAACCGGTCACTGAACTCACAACAAAAAAAGTAAAATTAGTCATAGTATGCCCAGGACAACAGCTATTTTAATAATTTAAAAAAAAATTCCTGTCTGGTAAGTGTTTTTGCATTCTCCTTATATTATTTTTTTTATTGTTGAAATTAAAAAAAAAGAAAAAAAAGAAAGAGGACCTAACAAAATTCTCTCAATCAAGATTTTGCCAGTTCTTACAGCAGTGAAAGTGAGAATTATGGGGTAACTAAAATATTTCTTATAATCTTAGTGTCAGACAAAATGTTTGAAATGTTTGAACTTGTCTGAAATGAAATATAGATATGGTTTATTAAAAGAAGGATTTGAGTGTTAGGTGGAGAAAGGAAACTGTCCTTCACTAATTAATAATTTAATGGTTTTTCTCAGCTTTGAGTACATACTTTTCCTGCCCTAAAAAGCCAATGAAGGAGGCTCTCTTTATCTCTGAGACAAAGAAAGCAGCTTTACCTGTATGTATGAAAATATGTCTGTGTTGTACTGCTCCGGCTCATCTCCAGAGGGATGAGGGGGAAACAGGCATTTTTCAATATTGAATTTTACCAAAGATACCTTCCCTGATATGAGTGCCTCAGAGCCATCTTCAGTTGTGACTAATATGCTGTCCATCAAATGGATCAGAGCAGGCTCAACAGTCATATCACATTACTGAAGCAGACAACACCATGGTTCTGATTCTTTTCATGTATGTGGTATTTACACCGGCATAATTCCATTTACTGCATTGCAATTGCTCCTGATTTACACTGGCATAATTGAAAAAAGAATTAGGCAACTTCCATATTATTTTTCTTTACATTTTACAAATAATATGGAGGCCTAGTGTCATGACCGCTTGTGACTGTGTGATCTTGGTTCAGGGCCTCAAAATGATCCAAAGGGTTGCTGTAAAACCCCAATGAGCAAGTGTTACAAAGTAACTCTCCATCACCTTTCTTTAGTAGGCCCGCCCACTTCCTGGACCCAAAAGGACCTTTCTTTAGCATTTGCAAAGTCATTACTGGCTTTGTTTTACTCAAAGAATTGTTCAAGTAAATAGAGAGTGGGATTCCACCTGGTTGATATCTCTTGACTGAGCCGCTGCAGGGGAGAGGTTGATTTGCATCCACGGTTCTGTGCCAAGCTATAAAGGACTGGCTAAAATGACTACAGATGTTGTGTGAAATGACCAGCATGTTTTGTACCTGTCTTTCTTTGCCTAAGGGTCATGCACAGTCTAATTAAGGCAATATGGAAAATGTGACTGTTGTTGCATCATTGAGACATATCTGTAGAAGCTATAACAGCTACAAAACAAATATATCAAATTTTAACTACGGTTATTTTAGATAGGGTAGGGCCCTGCAGATTTCCACAGCTTCTGTACTGGGAGTCACCATGCTGTCACCCTCCATTACCCATTCTCTTCTGACTGTAATTATCATGGCATTATTCCTCTGGCCTGGAGGGCATGTGATGAGCCACCTCTGTGATCCACCCCAGTGCATCACGTTGGATTGGCTGCTTGAAAAAAATGTGTGCTGAACATTACAAAATAGGATATCACTTTGCGATTGGTAAAATATTGTCCTGTGATTGTCAGGAAAGAGCTCAAATGTGTGATCTGATAATCTGCTTGTTTGACTGTGAACAAAGCATGTTCCTCACTGTGTGACCCCCATATCTGTGATCATATTCACAATCTGTATGTGGCAGACTTTTTTAATACACCCCCTTCCTCTGTTGTTCCAGTATGCTTAGGTTACCAAATATTGGCAACTGCCCCAGAAAACCATTGAGAATTTACAAGTTTTAAAAGCCAATTGGAAGTGTTAAATGTAACTAATCATTGCACTATAGTTCTTGTGAAAGTTCTACTGCTGTGTTGTTGCAACTCTTGGCTTTTATTCACTGGAACGTACAGAACTAGGAAATATATCTGGTCTGGAGTTTTTAAGTTTTAAATACCATCTATTTTATTCTAGGTGGTGGTGGGTTTTTTTTATACCAGAGATGAATTGAAGTGGTCATATATTTTCTATTTGAATATAAAGTAGTTTGAATTACTATTGCCTTGTAACGTGTCCTATTTTTCCCCACATCATAGCATGTTGGATGTTGTGGAGGCTATCAGCTGCCTTTCTCTCCTGCTGCTGAATGCAAGATGTTTCAGATGGCACCCTGTAATGCTGCAGTGAAACTTGTAGAAATTATGTAAATCATTTTTCTTTCCTATACAGAGTGGTTTGGGTTTTTTGTTTTTTTTTTTTGTGTTTTTATTGAAACTCTCAAGCACACAATCAAACACTGCCAGCTTAAGTGAGATTTGGATACTTTGTGCTTGTTTCTGTTTCTTCTCTTTATAAATATGTAACAAATATAAATATTTAAGTAGACACCATAGCTTGTACAGTAGGATTGTCCTTACTTAGCATCAAAGCCCAACCTGTATAGTGTAATCTCATTTCCCAGCAATAAAAAACTCAGAGCTGCTTGGGAGTTGCAGGTAATAGAACAGGGTAGGGAGTTTGATTTAGACAAATTCTGCTAATATTATCTAAATAAAAACAAGGTACCTGCATAGGAAGGAATGAGGTTTGGGGTTTTTTGTTGTTTTGTTTCATTTTGTTTGGTTTTGTGTGTGTGTGTGTTTTGGGGCGGGGGGGTGTTTGTTTGTTTTGCTATTATTGGCAAACCTGATGCTAACAACCAAGAAATATAGAATGGTTGTTGTAATAGACACCCAGCACAAAGGTCTCTTGGAGAAGCATCGGAGGATTTCAGGCCTGATTTCGAAGCCCATTAAAGTCAGTGAGAGCCTTTCCATGACTCAATGGAGTTTGGAACAAGTCCTTCACAGAGGAATCTGGCTGGGTGAAAACTTCTGAAATATAGACTTCTTGGTAAATTTAAATAAATAAATACATTACTGTTTTCAACCAGCTTTTATAGAGTGGTTGAAACTCTTTGAAAATTCAAAATATTGAGAGGAAAAAATTGATCAGCTCTACTTGCCAGATTGTGTTTTAAATATATGGCAAAAGACGGGCTTGTATAAGGAAGGGAAAGATATATAGGCGGGTTTGAAATTCAAAGCACAGTGCTTGATAAGGTGGGCAATATTCTTTGAAACTTTTAAAGAGGATTGGTTCATGGTTAGGAATGAAGTTCAAGCTGTGGTTGAAGTAGATTGAAACAGGACAGGGAACTCATGCAGGACCAACCAGGAAAGATGAGGAGCTGTGGGATGGTGCTCCTTACCCAGGTCAAGGACTGAACAGGGAGCTCTTCTGCTTTTAGCAGACAAGGGGAAGCTACGTTCCTCCCTGCTCCACCTTAACTTAATTCCTGAAGTTGAGCAGGTTAACTATTTCCATGGGTCAGGACTACAGATAAACTGGTAATTTCACAAGCAGCAAGTAGTGTTTTTTTGGTTTGTTTTTGTTTTTTTAAAACACATTAGTTATGAACCTGCTTTACATGGCTTTCCTATAATGACAAACAGAACTTTGTCTATCTCCAAACAGAACTTTGTTGTTTTTATTATTTTTGCTGTAAGTGTTTCTACCCACATAAAATGGCCTTTCATTTAAACCAAAAGATTAAAAACAAAAGTAAAACATACCAGAGTTTTTTTCTCCCACAAAACCACAAATTGCATTTATTTTTTCCTCTTTTCCCAGCAGTGAAAATACTTTCAGGCAGATCTACCCAAGGTAGTAATTAGAGAGACTAAACACTTGCTCAACAGAGTAAATTTCCCAGCGATGATCCCATAATTAGGAATGTAAGGAGAATCAGGATACCCAAGAGTTTTGAGTCAGAAATATCTTTACAAAATGCATGTCAAATCTCCTTAGGACTCTTGGCATAAATCAAGCAGCAACTCTAAGAAAATCAAAGAGCTTCTCTTATAGCTTTATCAGTCAAAAGCTGAGTATCCAGTGCATGAAGACTGGCATTATTCTAGAGTATTGTTTGATAGGAAGAAAAAACAAGTCTTGAGCAGAAAAATATAACTATATGCTAGAAGCAACTTTCTGTTCTTTTGACAAATATTTATCTTTATGATTTAGATAGAAGCTAACATCTTTATCTCAAGTTAGAGTGCAAAACCGTTAAAAAACATGAGGATAACTTCCTTGCTGCTTCTCTTCATCTTTTTAGTAGTTTTATTGTTTGTTTACTGTTTGTTTATTGTTTACAGATTTGAATTTGCTGCCCTCACATGTTATGATTGGAATCTTTAGTTCAGTATCAGAGTTAAAATAGCTACCTGTTTTTATTTCACTGGGAATTTTCATGTACAGAGCCACTATTGTCTAAGGTTGGCATTTTCTTCATTGTGAGTGACAGCAGACGTGGACTTTCTCTCTCCATTCGTACCAATGAGAGGCACAATGGAACTTTTGTCTAGGGTGAGGGCAAGCTAAGATGTCTGCAAGCTGCTGTGGCATCCTCCCAATTCTAGGCTGCTCTGGTGGCACCATGCATAATTTAGATAGTCCTGAAGATCTGTCTAAGTTACAGCAGCCTCCTTGGGCTGCTCAATGGGTAGCAGCACTTTTCAGGATATCCACAGTGCTGTGTATTGCAGTTACACTCCTGACTCATCCCTTCCCTGCACATACCTAGCCCACCCACTATGCTGGCGCTTGGAAGGCATCTGTACAACTGTTCTTCCTGAGTTCTTCCACTAGGGAAATCCTTGCCTGATCATGACTGGACTTTTTCAGCCTCTTTATGCTTGTCTGGCCCTTTTATCGAATGTGCAGGGGCTAGGGCTGTGGTAAGGATCTTACTCTGTGTGTATTTTATGGGAGATTGGGGGAAAGCTAGTGTTAACAGACTTACTAGAGTTAATAGCCAAGATGGTTTTATCTGATGCAGTTTCTGCTTTGTGGTTTTGTTATATGGTCTTGATTTGTTGTAAACAGATCCAGGAGAATACAGCAGAAGAGTTGGGAATGTTCTTGCTACTAAATCTCACCATTTCACTCTCTTTTCAATTGCTTATTAGTGAACATCTGAGTGTGTGACTTCTCAAAAATGTGCAGACATTTGGAGAAAAGAGAAACAATTAAAATAAGAGCAGCAATAATGAGGAAGGGGGTCCTAGGCAACCATTAGCATCAGTAGAGTTCTCCCTAGCATGGTAGCACTTTAGATGCACTTTGTCTTCCTGATGATCATGGCTAGTAAAAGATTATTACCACCATGAGCAAGAGGTGAGAGGAGAAAGTTTCCTTCCTGGGCTCCTCCACTGCTCCTGGGATGACACAAGTCTTTGCCAGACATTAGTGAGGGCTAGGAGCAAGGGGACAATCTAGTTTTTCATATTTTACCATACAAAACAATAACAAATATTGGTGAGAAAAACAGGAAGTACAAATATTTCATTCAACTAGTTTAGTCCTCTCTTTGTGAATTATGTGCACACAGGCTAGCACCTTACAGGCACAGCCATGACTCTACCAATTCTCTGGTACTACTCATGCAGCTCCCGTTTTCCTCCTGTACTTACAGATGCAGGAGGCATGCAGGGCTGTACATGTGGTGGGGAGTCCTGTTCCTCCTTACATCCCTCTACAGTTCATGAATGGCAGGCCTCTCCAAGAGTCTAAATAAGACATCTCTTCCAAAGGTTTGTGGTTTTGAATTAGTAAAAATAAATCAAAATTCCTTCCATATTAGAAGTGACAGACTACTATAGATTTTTCTAGATCATTTGTGACTTTTTTTAAACCAAATCCAATTTACTTAATTGCTTTTGTCCTAAAAGAAACTTTACATGAAATGGCACCTGTCCAAGCTTTGACCTACATTAAAAACACAACATCATAGCAGTTGCAAACCATATATCATTCAAAATGGTGACACTTTTCTCTTTTCTCCCACTCTGGCACAATCCAGTTAATTATGTCATGTGACCAATGAGCTTGAAAAACCTCACCATACTTTTCCACCAAACAGAAACCTCATCCCCAGAAGCCTCAGTCCTCTACCAACACTCACAGAAGTTTCTTGGGACCTTTGCAGCAGGTCTGGAAGGTAACTGGATCTGGGCTATTTTGCACCATTTTGGGAAGAACATTTCAAATGGGGAGGTTTTATGAAAACCCCTCTGCCAGCAGCTCCCTTCCTCTCATATTAAGAAGAAACAATTTCAAGGCCTTTTGCTGATGGCAACTATGGTGGTATGAGACTTGGGCAAAAAGGTTGTTCCTAGGTTAAGCAAGTCTCAGGTCATTTTATTAGTTTTGCACTCAGCAACTGAAATATTAATTCTAACTGGAAATACTGAGTGTGCTGTGCAAATGTAAAATAAGCCATCTAAAAAATTACAAAAGGTAGACCCTATTCCTTTTTGCTTTCCTCATTTCTTGTCCTCTATTTAATGACTCATCTATTTCTGCTTGGAACTCACCTTTTAAGTAACTTACTGGATGTACATACTCCCCTTTGGGAAACCATTTTTATGTGCCATCAGTTCCTCAATTTTTAGATCATTTTATCTTTCATTTTGTTTCTGCTTTTTCACAATGGTGAAAAATGTGTTTTGGATCTGTTTTATCAATCCCTTTCAGAACTCAAAACCTTTAATTACAGTATTGATTCCAGCCTGTGCAATATGGGATGCAATTTCCTACAGTGTGCCCTGTCAGCTCTCAGAAGGAAACAATTGTATTTGAAAGCAATAACTTCCACATTATCCCAACAATTGTGTCATGTTATTTCATGATAATGCAGAAGTTGACAGGTGTCACCCACAGTGATGGGTTAGGCTTTAAAGTTGAGAGGCTGGTCTAAAGTTAAAACATTCACAAATCTGGACTACTATCTGTTTCTTTCTCTGGTCTGAAAGTCTCATAAGATCAGACTCTCTCAGGAGTGTTCCAGTATTTTCAGAAACTTAATATTCTTGGATTTCTCTTAGTAATGTAATAGAAACACAAATTAACAATAACAGAAGAATCTTTCTCTGAACCTCTCAATATTTTTGAGCTGGGTTGCATTTGAATTTTGGGTGAAGGTTTGGGCAAGTTCCTAAATCATCATCATCAAGTAACCATGAAGTTCTCTCTTACTGTACCTGAACCTACAGTGATTTCTGACAAAACAGTAAATCTCAGTCTTTTGTTCTTTTATATAGAACATAAATAGCAGCAGCAACAGTACTCTCCATCTGCCTATAACAGGAGATCTTTTCTGAATGCTTAGTTTAGAGGCCTGAGTTTCTCTAGATGCTAAATATATTCCTTTTTTGTTGAGTATATTAGTGGGTTACTGTATTTTTTGCCTGAGTTGAAATCAAACTGTAGTCAGACTAACAGCACCATCTCTTTAGGAATTCAACCCAGAGTTATTTTTCCTTTGTTTTTATGAAAAGCCATGTTCTGCTTCCCTTCCTCATGATAGGTAGTAACTTACTTTGCAAGTAATTCCATTGAAATTAATGGAACTTTTCACAAAGGGTCTGACTGTAATAGTATTACTCAAAATGAGTACTCCCTTACTCCAGAAGTCATCTTACTGATTTTAATAGTACTCATGATGTGAGGTACTATTCAAAGTGAAAAAAGACATCACAATTTAGATCAATGTATGGTTCTTACCAAGATAATGATAAAACTGACACTTACATCCAATTTTCTTTTCTGTTCAGTTAGTTTATAAAGCATTTCTTCCCCTATTGTAAGGGCCAGCTTGTCCCATAAGGCCATATCCTGATGCCAAAATGTGTTAAACTGAAGTGAGCCTCTCATCCAATTTTTCCAAGAGAATTGGTTTGTTATCCGTTGGATTGATCTTTTATTAAATGGCAGTACAACGCTACTAATAAGAGAACCTATCAGCCTTTTTCTGATTTTTTTAAGGCACTTTTTGCTTGAGATTACCCATTTGGCACATTCAGCATGTAATCCCCTCCAATCTGTGCTCTTCTTGGGATGTGTGAAAAAACTTCTGACCATTCTTTCCCCTTTTTCTTTAAAAAATCCCGGTAACAATAGAATTTATAGCCAGGAAGAAAATTTGTAACAGGTGAAAGTGTAGATTGTGAACTACTTGGATCAATAGTCATCTCTCTTAAATAGCACATAGTGAGTGCTACTGCAAAGAAATAATAATAATGTGAGTAAGGCTTGCAGTATCTGTGGCCCAATTTGAATAGAAAATTTATGAATCTCTCTATAAATAATACCAAAACCCCCATGTTGTGCAACACCTGTCCACTCAGCACATACTCCTTCCTTTTGTACTTGCTTTAAAAATGTCAGCTTTTATCTTAGTCTATACATATCCTATGCTCCAATCACTGTAGGTAATGGTAGTTATTTATACTACCACAGCCCAAAGATGGATAACTTTAAGGTAACAGATGGTCACAAAATCTCTTAAAACCCTTTGCCATGTGAGGGGGTGTGATGTGCCAGGGGATCAAGTCTTCCCTCTTTCCCCCTCAGGAGTATGATGTGGATAGGTCAGGTCATGCCTCTGGGCGGTAGATTGGATCCAGAGAGTGTGGGCCTCAATGGTCAGAGAGCAAGCCAAACATGCAGAGGTGACCCCTGTCCCAGAGGGTTGGGCATGGTTCCCTGCTCCAGCCCATTAGCTCTTGCTACAACATTTTGACACGTGTAAGCAGAGTCCTCCCCATAACAACATCCTGCTCCCCTTTTCTGGTCCTGTTGCCACTAGGTGAGCTGTGGCAGGCCAAATAAAATGATCTAGTGGACCAAATATGGCCCTTGGGCCATCAGTTGTCCATTCCTGCCATGTCCCTAGTCATGGACCAGGACTCCATTGTGCTAGGCACTGTACAAACAAAGAACAAAAAGATGGTCCCTGCCCCAAGAAGATTACAATCTAAGCAGGATCTTCTGTTGTGCTAGGAAACAATCCTTCCAAGCCTAGATATGAAAGTGGAAAATGTGGAAATGGACTCCATCATCACAGAAAATCCCACAGCCATTAACTATGATCCCTTCACAATGAATAATCTGCCTCTCTATGCCCATCCAAAGTGAGGCAACCTTCTAATTGGAGCCACTTCTGAGATGAAGGATCAATGACCTAAGATGGCTCATGTCATAAACAGATAGTTAAGAGTTAATGTCTCTTTTACCTGTAAAGTGTTAAGCAGCTCAGTAAACCTGGCTGACACCTGACCAGAGGACAAATAGGGGGACAAGATACTTTCAGATCTTGGTGGAGGGAAGTCTTTTGTCTGTGCTCTTTGTTTTGGGGGTTGTTCGCTCTTGGGACTAAGGGGGGCCAAACATCAATCCAGGCTCTCCAAATCTTTCTGAATCAGTCTCTCATGTTTCAAACTTGTAAGTAACAGCCAGGCAAGGCGTGTTAGTCTTATTTTTGTTTTCTCAACTTGTAAATGTTCCTCTTTGCTGAGAGGATTTTACCTCTGTTTGCTGTAACTTTGAACCTAAGGCTAGAGGGGGTTCCTCTGGGCTAAATGAATCTGATTACCCTATAAAGTATTTTCCATCCTGATTTTACAGAGATGATTACCTTTCTTTCTTTAATTAAAAGCTTTCTAAGAACCTGATTGATTTTTCCTTGTTTTAATATCCAAGGGGATTAGATCTGGACTCACCAGGGATTGGTGAGGCGAAAGGAGAGGGAATGGTTAATTTCTCCTTGTTTTAAGATCCAAGGGGTTTGGATCTGTGTTCACCAGGGAATTGGTGAAGTCCCTTAAGGCAACCCAGGGAGGGGAAAGTTTTGGGGGGACAGAAAGTGCTCCAGACGCTGGAATTCTGGATGGTGGCAGTGTACCAGATCTAAGCTAGTAATTAAGCTTAGAAGTGTCCATGAAGGTCCTCACATCTGTACCCTAAAGTTCAGAGTGGGGAAGGAATCTTGACAGCTCAGTTCTGCCACATCCAGAAGGTTCAGATTACTCCATGTGCCACATCCCATGCAATGGTAACCATGGTGGTTATGCCATAGTAGAAGACTTATGTGGCTCCCCCAATGCTGAGTGAATTTCATCTTTTAGGACCTAAGAGTGCCATCTGCTTAAGGAGCCTCAAGTGGGAGAGAGTCTGTACAAAAAGGCCTAAGCTGCAGGGCAATGTGGCAAACCAAGAGGTGACTTACAGGGCAAGAGCCTGGAGCAATTGCTTTCATATGGAAGATGTCCTCTCTCCCTTCCCTAAGGAAGCACTGACAATCTGGCTTTCACCAAACAGACAGGATCTGGCTCAAGCTACGGTCATAGGTGCCATCTTAATTATCTGCTTTTAATGTTAGTGTACTAACCATAATATGAAGTAGACTGCATTTCTCCCCACAGATCTATCTCACAACCCATTGGTTTTTAATTATGTTTTTCTTATTATCCCAAGATAAGGCATATTTGCTCGTTTCACAACCCAGATTTATCAGTTTCTGATGACTATTCCACTTTCCCTATCAATTTACCTCCAAAGGGAGCAAGTGGAATCCATTCCTCGTTGGGTGAAATAAAAAATGAATGTGAAACCTACAGAACTTACTCAATTTCACTGTATTCTGCATTTTTCCCCCTTACTAAATGTCACAGAAAATCTGCACAACTGGTGCTTGACTTGTTGTTGAGCCATGAAATTGGTCATGACAGAGCTGTGCACAAATGTTTGACAAAATATTTTTGTAACTTTATCCATCGAAGTTTGTCTGACTGAGGTGTTTTCCTCTGCAAGTATCTGATTAATCCAGGGCTGTTACATCTTTTGGCTTTCATGGGGGGAGACACAGATTTCTCATATTCCTTAGCTTTTTTTTCATAGGCATCTGCAACGCAAGTTTATTGCTTTAAACAGAAATATTCAGCCTCATAAGTAAAGTTTATAATCCTTGTGTGATTATAAAATTGGTTATACTCAACGTATGTTTTTTCTTCCCTTAATTGTAGGGGAAAATGGAGAGCAGTACTGGGGATATGGCACATCGCCAATTTCTGAGAATGCTCATAACATGGTAAGTTATTGTATAGGAATGGTAAATCTCTAACCTTCAATAACAATTAGATATACTTTACACAGATGTATAGTTTTTGTGTTCCAAGATTGTACATTTGCTCTCACTTGTAATATCTATACATATTTATGGTCATATCTGCATGTTATTCATTGATATGCATTAATAGTTTAGGAATGGTTGTTTTTAGTTGAGAATCAAGGCAGATAATGTACTGCAATTTTAAAAAAATGCAGAAATTTATGAAGTAGAAAGGTAGCTACCTGAGGTACCACTTTAACAGTATTTACACAATCAGTTTACTCTAAAACACAGCAATACGCAAGCATACTGGTGATTACAACTTTAATGGATTATTTTGATTGCTTATTTGCAAAAGCACCATGTTTTACATTAAATCCTCCAGAACTGTTTAAATGTAGATTGAAATCTCTCATACAGATGGATGGTAATCCCATTTTTATCATTTTCATCGGTTTCTAATGGCACATAATTTACGAAAATCAAAAAGACCAGGTTTAGCACCGTTTGTTGACTACATCTCCCAGCTAAATATGCACTCTTTACTTGACTGACGCTTGTTGCTGTCTCATGTTTCACGTCAGTCTTTCAAGGATTGGGTTTTAAAAGGAAAAATATCCTACTGAAATTTCGTTGCCTCAGAACATATGTTCAGATATTTGTAACAGCCTTCAAAGCTAGGAAGAAAATGTTCTTAAAGCAAGCACAACTCCTCAAAGTTATCATCCTGAAGCTACAGCCTGGCTGTGCTTTAGAGCAATATGTTTATTTTACATTTTTGTGGTCTCTTTGCTACCCATTTTGACCTCTGAAATGGTAATATAAGAATCATTTACTATTGTATTTTTAGCTGTTATTACACCCACAAGAGTTCTTATTAGCAGCCGGAGTGCAGGTATTACAGAGATCTGTGGGCCTCAGAAGTCTCAGAACAGTATGGCTCAAATTACAAAAAATAGTGTTATAAAATATATTCCTAAAACTGTTTACAAAGGCTTGTATTAATGAAAGTAATTGATAGCAAATACTGATTTCTTTTACATCACCAGCTCAGCATTTTTCTAATAATAATAAGTCTCTTTTAGTAACAAAAGGGGGAAAAATGAGGCTCATGAATCATTTATGTGGCCTCAATTACTCCTATTACACTGCTCTACAGCCAAAATGCTTCTGAAATAAATGTAGTCCAGCTTTACTAATTCTGGGTCACTGAGAACGAAAATGATGCTTAAAATTGTTGATTGGCTCTAGTTTTGAAGATATGCTATTGGGTCAGTATATGCGACCCTTGACTTGGGAATGGCGGAGGATAAGTGAGTTATAAAGGAAAGGGATCTCAATTTAAACCAGAAATGACTAAAGTACATCTTTGACTGGCTCTATGAATAAATCTATGACTGGGTTTGGACAGTACTTGCTTTTGAGGCAAAACAATGAATGATGCAATCTGAAGCTGTATTGCGTCATACATGATATGAATTGCATCATGTTATTCCTAGAAGTCATGGATGATGCAATTATAATGAAGCTTACATCACTCTGCTGAACAAATTGCCCTATACCAGCTCTAGAAATCATACAGTGTCGTGCTCTCTTATTTGTCAGTGTTTGATTTTGCAAAGGGACACATTTCTGTTTAGCCAAAGTGAGCCGAGATGCCTCGTACTTGTGTGAACTGTGCAGATAACTTCTGCTATGTTTGTGGTGAAGTGACTTTTGCATCACAAAAGCGCAGTATAACCACTCTGGTTAAGAAAGCCTATCACCTTTATTTTGGCTGCAAAATTGGAGATCAGGACAAGAGGTGGGCCCCACACATATGCTGCAACACTTGTGCAACAAATCTTCGCCAGTGGTTGAACAGGAAAAGGAAATCTATGCCTTTTGCAGTGCCAATGATTTGGAGAGAGCCAACAGATCATACCAGCAATTGTTACTTCTGCATGGTGCCTCCAGTTGGGAAAGGTGTATCAAAGAAGAAAAAGTGGACTGTGCATTATCCAAACATTCCATCAGCTATACGCCCAGTATCCCACGGAGAAGGACTGCCGGTTCCTCATGCACCAGAATCACTCTCACTTGAGTCAGACGAGGAAGAGGAAAAGGATGAAACTTCTGGTCCTGAACCATCAATGTCACAGGACCCACATTTTCTCCCATCCTCCTCCTCTGAACCACACCTCATAACACAAGGTGAACTGAATGTCCTTGTCAGGGATTTGGAACTACCCAAGAGTAAGGCAGAGCTGTTGGGCTCCAGACTACAGCAGTGGAATCTCCTGGCAGGCTATCAGGGCAAATGGAGCCCATCAATGCTTGCAGACTATTGCTGGACAGTGACAAGAGATGCTCCATTTAATGAATACAAGAGACAAGCCAAGAAGTGCCGAGTAGACACTGAATAGGACTAAACTATGTACATAATAGTTTTTTGCCTTTTGTTTCATAATACATTTTATTTATATAACCCTTTGGCTGATTTTTAAAGTGTTACATAAACAGGACAGGTGAAATATTATCATGTAAAGCAACCATAAACACATGAAAAGACCTAGGTTTACAATTTATGATTAAAACTCTACTATCTACACAATATACATAGACATAAAATGTAAAAACTTAAATATCTTAGAAACAGTAGCCAATCAGTTGTTTTAATGGTCATATTTGAATTCAGTACATCAAAATACATAATAAATATCGCTTTTTATCTCTGAAGCAGACGACTTCTCAAAAATTGTAGACCAGTTTAACCTACCCTAAATTCTCAAATTACCGAGGGACAATCTTCATGCATTGCTCTATTTACTTTCCACAACCAACTCTCTATATAACTTTTCATGAGTGATGTACCTGAATACTTAGATGCTAATATCTAAACTGTATTCTTAAATTTACTCACCTAAATTTGGATTGTTGCTGATTATGCACTATATATATCTTAAACAAACTTTGTATTAGTGGATAATCTAAGCACTATGCTCATTATACTCTTTTCTTAACCTGTGCAATATATATTTTTTTAACATTAGCTTTAATAAAAATATTAAATCTGAGCAGTGAAAGATGGATAAGGAACTGGTTAAAGAGGAGACTGCCATGGGTCATACTGAAAGGTGAACTGTCAGGCTAGAGGGAGTGTACCAGTGGAGTTCCTCAGGGAACTGTCTTGGGACCAATCTTATTTAACATTTTCATTCATGACCATGACACAAAAGTGGGAGTGTCCTAATAAAATTAGCAGATGATGCAAAGTTAGAAGATATTGTCAATACAGAGGTGGACCAGAATATCGTAGAAGAAAGTCTGAAAGACCTTGGAAACTGGAGATAGAAATGGGATTACATTTAATAGTGCAAAGTCATGCATTTAGGGACTTATAAGAATTTTTGCTATAAACTGTGGATGTATCAGCTAGAAGTGAAGAGGGGAGGAAAAAAGCCAAGGCATATTGGTTGATCACAGGATTACTATGAGCCACCAATATGATGCAGCTGCGAAAAAGGCTAATGCAATCCTAGGATGCATCAGGCAAGTTATATGCAGTCAAGACAGTGAAGTGTTATTCCTATTAAGCAAGGCACTGGTGAGACCTCATCTGGAATACTATGTGCAATTCTGCTCTCCCATCTTTCCGAAAGATGAATTCAAACTAGAATAGTTGCAGAGAAGGCTACTAGGATGATCAGTGGAATGGAAAACATATCTGACGAGAGGAGACTCAAGGAGCTTGGCTTGTTTAGCCTAAGCTAATGTAGGCTTATGAGAGAAAAGATTGCTCTATATATACATGAGAGGGATAAATACCAGGGAGGAAGAGGAGTTATTTAAGTTAAGCACCAATGAGGACACAAGAGCAAATGGATATAAACTGGCTATTAACAAGTTTAGGCTTGAAATTAGACAAAGCTTTCTATCACAGAAGTGAAGCCTTCCGAGGGGAGGAGTGGGGGCAAAAAAACTTAGATGAGCTTCAAAAGCCTCAGCTTTATAAGTTTATGGAGGGGATGGTATGATAAGATTGCCTACAATGGCTTGTGGTCCAGAGGTGGGCACTATATGGGGAGGGTGCTGAGTTACTACAGAGGATTCTTTTCCAGGTGTCTGGCTGGTCGGTCTTGCCAACATGCTGAGGGTCTAATTGATCCCCATATTTGGGGTCAGGAAGGTATTTTCCCCCAGGTTAGCCTGGCAGAGACCCTAGTGTTTTGTTGTTTTGTTTTTTTTTGCCTCTCTCTTCAGCCTGGGACACAGGTCACTTGCTGATTTAAACTAGTGTAAATGGTGGATTCTCAGTAACATCAAATATTTAAATCATGCTTACAGGGACTTCAGGAACTCAGCCAGAGGTTATGATTCTGTTACAGGCAGAGGTGGGTGAGGTGCTATGGCCTGCAATGTGTAGGATGTCAGACTAGATGATCACAATTGTCCCTTCTGGCCCTAAAAATCTGTGAGTCTAAGAAATTTGAGCTTAGTGCCTCTCATTGAGAATGCCTTGATGCCAGCTCCCAGACATTTTAAACTGAAGGCCTATTGGCAAGATCACTTCATCTGATCGTTAGCACCATGAATGGACATGAGCCAAGAGTTAGTTTCTAAAGAAAGCAGGACCTAAACTACGTGTAAAGACTAGATTCAAGAACAACAACTTGTACTGCACCTGAAAATAAATTGGAAGCCAATGAAGATTATGAATCACTGACACAATTAGGTTGGTAGAGAAAGTTTTCTGCACCAAAGATTCAGGGAATCAGTAGAAATGAAAATATTTAAGGGCTACTGCATTCTGCACAAGCTAAAACTTCTGAGTGGTCTTCAGCTATATCCTCACGTAAAACACATGCACAAATCATTCTGCTGCTGACAAAAGCATAGAAAGCTACATTTAAAGTGGTGTAGGTTAAATAAACTTGTCTCAGGTTACTCAGTGAGTTAGTGACAGAGTCCAACAGAACCAAGTTCTTCTAACATCCATTCTCCTGCTCTAAGCACTGCTTGTCATATGACACACACAAGGAACTTTCTTAGTCTTTTGGAATTATTGATTAGCTAAAATATTACTGCATTAGCCATTTTAGACAAGTGCTAGAGTTTTTGACCTCTTGAAAATGAATTGCTTCCAACTTTGCACCTGGGATTTTTGTCCTCCTCTGCCTTGTTTCTCCTTTAACAATTATTCATCTTTTATGGCTTCCTTTAGCTAATCACTTCAGCAACAAGAACATTTACTGAGAATCAGATCTAGTACTTTTCTGGACCTAAAGAGAAAAAAAAGCTTAATTTTCCTCCTGGAATTTACAAAAGAGAGAAAAAGGGGTTGAATTCCCAAAATATTTGATGGCTGAAGTAATAACACTGGTCTACAATTTTTGAGAAGTCGTCTGCTTCAGAGATAAGAAGTGATATTTATTATGTATTTTGATGTACTGAATTCAAATATGACCATTAAAACAACTGATTGGCTACTGTTTCTAAGATATTTAAGTTTTTACATTTTATGTCTATGTATATTGTGTAGATAGTAGAGTTTTAATCATAAATTGTAAACCTAGGTCTTTTCATGTGTTTACGTTGCTTTACATAATATTTCACCTGTCCTGTTTATGTAACACTTTAAAAATCAGCCAAAGGGTTATATAAATAAAATGTATTATGAAACAAAAGGCAAAAAACTATTATGTACATAGTTTAGTCCTATTCAGTGTCTACTCGGCGCTTCTTGGTTTGTCTCTTGTATTCATTAAATGGAGCATCTCTTGTCACTGTCCAGCAATAGTCTGCAAGCATTGATGGACTCCATTTGCCCTGATAGCCTGCCAGGAGATTCCACTGCTGTAGTCTGGAGCCCAACAGCTCTGCCTTACTCTTGGGTAGTTCCAAATCCCTGACAAGGTCATTCAGTTCACCTTGTGTCTATGAGGTGTGGTTCAGAGGAGGAGGATGGGAGAAAATGTGGGTCCTGTGACATTGATGGTTCAGGACCAGAAGTTTCATCCTTTTCCTCTTCCTCGTCTGACTCAAGTGAGAATGATTCTGGTGCATGAGGAACCGGCAGTCCTTCTCCGTGGGATACTGGGCGTATAGCTGATGGAATGTTTGGATAATGCACAGTCCACTTTTTCTTCTTTGACACACCTTTCCCAATTGGAGGCACCATGCAGAAGTAACAATTGCTGGTATGATCTGTTGGCTCTCTCCAAATCACTGGCACTGCAAAAGGCATAGATTTCCTTTTCCTGTTCAACCACTGGCGAAGATTTGTTGCACAAGTGTTGCAGCATATGTGTGGGGCCCACCTCTTGTCCTGATCTCCAATTTTGCAGCCAAAATAAAGGTGATAGGCTTTCTTAACCAGAGTGGTTATACTGCGCTTTTGTGATGCAAAAGTCACTTCACCACAAACATAGCAGAAGTTATCTGCGCTGTTCACACAAGTACGAGGCATCTCGGCTCACTTTGGCTAAACAGAAATGTGTCCCTTTGCAAAATCAAACACGACAAATAAGAGAGCACGACACTGTATGATTTCTAGAGCTGGTATAGGGCAATTTGTTCAGCAGAGTGATGTAAGCTTCGTTATGATTGCATCATCCATGACTTCTAGGAATAACATGATGCAATTCATATCATGTATGACGCAATACAGCTTCAGATTGCATCATTCATTGTTTTGCCTCAAAAGCAAGTACTGTCCAAACCCAGTCATAGATTTATTCATAGAGCCAGTCAAAGATGTACTTTAGTCATTTCTGGTTTAAATTGAGATCCCTTCCCTTTATAACTCACTTATCCTCCGCCATTCCCAAGTCAAGGGTCGCATATACTGACCCAATAGCATATCTTCAAAACTAGAGACAATCAACAATTTTAAGCATCATTTTCATTCTCAGTGACCCAGAATTAGTAAAGTTGGACTACGTTTATTTTAGAAGCATTTAGGCTGTAGAGCAGTGTTATCGTTGAGAAAATACAATCCACAAAGAAAGTATTTCAGTTACTTTCCTGACTGCGCTTCTCTTCGGCACTCC
This sequence comes from Gopherus flavomarginatus, assembly GCF_025201925.1. NCBI lineage: Eukaryota > Metazoa > Chordata > Testudines > Testudinidae > Gopherus > Gopherus flavomarginatus. The sequence continues at coordinate 184,588,266 of NC_066617.1, forward strand.
AGCTCATCCTTCCTGGTATTGCTGATGTCCTGGGATGTGTTCTATGTAGATGTCCCTTAATCCCCATTTTATTTCCCATGTGATATTGTATTAAATGCCTTACTGAAATCTAGATAATTTATATCTGCATTTCCTTTGTCTAGAAAATCAGTTTTTTTCAAAGAAATAGTTCAGGTTGGCCTGGCATCATCTACGTTTTGTAAAACCATGTTGTATTTTATCCCAATTACGCTATCACACTGAGACTCTGTTACCTTCCTTCCACAAAGTGATTTTGGCCCAAACAGATGGTTTTATCTATTTCATCCTTTCTAATTTCTTTACAATCTACCTCATCATTAATATACAGTGGAATTCCACCACCTTTACCTTTATTTGTCTTTCCTGAATACCACCTGCCCTTCAATACCTATACTCCAGTAATGACTGCTATTATACCATGTTTCTGTTAGCCCTATAATATCTGCTTTCACTTTCTGGTATACAGGCATCTTAGCTGTTTTTGCTCTGGCTTTGCCCAGATTCCTCTCCCGTATATGTACAGTCATTTTACTGCCAATATTGCCTACCTAACTGTATCAATACTAATGACAGTATCCTTCCTCTTGGCCTTTATTTTTTTTTAAAGAAAGCCCAGATTGTAGTGACCTTCAGGGCATGTTTTAAAGATTATGTATATAATCAGGGCTTTTCTGATATGGTGGCATACTGGGGATGTCTTAGTTTTGGTGAGGTTACACTGTGTACATTTTATTTTGAATTAGCCTGTTTTTAAAATAGTCATGCACCTAGACAACAAGATAAACTTATTTTATAAATTAAATAATATAAACATAACTTCCCTGTGATTCAGTTGCCCCCTCTGTAAAATGTGGATAATACGGGCTCCTTTTGTACATAGCTTTGAAATCTATGGATGAAAGATACAAAATAGTATTTTATTAACTAACTTTTCCCTAGCTTCTTTACTTGCTGAAACTAGATTTCAGCTGCTCACATGGAAAAAATCTTTGGGCTTTCCCAGATGAAATCCACTCCAACATTAGATTGGTGTCCTTTTCATCAGTTATGAATATACTTTCTAAAAATATAGTGTTTTGCTTTTAAACATAGTGTTTCTGCGGAGAACACTTGGACTAACATTTTAAAGCCTTGGTAACAATGAGACATTATGAGGAAGAGCCTTGTGATAAAGTCACAATATTAACTGCTTTCAGGTAGAGGCTCAAAGTAAGGTCCCTCAGACACTGAGCACCATTACAGGTAGACAAAGCCTACTCAAACAAATTTTATTACAGTTTAAACTAGTATAACACTTTAATTCTTGTTACTCTAAATAAGAACTTAATCTGTTTAATCAGCCAAGTTGTTCTATTGTGATGATAATACACATTAGTGGGCAATCAGAAAGTCAGGTTGTTTTTGTGCTTTCTGTCACACACAGGCTTTGGACACAGCGGCAAAGCTCATGAAAAGAGCGGGGAGAGTGAAATAATCCAAGGAAATCAAGTACAGAACACTAGACCTAAATGAGATTTTTCTGTTTGGATCATGGGATCATACCTTACCATTTTCCCGCAGTTGCCTGTTACAAAGGTTGCCTCTTCCATTAGAAACCTGTTAGACACCAAGTTAGTAATAAATGAAAACACTTAATGGAAGTTGTTCTCAGAGGCACCATGAGAAATCCCTGCCTTTCACTATTTCACTGAACACTTTTCCTATGAACTAAAACAAAACAAGAAAGGCTGGTTTACTGAATAATACACCCTGCCTGCTTGTGATTCATTAGTGAAGCAATTTAGTGGTAGATATGCTGAACAAATGAAAATTAGGTAGTAATTAAGTTTAATATTCTGTCTGGTAACTCACTTTATTTTCTGTTGAAAATGGGGTTATAGCCGGAATTAAGCAAAATGTAATCAGCATAGATTCATGAAAGAAAAGACATGTGTCTACATGAAAGCAAAGACTAGAAGTGATAAAATGACCTCTTCCTTTTTTAGCCAATCCTTTATACTCAATTAGCTGGTATATTATCTTAAGGTATAATTCCAACAGCAGTGTACCATTCAGGAATCCTATAACAAAATTCATACATTCGTTATCTCAAAGTGAAAACACACACACGCTTCTCATTCATTCATTTATATATACAATATATATAATATAATATAATATAATATTTCTGTGCTTGCTGTATGCTAGCACAGAGACTGTGTATTTCCCTTCCTATTTGGTGCAGGCTGCGGGGATGACTAGTCAAGTTACAGGATTTTCATGCTCTGAGAAAGGGGCCCCAGTGAAAACCCTAAACTGGGATGTGGTACAGCCCTGTAGGCAAACAGCAACTGCTGCAACACTAGGTCCCAATTATTGGAGTGTTCGTTGACAAATTTATGTATCATGGCCCCCAAAGTTCCATTAAACCTTTCCACCAGGCCATTGGTTTGATGGTGGTACGGGGTGGCAACCAAGTGGTTCACCCCATGAGTTTCCCACAGTTTTTGCATGGTCCCTGCCAGGAAGTTAGATCCTGAATCTGTAAGAATGTCGGAGGGCCAACCTACCCTGGCAAAAATGTCTGTTAGGGCCAGGCACACAGTGTTAGCCCTGGTGTTGCGTAGAGCTACTGCTTCTGGCCATCTGGTAGCAAAGTCCACGAAAGTCAGTACGTACTGCTTTCCTCTGGGCGTCTTTTTTGGAAAAGGACCCAGAATATCCACAGCTACTCGCTGAAATGGGACCTCAATGATGGGGAGTGGCTGGAGAGGGGCCTTGACCTGGTCTTGGGGCTTTCCCACTCTTTGGCATACCTCACAAGACCGGACATACTTGGCAACGTCCTTGCCCATCCCCTCCCCTCCCAGTGGAAGGACTTCCCCAACCGGTCCTTGGTTCTGTTCACCCCAGCATGGCCACTGGGATGATCATGGGCTAAGCTTAAGAGCTTCCCCCAGTACTTAGTTGGAACCACCAACTGTTTTTGCGGCTGCCATTCTTCCCGGTGTCCACCAGAAAGAAACTCCTTCTATAAAAGTCCTTGGTCTATAACAAACCGGCATCGATTAGAAGAGCTGAGATGCGGTGGGGTGCTCCGTGCCGCCGCCAAAGCTTTCTGAAGGCTGTCATCTGCTTCCTGCTCAGTCTGGAACTGTTCCCTTGAGGCTGGGGTCACCAGTTCTTCCTCAGACTGTGGACTTGGGCTTGGTCCCTCTGGAAGCGATGTAGGTGATGGGGTTGTTTCCGTTGCTGGTGAACCGCTCTCCGCTGGCGCACCTGAGGGTATTTCAGGCTCTGGCTGAGCCTTTTGGGTATGGCTGTCTGTTGCTTCTGCCAGTTCTGGCTCGCTGGCGCACTCTGGCATTGAGTTTGAAGATGTGGGTGCAATTGCTGGTGCTGGTTGCTGTTCCAGTTCTGGGCCTGGGACTGGAGGTGCTGTGGCTGTTTCAGTGGTTGGCATGGAATCTGGGTGCACTACCTCTGTCTGGGTCTCTGGTAACACAGACAGGGCCCCTGTGGATGGCTCAGGAACAGGAATGGGTCTGGAAGCTTGCCTGGTTTGGCTGCGGGTAACCATTCCCACTCTCTTGGCCCGCTTCACCTGGTTGGCCAAGTCTTCCCCCAGTAGCATGGGGATGGAATAATTGTCATAGACTGCAAAAGTCCACATTCCTGACCCGCCTTTGTACTGGACAAGCAGTTCAGCTGTAGGCAAGTCTACAGCTTGTGACATGAAGGGGTAAATTGTCACTTGGGCCTTTGGGTTGATGAATTTGGGGTCTACGAAGGATTGGTGGATAGCTGACACTTGTGCCCCCATGTCTCGCCACGCAATAACCTTCTTTCCGCCCACTCTCAAATTTTCCCTTCGCTCCAAGGGTATTTGAGAGGCATCTGGGCCTGGGGATCTTTTGGGTGATGGTGGTGTAATGAACTGCACTCGGTTGGCGGTCTTTGGGCAGTTGGCCTTGATATGTCCCAGTTCATTACACTTAAAGCATCTTCCATCTGACCGGTCACTGGGTCGAGGTGAGTTACTGGAGACTGGTGAGGTGGAAGAATAGGGCGTCTGTGGCTTTACTTGGGTTGTATGTGGGGTCTTTGGCTGTCCTCAGTTGTAGGGTTTATGGTCAGTGTGCCCCCTGGTGTATTCGTTCCCCTTGACAGTAGCTTTCTTGCTTTCTGCCACTTCCATCCATCTGGCTCCAATCTCCCCCGCCTCAGTGAGATTTTTAGGTTTTCCATCTTGTATGTACCGTGTTATGTCCTGAGGAACACCATCCAAGAACTGCTCCATTTGTATGAGGAGGTGCAGTTCTTCCAAGGATTTAACATTGTGTCCTGATATCCAGGCCTCATAATTTTTCCCAACGTAGTAGGCGTGTTTGGGAAATTACACATCTGGTTTCCACTTTTGGGTTCTGAAACGCCGACGGGCATGATCCGGGGTTATCCCCATTCTGTAGCTGGCCTTGGTTTGAAAAAGTTTATAGTCGTTCATGTTCTCCTTAGGGATTTCAGCTGCCACCTCTGCTAAAGGTCCACTGAGCTGTGGCCTCAATTCTACCATGTACTGGTCTTCAGGGATGCTGTACCCAAGACAGGCTCTTTCAAAATTTTCTAAGAAGGCCTCAGTGTCATCACCTGCCTTGTAGGTGGGAAATTTCCTGTGATGTGGAACCATAATTGGCGAAGGGTTGTTAGGATTGGCTGGGTTTTGTTGCTTAGCCTTTTCTAATTCCATGGCCTGTCGGTGGGCTTCCTTCTGGAGTTCCATCTCTTTTTGTTGTTTTTCCATGTCTCGGCGGTGGGCCACCTCTTCTTCTTGTAGTTTTCTGTGGTGGGCTGCATCTTCTTCTTCTTGTTTCCTTCTGTGAGCTGCCTCTTCTTCTTGTTGTTTTCTTTTGTGCGCTGCCTCTTCCTTGGCTAGTTCTGCATTAATTAGTTCTATCCGTCTCTTATGTTCATTTTCTTTGTCTATGGCTTGTTGCCGTGCTCGCTCCTGCCTTAGGTTTTCCTTGGAACTCATGTTTTCTGCTTTCTTGTGCTGAGGCGCCCTCTGGTGTTTATTGTCTGAACTGCAGCTTCTCTGTTGCATCCTGGGGTCTGCCTAGCAACAGTGCCTTTTTCCCTTTCTTCCTCTAGCTAATCTTTTCAATGTAAAGTAAACCAGAAAAACCATTTTATTTGCATGTGTATTGCTGGATACTGACTCTCAATGGGAGTGCTATTGTCACAAAAGACCCTTAATAGTTCCTTAATGGTTCCTTGCTTAATATGCAAGCCACAACTGCCAGAGAGAGCAGAAAAAAAAATTCTCTCTGGTTCCTTTTAAAACCAAACCCTCTCTGCTAAAAAGCCCCTAGCAGAGGAAAGAAAAATATAATATTCCTACTGGCTTCTGGATTCTATCTATCTCACCACTGCACACCATGTCATAACCTATTCCCAGATTTGGACCTTAGCGTCCAAAATATGGGGGTTAGCATGAAAACCTCCAAGCTTAGTTACCAGCTTGGACCTGGTAAAGCTGCCACCATCCAAAAAATTAGAGTGTTTTGGGGCACTCTGGTCCCCCCAACAACTTTCCCTGGGGACCCCAAGACCCAAATTCCTTGAGTCTTACAACAAAGGGGAATAAACCATTTCCCCCCCGTTCTCCCTTCCAGGTGTTCCCTCCCTGGGTTCCTGGAGAGATACACAGAAGCAAGCTCCGTGAATCTAAACAGTGGGACGCCACCCTCCCTATTTCCAGTCCTGGAAACACAAATACTTCCCTCTTCACCCAGAGGGTATGCAAAGTCAGGCTAGTAAATCTAACACACAGAGATTTTCCCCCCCTGACTCCTTCCTCCCACCAATTCCCTGGTGAGCTACAGACTCAATTCCCTGGAGTTCCCCACTAAAGAAAAACTCCAACAGGTCTTAAAAAGAAAGCTTTATGTAAAAAGAAAGAAAAATACATAAAAATGGTCTCTCTGTATTAAGGTGACAAATACAGGGTCAATTGCTTAGAAGAAATATTGAATAAACAGCCTTATTCAAAAAGAATACAATTCAAAGCACTCCAGCAACTACACACATGTAAATACAAAAAAACCAAACCTATCTTTGTATTTACAACTTGGAAACAGAAGATTAGAAAAACAGGAGACAGAAATCCTCTCATAGCCGAGAGAGAGTACAGGCAGAACACTAGAACAAAGAACTCAGACACAAACTTCCCTCCACCCAGATTTGAAAAAGTCTTGTTTCCTAATTGGTCCTCTGGTCAGGTGTTTCAGGTTACTCCTTTCCAGGTGTAAGAGACATTAACCCTTAGCTATCTGTTTATGACAGGCCCCACTCCTTTTCTCCAGTTAGATTCCTGCCTCATATCATGATGCAAGCAACAAAGTCGCCTCTGCAGCTGACTCTGCCTGCCATTTTGGAAAGCCCTTTCATAGCATCAGGAGACAAAAACCAGAAGCCTGAGAAGGCAAAACAAAATAAATTGCAAAGTTCCCATGCTTCTGGCAACATGTCCTGTGCTTAGTGAGAGTGACAGCAGGCCTTGCTGTTAGGGGTGCCAACTTTCTGACTGAACAAAACCGAACACCATTGCCCTACCCCTTTTCTGAGGCCCCGCCCCACTCCCTTCCTCCCTCTGTCACTGGCTCTCCCCCTCCCTTCTTTCTTTCCTCCCCCCTCCCTCCCTTTCACCAGGCTGGGGAGGGTCTCTTTTCAACCAAGAGTTCCGTTGAAAACTGAACAACTGGCAACCCTACCTGCTGTGGATGCATGTGCTGCTGACAGACTCCCAGTAGGGCAGACAAATGATTTCCAGGTACTAGTCTACAACTTCTGAATCCTCCTATGAGTTGTACTGTCTCTTCTGTGGTGGATGCCATCATGATATGTTTTGGGGCCACGAGCCCTGTTCCAAGATAGACTCCATCAGTAACTCTCATTCTGATATAGTGTTAAGGAACAATATATATCAGCTGGGAACAATCCCCAACAAGATAAAGCTAACAGCCCCTGAGCAGTCAGCAGAAGCTGAGAGAGAGGATTCTGCCATAAGAACATGACAGGCTGCACGTAACCTGATAAGTGGGTTTCCCAGCCTGAGATACTCTCAAGGTCTCTACAGTCCAACTGGGCCTGGAGAAGAGGAAAAGAAGTCTACTACGAACACCCTCAACCTGAGGGCAGATAAGATTACACACTTGACTTTAATTACCTGTTCTACATCCCTGCCCCTCCATTTTGCCCTCTAGCAACCTCTTTTCAAGTTAGATTTTGTTCCCTGAGCCAGCCCACTGGTGGATATATGAGGGCAATGTTATTCAGAACACATGGATTCTGAGGTTGAAGACCAAATCATCGAAAAACACATTTTGATCTCATGTACCTAAACATTTGTTTTCTGTGGCTTGACAACACAGACACTCTCCCAGGGACAGTTTGCTCTAGGACAGCAGAAGAGACACACTCCTTTAAGGTGTTGAACTAAGAACATGTTTCCTTCGGATTGGAAGGAATCAAACCAGAGGAGAGAGAAAAGTCCCTCCTAGAGCATATAAAAACTTATCGTTCAGTCAGCCATCCAACCTATCTGCAAATGAAAATATACAAAGGCCATATGCTTTATTTTGGGGGGAAATCATAGGAGTCTCCCCTTAGATATCTAAAATAAACCACAGTATCAAAATACTTAATTACTATTAACCATCCAAACATGCATTCATGTTTATACTCCCTGTTGTCATAACTGTGTTTTGCACATCTATAGAACACCCCAGCAAAACATTTCAATGTGCTTCAAAGGGGAGAAAATAGCTAACTCTGGCATTAGTGCATTTGAAAGAAATCAAGATAAAGAAGGCTCTCAATGATCAGTGAAATAAATAAGAGTGTTTGATCCTTCTGCTCACTATTAAAATGCAACCACCTCTAAGGTGGAATACAGCAACTTTCTAACAAGGCTCAATAGTTTAGAGTAAGACAAGAAGAAAATAAACACATTCAGTTGTAAGTGTAATGTAATGTAATGAGGGAGTAGAGCTAAGTGCAGTGTAAATTACTGGGGTGGAATATGATCAAATGTCTCCAGTGAATATCTCATTGGCAAATATGAAGTGCCATGAGATTTTTTTAATGAGTTCAAGTGGTCAGGATCTCAGTTTTGCATGCTAGCTAAAAGATAACACTGCCGGCAGTGCAATGTCCCCTTATGCCATTTGGGAGCATTGATTAAATTCTGACTCTGATGCAATAGGAGAACCTACTGAATCACCAATACTTGCATGGGGTTCCTTGGAGATCTCCTGTCCAAGTGCTGACTTGGCTTTCCCCAGCTTCCTTTCATGATGTGATGTGATCTGATCACAGCACCAGATCTTAAACAAGCCTCATTATTTCAGGCATTCCCTAGCATCAGCTCCATGGTCATCTCCCCATCATCTTTCACAGTTTACATGATATGTAAAGCTTCAGAGTGTGTAGCACACACCATCATGCTAACCATTCAAGGGAAATTGAACCTTGACTGAAACCTTCCAATAGGAGGATGGTTCAATGCAAAAACTATAATTAAACGTATGACTAAGCAGGCACAGTTATGCTGAAGAAAGACGCGGGGGGGGGGGGAACAGCATAAAAAGAATTAAACAGCAGTAGAGTGCCCTAAAATACAGTATTACCAGTGTCTAGCAGCAGCAGTATTCATATGCCACAAACCTCAGCTTACTACTATAGGGCCTAGTTGCTATAGAAACTTACAACTGGGAGCTAAATAAAGTAATTTCTATGCTAGTGTTGGTGTATATAACTTCAGCACCTGATGCTAACCAAATTGTGCTCAATAAACAAATTTAAACTTTAAAAGCCTGCAATGAGTTCACAATGGTTTCTGTACAACTGATTAATCTCCATTGATCTTAGCTTAGTGTGCAAGAGCATGAGAATTCATAGGAACAGAAAAAGACTATTCAAGGCCAATAGGACTGCCCCTTTTTTTCTTTCTTATCTGATTTCCTGCTTCATTCCTACACCTCTTTATCCTGTCTTAACTTTTTATTTTGAAAATATCCTATTCACTCTTCAGCTCATTGGTGAGCCTGACATCTCTGATCCTCCTTAGGCAAATCAATTCTGCATTAAATCCAAGCCTCTGCGCTCCCCGCCCCGCCTCATTCATATAGCATTAAGCACCTGACTGCAAATAAGCAACATTAGAAGCAATGCTGACAATGAATGGTAAATTCTGCTGTCTACATCCACAGTAGAGCACAACATCCCAGTCACACAGGGCAGAGATTACAAGGGCTAAGATTGCAAGGGTCTACACAGGTAATGCCCATCACACAAACACTGCAGAAACCAAGGAGCTCCCATGTTACCATGCCCTGTGGAGTAGGGCAAGGGGCAAAGCTGGTGGATCTGTCTTTCAGCTGGTTAAACTTCTTCAGCTGTGCAAGGTAATGTAGGGTGCCTTTTTAACAGTACTGACTAGTATTACTGTAGAATCTATGCAAGAAGCTTTACTTAATTACCAACTTCTTATTTATTATTTGTATTACCACAGCACCTCGGGGCCTTTATCAGAGATCAGGAACCCATTGTGAGAGGCACTGTACAAACGCAGAACAAAAAGACAGTCTCTGCGCCAATGGTCTCACTATCCTAGTATAAGACAAAGGACAACAGATGGCTATAGACCAGTGGTTCCCAAACTGGGGTTCATGAACCACTGGGGGTTCTTGAAATATTACAGGGGGTTCTCGGGGAAAAAGTTCCCTAGTGGTGGATAGAGCTGTCCCTAGGAACCCCCGGCAGCATGGGGCCGGCAGCATGGGGCCAGCAGCCCGGAGCCCCTGGACTTCCAGGAGCTAAGGAGATCAAAGCAAGCATATCTATCACAGTGAGGAGATTTAAACTTATAAGACTTATAGGAAATGGAGAGGGAGGTGGCTATTTTTCATTGTTTTTAAAATTAAATAGGCAGCTAGTATTGTTTTTAAAATTATTATGAAGAACAAGTTTAAGCTTGTGTGGTGTTTGCCTGGACTGCTCAAGACCTGAATGCTTGTATAGGAGGAAGCCTTTGAGTTGGCATCTTAAATACCTTCATGCTGTTTCACATCTGATACTCCTTGATGAAACGTAGGAGCCTTGTCTTATAACAGGCTTATTCAAAGTTATACAAGCTACAGAAATGAGATCTTGGAAGAGCATTGCCATTTTCATAATGTAATTAATAAAAATACTGTAATGATAAATAATAAGAATAAATAATGTGTAATAAGCATTTCATAAAAACAAATTTTGTCATTTCCAAGATCACTGCTTTTATAATTTATACTTAAGTAAAGGAGAAAATCCCTGAAAATATTCATTTTTAGGAGGGGGTTCGTGAGACTTGACATTTTACTGAAAGGGGTTCACAGGTTGTTAAAGTTTGGGAACCACTGATATAGACTGATGAGGGAGTGCAAGTAAAAAATAAGACAGTGCTGATCGACACGGTAGTCAGTGGTCTCAGCACACTATAGCCTAATGATTGTTAAGGGTTTTGTTTTTTTTTTGTAAGCATTCTGGCAAAGTCAAGTTTTAAGAAGGGTTTTGAAGGTGGATAATGAGGTAGCTATGCAGATGTTTATGGGAGCTTCCCACATATTAGTGAGGCAGCATGGGAAAAACCATGAAGGTATGTGTTTGAAAATGTAACAAGTGGGCAGGGGAGGCCAATCAGAGGTGAGCATCAACAACTCAGAAGTGATGTTAGGTAGAGCGGGATTGGCTATGAATGATCTCGGAAATGAACACAAGCAGCTTCTGCCTTAAGATACCACAGCAAAATATTCCCAAATGCACCAACTACAGGTCTGGTTGATACCTGCTTAAAGCCAATTTTGTTGGTCCTGTCAGTAGTCGTTTAGAACAGGTTTCACTGTATTTATTCTTACTTCATTGTTATTAAGTAAGTTATTTAGAAATTCCAGCAAAATATAGGAACAATGGAAAGTGATACAGTTACAGACAAATTAATAGAGCCTTAATTCTTTCTTCCCAATTTTTTGTGGGTTTGTCAAATTCTTCCACTTACGCTTTCAAAGTTGCCAAAGCACTTCCAATGCTATACATATGTGTGAATCACTTAAGCCACTACTAATAGGCAGCACTGTTGAAGAAGTGAACAGAAAACCAGAACAACATTAGCCAGGGCAAATCCCTATTACCACCACAGGTGAAGGTGAACATGTTTTTTAAAAGCCATAACTCTAAGAAAAAGATTGAGGAATGTGCCCTGTGAGCATTATGAGGACAGTCACAACAGTTATCCATAACATAGGGTAAAAATTCATTGTGAGGTCAGCTGTGTAGAATCTGCTGTGAAAGTACCACAGGAAGCTGGCTGGAATTACAAACAATTGGGTAGCCTAAGTGTTGGGGAAAAAGCCATTGCTGCTATGCAGCCACTCAAAATTCATTGCCTTTTAGTAGAACCCCAGCAGCTGCTGGCACAGTAGTCTTCAGGGAGGCCCCAAGGGCAGACTGAAGCCAAGGTAAACCCTGGGCTTGGCTTATTGATACAGGAGTCTGGGGTAGTGAGAACCAGTTAAGAATGCACTTAGCTTATGCAAGTAGGTTGGATCCTCACAATGATTTTGTGTGATAGCCTAAGACCAGAAGTGGCAGCTGGCAGAATGGCTTAGCCCAGGTGGCCAGTCACTCATTGTTCACCAGCAGACTTTGGCACTCATGACAAACAGCTGCAGTGCAGAATCAGTCCGATAGCTGGCTGAGCAGTGCCAAGCTCCAGGCCTCCAGCCAAGTCAGAGGGCAGCAGGCACTCTTTCAAATCAGTGAGTGAAGCTGATCTAGTAGAGTTATTGAAGAACCATAGCAATTCAGTGCTTGAGCAAATCCGGTCAATAAAGTATAAGAAATGTATGCTCTATTAGTGTTCAGGGTGTACATTTTCTATTTGAACCGGGGGTTCTAGCCACGGAACTAAAATCTTTTGACCTAAACAAGGAAAACAAGTGGTAAAAGACATGTGTCAGCACACAGGTACTTGTTTTTCCAGATCCCACTGAGTGATATCTTTATGTGAGATTACATTGGGCCCCTGTGATAGGTGGGGCAATGCAGTCTCTATCCTGTTCGCCCTGCAAGGGCTCTGGGTGTTTTCTTCACAGCAGGACAGCAGCCAGAACAACACTGTCTCCTCCTGCCCCACATACCATGGCTAATGGACACCTGAGGAGGTGCTGGTAGGTAGCTACAGCAGGTGAAACTCTGAACAGCTGTAGCTAAGTACTCTTCTTTGCTCAGCCCCCAATTCAGCACAGTGTGGAAGTGTTAAAGCAAATACTCAGCTTGAAGCTTATGTTTAAGTGCCATCAATTTAACCACATGCTTAAATTTCAGCACATACTTAAGTGCTTTGCTGAACTGACACCTTACCCAGGAGGTTGCTTCAGAATGCTCTAGATCTGCAGGAGCATTGGTGAGGAGGACGTATGGATGCAGTGCCACCCACCAGTTCCCTCGGGTATGGGCTTGCACTTAGGGTATTAAGGAAAAAGGAACTAAGGGTATGTCTACACTACCCGCCAGATTGGCGGGCAGCAATCAATCCAGCTGGGGTCAATTTATCATATCTAGTCTAGACACAATAAATCGATCCCCGAGTGCTCTCCTGTCAACTCCTGTACTTCACTGCCACAAGAGGCATAGTCAGAGTTGATGAGGGAGTGTCAGCAGTCAACTCACCGCGGTGAAGACACCACAGTAGGACAATCTAAGAATATTGACTTCAGCTACGTTATTCATGTAGCTGAAGTTGTGTAACTTAGATTGATTCCCCTTCTTCCCTTCCTCCCACCCGCCCCCAGTGTAGACCAGGCCTAGAAGACAGGTTAAATTTAGCTAGTTCTCAAATATGAGTAAACTGAAAATGAAGAAGATTGTGTTACCTTGTCTGGTTGGAACCTGGTAACAGAAACAGATAATTAAACCCTCAAGAAGGCTTTGAGTGTCTCTCCCTTACTGAGCCATAATTTGGGATATCTGTTTCATTTCAAGCCTTGTACTCAATTCTGTTCATTTTTGCAATATCTAGTCTGCATTGTATATGTTCCAAGAAGAGTTAGTTAGGCACTTAACTGCAATGACACCATTCATTACAAAGATATGTTTAACTGTTCTCACGTAAATGATCCTCATTTGCCACCCTGGTGTTTCAGTGCGAACAACATATTGTGTAGTCTGTGTATCTGGTGAGTCAGTTATACATTGTTTGGCACTTTTTTCTTTCTGTCTTAACTATAAAATGACTGCAATAAAATGCTCATGGAATCATAGAAATGTAGAAGTAGTATGTACTTTGAGAGGTCATCTAGACCACATGACCTGCGTTCCCTCTCCCCCTGATGAGGCAGGACCAACTAAAGCTAGGCTGATAAGATCTACCCTGTGCTTAAAAACCTCCTATGATGGGGATTCCACAACCTTCCTTGCAAGCCTATTCCGGTGCTTAACTATTCTTATAGTTTAAAGTTTTTTCCTAATATCTAACCTAAATCTCCCTTGCTGCAGCTTAAGCCCATTACTACTTGTCCTACCTTCGGTGGACATCAAGAACAACTGAACACCTACCTTTTTATAACAGCTCTTAACATATTTAAAGTCTGTTATCAGGTCCCCCCTCAGTTGTCTTTTTGCAAGACTAACCATGCCCACTATTTTAAATCTTTTCTTGTAGGTCAGGTTTTCTAAACCTTTTATCATTTTTGTTGCTCTCCTGTGGACTTTCTCTAGTTTGTCTGCATATTTCCTGAAGTGTGGCACCCAGAATTGGACATCATACTCCAGTGCCTAGTAGAGTGAAACAGTTGCCTCCCATTTCCTATATACAACATTCCTATTAATCCAGAATATTAGCCTTTTTCCCAACTGCTTCATATTGTTGGTTCATATGCAATTCATGATCCACTATAATCTACTGACCCTTTTAAACCGTGTTACTGCCTCACCAGTTATTCCTCATGTTGTGTTTATGCATTTGATTTTTCCTTTCTAAGGTTAGTACTTTGCACTTGTCATTATTCAATTTCATCTTGTTGATTTGAGACCAATTGTTCAATTTATCCCAGTCATTTTGAATTCTAATCCTGGCCTCCAGAGCACTAGTGACTGTGCCCAGCTTGGTGTCATCTGCAAATGTTATAAGCGTATTCTACACTCTATCATCTAAGTCATCAATGATAGTTTTGAATAGTATTGCACATAGGACAGATCCATCCAGGACCCCACTATATACGTCTTCCCACTCTGACAGAACCCATTGATAACTCCTCTTTGAATATGGTTTTCCAAACAGTTGAGTATCTGCTTTATAGTAATTTCATCTAGACCACAAAGCCCTAATGATACAAAACATCCAGTGTTACAACTAATTGGAGGCACAGTGCAAAATGTCAGAGCAGTAATACTCCAGGCTCTCAGTGTCCAACTGACAGGTTTACTTTGCTTTTTGGAATCAAGTCAAAATAACCAACAAAACTGGGACCACAGATCTGTAATCATCTTGATGTTGCTTTTCGTCCCTTACCTTTTGCTCCTCCCCATCCATCACTTCGTTCTACCCCTACGTTGTCTGGGTAAGTACGCGGCACAGCCCCCCTCAGTCACTGGATCCAAAACTGTGTCTTATTCCCTCTTCCCGTCACTGCGCTGTTCTGCTTCTTAGTTCCACTGATTGTCTTGAATCTGTATAACATATATACACTCCTGTTCAGATGTTTGGGATTCCCCATTTCTTTTGTAAAATGGATCTGTCCTGCACAAAAACCCCTATAAATATTCTGAGACACAGTAGCCATGTCCTGCCACGTAAGGTGATCATGCTAACATATATCAAGCTACTCTCACATATGCCACTGCTCTCAACTGGTTGCAGAATCAGAAGTCAAAGTTAGATGCAAGAGACCTTACTCTAGTCTACCTCAGGTCCTGTGCCAAGCCCTCAGGTCCAGGCTTCAACCCCCAAAACCAGGGCCTCCAACTAGAGGAAAACAATTTTTCTGGAAAACTGGTGTATAATTAGGGTATCTGTATGCTGGGTTTTAAAACCTGCAGCAGGGAGTCTCTCAACCTAGGTCTCTACAGATTTAAGTTTGCTAGGTTTACACTAAAACCAGGAGTGTAAATGTTCCAGCTTGGGTTGGAGATCAAGATATGAAGTCCACCCTGCTCAGAGCCTAAGCCTGAATATCTACACAGCTGTTTTTAGCACTGTAGCATAATCCAAGTCTGTAGACCTGGGCTCTGAGATTTGCTCTCATGGGTTTTAAAATGCAATGTAGATGGTGGTGGATGATTAGCCACTGGGCCAACAGGGCCCATGCCCGGGCAACTGGGGAGACCTAGAAAAAAGGGCGCTTCTGCGCCCCAATCCACTTTGCCTACCCGGGCAGCTACCTGGCAGGAGCATGAGGGAGGTCAGGAGGGACTGCAGGCAGAAGGCAGGGAGGGGCCTTCACTTGCTCTGGCCCAGGGATCCACAAAATCTTAATCCTCCTCGGAATATAGACCCTTAGGCCCTAATCCTGCAATGAGCTTCGTACAAGCAGATCCCTCTGTCCACACAGAACCCGATTGACTTCAGTGGAGCTCAGCTTGGACACAGGGATTAATCCATGAAGAACTCTATTAAAGGTCACAGAGTGTTCTATAGCAAATCATATTAGCAATGATTTGTAGAAATATACTTAGAAATATTTTTTTAAGTGTAAAATCAAATTTGAAAGGACACATCTTTTCACTTTCAGATACCCTAGGCCAAAAACCGAGGTGTGAATTTCTACTATTCCACCTGCATCTGAATTCCAATCTAAATTTCACTAAGACACATTTTTTCGTGTGTGTGTGTGTGTGTGTGTGTGTGTGTGTGTGTGTGTGTGCTAAATCTAATTAAAGAAGTAAATAAAAACAAGCCCTTTATAATGGGGTAAACTAAGATTTTGATCATGCAAAGACAGACACGTGCTTAATGTTAAATGCATGTTAAATGCATAATCTCACTGAGATACTTCCAGTACATAAAATTAAGCATGAATGTAAGTTTTTTGCAGGATCAGAACTTAGACATCTATTCTACAATTAGCTCTGATCTGGTGCAGATGTCTGCTCCCAGGGAGCTTACTGCAGGATCAGGACCTAAAATTCTAGATCTGAATGATTCTGAAATGTGGGATTTTAAAATGCAAATCTGATTTTTGCAGATTGAGCCCATCCCCAGTTACCAATAATACTTGCTTTCCTTCTTCCAGTAGATACATCTGGGTAAACATTTTAATATGATATTTCTCACACTGTTAGTTCTTACAATTGACTGGTTCATCTGAGGATGCTTACTGTGGGTAAGTTATTGATTTTTAGGAAAAAACAGAGTTTGAACCACATTAATATTTTTTATAAAATATATTCATATATTTGTAATTGGAAGATGCTAGAAAACTGTCAGCTCTTTCTCTGTGGGATAGTTTTTAGTTGGATTTTTTTTATTGTTGCAAAAACAACAACAAAAATCTGTTTCTCCCAGCCCACCTAAAAAGACCAAAATCCAGAGAAACACAGGAACAGTAGCAAACTGCATTTTGTGTGTTTCAAATACAAATATATTTGCTTTGTGCATTTCTTCTGTGTGTGCATCAAAGTGAATGCTTGGTTTGTTCCTTTTTAATTTTGTTTTCTGTTTCTTCTGAGGGGAAATAATATCATCATCTGCATTGCCTTTCCAGTTTCCTTGGGCAATTCTTTTGTGCTTGGAGATCCTTTTGCTCCTTTGATGAGGAAACTATCAGCAACTGTGGAAATAAAGATGGACTATGCGTCCTACTGAATGTCAGAGTAGGTGGACCTCATTAACTTCTGGGAATTAGAAAGGAGTTAAACCTATCTGCAGAGGGTGAATTCAGAGGGGCCTCCTGAGGATAGCTGGCTTAGGTATGGCCTAGATACACAAAGGTACTTAAGCACCTAGTTTTGCTCCACTGTGATCCATAAAACTCCCACTAAAACCTGTAAGCACCTAAATTTTCAGGGCAAATGTTCTTAGGTACCTATGCTTCTGCCTTTGAGTGTGTGCATTGCTGCCTCAGTGCAGGCATCCAGATGCTTATCTCCTGCCTAACCCCCAGCGTGGGAAGATAGGCACTCTTCTGCCTAAATTGTAAGCAGGGGCCAATCCAGTAGGTATGCTCAGAGACCACCTACCAGATGGGGTCCCATTCAAAATCCAGCCAAAGGAGGAGGTGATTCTCATCTTATAACTTCTAGATCAGTGATCAGAACAAACTCATCTAGGATGTGGGAGGCCTAAGTTCAATTTTTCCCTCTGCTGCAGGGAAAGAAAGGATTTGAACAGAAGGTCTCCCACCTCTCAGGAGAATGCTCTAACCACTGACCTATGGGATATTCAGATGTGGGGCTTCCGTCACCTCTCCTGTTGAAGCTGTTCCACTGTGGCTAAATAATGAAAGCATGATTGGCGAAGTGGTATTGAACCCTGTATCTGCTACTTCTCAGGTGGGTGTCCTAACCACTGGACTACAAAGTCATTCTCAATCTGTCACAAAATGTCTCTTAAAATATTTATCTGCAGTAGACTAGTCATGCCAGAAAAACAATGTATGCATGTAAAATGTTGGTCTCATATATACTGTCAGATCAAGATAGTCAAACAGAGGTGAAAACCAGGATAGATGAAGCCAGGAGTAAAAGCACTTGAAAGGTTATAAGTAACAGCTAGGAGCTCACCTATATCAGAAAAAAAGAACAACAACAAAGCTGTGTGAAGCCCATAGGAGCTGCTAGGAAAAAGGGGAAGAAGTCCTGGAACTGCAGGTGTTAGAGCTGTGAGTAGTTCCAAAGCCATGCAGGACTCACACAGCAGCAACTAAGGGAAAGAGTACTTGGAGCATTGGAGAAGAAGGGAACCACAGGGAATGAAGTTATGGGAGAACCTTCACATAGGAAAACTTTATATAAGATACCAGAATGGGTTCCTGTGGGGTCAGGCAAGGGGGTCTTCTAGTCTGTTGCTAACAAGAGCAGAAGTATCAACAGTGTGGGAGAACCCAAAGAAGCTAGGCAGCAAAGAGAAAATGTGAAGGGGGTCCCTAAAGGGGTGGAAATTGGGGCATCTTGGGTACTAATTTAAGTGACAATTATATCTTTTGTTTCACAGCCCTGTATACAGTGACTGATTCCATGAATGGAGAAAACATGGAAACAAATTAAGACAGGCATGGGTCTATTCCATGTCCAAGAATACTATGTACCCACCAATGCAGGAAGCAACTATGCCAACCCTGAAAAATTTATCACAATCTCAAGTGAGAGCTAGACTATCATTTACACTGTTGATATCCTTGCTAAGTCTCATCAAGTAGCTGATGAGGATGAGGAAGATACATTGTTCCCAGAGGATCTCAATGAGCCAAATAATGACAACATGTGAGGGAGAGGCAATTTAAATGATAGTGAAAACCTGACAGTTAGATTTAAGACTGATGAGGGCATAGGGTAAGTGAGCTATTTCATAAACACCCATAGACTGATTTTCAGAAGATCTGAATACCTAAAGTTCCTGTTAAATCAATGGAAGTTAAACAGGCCAGAAAAGTATAGTGGCTGTGTTGTAAGATCTATTAGTGCCCTAACTGAAGCATGCAAAGAACAGAAATTTTACAGAACAACTTTAGGGTTATTAAAACTATGACAGGACTGGGAGGAATGAAACATGCAGAAGAGCATAGGGAAGTGATGACCTAGGCTCACATTCAGGTAGAATTCCGAGTGGTGTCTTTGCTACCCTGACTGTTTTTTTGAGATATCTAAGACATTGTGGTGCAGTAGATAGTCCTGCCTCAGTGTAGGAGCCTGGACTTGATGAATTCTCAAGGTCCCTTCCAGTCCCACATTTCTATGATTCTATGAACAGCATGAAAATTATACACATGCCTCTACCACTATATAGGAGAGAAGAAGAAAAATTGTATGTGAACAGGCACAAATTCTAGAGCAACCTCTATAGACATCTCACTTGTGATGATAGCGTTCCCTTCAAGAACCACAGGATTGCCAATGAACTTATAGGAGTGCCAGACTGTAGAGGAAAAAACTCAGATCAGACTGTATAGTTGCTGAGACCATCTATTTCAACATCCAAAATACAAAGAAGATCAGGAAAGTTATCAGGAATCGTAAGACTTCTTAGCACAAATCCAAGAGGAAAAACTATGCATAACACTTTATTGAATACTCACAATACGGAAAACCTAGCTACATATTCACATGACTTCTCTGGTTGGAGTCTGATGGCTTGTAAAACAGGGAACGCAGTGAATACTAGCAGAGGACTCCCAAACTAAATAAAAGGATGTTATCCATTTCCTATATACAACACTTGCTGACAAAAGGGATTAATAACCAAACTCAATAGGTTGGGTAGACTTGCCTAAGGCCTCTTTCTCTTCTTACCCATTTACATCACTTGTATAGCTTGTCATGCCAATAAAGTCTCATTGAAAAGAAATTGTCTTCAACTTTCACCTTTGATGATACTTATTGTCTTTGATGTGATTTATACAAGTGAAAGTGAGGAGAATTCAGTGAAGAATTCTATAGGTGATGTTCAAGAAGAAATAGAATTCAGGCCAAATCTTCTCAAATTTATCTGAGGTCTCTTTTTTCCTAAATGTAAGCCACTCTTTAGTCACCAAGTCAGCCAAGCGTCTATGCCAAATTTCGTCCCTGGAGGCAGTCTATTTCTCCACTATGCAATACTAGTCATTTGGCTACAAGCACTACTCTAAAGAACCAAGCTTTCCATGAGTTGGAGAGTTTATAAGATGATAGGCTATATCCCAATACAGTTCTGGGAAGTAATTTTTGAAGATGTATCCCTTATCCTATTAATCCTCCTGAACACTTCTAACCAAAAGTCCCAACACCCTGAAGCCAGTGTGACTCCAGTAGATCCACATTTCCAGCAACTGTTTTGGCAAGGCCAGGTCTGTTTTGGCAGGGACCAGTGTGAAAGAAATATTTTCTACTGAATCAGCCTTAATCACAGATCAGTATTTGAGACTTTTATTATTTATTATTTTACAAGGCATTTCTCCATCGGCTATAGTTCACGGATATACACAAATCTTTGTTTCAGACCTGGTGCAGGCAATTTCTAGAATCTTTGTAGATGGAAAACAAGATGTTGCTCTCCTTTCCCCTCCTTTTCCCACTACTTTCCTTTCCTGTTCCTCCCTTCCCATTCCTTTATTTTTTGTTTTTCTTGTTGTTTTCATCTATCATTCATTGATTTGTTTGTTTATTTTGAAGAAAAAATCAAGAAATAGAATCCAGCTCCCTCTCCCTCTTAGCTTTGTTAGTTGTACAGGGCTAGCCAGTGCAAAATGCAGTAAAACGTGTGTGTGTGTTACTAAAGCAAACAGACATGAATGCATACACACACGGAGATGATGGGTGAGATGATGTCTTTTGTTAGACCAACAGAAGTTGTTCAATAAGAGATTACCTCACCCACCTTCTCCCTCTAATATCCTGGGACAAATATGGATACAACTATACAGCATACATACAAGAAGGCAGGCCTGTTGAGTAAGCTGGTGCCATTTTACTTAGTTATCTTTTGGAATAGGAGGCCACTTTAGAATGATAAAAATCTCCTTAATTCTTACCTTTGCCAAGTACCTTTAGATTTTGAGAAGTTGTTTGTATGCTTACCTTAAAAACTCTTCTGTGTTGTTCCACCATAATACTACATTCAGATACTTTGGTGATGGGTGTGGTATAAGTACCTACTGGAAATGCAATCCGTTCTGTTCTCTCTCTCTTAGAATCCTGCCTTCTTCTATGTCTGCACTTGTTTGGTTTTAGCAAACAACTGTCTTAGGTTTCTGAAGATTGTGTATATGGATCTGAGAATATAAGATGTGTAGATCGATCTCTCACTTCTATTTAAGATGCCCACATCTGATGGCATTATTGTGTAAATAGCAGCATATCAGGAACATCTTACATAGGATGATGGATGATAGCATATTAACATTTATCAAGCTGCTTAAATGCATATCTTTAAAATGCCCAAAGTCCTTCCAGCTTTCCTGAAGAATCTTTTGAATCTCATTATAATGTAACTTTGAGTAATTCTGGGGATGTTGAAAGAGTTAGGTAGGGTTTTTAGAGGAAATCCAATCCTCACCTGTAAAATATAAGCTAGGATAATTGATTCTTCCCAGTATCAGCCTATGTCTTGTAATTATAAATTATTCTACTAACTAAAAAAGGAATCTCTTTCTTTCTGAATACTTGCAAGAAGTGGTTGTGTGAGCCTCTAGAAGCCAAGACATAATCTTGATCTCACAATCACAGTTAAGGATGTTACAATTCTCACCATAAACAAAATCCATATGCATGGAATCATAAGAATTCCTGCCTCCTATGTTCCTTGATTTACATGTTGAGGTAGGAGTGGTAAGTATGTGCAAAACTATGGCACACAGAGGAATGGAAAATACCAGTGTCCTTGAGTTATTTCATTACTTGCTCCTGGTGTTCTCCTCCAGTGGAAAATTTAATATAAGCCATATTATGCCATTTGATTTGCACATACAGCTCACATGGACTGCTGTGGGAGTTGGATGTAAATATCTGAAGGCAGAATTTGACCCTATTTCTCTAGATATTATCTAGAAACTGATTGATAGAGGGTAAAGGGGAACAGTACCTCATTCTTGAACTAAAAAGACATTGTGTCCAAGTACTCCACAGTGACAGATAGTTTGACCATCACAGCTAGCAGACTTTTGGAAGCCTGACTCTCCAAATACTCTTTCAACTAACTATAGAAATTTAGTGTGCTGAATCCTAATCTCAATGAAGCAGATGTAAATATGGAGTAACTCTGCAAACATCAGCGGAGTTATTCTGGATGTACACCAGTATAAATGACAGGAGAAGTTGTCCTAATATTATTTTATCCATTGTATGCTTTCCAGAGCTTTGTTGTTTTATCAGGGTTTGTGGGTGTGTTTGTGTTTTTAAAGTTTTCTGACCTTTGTACCCTGTCAGCATGATACACACACTCTCTTTTCGTTCTTTGATTTGCTTCAGAACATACAGTGGAAAACACTGTCTTCCTGTAAACTCTGGTGTTTGTTGTAACTTGTTTTATAAAACAAGTTCCAAGTAAGGTCACGCGCATACATACACATCACTTCAAACGCTTCACATTAGCTACTGTGTACAAAAGCAACAACTAATTGAAGCTGATTGAATGCTGAATTGAAACCAGGAGAAAATAATGAAAGTGTGTGGATATAGGCTGCAGCAGCCTTAGCTCTGTGTCACCTATGTGGTCACAAAGGGATCTTTGCCTTCTTTCTGTTGGCTTATAAAAGCTTTAATGGCTTTACATAGAACCCATTGAAAAGTCCTGTGTGGCTGAGAATGAATTGTGCTGTAACTTTACTACACAAATGAAGGTTTTTCTCACCTGATTTTCAAAGCCTTCACCATTCCCATTACCTGAGAGTTGCAGGTTTGCTTGGTGCCTTTTGAAAATCAGTCTACTGAAACATATCCTGGGCCCTGAGTTGCGAAATTATTGTCAGAGGAGTTTCAAGAATGTTAAACAAGTCCAGAGGCAATATATTGTATAGTTGCTAAGAGAAGGCAATATGCTTCTGTGGCTCTCCTGTTAAGTCTGCTCATGTTTAAGATGATTATGTTGGTCTGATAACATTTATTTTTATGTCTGTTGATATGGTTGCCATACTGGAAAAAAGAACAAAATTAATATACCTAGTAAATGTGTATAATTGGGCAAACCAGTTGTGTAATTACAAAGAAAAGGATAAAAATCTATTTTATTAACCTATGCATTTCCTCTTTCCTTTCTAACATTTTACGTTACTCATTCTTCTATTTCTTCTATATTTCCTTCATATTTCTCCTTTCCATATTTCCATCCTCTTCCCTCTTAATTGTTATCCCTTGATATGTTATGTCTGATTTAGGGCCTGACCATGAGCAAAGACACCATAAGAGATCCTCATCTTCCATGAGTCTTCATTCTGCAACTTTTACTCAGCTGAGTAACTCCATGAATGTCAGTTGATCATTGTCTTCAGTTTGTCTAAAAAGGGATTACTCGGATGAGTTAAGATTGCAGGACTGTTGACTTCAATCAGATTTGTTGATGCTGAGCACCTTGTTAGATGAAGCTGTTTGATCCATAGGTCACAAGTGCCTCATTTTTATTTGTCAATTACTGTCCACAGTTATAGTATTTTATATCATACGCCATTTATTCCTCTAATTTAAAATATTATTACATCAAAACCAGACAGCTGAATTGTATCAAACGCCAGAATAATATTTTCAAAATTGCCTACGTGACTTAGGAGCTTAAGTCCCATTTTCAAAAGTGAATTAGACATGTTAAATCCTATTGATTTTCCATAAGCCGTGGATTCCAAGTGCCAAAATCACTTTTGAAAATGGGACTTAAGCTTCTAAGTCACTTACATGCTTTTGAAAATGTAACTCATAATGTATTGCCCTATCCCCCATAGTGACTGCTGTGATTTGTGGGACACTCAGTATTTTCAATCCTACTAAGATAGTTGAGAGATTGTGAAGTTTAGCTTTCTCTGTTAAGGGAGAGCACTACTCCTCAACAAAGACCAAATCACTCATGTTCCTTTAAGGGTGCACTAGAGAGCAGAATAATTCCATCTGTGCAAGGAAAACCATAATTTGGCTGCCAAGTGGTGGGGAAGTACAATGAGGACAGCTAACATTGACGACAGTACTAGAAATGCCAGGAATAATATGCTGAAATTGGCAGAAGGTGAAAGCATGCACTATCCTTGTCCACATATCAGGGGCCAAATCTAATTCTTGTTAAAGTCCATGGACTTTAGAGATGGTCGAAATTTCATTGAAAAATTCTGCTTGGGCAAGTGAAATATTTCACAAAAACATGCCAGTTTCTTCAAAATGTCCTGACTTTTGGAACACAGTTCCAATGGAAAAATGCTAGTATATTTTTTTTTGGTTTTAATGACTTCTTTAACTTTAGGGAAACATTTTTTTGTCACACTTAAACTTTTCATTAATGGCCTGTGTAAAATGTGACTTGAGTTCCATCACATAGGCAAATAGGTCTCCAGGACAGGATGAGTATTCCTAGACATGCTGGGTGAGCATGTAAATGGGTCAGTTGGCCCACATTTCACAGAAAGTGAACCGCTGTTCTGTTTATGATGATATTTGGGGCTAAGCCACGGCCTGGTCTACACTACGCGTTTATACTGATTTTAGCAGCGTTAAACCGATTTAACGCTGCACCCATCCACACAACGAGGCCCTTTATATCGATATAAAGGGCTCTTTAAACTGGTTTCTGTACTCCTCCCCGATGAGAGGAGTAGCTCTGAAATCGGTATTACCATATCAGATTAGGGTTAGTGTGGCCGCAAATCGACGGTATCGGCCTCTGGGCGGTATCCCACAGTGCACCACTGTGACCGCTCTGGAAAGCAATCTGATCTCGGACGCACTGGCCAGATAGACAGGAAAAGCCCCACGAACTTTTGAATTTCATTTCCTGTTTGCCCAGCATGGAGCGCTGATCAGCACGGGTGGCGACGCAGTCCCAAATCCAAAAAGAGCTCCAGCATGGATCATACGGGAGATACTGGATCTGATCACTGTATGGGGAGACAAATCTGTTCTATCAGAACTCCGTTACAGAAGACGAAATGCCAAAGCATTTGAAAAAAAATCTCCAGGCTATGATACAGAGTCCACAGCACAGTGCTGTGTGACAAGCATAACGGAAAGCCAAAGAATCAAATGGACTCTCATGGAGGAAGGGAGGAGGGACTGAGGACTCCAGCTATCCCACAGTCTCTGCAGTCTCCGAAAAGTATTTGCATTCTTGGGTGAGCTCCCAATGCCTGCAGGGTCAAACACATTGTCCGGGGTGGTTCAGGGTATATCTCATCAATTTACTCTCCCTCCCCCCGCCGAGAAAGAAAAGGGAAAAAAATCGTTTCTTGACTTTTTTCAATGTCACCATATGTCTACTGCATGCTGGTGGTAGACACAGTGCTGGGGCAATGAACAGCAGCATCCTCTCCCCTCCCTTCCCTGGTGGCAGACGGTACAGTGCAGTAGGACTGGTAGCCATCCTCGTCATCAGCCTGTGAGTGCTCCTAGCTGTCCTCAGGTGAGATCGGGCAGGGGTGCCTGGGTAAAAATAGGAATGACTCCCGGTATTCCCGGCAGATGGTACAGAATGGCTGGTAACCGTCCTCATCATAGCAATTGGGGGCTGAACTCCATCAGCCCCCCTCTTTCATGTCTAAAGAAAAGATTCTGTACTGCCTGGACTATCATAGCAGCGGGATGCTGCCTCCCCCTTATTTTATCTCACTAAAAAGTCAGTGTTTCTTATTCCTGCATTCTTTATTACTTCATCACACAAATGGGGGGACCCTGCAATGGTAGCCCAGAAGGGTTGGGGGAGGAGGGAAGCAACGGGTGGGGTTGTTGCAGGGACACCTCCTAGAATGGCATGCAGCTCATCATTTCTGTGGGATCTGACACGGAGTGGCTGTACTCTCTGGTTCTCTGATACACTGGTTCTCTAGTACACTTGCCCCATATTCTAGGCAGGACTGACTCTATTTTTAGATACAACAGAAAGGAAGGAATGACCCGGGGGGTCATTCCCATTTTTGTCTTTGCGCCCCCGGCCGACCTCAGCAAAGGTCAGCCAGGAGCACCCATGACAGCAGCAGACGGTACAGAATGACTGATAACCGTCATCTCATCGCCAATTTACAATGGCACAGCAGACGGTACAGAACAACTGGTAACTGTCTCTGCTACCTTGCAAAAGCAAATGAATGCTCCTGTGTAGCGCTGCAGTACCGCCTCTGTCAGCGGTATCCAGTACACATACGGTGACAGTGACAAAAGGCAAAATGGGCTCCATGGTTGCCATGCTATGGCGTCTGCCAGGGCAATCCAGGGGAAAAAGGGCGTGAAATGATTGTCTGCCGTTACTTTCATGGAGGAAGGAATGAGTGACAACATTTACCCAGAATCACCCATGACACTGTTTTTGCACCATCATGCACTGGGATCTCAACCTAGAATTCCAATGGGCGGGGGCGACTGCGGGAACTATGGGATAGCTACGGGATAGCTACCCACAATGCAACGCTCCAGAAATCGAAGCTAGCCTCGGTACATGGACGCACACCACTGAATTATTGTGCTTTGTGTGGCCACGTGCATTCAACTTTATACAATCTGTTTTACAAAACTGGTTTATGTAAAATCGGAATAATCCTGTAGTGTAAACGTACCCCATGATACATCAATGACTGTCTGCTTGTGGGCTTCCCAGTGGGACTGCGGAGCCATAATCTCCTTGCAATCCTAATGTTTCGAGAGAGGGAGCAAAATTTGGTAGTGGTGTTTGTCACACTCCAATTTGTAGCTTCCTCTGCTGGGCTTTTCAATAAATGAGGGTTCTGGGCAGGATTTACATGTTATGCATCTGACTATCTGATAGTAAGGTTCCCTGTTGGGGTGACAGGCCATAACACCCTGCCCCAAATCTTTGAGTAGAGTGGTTTGGGAACAGGGATATTGGACTGAGATTTCTATCATTGAACATTTTGGCTTCTTTGCTAGGCTTTTAAATACATGCAGTGGAGTTTGGTTCCTCATTGCAGAATTCTTCCCTCCCCCAAACTCATCCTGTAGTCACCTCCTGAGATAGGGCCTGGGGTGTGGCGGAAGAGGCGCCTGTTCCAGGTTGGGGCTGGGGCACCTGTTCCTGGGCCGTGGCACATTCAGGGCTGGGCTGGGTAAGGGGCAGGGAGGGGTGCCACAGCAGATCCGGGGCTTGAGGAGAGGCATCTCTCCCTGCCACAGCCCTGAGTATTGGCACAATGCTCAATAGGGGGCTGTGTGGTCATGCAGCTTAGAGGGAAATTAGACTATGGCTCCTGCCTCAGCTAAAGTGAACAGTAACTGCAAGAAGCCACATATGGCTTCTCTGTTACCACAGAGAAGTGATTCCAGGAGATGGAGCACAAACCTTTTCTTCTGCTGCCCCTAGGCTGCTGATGGGAGTATAACTGCTTCCCACACTCCATCTTCACTTCCTCCACCTGCCTGTCCACTGATATATTCTGCTTGTGCATTGTGGGTTTGTTTTCCTGGTTTTGTGTGGTATGGGATTTCTTTGTTTTTCAAAATATGCCCACTTCCTTCCTTCCCCTGCCTGCCAATGCACTGAGAAAGAGACTCAAAATGGCTACTTTTGAACTTCTTGTTTTGGGTTGCAATATCAACATTTTGAATTGAACCAATTTTAAATTTTGTTTGCTTCAAATTGAAAAGGACAAAAACGTCCCCTTGACAGTTTTTGGTTTTTGAAACTGTTTGGAATTTTGTTTTGTAGAAAATATTAACATTTCATTCCATTTCAGGATGAAAACGGTTGTCAGATTTTTTTTCTTGAAATTGGTATTCTATTTATTTTTGAACTAGATTTACTTTGGAGCAAACCCCCAAACAGCTACACTGATGAAAGTGCTGGCTACCTCTATTCAACATGCGGTAAGAGGCACCAATGCATGTATGCCTTGCAAAGCTATTGTTTGTTGTAGGACTCAGGCTTAGTAATTGGGATAGGGAGTGGTTTTCCACCATAGCAAGAATGACATCCCCAACACTGATACTCCTGTCCGCCCAAACACCACAGCCAACCCTCCAAAAAAATAAAAACCTGAAACAAACCAACTAACTACCAAAAAGCAACCACCACCACCTGAGCTTTTGATTTTGTTTTATATTTGAAAAGAGAGAAATGTCAGAAACTCCATGAAGTCCGCTGAGGGATTTGGCTATTGCTGTCAATTTTAGATGGAAGGTGCTCATATACTATGATACTGGACAGCAGTATAAGATCCTAAGATACTATTACTTCTGAACTGCTGCTATTTTGTGTGCATGTATTTATTGGATCATGTTGGCTAAGGGTTTGGTTTAGGTTATGATGCATCTTGTTTTCTATATTGAAATGTGAAATATGGCATCATATAAATAAGGTTTTCACTGTATTGCAGTGGAATATCTTAAAGACAGAATTATCATTATCTGAGCTGATTGTATGGCTTACCTGGGTGACCATTATATCTGTTAAGTTTTACTTTTGCAGTATGAGCTGTGGGGACAATTCAATTTATTGAAGCAACTGTTTAAGCCATATAATGCTGTAGTACATTTAACCTGATATGCTATTTACTTTTGTTCTTAATGAATCTTTGATCGGCTTATACCCAGTTCACAACCTCACTTCCATGTTTTACTATTGAGAAAAAAAAAGAAGGCTTTCATTTTAAAAGGTCAAACTAATAAACAAATGTAAAAGGGTCAAATGTAAAAGCAATATCTGATCATGGAAGGAATCCCTTAATCCTAATTTGCTACCTCAGATAAAGGTGTCAGTCCATCTTAGGCTTTCCTGATCTTAACAAAGCAAGACAAGAGGTAATTTATGAGACCAGTCTCTGGTGTTACAGACTCCCTTCCTTTCTAACAGAGTATTTTGGTGTGTCACAGTCTATAAACAGCCCTTACAAAGCAATAGCACACAATCACTTCTCATGCTATATGCACAGTAAAGTCAATTAGAAGTGATGAGTCTATTTTATAGATTTAATTTGGTGAGGGCTTTATTCCCCCCTGTATTCTGAGAGGCACCCACTCTTCCCTGAGAGGCACAACTTCACTGTTAGAAAACGGAAGACTACTCTTGCTGATGAACTGTAGCTTTGCTTTTTGCTGCAGCTTAGGGGCCCAGTCCTGCAAACCATTTCTCACACTGAGCACTTGCCATTGAAGTCAATAACACACCACGTGAAGAAAAGTTTTCAGGATTTGACCCAGAAGGGCATGTTTGTATTTATTTAATTAAATAGATACAAAGGTTATTCACAGAATCATAGAATGTCAGGGTTGGAAGGGACCTCAGGAGGTCATCTAGTCCAGGCCCCTGCTCAAAGCAGGACTAATCCCCAACTAAATCAGAAGATAATCAGATTAGTCAGGCATGACTTGCCCTTGGTGAATCCATGCTGACTGTTCTTGATCATTTCCTCTCCTCTAAGTGCTTCAGAATTGATTCCTGGAGGACCTGCTCCAATTCTTTAACCAATAATTTCAAGTCCTGTGTGTTTAACTAACTTTGACAAAAGTTCTGTTAACTTGAGTTTCATTGAAATATTTTTTTTTGCCTATAAATGAATCTCATGCACTTTTCAAGGTAGATTCCATTAAAAATGTCTTTCTTTCCATCAGAGGAGGTTTTTCTTATGTAAACAATAAAGCAAACCATGAAAGCCAACTGTATATGCAGCTGCTGTTCTACCCAGAACCATAAACAAGCCAAGGCTAGTTACCAGTTTCCTTATGGATGAGGTAACTTCTGGAGTGCAGTGAAAATGTATGTGCTACAGACTGGTAGTTCTTTACTGGTCGCACTATCTCTTGACTTCAGTGGGACTGTCCTCTCTTAAGGATGGATTAATGAAGTAACCCACTGCTTAAAAAGAAAAAATATGTAGGACTATTACTTGGTTGCCCAACCCATGACCTTGACTGTGTGTTAGCCTAATTTAATACACTTTTCTGATTCAAAGCAGGGTAGCATAGGTTGAAATGTAGTGCTTTCTTACTGAGATAGGCTCTCAAGGGAGAAGGCCCTGCCTCACATCCTCTCAAGCAGTAACACAGGAGAGTTCCCCTTGTAAGCACTCCACAAGGCAGTTTGTAATTATACCACGGATGGGTCAGACAGAGCTGCTAAACTTGCAGCTGAAGAGGGCCCAGGCCATTGGTATGACTTCATCGTGGCTCAGTGTGGGTGCAGAGGTCCGTCCACACAGAGCAGTTTGCATGATTGAGATCTCAATGACTCATCACAATACTCTTCACCCTCTCTCTTCTTCTCTTCTGCTGTTTGTCATGCTCACTTGTTTGTCTTGTCTAAAACTAGATTTTAATTTTGTCAGGATAGGGACAGTGTTTCCCTATGTATTTGTACAGCCTGAAGCATAATGAAGCCCCTGATTCCAATCATGGCATCTAAACACTGCTGGATTATATAAATAAATTAGCAATAACGATGAAGGCTTTCTTTCCACACCTTATGCCCCACCCCCTACTACCAACAACAACTTTATTAACAGTCCTACTCTTGCTTGTTGTTGGCAATCATATCAGAGCATGCATTTGAGGGAAGACCCCCTCTGCAAGCAGTATCATTGCAGACAGTGCCCTCATAGAGAGATTAAGTGCACGGCTTGGCAGCTGGCAGGGCAGAACAGCAGGTGGCAAAGCATGT
This sequence comes from Gopherus flavomarginatus, assembly GCF_025201925.1. Lineage (NCBI taxonomy): Eukaryota > Metazoa > Chordata > Testudines > Testudinidae > Gopherus > Gopherus flavomarginatus. The sequence goes on from NC_066617.1 coordinate 184,618,780, forward strand.
GTGCTGTTTGTCTAAGAAAGGGATGGAGTCTGTGGCTACCCACTCAACAACGGTGGTGGAACAAACAGTACGTACCCTTGTCAACAGAGCAAATGCATCATTTGGAAAAAGCTGCTGTCTGTGGAAATGAATGTGCTGTTTTTTAAGCAGTACCCGTGCACAGCTTGTTTTCTTCTTTTTCCTTGTTCATTAAGATGTATTAACATAATCAAGGTACTATAAAACTAACGTGTTACTTGGATGCAGCTGTGCAACACCTGACAGGATGAATGCATGTGCTATTTGTCTAAGAGAGCAACAGTGAGACGTAATCATGCTAACACATCCAACAGCTCCAAGCCCTGACAGCATAAATAACAGAATTCTTATCAATAGTGCAAATGTATCAGTTGGCAGCAGTGGAAATGTGCGCTGGGCATTTGTATGTTGCAAAGATGTTAGCAGTGAATCATAGTAAGAATGATTTTTTTCCCACTCTGCTATCTACAAGCACCTTCTCCTAAATACGTCTGCTTTGTTTTGCGGTGCTTAGGTTTAGGATTTTTCTCCCCTTTGGTCTCCTAAACTGCAGCTTGTATTTTGTTGTCTGTTTTGCAAAATGATTCCATCTCCAGTAAGAGCTTCTAATATTCCTCACAGTTGTTTTTTTAAATATAAATCTCATTGTTTTCTTGGTTGTTGGCCCATGGTTTTCACCTCCTACTAGTCTGGCTTTTCTGCCCTTTCTCTGCAGAGTGGTGCCAACTGATGCAGACAGCTTACTTGTCCTGGAGAGAGAATTCACATGAAACTACTCAAAATCAGGAAGTGGCTTTGCTTTTGGTAACTCACATTTAAAAAACGGAAGAAAAAAATGTTAACAAAAAGAAAGCAGTTTGTGCATCCCCCATGAAATATAAGTTGGAACACAGGCCTAGAAAATCTTGAGAACAGTACACATTCTTCAGTCCAGGAGGCTCAAGAGGGTTTGGGAATACAGGAAAACATGATCATCCATCCCTATCTATTATTACCAGAGATATTTTAAATTGTTCTTCTTTACATTTTTACTGAATTTAGAATTCTGCTCATACAAGGAGACAGATTGGCAGCCCGGGAGAATGACAAGTCCTTTTGTTCCCAGAAAAGGTGCAGTAAAAAACACAAGCTTCCTCTACCCTACAATGCCAAATGCCTCAGTGATGAAATGGGAAAACTGCCTTTTTAAAGGTAAGAGAATAGCTCAGTTTCCAGACTCTTGCTCTCTTTTCTGGCCCACTAGGACTAACACTGGGGCTATAACGCATTTCTGCGGCCAGGTGGCAGCTATTTTTCGGTGACTAACAATTCAAATTGAATTAGTGACCCAGAGGTGAACAGCCCCATCGCAATAACCAGTTTTCCTACACGACGGCTTTTTTATTAAGATGAAGTCAGTGAACTCAAGATTAGGAAGGAGATGAAGGGAGTGGAAATACAACTAAACTATGGTTAGAATCTTATAGTGTTCTTACTCCCTCCTTTTAGTGATGTGCAATGTAGAACCAGGCAAACAACTAATTTTTCAGTTCAGTGGCAGTTCTGAAAGAAATCAGTAATGGTTTACGTCGAATCAAATCTATTATTTTTTAGAATTTACAATGAATTGAAAAAGTCCAGCTGGGGTCTGTTCCAGAGCAGTGATTTGAACCCGAGTGCCCAACCACTGAGCTAACAGTTAGCAGGGAAGTGGGAGGCCGCAACACCACCACCACCATCTCCTTCTCTGGTCATTTTGTGAATGGTGTCAAAGTTGCAAATAGTTTTGGGTCAACTGAAACTGCATTTTTCATTGAAAAAACAACCTGTCCAAAAAATTTCACCCAGCTCTAGTTTAACGTTAGTTTGTAAGCTTGTAGGAGCAGGGATCATATATTCTTTCTGTACACAGAGGTGCTATTCAGGTACCATTACAGATAACAAATACTACTAATAAAAGAAAGCTGAAGATGTCTATGAAAAAAATAAAAGCAACAAAAAGTAGATTCTTCTTTTGTTAATAAGGAAAACAAATCCATATGGAGAGGATTCAAATGAGTTCCTAACAAATGTGAGTCTCTGGAAAGCAGCAGACTGTGGCAAAGTACCTGTTTCTCCTCTGCTGGCTCAGTCCCCTTTTTCCTTGGAGACACAGGCAAAGTAAAGTCCTTCCCGGTTGCGCAGGGTCTGGCTGATCCTTTTCTCAGTCAGTCCCTTGCTCTGTTTTTCTCCCCTTCTGGGAAGAGTGCAAGTCTTCCTGGCTGGAAGAGTTCAGAGTCTTGCTGCACCTACTCGCTGGCAGCTTCTCTGCTTCTCTCACTCCCTCCCCCCCACCCCCTGCTTCCCTGCCAGGGAGGATTTAAAAAGGTCGCCAGCAATTTGGGCCAGCTGAACCTAATTAGTTCCCTGGCAACCCCTGTTCCACCTGAACCCTATTTCTCCATGGCTATCTCCCCTCAATGAATAGGGAGGGGCCTTTTAGCCCCTCTGAGACTAATTACTATCCCTCCTTTGGTAGCTATTTGTCCTGGGTTTGCCATGAGATGTAATGATGGACACTCTCTACAGGCTGTGAAAAGACACAGAACTCATATCTATATAATGGTCCATAGTGCACACTAGTTGTACAAGAACCAAATGAGCCAGAGACAAGGAAAACTTGACAGAGAAAATGAGACATTTTAGGGATAGAAGGCACCATCAGTATCATTGGATGGAATGCAGTAAATGTTTAAATAATGTTACCATTATTACTCCACCTTCCCTCTCTCCCCCCCCCCCAAAAAAAAACGAATATGAAAGAGATCACTTGGGAACCTGAGACAATAAGATGCTTAACAATTAGCATGTATGTAAAAAGCTTTTTGAAAACACATAACAAAGGTCATGGGGTGCAATCTAATCAGTGTATTAGAAGTATGCTCAGTGTGGGTTACATTACTGCATAAAAGAGAAAATTTAAAAATAATAATAACCTGTCAGAATAAAAAATATTGAAATATCAGTTTAATTATGGGTTGCCTAAATATTCTGCTGAGTAAGCCATGAAAAGAGATTCGAAAATCAATGAAATTTTTCTTGAGGAGCAGTAATATAGGTTTTATCCAAGGGACAGTAGCCTACTCAAAGGAACCATGCTCCCATACTTGGGTCAGACATTGTAGCTGAGACGTCATGTGCTCTAAAAAGGTGTGGTTCCCAATGTATTACACTGTGCGTGCCCTCCACCACTGCGAGAACTCTGCTGAAGATGGCCTATAAAAGCCTCTGTCCCTTAGAAGCTTTCAAGGCAGAGGGGAGAAGCTCATGAAGTCAACTGAATTATACAGTTTTGAACTTTTCACATCTTGACTCTCTTCATAGTTAGAGCCTTTCTCCCTTTCCCCCACCATCCTAGTTCTTACATTACTGGTTTCTATCATCCTCTTGTTTCTTTTCTGCCAGCATCACCCTGCTGTTCCCTACCTTGTCCTTCATAGCCCATCATGCATCACAAAGTCTTTCTCTTGTTGCGTCTCTCTCATGCCCTCCTCTATCTCCTTTTCTTGTTCTTGCAAACATATTTCCTATCTTCCCTGTCAGCTCCCTGTTGTCAACCTCTCCACCCCCATACAATACTTGTAAACTGTTTGAAAACCACTAACAAAATAACTTTAAAAGCAATCATTAATGTTTGTACATAATGAACCCTAATCAACCACGTAATCTTAACATGGTGTTACTTTTATGCATCCCTTGTTCTACTCCACACTCCCTACTTGTTACTACTCAGAGTGTTAAAAGTAGGCTTCATGGAGCAGAATCCTTGGGTCTAATGAATCACTTTTACACTCTGTAATCAGCCTGGGCAATCTGTATACCATTCTGACTTGATAGCATTTTACTTCCCTTTTGATGACTCTGTGTGTGTGTGTGTGTGTGTGTGTGTGTGTGTAGTTTAATGAGAGCAAAATCATGATGAATATAGAATAATCATTTTGTGCGACTAGGTGTACTTGGACAGGTGATCAGGAAAACTTATCATTAGAATTCCTCAGCCTTATTAAGAATGGAAAAGAGAGCCAGGTTTAATGCAGCAAAATATGTCCTTTGAAAACATAAGAGGAAAGTGGAGAGTAAAACTTGAGCAGTTCCCACTCAAGACTGATGCAATTTTATAAGAAACATGTGCTATTCTGGCCCTGTCATGCACATCAGTTATATTAGGGAGGTCAGAAAGAAGTTCAGAAATGGGGAGCCGGCTTTCTGAGTTTCTAGAGTCATTCATGAGTTGTAGGTAGTGATTCACCAGGTTCAGAATGAACACAAGTAATAAAATTATTAGATCAAAAAAAACTCTGTCAGGAGTGTGAAGATTTCTTCTCTTTTCTTTTAGCAGCTGTAATACTTTTTAACTCTGATGAAGCTAGCATCTATCTTTTTTATACTGTGATTGTAGATTTTCTCTGCTTGTATGTCTTAAATGTTGGAGATTTATATGTACATACATAGGGGATTGAAAAATAAAATGGCTTCAGAGGAGAGTTATACTAAGATTTTGCAGACATAAAAATAAGAGGTTACACCCCGTAGAGAGTAACCTTTTATTTTTATTTATATATTGCTTATTAAGGGTTCTCTGTTGCAGACTTCATGGTGAATGGATGCGAATGGAGCTTTCTTTTCCAACCTTAGGGAGTATTGGTTTAACACTCTTTGAATCAAATGGCCATTCTCTGTGGAACTACTGGGGAAATATCAGTGTCATGAACTCAGCACCAGTTTATCTGTATAAGCGATTATGAAACAGTGTCTGTCTTTTCTCTTTGGTGGTGAGCAAATCACTTCTCATCACTCATTCATCTATTTTATTTCAGCATATGAATTTTTAGTGATGTATTTTTTCCTGACCCCATTGTGATGCTTTTCAGGGCAGCCAAGGCTGAGTCACCTTGTTACCACCTCCCTCCAGTGTGAGGGAATCTTGCCTTTAGCTGAGTGTTTGCTCCCTAACACAACCAGCCTGTCAGCCACTCAAGCATTCTTCTCGGGTTTATACCAGCCACATCTTTGCTTTGCAGGTTGACAATAGATGCACCCAGCCCAGAGTCACTTCAAAGTGTCCCCCTGTGGTATCCAGGCACTGATCACTGGATACTCACAGAAATCCCAGATCCTTTTCTGTTGGTTTCTTGTTGTGTTCCAGGTAGGCTGTTTTCTTAACGTTGATGAGAGGTAATAGTTCTGCTTCATTTTCTTCAGACCAATTTTTTTTTGATGGTCTCTTCCCCCAAATGTAGCTAAAACTGTTTCATGGATTGTTGTTCTTAAATCTTCCCAAAATTCCTCTTCCTTCTCTGGTAATGACTTCCCATGCCTGCTAAGTTCAAAAGCGTTCACAAACTCCTGGCATTTCCTTTGGTTTTTCATGTTAATAGCATTGATTTGGGGCTTGCTCCTAAGTTTTACTATATGAAGTTTCTTGACAGTAACCGTCACTTTGCTAATAATCAAGGAGTGGTCAGTGTCACAATCAGCACTGTGGAATGTGCAAATGTTCTGCACTAAGAGTAGGTCTTTCCTCCTGACAATAACAATGTATAATTGATGCCACTGGCCTGATTGTGGATGTCGTCATGACACGTTGTGGCGATCTTTTCCTGTAAAATATGAATTGGTAATGCACATTTGGTTTTGGGCACAGAATTCAAGAAGTCATTGGCCATTTTCATTCATCTTGCCAATGCCAAAATATCCTAGGCAATCTGGCCATGACTTGTTGTCTGCATCAAGTCTTGCATTAAAGTCACCAAGGAGGAAAAGTTTCTCAGTTGATGGCATTCTTTAGATGACTACATGCAAAGAGTCATACAATATATCCTGATCCTTGGGGCTAGATTTGAGTGTTGGTGCATAGGCACTAATAATGTTCACAGAGCTGATGGTCGTCTGAAGTTTAAGTGAGATCATATGCTCTGACTTCCCAATGGGTGTTTCTAGGTGTTTACCCACTTGTTTCTCACAGTGAAACCGACACTGTGCAGATGGTTTTCTTCACTTCTTTCACCTTGCCAAAAGAAGGTGTAATTGGCCTCTTGGACAGAATCAGCATCTGCAAGTCTTGTTTCCTGAAGTTCTGCAATGTCAACGTTGAGTTTGTACAGCTCACAGTCTATCAAAGCTGACTTCCGTATGCTGTTTGTGTATTGTAGGTCATCATCGTCTGTCAATTCTAGACGTGGTCCTGACATTCCAGCTTCCAAGCCGAAAAGTTCTTGATTTCTTATTTTTGCCAGGTGCAAGGTTTCTGTCTACCTTTCAACTTTTGGTCTAGCCCCACTCATCCCATGAGGTGAACAGACTATGGTGGGTCAGCACCAAACTGTCCTGGGGCTACCCAGCTTTGTGGTGGGTGGTGGCTGACCAATGGAATGCAGTGATTCCTTCCACCATCAAAAGTGACCCGTGACATCCTCTTCTACCGTAACTGCCACCTTCCATGTTGTGTCCATGTTGCCAGCAAGGATAGAGTGTCCTCTCCATGTGGTGTAGCTGCAGTAGCCTAGGCAGTTGATATGGAGGTACTGCTTTGCCCATGTCTTAGTGTCCCCCTCTTGACTTCACCAACAGAGAGCATCAAAGTGAGACTTCAACATGCAAAAACCGAGATAGAGTGAGCAAGCAGATGTTGTACAAATCATTACTGGATCAAGCTCTGTGAAGAGATACAGAGAGCCTCAAACACAGGAAACCTCAAAGTCTTGTGTGACAGTCTGAAGAAAGTTCTCAGTTTCACTGACAACTGTCAACAGTTCAAATTGTATTCCTGAACTGTGTGTTCAAGGACATGAAAGATGAAATGTATCTCCACACTAGATCAGATGGGAAACTCTTCAACCTGTCCTGACTTAAGTCAAAGACCAAAGTCAAAAAGGTGCTAATCAGGGAACTTCTGTTCGCTGATGATGCTGCCTTCATAGCCCACAATGAAGATCTACTACAAGAACTCATGGACTGCCTTTCAAGTGCCTGTCAGGCATTTGTTCTTACCATCAGCATCAAGAAAATGGTTGTATTAGAACGAGGTTCCACAAGATTCTTCAATTACCTTAAATGCAAACCAGCTAGAAGTAGTCCAACAGTTCAGATATTTAGGTTCTACAGTGACCACCAACCTCTCACTGGATGAAGAACTAAATGTTCACATTGGAAAAGTTGCCACTACCTTTAGAAGACTAACTAAAAGAGCATGGAACAACTCAAACCTTACCATCAACTCAAAGCTGTACCAAGTTTTCGTCCTCAGCACTCTGATGTACGGTGGGGAAACAAGGACAGCTTATGCTCATCAGGAGAAAAAGTTAAACAGTTTCCACCTACGTTGTTTACGCTACTTACTCAACATCAAATGGCAGGATAAAGTCACTAATGCAGAGGCTCTTCCAAGGGCAAATATACCAAGTGTGATAGCCGTCCTCAAGCAAAGACAACTGTGCAGGCTGGGCCATCTGAGTAGGTTGTAAGACTGATGCATACCTAAGAACATGCTATATGGGGATCTATAAGAGGGAACAACATTCCCCTGCAGATTGGTCCAGACTGAGGTTGATGGGGTGGAAGCTGTTGAAATTGTGGTGGAATTCTTCCAGAGTGTCCTTCCCATGGGTCCAGATGATGAAGGTGTCATCAATGTAGCATAGGTAGAGAAGGGGCATGAGTGGACGAGACCTGAGGAAGCGTTGTTCCAGGTCATCCATAAAAATGTTGGCATATTGTGGGGCCATGCAGGTGCCCATAGCAGTGCCACTGGTCTGGAGGTATATATTGTCACCAAATGTGAAATAATTGTGCTTGAGGAAAAAGTCACAGAGCTCAGCAACCAGTTGTGCTGTGGCATCATCAGGGATACTGTTCCAGACAGCTTGTATTCCATCTGTGTGTGGGATGTTTGTGTAGAGAGCCTCCACATCCATGGTGGCTAGGATGGTGTTTTCTGGAAGATCACCAATGCATTGTAGTTTTCTCAGGAAATCAGTGGTATCACACAGATAGCTGGGAGTGCTGGTGGCGTAGGGTCTGAGTAGAGAGTCCACGTAGCCGGACAGTCCTTCAGTGAGAGTGCCAATTCCAGAGATGATGGGGCGTCCAGGATTTCCAGGTTTGTGGATCTTGGGTAATAGATAGAATAACCCCGGTCGGGGCTCTAAGGGTGTGTTGATTTGTTCCTCATAGACTTATAGACTTTAAGGTCAGAAGGGACCATTATGATCATCTAGTCTGACCTCCTGCACAATGCAGGCCACAGAATCTCACCCACCCACTCCTGTATCAAACCTCTAACCTATGTCTGAGTTATTGAAGTCCTCAAATCGTGGTTTAAAGACATCAAGCTGCAGAGAATCCTCCAGCAAGTGACCCATGCCCCATGCTGCAGAGGAAGGAGGAAAATCTCCAGGGCCTCTGCCAATCTTCCCTGGAGGAAAATTCCTTCTCAAACCCAAATATGGTGATTAGTTAAACCCTGAGTATGTGGGCAAGACTCACCAGCCAGCACCCAGGAAAGAATTCTCTATAGTAATTCAGATCCCACCCCATCTAACATCCCATCACAGGCCATTCCTGTGTTAGTGTAGGGAGTGTCCTGAGTAGATGGTGCAGTTTCTTAGTATATTCCTCTGTGGAATCTGAGGAAAGTGGCCTGTAGAATTTGGTATTGGAGAGTTGTCTGGCAGCCTCCTTTTGGTAGTCAGACCTATTCATGATAACAACAGCACCTTCTTTATCAGCTTATTTGTTTATAATGTCAGGGTTGTTTCTGAGGCTGTGGATGGCATTGCGTTCTGCACGACTTAGGTTATGAGGCAAGCAGTGTTGTTTTTCCACAATTTCTGCCTGTGCCCATCAGTGAAAGCATTCTATATATAGGTCCAGACTGTCGTTTTGACTCTCAGGAGGAGTCCATGTGGAGTTCTTCTTCTTGTGCTGTTGGTGGGAGGGTATCTGTGTATCCGTGCGCTGTTCAGTGTTACCTTGAAAGTATTCTTTGAGTCAGAGGCAGCGAAAGTAGGCTTCCAGATCACCACAGAACTGTAACATGTTCGTGGGGTGGTGGGGCAAAAAGAGAGTCCCCGAGATAACATGAATTCTAAAGCCTAAACTTAACTAACAAACTACCTTCCTTTCTACAGCAGTTTTTCTCACCCAAAGTTCTTTCCAGTATTTTCAACCAAGCCTGGCTAAGCTCACTCTCCCATAAAGCAAACCCACTATAAGTTTACCTTTCTAGGTGAATGATGAGGGTGTATATCTGTATCCCTTAGTTATAATCCCAAAACTTCATTGTCCTTACTAGTAAACAGGGATTTCTCCAGCTGGTTCACTTCTTCCTGTAAACTTCCTCTTTGAAGATTTCATGATTCTTCATTAGCATTCAGCTCATACTGTAAATGGACCATTCTGAACCATACAATACTTAACTGACATGCAGGCTGGCAGATAAACATGTTGCCTGAAAGAGAACCTATTTTCCATCTCTCTGGTGACTAGTCCCCAGATAAAGACATTAAGAACATAATTTTATATATATATATATATGTATATAAAATTATATATAAAACCCCTTACAGAACATCCATACATACTTACTCTTTTTGCAGTGATGACCAATGTGTCACAGGCTTTCATTAGAGACCTTACATGAATTTAATTTTTTTTTTGTGAACCTAGGCTATCCCTTTACCCCTCTGTACTTCTATGACATCGGCCAGGTGGCATCCAGAGGCCCTTGGGTCACACCTATTTAAACATATTCTTTCTGAGTCTGCTATGATGTAGGCAACATTAGGGGGTATCCCACCTAGCTTTCCCCTATAAATTATGTCTGCCTCCTGCACAGGCACACTAGAAGGAAAAGGGATTCCTGGGATATTTTTCTCTCTGCCCAGTCCCTTACAGCACACCAGCTGAAGAGCAGCCATAATTTATTGTTCTTCTTCGAGGAATGTCCTTGTAGGTGCTCCACTTTAGGTGTCTTGACGCCCTGTGTTTGTAATCAGAGATTTGTGGCAGCAGTGCCAATTGGGCAGCGCATGTGCCATAGCCAACTCGTGCCGTACTGAGCAATTACACAGCCAGCCGTCCCCCAGTTCCTTCTATACTGCCTTTGGCTTGAGTTGGAACGATCAGAGATGCTCTCTCCTACATCAGAGAAAAATTATAGTAGATAATTCATAGTGATAGTACTAACTTAGTTGAAGTTAGCTTTCCTATCCCCTTTCTTCAAAAAAATTTTTTTCCTTGTACCTTCTCTGTCTCTCTGTCGGGCATGCAGCCTTAACCTCTAACAGGGTTTACCCTGTTTTTTCTCTTAAGAGACCAACTCAGGCATGCCAGGCTCACCTGGTTTTAAATGCTGCCTGACTTGCAGACTCTCCATACTAGACTCTGATGGCCACTCTCTGTGTGTCCACTACCTTGACAAGACACATATTACTCAAAGTGCCCACATTGCAGAAAGCTGACGGCTAGGATAAGGAAAAGGATGGAAAGCTTATTCCTCAGCTAAACTTCAGTTCTGCATAGCCAACTATGCTGTCCTGCTGGCCAAATATACGCACAATTTGTTTCTCCCAAAATGTCAACTTTTATTGAAAATTTACCAGATAACAAAAAAACAGTACAAAGCAAACATTTCTCAAGGGTCTCTCATCATCAGGACAGTCCTCCATGCCTCCTTTGACTCTGCAGACATCATGATCCATCATGACATCCGTGGTAATGTGCCATGCATCATGGCTCCACCTTTTTGGGTTCCTAAGGGTGATCCAGGCAATAGTTGAGGACTTACCCTTTGAAGGACAGAAACTATTTGCAGACAAAACTAATATTTCGTTACACACCCTAAAAGACTCAAGGGCGACTTTAAAAACCCTTAAAAGCAGCAAAGAGTCTTGTGGCACCTTACAGACTAACAGACGCTTTGGAGCATGAGCTTTCATGCATCCGACAAAGGAGGTATTCACCCACGAAAGCTCATGCTCCAAAATGTCTGTTAGTCTATAAGGTGCCACAAGACTCTTTACTGCTTTTACAGATCCAGACTAACACGGCTACCCCTCTGATATTTAAAAATCCTTGCCATTTACGTACCTGCAAATAAAAAGAAACAGAGCAGGTTTTACAAGCAGAGATTCTGGTCTACATCATAGTCTCAGACCCAAAGACAGCAGCATAAACAAAGACAGAACAGATGTCAGCAGAACCAAGATCAGCCTTCCACGTCTCAACAATTCACCTCTAAACAATCCACCTCTAAACAATCATTTTGAATATGTGTTCAAGGGCACGAGACCTCCACACTCCCTAACTCCTGAACCAGAAATAGTCCCCAGCCCATTCAGAGACTATCTGTCACCATACTACTCAGTCTGGAACACCACCATGATAAGATAAATGGGTTTTAGAGATTATCCAGAAGGGCTATTCTATCTCCTTTATTTCTATCCCATCTACCTACCCCCACTTCTCTGTCCCTCTTCAGGGACCCCTCTCATGAGCACCTGTTACAGCAGGAAATAAACCACCTCACAATTAAGTGCCATGGAACCCATACCACTACAACACAGGGGGAGAGGTTTGTATTCACATTACTTTCTAACTCAGAAAAAGACCGGTGGGTGGAGATCCATCCTTAATTTCCGAAAACTCAACAAATTTGTGAGAACATAATGTTTCAAAATGGTGACTAGCCACAATAATTCTGGCATTAGAGGAAGGAGATTTGCTTTCAGCCATTGACCTTCAGGACACTTATTTTCATATCACCATGCACCGATCACACAGAAGATTGCTGAGATTCACCCTAGGGAAACAACATTTCCAATACAGAGTACTACCCTTCGCCTTTCCACTGCCCCAAGGGTTTTTTCCAAAGTACTCACTATTGTTGCAGCTCACCTGTTCAGACAAGGATTGATGATATTTCCATACTTAGACAACTGCCTTATAAGGGCACCAATGCAGCAAGAAACAATAAACTTCATGCAGAGCACAATAACCCTGTTCACAAATAAATGTACAGAAGTCACGCTGGTTCCCATCCAAAAGTTGGAATTCACAGGATCCTACCTCGATTGTATCACAGCAACAGCAATGTTACTCTGACAAAACTTCCTCATTCAAGTCAACCTAATTTCAATCTGCCATAACATGCTTACCACTCTTGGGACATTATGTCAGTGACAACATTTGTTTTAAAACATGCCAGACTCCACATAAGATATTTGCAGGCCTGCCTTCGAACATTATATGTATGGCAAAGACACTCTCTCAACAATGCCATTTACAATGCCACACAGAGTAAAAGACTCATTAACATGGTTGACACAACCAAAGAACATCTGCTCAGGAGTCCCTTTCCAACAAAGAACTCCAATCATGACAATCACAACAGACCTAATAGGTTGAGGGGGAGCATCTACTCAACAATACGATCCAAGGCCGCTAGTCCCCAGCAGACTCCAACCTGCACATAAACTTACTAGAACTAAGGGCAGTCCAAAATGCATGTGACCACTTTCTCTCTCTAATCAAGAACAATGCCATCAAGATCATCACAGACAATATACCATGAATATTTTTCATATACCGCCAAGGGGGAGCATGATCAAACTCTCTATGTACAGATGCAATACGCCTTTGGAACTGATGCATCACCAACAACATAGAGATATCTGCTGGGTTGTCAGATACAACAGCACATCTACTAAGCAGGGATTTTTCAGAAACCCACAAATGGGAGATGGATCCCGGAATTCTCAAATCCATATTCAAACTATGGGGATTCCCCACCATAGATCTATTTGCAACAGCTCAGAATGCCAAATGCTCACAATATTGCTGCAGGGCAGGACTGGGACACCACTTCCTAGGCAACTCAAATGAGAGGCGCCCCTGATGTATGTATTTCCTCTAACTCCATTCCTAAGCTGAGTCATTCACAAGATCAGGCAGGACAAGTCCAGGGTAATTCTCATTGTGTCCAGAAAAACATAGTTCTCATACCTGTGTCAGATGACAGTGAAACTGCCTCGAACTCTTCCCTTGGTACCTCACGTTCCATCACAGGGTGCAGGATGTGTCCGTCACCCCAACTGCACAGTACTCCACCTCAAGGCCTGGTTACTCCATGGCTGACTGGGGTCAAGAGGGTCTGTTCTGAGGAAGTAACAGATATATTACTGAACAGTCGGAGACTAAGCACAAGAAAGACATATATCCACAAGTGAACATGATTCTTCACCTGGTGTCAGGACAAACAGATCTTACCATAGTCGTTTCCTCTACCGTGGATCCTCCACTATTTATTAGGACTTAGCAGCTGGGGCTATCCACAAGCTCCATCAGAGTACATTTGGCTGTTATTACTTCCTTCCATGACAAGGTGGATGGGGTTACTATGTTTGCTCACCGAACAATTAAACACTTCCTTAAAGGCATTGAAAACACTTATCCCACACTAAGAAACCCTACACCCATGTGGGAACTCAACCTTGTTCTATACAGATTCATGGGAAAACCATCTGAATCCCTTGCACTTGTTCTTTGTTGCAGTTATCCATGAAGATGGCCTTCCTCATTGCCATCTCATCTTCAAGATGAGTGGGAGAATTAGGCGCCCTAATGGTACACCCACCATATACAACATTATTTAAAAATAAAGTAATCCTGTGACTGCATCCTAAGTTCATACCCAAGGTCACCTCCCCCTTTCATTTAAATCAACCCATTTACTTATCTGTATTTTTTCAAAAGTCATGTGCAGACAGGAGGGAGGCCTCACTCCACACACTGTATGTTTGCAGAGCATTAGCTTCTACATTGAAAGAACAAAAACATTTAGAAAATCACCTTGACTATTTGTTTCAGTAACAGAATGCTCGATGGATCAAATTATCTCAAAACAAAGACTATCCAAATGGATATCTGGATGTATCCATTTGTGCTACCAAAACAAGCTACAACTTCCACCAGGAATTCGCACATACTCCACCAGAGCGCTGGCAGCATCTGTGACCTTTCTCAATAATGTACCTATTACTGACATTTGCAAAGTAACTACCTGGGCATGAGTCTATACTTTCACTAAACACTATGCTTTAGAGCAACAATCAGCATCAGATACTCACTGTGGACTTATAATGCTATCCACCATCAACAAACCAACTCCGAAGCCCCTCTTGTCCACTGGGGGGCTGTCATAAACAGATAGTTAAGGGTTAATGTCTCTTTTACCTGTAAAGGGTTAACAAACAGGGACCCAAACACCTGACCAGAGGACCAATCAGGAAACAAGATACTTTCAAATCTAGGTAGAGGGAAGCCTTTGTTTGTAGTTTTTGGGTTGTGCTTTGTTCTCTCTAGGCTCTGAGAGTGACCATACATACCTACAGGCTCTCTAATCTTCTGTTCCAATTTTGTAAGTACTAAAGTAGAAAGACAGTTTAGTCTTTTTGATTGTTTTTCTGTATTTGCAACTGTGTATCTGGCTAGTAGAGTTTTAATGTGTATTTGGGTGAAAGTATTTTAAATTGTATTTCTGCTGGAGAAAGATTTCTTTCTATTGTCTATAAGCTGAAAAACCCTGTAACTTTTTACCATCTAAATTGCAGAGATAGACCTTTTATTTTTCCTTTATTTTTATTAAAAGTTTTGCTTTTAAGACCTGCCTGTTTTTTTTCCCCTTGTTGAGGCTCAAGAGAATTGAGTCTGTACTTAACAGGGAAGGAGAAGGTGGGGGGGGAGAAGGGTGGAATCCCTTTGTTTTAGATTCACTGAGCTTGAATCTGGATGGCCTCTGGGGGAAGGTATCATTCCTTTCTGTGTGTCACGGTGATCTCCTAGTGTACCCAGGGTGGGAAAGATCTGGGAGGAGGTAAAGAGGGGGGAGGGAATGGTTTATTTCCCTTTGTTGTGAGACTCAAGGAATTTGGGTCTTGGGGTCCCCAGGGAAGGTTTGGGGAGACCAGAGTTTATCAGGTACTCAGAATCCTGATTGGTGGCAGCCTATCAGATCTAAGCTGGTAATTAAGCTTAGGGGAATTCATGCTAGTACCCATATTTTGGACGCTAAGGTCCAGATTTGGGAATTATAATATGACAGGGGCCCTGCTCAACAGTCACCTAAAGTGGAGTATCCAGAGGGACACTCCTCGAAGAAGAGACGGTTACTCACCTTGTGCAGTAACAAAGGTTCTTCCAGATGGTTTTCCCTGTGGGTGCTCCACTCCCCTCTCTCATCCCCTCTACTTCAGCGTTTCAGACCAATTCTCTGAGGTAGAGAAGGAACAGGGGGATGGTTGTCTGAACACCGCTATGTAACTGCTCAGTATGGAGCAAGACGGCTACAGCGCAAGAGCAGCCCAACCGAGAACTGCAACCAGAAATTTCCCATCAGAAGCGCAGGGCGTCAAGACACCTAAAGTGGAGCACCCACAGGGACAACCATCTTGAAGAACTTCAGTTACTGCACAAGGTGAGTAACCTTCTCTTATGTGATGTAGTACCCGATCCTGCACCCATTAAAGCAATGGGGGTTTGCTACAGAATGTTTGGGCCTTACTTCTCATTGCATCTTTATGAACTACGGTAAAAGTCCTATTTTACAGACTGAGCTGAAATACAAAAAGAGCTTAACCTGTAACTTGCCCAAAGCCACATTTCAAATAAGTGACAGAATAAGGAGTAAGTGAATTCTCGATTTAGAGCCCTGTACTAAATCCCCCTAGATCACACAGCTCTCATAAAATTTGGACTATATGAACCTTGTTATTTTGGAGATCAACAGGTTTGGGGTTTTTTTTCTGCTCATATATATGTTAGACAATATGATTCTGATCACGGGAAAGAAAAAAGTTACAAGTAATGCACAGCTCTACTGCCTTTGATACCCATTCTTAGACAAATGTATGTGTAATTGCTTTCTCTCTCTCTCACACACACACACAAACATACACACGTATTACAGAATCATTGGTGCCTCTCCACAGTCAAGGTTGTTATCATTCTCTTATTATAAAACCCATTTCCTTCTACCTTGTAACTTTCTCAGTAAAACTCCTTTTTGATTGAAGATACTCATGTTTTGGGTTTTTTGTTTCAGTCCAGAGGAATTTTTTTCCCTTGGGAAAGTTCAAGCAATATTTGGCCAAGCTGCTTTTCAGTTATATAGATCAGTGAACATTTTAAATGTTTGTGGCTTTTTCCAGAACTGTCTGTCTAGTTATCAAAAATGCAATAAAGCATTTAAGTGTCAGAGAGTCTGAGATGAACTGGCTAAGTAGTGTACGAATGTAAGAGCATGAGAAAGATGGGTTTGTGACAGAGTGCCAAGAGCTAGCACTTGACCAGCACTCTAGTCACTATTAGTGCTAATTAGGCTCTCCTGGAGAAGGTCTAACTGACAGAGGTGTAGCTGATTACCAGACCATACTGGGGCTAGTGAGTCAATGAGCCAATTAGCCCATTAACAGGGAACTTGTACAAAAGGGCAGAAGAAGGAGTGCTCAGGGCAAAGACAAAGAAAGAAACAGAAGGCTAGGAGAGCTTGACAAAGGAAGTTCTCTGAGTAGAGACACCATATCTCCCCCCCCCCCACACACACACACACCCTCTTTTTGGAGAAAGGATTAGAAAGTTGAGATACAATATATGAAGGTGTGGAGACACTGCTGTGTAACACAGTGGTGTTTACAAGCAAGAAGGTCTCAGACTGGTCTGTGTTTATGGAAGAGGCATGGGTGTGACACACTGCCCTATCACAAGGTCTTACAACATATAGATATAATAAGATACCTTTAACATGGGCAGAATCCAGAGAACTCATTGGAAAACAGATTTTCCATGTTGTGAAAAAGTTCAAGATTAAAAAAAATACTTTTGGTCCAAATTGTGACAAAAAGCCAAAATTTTGAAATTTTTCATGCAACAAAAGTCCAAAAATGTTTTTGTTTTGCATCAGTTGAAATATTTCATTTCAGTAAATTTAAAACATATTGCTTCAGTTCTGACCCTTTTGTATTTTTAAAGTTCTTTTTATTTAAAAAAGTACATTTTGGCATGAAAGGTCATGTTTAAATGCAAAATTGTAAATGTCAAAACAGGGCAGTTCAGCATTTTCAAAAAGTTTTTTCTAATTTTTTTTAATGAAATTTCATCAAAATTGCTGCAGTTTTGCCAGACACTTTGGTTTAATAAAAATGGCATTTTCTGATATTATGCTGCTTCAGTGGAAATTTTCCAACCATTCATACACTCTCCGCCTTTCAGGAGATCCAGGTTTTTGGTAATCTCTACTGTTCTTTTCCCTCACCCATAGTAAAATCCTTCCTGGATCTTAATGTCACATATCTGCCACTGCCCACTGCAGCACTTTTCCTGAACCTCATTGCCACAACTCCACCCCACACTCTGTGAGTGAATGCAAGCCACTCTTCTCTCATTCACTTCTGCCAGCTATAGTCCTTCCATTGCTACAATACATGCATCAGTCCCAACACATTGCCACTTCTTGCCAAAATTAATGAGCCATCTACCCCTCCTATTAATTTAGATACAACAAATTAAAGGTCATTCCACCAAAAGTCATTAAACTTTTTTTACTGAGAAAATTCCCAAACAAAAGCAGTCATAGAATGTGAAATCTTCACTTGAATCAGTATGGTAAAAAGAGGGCTTTTCTTGGCCAAGTTAAGATTCTCAGTTAGATTTATTGGTACCACTAAGGCTATTTTACATCACCAGAGTGGCGCAAGGTATCTGAGATATACCAGTCAATCTGTTTAAATTTCCACTTTATCTCTGCAGTTTGAGAATTGTTATTCATTGACCCCTTTAACTTAATTGCAAGTTTAGGTTTTGTAACAAAGACATTCTTTCTCAAGTCTTTCTGGAAATAGATCATTTTATTTGTTCCTTTATCATGTTTCTTGTGCTAGAAGCTAGGGACCAACTGAGACCAGGGCCTCATTGTACTACACACTTGCCAAACATAGAATAAGAGACAGTACTTGCTCTGAAGAGCTTGCTATCTAGAGGAATGCTAGATACAAGCAGAGTGCACCATGCTGGCAAGCAACATGTTAGTTCTGAGATTATTTTGGGGGGGATGTCTTTTTTTTTTTTTTGCTTTTGTTTAAAGGTATTCAAGAGTGCTTGTTTTGAAGGGTTTAACTAGGTGGAAAAACTAAGGGAGGGAGGGGGTATAAAGGGTTACAAACAGAGAAAGAGGATACAGAAAGGCATAGCTACTTAAACCTTTTCTTGGGAATGTACTGATCAAATCAGGATGTGATGACCACAATTGCCTCACATATCCCTGGAATATACAGGTTATTCTTTTTAGCAACATTATCACCTACTATAACAGTGGGCAAACTGCCATTGCAACCTGTGTCCAGCACTCTGTTCAGCTCAGTCCAAGGACTAAAGGCTACAATCTCAATTTCACTCTTTATTATGTTAAAGCTAAAATAACTGCTCTGGCTTTCCAGAATCAGATTTCATCGTGTCCATTGGCATTCAATTTCTTACTGTGAACTTGAATGGAGCTCTGATTCTAGTAATTTTACAAGTCAAAACATCTATCTCTAGCAAATCCAGCCTAGCATTTATTCTTCTTTCCAAATCCCAAATGTATCAGAGAGCTGCTACTCAGGAGTCTTACTCTGAAGCCTTTGCTGCCATGGGCTCCAGTTCACTAGACATGCTACCAGAGTGTGAAGGGATAGGACATACCAACAGGGAGACACAACAGCCCCCATCTCCTTCCTCAGATCAGCTAGACAGAGACAGGAGAATTATTTAATGTTCTATTATTACGAGGACACTAAATCCACTGAGGGATTGGGGGTGGGGCATGTCTTATCCATAATAGGGCTCAAACGATACATAAAATTCCACCGTAGTATGGGGCACGTAGGCAACAAACACACATATGCAAGAGGACTTAAGCAAGGAAATAGAACAAAAGAAAAACAATAGCTCAGAGGATCCCAAGATTGAGGCCTGATGGTGCCCCTTTTCCATCTTCATAGTCGACTACCTCCCCGCCAAAAGCAATACACTTTTTATCCTCACATACCTGCATGCATACTTTCCATGTGCTGACTTCTGAAGGAAATAGGGGAGCCAACCCTCTGCTACAATCTCCCATTTCTGGGTTTCTTCAGGGGAAAATGAATAACCCCGGAATCTTCAGTAGGGATCCAGATATTTATTCACATATATGTACTGCCTTCCTTGCTGTACTATCTTTTAAAGATTTCTCCAACAGGTAACATGAACATAGATGCTCTCCCTCTTTCCCCAGCACAGTTAGAGGTGAGGTTATTACTCCCATCATCACTGTTATTGTGGGAAAGATGCATTGAGGGAAAGGGTCTTGCATTTCATTCTGAAGACAAGTACGTTTTGTGGTCATTCTTAGCCATAGGGGAGCAGTTTCACAGCTGTGGGCCAGGCACCACTCTTCTAACACTGGGTTACATTGTTTATCAGGAGTGCTGCTGACATAGCAGGTCTTGGTGCTGAAGGGAGGGGCAGTCATTAAGATAGCATGGGCCCAACTCATTTAGAGCTTTAAAGATCCAAAGCAGGACCTCAAACTGTATGTTGTAGTTATCTGAGCTCTGGGGTGTTGTGTTCTCAGAGACCTCTCTTGTTTAACAGGCAGGCTGTAAATGGTGCTCTTTCAGTTTATGTGGTTTCATTCTTAGGCACAATGTGTTACAACAATCAAGCATGGAGATTTTGATTCCCCTGGTCCAGAATTCTGTTGCACAAAATTGTCCTATTTAACAGAGAAAAAATGGGTTAAACATTTTGGAGGTGCAAGGAATGCAGAGAGGAAAAGTGTGGAAGGAAGAGACAGGAAGGGAACCCAAAGACTTAAAGCTAATAGACATTTTTTAACAGAGATAAAGGGAGCAGATTTTAGGGATTTAATTTTGCAAACAAGAAAAAAATAGTCACTAGGAAACTTGGCTAAATCCTCTTCAAACAAAACAGGGATTGCAACTGAAGCAAAGAGTTTAAATTAAATCAAGAGATACCAAAAACAAATTCTTGTGAAGGAGAGAATTAAGTAAATTGACGATGAAGTGGTGAGCAGTTAGGACAGTGGAATTAACATATATATTTTTTAAGTGTCATACATGTTGGACCAGACAGTCTTATTTTATTTGCGGAACTTCCTTCTGTTCTTTAGTCTAAATGGAAATGATTTCTATAAACCATCTCCGAGAAACAACTGATGATACAGGCATGCTGCAGTTGGTTGGTTGCACCTGTTCCAGCAGGGTGGAAGGAGGGAAGAAGGGCCACATAGAGTGAGGCATGAGCTGTCACAAACTAGGGTTCTGTGGAATGGAAAACACTGAGAAGACCTTGTATGTGTAACAATTCTGCTTGACTGTGGCAGAGGAGATATAAGGAGGCCCTTTGTATATTAATTTTATTTTCTATTATTTGTGCAAGCTCAGCCCTTCAGATGGTTCCTAGGCCAGAGAGGATCTGATTGTCATTTGAACTAAGGCCCCTTTTCACTTCTCTGGCAGTGGCAAGAGATCCTAAAGGGCATATGTAATGGATGCCAACTTTATCTCCTTTATCAGAGCAGTATAAAGGTGCCTTAGCATAAATGAGATTCATACCCAGGAAAATCTCATCCACCTCACCACAGAAATAGGTCAGCACTAGTGTGATGCCCACCATCTTGGCTGACATTCCAGGGAGTGAACTGGGGACCTACAAAGCTGAAGGACTGGGTTACTACAGCTTGAACTAAGGAACAAAGCTCTCTAGCTCAGGAGCTGTCGACAGACTATTATCCTCTGTGTACTGGGCCCAGAGGGGGACACATAACATACAAATAGGTTATGCTAGCTATTGCTTCATTGGTTTTCAAGGCAACACTGACCCTTTATAAAGACTGATGACAGGAATAAAAAGAGTCCAACTCATTACTGTTAGCCAGAGAAAATTGCACATTTATGGAGAAAAGACTAACCACCTAGAGATCTGGACATAATGGACCAGATTTTCAAAGTTGGTGTGCAAACTTGCCCCAGCAAAATATATACACTCATCTGATTGGAGCACAAATGCATGTGCATGCAAAATGGATACCTGTGTGTACATTACTCCTTTTCATACATAAATGCATGTGTTAGGTAAACAGTAACATTTATGTGCATATTCTGTGAGTTCAGCTTAAGCACCAACCTTAGAAAACATGGCGCAACGTTTTTTATGGGTGTGTCTTCACTGCACCTGGGAGGTGTGATTCACAGTATGGGTAGACAGACACACACTAGCTCAGCTCAAGCTAACATGCTGACGTAGCAGTATGGAGGCTGCAGCATTGGCAGCAGCTTAAGCTAGCCACCCAAGTTCAAGCCCTCCTTGTTTCCTGGGTCCAAGGTCAGGCAGCTAGCCCAAGACACCTGCAGTGCTGTAACGTTCACATTCCTATTTTTAGCAAGCTAGCTTGAGCAGAGCTAGCAGGAGTACATCTATCCATGCTGCGTATCATACCTCCCAGCTGCAATGTAGACATACCCTATAAGGCTAAAATGGATGTTTTAAATGACTCATAATGAGGAACAGCTCCTGTTTCAGAAGGCTAAAAATACTGCATAAAAACAACTTACAAAAAGAATGTCTATCTGGAATTAGTGTTCTATGCATTCCAAGAGAGAAGATGCTAGAGCCTGAAGAGGACTCAGAATTGGATAGATTGGGGAGTGATTTGCCAACAGGAAAGACAGTTTGTTTCTCAGAATGCCATGCCATCTTGCCAAGTACAGAAATCCAGCTGTGGTGTGAAGGCTGGTGTTCATTTTACTTAGCTATGAGTGCAATATTCATCATGTTTTCTAAACTAGATTAATGACAGAGGTGTAGGCGATCAGCTAAGGTCTGAATCTAATCAAAATGAACAAAGTGCTGTAATAAATAAATCCATGTTTTTGGAGCTCTGGAAAAACAAGAGTTTGTGGATATATAGTTTGCAGTCAGTGTGGTAAAAAATTGACAGAGAAAATTAAAATCTGTTCTAGAGTTTTTGTCTGTCAGATAACTGGAATTTTCACTGGTAGGTGGATTGTGAGAGTCCTGGAGATAACAAATGACTTGAGGGATCATGACCACCCTCTTTCTTTATAGTTAGGTGGGAAGGGGGGTCCACAAACTTGTGTTGTTTTAATACATGATCACTGTATGGAAAAGGCTGAGAACCACTGCTCTGGTAGATAATGTTAATTATGAAGATTATTTGAATACTGAATTATTTCTGGAGATGGTCAATGTATTTTTCTATGGAAAGAAAAAAGTGAACATCAAAGAGAGATTTTGGCAGAAGACAATGGTCACTTCTAACATGAGCACCGCAAATGCAGCTTCATCCTCACAACTCAGCACTTCTGCCCATGCCAGAGAGTGGTGATCTGCTACAAAAATACAGCAGACTTTTTTTTTTCCACCTAAAAAAGAGAAACAATGGTGATCCTCATTCTTGACTTGCCCACTTCCAATCAAATGCAGCAGAACAGCAAGAGTCTACCATTGCCACCATGTTGCTGATGTTATGCACCTTGTGGCTGCTTCCTTAAGTGACCCAACTTCCTCCTTGACTGGCCTTCGTGCTTATTGGCCCTTTGTTTTTCCTTGAAGGAATACGGTTATTATGGTCATTCTTGCTGGCAGTAGCCTTTTGATGTTACATGGTGGGTGCCCATGTGGCCACAGGACCATAGATGTTGCCCTGTCCCACGTGTGCAGGTGATTGCATAGGAAAGTTACCTGTGAATTCTGATATCCCGCCTTCAGTTTTTGACCGCACAGCAGATCCTTTGCTCCATGATCTTTAGGCTGTAGCATGTGCAAATTGTCTTCAGGCAAAGATCCATTCTAGTGCTCAAGCATTCACTTCCCTCCTCGCTGCTGCTCATGATGATTTTTGGTTTTGCTTCAGAATACCAAAGTTTCTAAAAATCTCCTGTTCTTTCCTACTATTCCAACACCACCATAACCAAACACACAAAGCGAGCATATAAATGATTGTGAAGTGACTTCAGCTGGTAGCAATGTAAGTATTTGCACATGGTTATGCTGGCTTGTTCACCACTACACATTTGCAGCAAATACACATTTGTGCTACTGAAAAGTGTTTGTGGAAAAGTGAACAAAAAGCAATGCAGTCACAATTCCTTTCCTGATCCTCACAACCCACCTCACTCCAGGGCTGAGCCCTGAAAAGGATGCAGCTCAATTCCCTGTCCACCTACTCAGGAAGGAAAGTATTGGGTGTTCTCTCCCTATTTTATCCCCCTGACTCTGCCTAGGACCACAGTGTGACCATGTAGGAGAGTATATGTGTATATGAGGTCTTACTCCCCTGTCTGGCTGCATAATGCTCAATTCAGTCTGGGCCTCAGGTATTTCGACATCAAATGACGCTAGTTATGCCCACAAAATTGCAGGTAGAAAATAGAAGCTTATTTAGACTCAACTCTGCTCCTCATTCTTTGTGCAACCTTAGGCAAATCAATTCATCTTCCTGCGCTTCCCTCTTTCCACCCGTGAAATGGGGTTAATGCCCATCATTGACAAGCACATTTTAATCTTGGGATGAAAGTCATCATGTAGAAGTAAGGGGTTATTAATGAACTCAGAGCAAGTTCCATCTGTGCCTAGTGAGAAGTATATGAGCCATAACTGACTTATCAGGCTCTTTTGTAGCATTTGCAAAAAGCGAAAAGGAAAATCGATCCTTATTGGCTCCCGCAACTTTGGGCAATTACCTTGCAGCTGCAGTAACACTGAAGAAAGTTCAGTTCAATTTCTGCAAGTGCTAGCCAAATGAGAATTGCAAGCAAAGCAACCAGCAGCGATTTCCTCCCCCTCTGCCTCCCCGTCCACCCCTCCCAACGTAAGCTTCAGGCAAAGATTTCTGTCCTCGAAGTCATGCTAAAAAGGGGAGAACTCTGAGCAATGGTTAGTGATTTCAGTGAATACTGCTGCAGGCACTTGTGGAGAGGCAATAATACAAATTAGAAGAGGAAATGGAGAAGAAACTGGGAATAATAAATGATAGATAAGGCTATCAGCAGTACATAATATTATAAAAATAAAGTGGGGATAAAAATATAGTCTTTCTGAAACAAAACAGGTTGAGAAGGATATTGAACGATCTACTAAGATGCACCAGCTTTGTTAATAATGTATTTTGGGATGTTTACATTATTGTTACGGTTTTGCAGAGATTGCTGTTATTAGCTTGAAAATGGCTTTTGAATGTGTAATGCTCTTCCATTTAAAATCTGTCCAGCCTGCTGACACTCTCTGATCACACTGCTTACTCAAGGCCAGGTGTTTCATGAAACTAGCTTTAAATGCCAATAATGAAGCACCTTAGAGGTTCCATGTCTCAGCACAGATGTGTGTATTTTTTAATCCTAAAATCTCTTGTGTGCTCAAATTTAGAGAAGTTTTTTTAAAAAAATCAATGAAAATAGCTTTCTTTGTCTAATGTTACCATCTTTCTCCTTGCCTTTTAAAAAATCAGTAGGTTCCTTCAGAAAGAAAGGGATGTTATTCTCTATGCCTTATGATACCTTAACTAAGATCTGCGAAGCAGAGAAGCTTTTATTCTCATTATGTTATATGTGGAAGCATTGTGAAATAATAAATCCCTCAGTGGTGCAGACTGAAAGATTTTCATTTCATCTTGAGATGTGCCAAAGTGCCTAGAAATAATTCAAGTAATTGGCAAACAGCTGTACTGTCAGGATCTTTCTGGTACAATTTGGTCTTGAATCTTAGAGGGCGCTAAAGAGTTCTGAAGTCATTTACCTTAACAGATGAATGACTGGGAATGTTGAGAGACTTTTAGAGAAGGTGTTGGAGTGAAAACACAGGAGAAGTTTCTGATCTCGATGTCCTGGTAGAAGAGAAACTTCTCTCTCTTATTTTTTTTCATGCATGACTCAAAACTTTTCTAATACGTTGTGCTATGTGAAATGGAAAATAATGTGGTGATTTTCTGTTCTCCGAGGGACTCTACCAGATGCTAGTATGCACCCAGTAACAGAATTTTCATCAATACTTTAAATTATTATGAGGTGTAGTGCAATATAGCGGATGCTATACATCATGCAACATTGTAGATCAATAAATTAGCACAGTAGTTAATATACGTAAGAGTGAGTGTTGAGGATGTGGAGTATGTTTCCATGAGGATAGTCCCTTACTTGTTGGCATGTACAGTAGAAGGATGGGTGTTCTAGGCCTCCACACCCTGATTATTTTCAGAGGTGCTGAGCACCTCCAGCTTCCCATTGTCTTCAGCTGGTGGGTGCTCAGCACGTCTGCAAATCAAGCCATTAAGGTTTCTACAGTATTGGTCTGATTCTCAAACCTGCCTTATACCCAGCAGCTCCCATTGCCTTCTGTGGGATTGGCAGGTGCTTTTCACTTCTGAAAATCAGGGCATATATGAACTTTCCTCCTCCCCCTCCCAATTACCTATTATGTGAAGAGGAATTCCTACTAGAAGCAGCAGTTTGTGTGTTGTTTTTGTGAGTATGTGTCACAGACTAAAATAACATCAGGCTCAAAATGTTTGCAAATGAGACAAGAACCAGGCCTTTAGTTTATACAGTGGTTTGAATACAGAGGCCTAACAGAGAGAACTTCAGCTGAAGGATCATGATTCTATTCTCAGTATTGTTGGCTGCATGAGAAATAGCACATCACTGTTTTTAGAAAGTTCTGTGGTGCGGTACACCAGCCAAGAAGGAAGTGTGCTGCGAAATATTAACCCCAAAAGCTAAAGGGAAAAGTTTCCAAGCACCTCCAAACAAAAGAAATCTACCTGAGCATGACTAGCATATAAAAATGCTCCCCGGACAATCACTACGCTCTCAAATTATCTCACACAAAAACACTATAAAGGACAAAAACACCCTATCACTTGGGGGTGAACACTTTTCACTAAGTGCTCACTCTGAATCTGACCTCTCAGTTCTCATCCTCAAATTAAAACTGCACATCACCTTCAACAGATGAGCCTGGGTGCTTAAATTCTTAACTTTGCTAAACATCAAAAATTATGGACTGAACAGAGACAGTCTGGCATATTACAGCAATCTATAACCCACTAATCCACCTCAACCCTCAGCTTTTTCCTCTCTCTCTCCTTTCCCCCCTATGACTGGAGAGGTGTTAATGGGTCACTTCATCTTGAATTGTTCCTTGAAACTACTTACACTAAACAATCTATTCCACCTTGTATTTAGCTCTGAGCTCCTTTCCCAGACCCAAAGAAGAGCTCAGCATAAGGACTGTTCTCACACTATAGAGTTAGATTGACATAAGTCAGCTAACATCGACCTAACTCTATAAGCATAGGCACCAACTCTGTGGGTGTATCAGGACTGGAGCACCTATGGGGGGGAAAAAAGTGGGTGCTCAGCACCCACCGGCAGCCCCACAGATAGACTCTTCCCCTACCCCCTCCTCTGCCCAATGCCTCCCACCCATTTTGATCAGCTCTTCAGTGATGTTCAGGAGGCACTGGGTAGGAAAGGGTGAAGTGTGAGCAGGAAGAGGCAGGGGAAAGGGCAGAATGGGGTGTGATGGGAGTGGTAAGAGATGGGGCTGGGTGGAGGTTTGGGGAAAGGGGTGGGGTGGAGGCAGGATCTGGGGCGGAGCAGGGGTTGAGCGCCCATGAAGAACTGGGGAAGTCAGCACCTATGTCTGTAAGTGTCTATCATAAAATGTATCTCCCACCCACTCGCCCACTACTCAACTTAATAACTCAACCTCCACGAGAGGCGTAGCACTAAATTCGATTTGGTTAGGTCGATGCACTGTCAGTGATTATAGATATTATATTATAGATTATACTGTGTTAGCATAGACTCTGCGTTTCTTACATTGACTGTTGCTGCCTTCCAGAAGCCGTCTCACAATGCCCCATACTTACAGTTAAATCAGTGCACGTGCTCCTGGTGAGGACAGGCACCACTGACACAAGGAGCATAGTGCACACACGCAAAAGTGATTGAATTTCTGTAGTGGTGGGACATTGACATGACTTGGTTCGACTTAATTTTGTAGTGTAGACTTGCCCTAAACTTGAAAGCTTCTCTCCCTTACCCAAACAGAAGTTGGCTCAACAAAATATATTACCTCACCTACCTTGTCTCTCTATTATATGATGACATTTCTTAGGTTAGATGTGCCTACACCTGGCTGACTGAATGGGAAAAAGAGGGAGAATTATGTTATCTTTTTTTTCAAATAAAAAATGTTCGCTCTCTATGGTTTTTTTCTAACTCTACTTTTCTAGCAGTTCGTATCACCAGCATTCAACTGTTAAAAAAGCTTCCAAGCGTATTGCAGTAAAACACCATCTTTGGGTGAAATGTGACAGAGAGGAAGGATGGTAGAGTGCATGGGGCACTAACCTGTGACTCAGGAGATTTCAGTTCTTGTCTCAAGCACAGCCTTCCTGTGGCAAATCACGTAACTTACTCTTTGTTGCAAAACCACATGTGTCAAATGGCGCTCCCACCTCCCTACCTCATGAAGTGCTGTGGGGCTAAAAGCTGTTAATGATTGTGAGATACTCAGATGCTACCATAGACTGACCTATGTAGATAGTAAAAGCAAGGAGAGGTACTGTGAGAAGAGCTGTTCTGATCTAAAATAACAAAATGTGTTAAATACTGATTTGCTTTGTCTGTGCTCACTCCCCTTTTGGGTTGGTTCTGGAAAATAACCTGCAACCTACAGCAAAATATTTAAACAAAGAAAAAAATGCTTGTGAAAAGGAAACATGATTCCTAAGTAGTTCACTTTGCTTTCACCCCACATCGGATATATTTAAATTATTTTTTTTAATTTACACAAAATAGGCTTATCGTAAACATGTCTGAGTAGAGGGCATGGTGGTAAACATGGGTATTTTTAATTATTTACATTCCAGTAGCATGTTGTCAGCTGTGGTAGGCAGTCCACCTAGGAGAAGGAAAACTCCAATTTCAAACATCAGGCCTGGCCAGCCGGTTTGTAAAAGCTGTGTCAATCACATATGCTCAATGGGTCTGCACTGCAACTCTGGCTAATGGGACAAGGCAAGCAAGCTTGTGAGAGACCAGGGCCCCCGAAGTGAGGGTCTCTGTACAAATACAGAACAAAAAGACAATCCTTGTCCCAAAGAGTTTACAAGTTAAGGGTTTGTGTGTGTACATGAGGGTGCAAATAAGGGGACCATTCCGGCCACACACAAGAACAATGAGGGGAATGAGGAGAGATGTTGTGGAGGGATCACTGGGGGAGCATGTCTGTGTAGGGAGCACAAAGGGGACATTCATGACTCTCCTGGGGAGCATAAAAAGGAGAATTCATATCAATGTATCTATGTGACTGATGATCAGAATGGAGAGGGATTTCTTTGAAAACTTGGGGATTTTCCACAAACAACAATGTTGTGAAAACCCAGGTTGGGTTGGTCAGCTGAATTTCACCAACACAAACATAAAACCACAGGAATTCCTAGCTCAGTCCTCAGCCATCCATTGTAACTTGAAAGCATGATTCTGCTTTCATGTTTACCTTCCCCACATCTGACACCCACATTGTGTCTGCCTCCTTTCTCCACCTTTATGTGAAATGAGTAGCAGCCTTACAGCAAGATTTTAAATGGAGTCTGTTTACACCATTAACTATGGATGGGCTAGCTCTGCCCCATAATATGCTTTCTGCAGCTGATGCTGGCAAGCAATCAGGGTAGCCTTATTCTGAACCTGCTATAGTTTTTGAATGGCCTTCAAATGCAGTCACGTATGAAGTATTTTTCAGAAATATAGTCTGGAGGTCACAAAGGCATGGATAACAACAGTAAAGTCCTTTTTTGAGTGAAAGGAACTCAATTATCTGACTAGATGCAAATGGAGAAAAGGCCCCCTGAGGCCACCTGTACCTCCAGGAAAAGTTAGTAATTCAAAAGTATCCCTAAACTGATAAACTCCTGACCAAAGGCAGGTACCATGTGGAAGCAGTGTAGTAGCATTTACCTGGGCACAGCAGCTCTACACATATGGGCCCAAAATTTGAAGTTCTGATCCAGTTTGTATTCTCTGTTTATTCAAGTTATGTCTACACTTAAAATGCTACAATGGAACAGCTGTAGTGCTTCAGTGTAGACCCTCACTACAGTGACAGGAAGGGTTCTCCCATCACTGTAGTTAATCCACCTCCCCAAGAGGTAGTCGCTAATGCTGTCTACATCAGGAGTTACATCGGCATAGCTACATCGCTCAGAGGGATGGATTTTTCATACCCCTGAGAGATGTAGCTATGCCCATGTAAGTTTCCAGTGTAGACCAGCGTGTAGACTTACCCATTTATTTGAATAGGAATTTGCCTAAATAAGGAATGAGATAACTTGGCATTCAGGATTTCACCCAGTTTTTGTAAAGCATTTTGGGATCCTGCAGGAGGAATTGTTAAACCAATTTAGATAATACTGTATCAATGATCTATAACCCTGCTGTGGTTCAAAGTTTAACAAACAAGAAAGGCAATTTTATCATATATTGCCCTTTTTTTTCCTATTCAGTTGCTAGGCTACAATAATGTTTCCAGTAAGTCTGTATAGCTATTGAAATATTAAATCAAGCATCCAAGACACAAATGTGATTTTAAAATTACATAAACACTAATGAGCTTCATTTTTCTCAGCTTTGTCTTTTGTTCCTGCCCGTGGTAGCATATCAAACCATTTTTAAGATATCTGATATTGAAACTGTATTGTATACTGCATGCAGAACAGTTTACTCCATGCAAACATATAAATGAATCTACTTTGAAATATAAGAAGATGCATAAACAAATATTCACCCCAAAAAATCTATAGTTCAAAACATACCCAATTAGAATTCAGGAAGCAGATAAGTTTTTAAATGCAATCTTAAACTTGGAAAGAGAATCTATTAGGAGGTAATTGATTCCACCAAACAGAAACAATGATTGAAAATGTTCTGTCACCAGATGATCCTAGGATCTATAAAAGTAGTAATAACTCTATACTACGGCTGTCAAACAATTGGAAAAATTAATCATGATTAAGCTTAAGATTAAAAGAAATTGTGATTAATCAATGTTTTAATCACACTGTTAAACAATAATAGAATATTATTTATTTTAAATATTTTTGCATGTTTTCTACATTTTCAAATATATTGATTTCAATTACAAAACAGAATTCAAAGTGTACAGTGCTTACTTTATATTATTTTTATTACAAATATTTGCAGTGTAAAAAGATAAACAAAAGAAATAGTATTTTTCAATTCACCTCCTACAGATACTGTAGTGCAATCTCTTTATCATGAAATTGTAGATTTTTTTTACGTAACTGCTCTCAAAAATAAATTCAAACTGAAAAATTTGTTTCCATTTTTTAATTTTCATTTTTATATTTTTAAGCTTACATTTCATGACTTGTCAGTAGTAATAGTGCACAATATGACTTGTCATGTAAAACCATGTAATAATATATTTTATATGTTATATATATTTTATATCATTTTGTTTTATCAATTTTGAGAGTTTGAAAGAACTCATCCAGGACTCACTCGATCCCCAAAGCGAGTGACCCAAAATGAATCATGGTACAGCAGCCCAGGACCATGACGGTGAAAAAACATGGGGTGACAGAAACAAAAACCATTTTAAAAAAGAGAAAGAAGTTATCTATGATCAAAGAACCCTCAAAGCAGACTTTAAAACCTGGCAAAACAGATATGATTCTGCATAAAAATCAATATCATAGTGACAAAATAAGAGCATAAGAACAGCCATATTGGGTTAGCCCAATGGTCCGTCTAGCCAAGTATCCTGTTTTTTGACCATGGCCAATGCCAGGTACTGCAGAGGGGGTAAATAGAACAGGTAATCATCAAATGATCTATTCCCCATTACCCATTCCCAACTTCCGGCAAACAGATTGGGGATGCTTCAGAGCATGGTTTTGCATCCCTGCCCATGCTGGCTAATAGCCATTGATGGACCTATCCTCCATGAATTCTCTAGTTCTTTTTTTAACCCGGTTATAGACTTGGTCTTCACAACATCCTCTGGCAAAGAGTTCCACAGGTTGACTGTGTGTTGTTTGAAAAAATGATTTCTTGTGTTTGTTTTAAACCTGCTGTCTATTAATTTCATTTGCAGACCCCTAGTTCTGTGTTATGAGTAGAAGAAAATAATACTTCCTTATTTACTTTCTCCACGCCATTCATGATTTTATAGACCACTATCATATCACCCCTTAATCGTCTTTATTCCAAGCAGAGGAGTCTCAGTCTTTTTAATCTCTCCTCATAAGGAAGCTGTCTCATACCCCCTAATTGTTTTTTTGCCCTTTTCCAATTACCTTTTCCAATTACAAAATATCTTTTTTGAAATGAAGTGACCACATCTGCATGCAGTATTCAATATGCGGGAGTACCATGGATTTATATAGAGGCAATATAATATTTTATGTCTTATTATCTATCCCTTTCTTAATGATTCCAAACATTCTGTTAGCTTTTTTGATGGAAGCTTCACATTGAGTGGATGTTTTCAGAGAACTATCCACAAGGACTCCAAAATCTCTCTCTTGAGTGGCAACAGCTAATTTAGACACCCTCATTTTAGCTGTATAGTTGGGATTATGCTTGCCAATGTGCATTACTTTGCATTTGTCAACATTGAATTTTATCTGCCATTTGGTTGCTCAGTCACCCAGTTTTGTGAGATCTTTTTGCAACTCTTTGCAGTCTCCTTTGGACTTGACTATCTTTAGTAGTTTTGTATCATGTTCAAATTTTGCCACCTCACTGTTTACCCCTCTTTCCAGATCATTTATGAATATGTTGAACAGTAGTGATCCCAATACAGACTCCTGGGAGACACGACTATTTACCTCTCTCCATTCGGAAAACTTACCACTTATTCCTACCCTTTGTTTCTTATCTTTTAACCTGATCCATAAGAGGGCCTTCCCTCTTATCCCATGACAATTTACTTTGCTTAAAAGCCTTTTCAAAGGCTTTCTGGAAATCCAAGTACACTATACACACTGGATCAGCCTTACCCGCCTGCTTGTTGACCCCCCTCAAAGAATTCTAATAGATTGGTGAAGCATGATATCCCTTTACAAAAACCATGTAGAGACTCTTCCCCCAACAAATTATGTTCATCTATATGTCTGATAATTCTGTTCCTTAGTGTACTTTTGACCAATTTGCCTGGTACTGAACTGGGCTTACTGGCCTGTAATTGCCAGGGTCACCTCTGGAGCCTTTTTAAAAGAGTGGTGTCACATTAGGTATCCTTCAGTCATCTGGTACAGAAGCTGATTTAAATGATAGGTTGCAGACTACAGTTAATAGTTCTGCAATTTCACATTTCAGTTCCTTCAGAACTCTTGTGTAAATAGCATCTGGTGCTGGAGATTTATTACTGTTTAATTTATCAATTTGTTCCAAAGCCTCTTCTCTAATGACACCTCAACCTGGGGCAGTTCCTCAGTCAGATTTGTCACCTAAAAAGCATGGCTCAGCTTTGGGAATCGCCCTCACATCCTCAGCCATGAAGGCCACTGCAAATAATTCATTTAGTTTCTCCGTAATGGCTTTATCTTCCTGGAGTGCTCATTTAGCATCTCTATCACGCAGTGGCCCCAGTGGTTGCTTAGCAGGCTTACTGCTTCTGATGTACCTAAACATTTTTTGCTCTTCCTTTTTGAGTCTTTGGTCAGCTGTTCTTCAAATTCTTTTTTGGCCTTCCTAATTATATTTTTATACTTCACTTGCCAGAGTTTCTGCTCCTTTCTATTTTCCTTAATAGGATTTAACTTCCACTTTTTAAAGGATGCCTTTTTGCCTCTCACTGCATCTTTTACTTTGTTGTTTAGCCCCAGTGGTACTTTGTTGGTCCTCTTACTATGCTTTTTATTTGGGGTATACATTTAAATTGAGCTTCTATTAGAGTGTCTTTAAAAAGTTTTCATGCAACTTGCAGGGATTTCATTTTGGCACTGTACCTTTTAAATTCTGTTTAACTAAGTTCCTCATTTTTGTGTCGTTCCCCTTTCTGAAATTAAATGCCACAGTGATGGGCTGCTTTGGTTGCCACTTCACCCCCTCCCCCCAGATAGATGTTAAATTGTATTATGTTGTGGTCACTATTAATAAATGGTTCAGCTATATTCACCTCTTGGGCCAGACACTCCCACTTGGGACTAAATCAAGAACTGTCTCTCCTCTTGTGGGTTCCAGAACTAGCTGCTCCAAGAAGCAGTAATGTAAGGTGTCAAGAAACTTTATCTCTGCAACCTGTCCTGAGGTGACATGTACCCAGTCAGTTTTAGGATAGTTGAAATTACTGTTGAGTTTTTTATTTTTATAGCCTCTCTAATCTCCCTGAGTATTTCACAGTCACTATCACCTTTGTGGTCATATGATTGGTAGTATACTCCTACTCCTATATTCTTATTATTCAAGCATGGAATTACTATCATAGAGAGTCTATTGTACAGTTTATTTCATTTAAGAGTTTTACTTCATTCGACTGTATGCTTTCTTTCACATATAATGCCACTCTCACACCAGTACGACCTATTCTGTCCTTCCAATATATTTTGTACCCTAGTATTACTGTATCTTATTGATTATCCTCATTCCACCAAGTTTCTGTGATGCCTATTATAGCAATATCATCATTTAATACGAGGCACTTAAGTTTGCCCATCTTAGTATTTAGACTTCTAGCATTTCTATATAAGCTCTTCAAAAATTGTCACTTTTTAGCTGTCTGCCATTATGTAATGTAATTGAATGAGACTCTGTTTCATTTGATTGTTTCTCTTCACTTCTTACCTGTACTTTATCAACTTTTAGGCTATCTTTAATAGGTTAGAGAATCCCCTTTAATAAATAATCCCATAAGTGATGTCTCTGTCTGAATCATGTTGTCTTCTGTACCTGTCAGCTTTCCCCCATCCCTTAGTTTAAAAATTCCTCTACAACCTTTTTAAATTTAGTTCCTAATAAAACTAAATCCCTCCTCCAAACACCGTCATCTCATCCATACATTGAAACCCTGTAGTTTGGCCTATCTAGCTGAAATAAAATCAGCTCTGATTTTGCATATATTTGAAATAAAATCAGCTCTGATTTGGCATATATTTTGGAGCCACAGTGAATGAAAGCTATGTTCTGTTTTAAAATATGTCCCTTTTACCCTGAGCAATGTTCCGCATCCTCTGCTTAGGGCGGCTTTTATGCTTATGTCTGCAATAGCTTCCAACAACTTTTCTTTCAAAGGGAACAGGAGGACCTGTGACTGAGGGAGTATGCTGCTGTTCTTTTTTCTCTTTAATCTTCACTAGACTGGAACCTTTCTGTTCCATGTGCTTGCCTGCTTTGTTCATAATGGCACGAGGAACATGACTCACTACATCTTAGGTTATATTTCCAGCTATTTTCATATGTGGTTTAGTTATTTTACAACCTTTCTCAAAAGCCAGTGCTGCTTTTTGAAAAAAAGACTGTGAAATATTCTGCCTATTCCTGCCCTATACGTAACAGAAAATCCCTAATATCCTGGTAGGGCATAACCAATCTGAGTTTTATAATAGTTCCTATACAAAGAGGGTTCCCCATAATGTTTTATACTCACTATCCTTCAGCTTTTCTGGGGCACTGGTGATGTTAAATGATCACTTGATCAGAATGAAATGAAACATTTAGATCCCTCTTTATTTCAGTAGTGATGGTGCTGATGTGATGCTTACTCCCAGGCACATAATGAGGATTGTTGTATTTGATAATACTATATTTGCTACTGTGGATTAGAACACAATAGCACATTGTAATCCCTCACAAACTGGTGTTCCACTGTATCTGTACCCATATAGAGAGTTAAAATCCCCTATCATGTCAGCAGGGATTGGAGCTATCTTGCATTTCTCATATGGGATTGTTCCCAATGTTATCGCCAATTCTCCCATTAGAATTCTTGACTCAGCTAACCCTTTTGATCACAGAATCATAGATTACGCTGACCTCCAGTTTCTTGGTGTTGCCATTACTAGTGGTGTTGATATTTGTCACTAAGTCCTGAATGCTTGAATAATAGCCTGCTCTTGTACATGGTAGTACCACCTATCTTTGTCTCATGTTATCACAAATGGTAAATTGTGAGTGATCATGTTCTATGAATGACCATAATTAATCTCTGATAAAGAAAAATCCTAGTTACCAATCAAAGGCTTGACGAGCTGTATCATAAGGTTGGAATTAGTATTTTGAGGAAAAGCCCAGACCAATGTGTTACTAGGTAAAGTGACATAAAGCCCTGTTTCGTCCTTGTCCCCACCTGTTTTACACATCAGAGATCTTGAACATGAGATGCTTCAACCCAACTGTTATCAACATTTCATCATATATATATGATCATTTCATCATATATATATATTGTGACAGACCCAGGCCAGTGGGGTACAGGAGTCTGGTAGAGGGCAAGTATACTAGTCACAGGATGAGTAACTGTCTGTTCCCTGAGTGACCAGAGCAGGGGCTGCACTAGAGTAATCAGGAACCTGCTAGAACCAATTAAGGCAGACAGGCTGATTAGAACACCTGCAGCCAATCAAGGCAGGCTAATCAGGGCACCTGGGTTTAAAAAGGAGCTCACTCCAGTCAGGGAGGGGGGAGCCAGAGGAGAGGAAGTGTGTGAGAGGAGCTGGGAGCAAGAGGCATAAGGAGCTGAGAGTGAGAGGGTGTGCTACTGGAGGACTAAGGAGTACAAACGTTATCAGACACCAGGAGGAAGGTCCTGTGGTGAGGATAAAGAAGGTGTTTGGAGGAGGCCATGGGGGAGTAGCCCAGGGAGTTGTAGCTGTCATGCAGCTGTTACAGGAGGCACTATAGACAGCTGCAATCCACAGCGCCCTGGGCTGGAACCTGGAGTAGAAGGTGAGCCTGGGTTCCCCCCAGACCTCCCAACTCCTGATCAGACACAGGAGAAGTTGACCCAGACTGTGGGGAATATCACTGAGGTGAGCAAATCTGCCAAATAAGCGCAGGACCCACCAAGGTAGAGGAGGAACTTTGTCATAATATATATATATATATAAGATGTGTGTGTAATTGCATACAATTTCCTCTTCTCTGTAATTTCTTATCATGGTCACAGGTCTTTGTTCTTAAATTAAGCCCTGGACATGATAACTATTTAATTGGTAAAGGTTTGCTTTTCAAATGTTCCTTATGATTTTTATATACTTATGTGATCTCCTTTCTTAAAAGGTGATGCAGTAACTTTATTTTAAGATTGTCCCCCTAGATGGTTTTCCACATGATCAGTAGGCTAGAGGGGGTAATATTATTCAGGCACTTCCTGATAGATTGGTTGTAGTTGTGCATGAAGGCCTGTAGTACATCAGTGTACTAAAAGATGCTATAAGTAGTAAAAATACCTCCACTTCTTTGATTTTAAAGGTCTATTAAACCTCTCAATGGCCCCTGCCTGGACTTCATTAATGGTAACAAAACATTGTACACCTTGATTTAAAAAATTCTTTAAAATTTTGTTTTAAAACTGTTTTCTGGGGCCTGTCTGTAATTTCTGAGGCATCCATTCAGTAAGGATATTTTAAATGCTGTCACCACCTATCTCCAATTCTTATTTTGGGAGGCTGGCTTCCAGACATATCTGAACATATTGTCTGTAACTGTTAAAATGTATTCACAGCTAGCCTTGTGTTTTGAATAGGGGGCTATGTCAAGAAATTCAGCCTGCCATTGTGTGACCACATCAGAAACAACTGTTCTTTTTATTTTAAATTTGGTACTGGTTGACATGTGCAGGATCTGAGCATCTTTATCTATATGACACGCTGCTTTCTGTTCAAAATTTTACCACAGTTTTTAGCAGCCTGAAATAAAGGGCTCACTCTCTCCAAACTCTCTGGGAGAGTAATGAATGTTTTTAATAGTCCCTTCATTTCTGACCCATATAATTCTAAGGTATATGTAAGAAGTCATAGGGTATGTTGAATTTTTCATATCCAGAATAATAATAGATAAATATTACATAGATACAAGTCATCATATTTTATATTTCAAATACAGAATCTTGAAAGCAGAGTAGCTATGTGGTCATTTGTAGCAACTGTAAACTGCAGGAGACATTGTGTTATTTACATTATATGCTAATCCTGATTTGTGGAATAAAGGGTGAATAAATCCTGATCCATATCGAGCCTTATTCTTTTTGATCCATTAGGAAGGAGCTCTGTCATTTACATCTCAGAAAACATTTGGGAAATAAAACTGTGTAGTATATATTCAGTTTCTTTAGTGGGTGACACATGGAATTTGTGAAATATACACTGTCCCAGTAATCTTTCTGATGTAGGGGGGCAGAAGGTAAGTCTAAGACATCAATTCACTAAAGCACTTAAGCAAATACTTTGCTGAACTGAAGCGTGACACCTCAATCCTGCAATCAATTCTGTGTAGACATACCCATGGGCCTATGTATAGCCTCATTGACTTCAAAGAGTTTTTGTGCGGGCATAAGGATTCACACATGTATCCAATCACAGGATTGGGGCTTATTAATTAAACTAAAGAGCTCCCTAGTAATAGTCCTGTTAAAAGTGGAAATAAAAAAGAACACTGATATGATTTAGGTATATAGGTCCTAGTCTTAGCTTCACAGAATTCTAAGTTCATGCCATTTCAGCATTATGGAAACTGAAAGTATGCACCAATAGGCAAAAAATAAAAGTTTCAAAAAGTGCAGGAGAGAGCTAGTCAGTACAGCAGCAGCTAATTTAAGCCCCAGAGACACACATGCTTGCAGATATACTAAAGATTAAAAAGGTTGTTCTTCTTTTTATAAGGTATATTTTAGAGACAATATTGCTATTAACTTTCCATTCATTATAGATCTCTTTTGTTAGTCTGTTGTCCTTTTGCTGCCATCAGTCCTAATGTGAGTAGCCTTACTATAGGGGTAATTTAAATATTGAAAATTAAACTGTTTCTGAATCCCCTTCCCCGCACCTCACCTCAAAAATATTGCTTCTAAGTCACTTGGTTCTGTTAAAAGATTTTGGATAATATACAATGTCTTCTTTAAGAGATAAAATGCTAATGATTATAAATAGATTTATAAAATCATATTGGTGATTCTCAGAAGCGCAGCATTCAAGAAGAGCAATGCAATTGACAAGCAATTTAAACTGGATTGTGAAAGGATGCAGAAATAACAAGATTTGCATGAAAAATATTGAGATCATGAGAACATCAAATTTAAACAAAAATTCATGTGCCTCATGATTAAATCATGAGAGCTGACATTACTGTTATAACAATCAATATTCTTGGCTTTTGAAAATAGTTTTATAATGAGGGTGGAGTGTATCTATCTCAACAGAAAATTAATGTTGTTTGTATCTAGCCAGCTCATTATTATGGGAATCAGGAATATAAGAACCTCAAATCTTAATACAGGTCAGAAGATCTAGGATGCTTCCCGGTATGGTTGAGCCCCTGTTGTTGGGAAGATAACTCAAAGCAAAGACAGAAACTGGCCTGGCAAATCAGTCAATCAATCCGTGATTACTCCCCAAAAAATAAGGACTTTCAATCAGATACTTGATTGTCTGTTTATTACATCTTATCAGTTGACAATCATTAATCTTAGGAAAGAATGGAGTTACCCATATCTGTGAGGGGAGATCTAAAACCAGGGTCATTGGAAAGAGACTCTCTCACATCCATCATGCTTTATTCATGTGAGTCAAACAGCCACCATGCCAGCTATCTTAGGGTTTCTGTTTGCTTGCTTGTGTGTTTTATGATACAATGGGCAGTCTGAAAAACCTACTGCACTTGTTATCTCAGAGGGGAAATCTTGCTCCCACTTCTGTTGATACTTTCATATTATACTGTATTGCTGTGAACCTGGATGGTACTTCCAGTGGGATGCCATGTTTTTTCCATGAATGAGAAGACTGTCACACTCAAAAGTGTCTTCAGACACAAACAGATTTTGAAACTATCTTTCTCATGCCTAAAGAGATGTAAAAAGAAATCAAATAATAGTAATTTAAAAATCCTGGCTCAGGATATCATTAAAGATTCTCTTTTAAAAAGTTCTTGGGGTACACATTGAGATTTTAAAAATACGTTTACATTTTGAACCATTTTATTCCAACTACAAGATGGCTGCTTTTTCAGGTAACCACTATCCTCCTCATAATTCATAGCAGATTTTATATAAAGGACTTGGTATTTCAACTGAATAAAACAGACCATGGTAATCTAACTAGGTCTATTGCCTGTACGTTGCTGGGAGCACCTGCTTCTTAGCTCTCTGTTGAATAGGAAATATACAGCTAGAAGGCTTCATGTGCTGCTTCCCAAACAGTAACATTTTTGCATTATAATTTTAGAAGGCTAAAGCAAAGCTAGACATTAGTAGGAGGTTTTGCACAGACTTATTTCTGTTTACAAGCAATTAAGCATGACAGAGCATGCATTACTATGCCAAAATCCCATGGAACCTTGTCATTTTGTCCTATATGTTTTGTCATGGCAATATCTCTGAGCTGACATTTCACTGCAGTGATTGCCATCCATCATTTTGTCATGGTGATGTCTCATCATGCAGCATCTTGTGGCTGATGTTTCATCGTGGACATTGTTATGAGCATTTTTTTATGCAACAACCCACTGTTGATATTTTGTCATGGGGCACTTTGTCTTTCCAAATCCCAGCTCTAATATTAAACATAGAAACATAAAATGTAATTGTAAGTCCACACTGCACAAATTGGGGTGAAATACTCCAACAAAATGGAGGACAGAGCATCAGCCTGACACAGCAGAGACAAAACTCCCACTGAAATTTGTTTGTTATTATTATTATTATTTCTATTACAGTGGTCCCAAGAATCCCGATCATGGACCAGGTCCCCATTATGCTAGACACTATATAAACAAAACAAAAAAGACTATGCCTGTCCCTAGATTGACAGTATATTTAAATCAATGGGAGCTGAGCTGGCACAAAGGCTGCAGAATCAAGTCCTCTGCCTGCTATATGTACTAAATGACATCATCACATGCTAAAGTAAACAACTAATTTCCAGTTTTACATCTGCTGTTGGAGATAAACACTTAGTGCTAAATTCATAGCTGATGTGAATCCATTGAAGTCAGTGCATTTTCACGTAGAGAAAAATTGTCCCCTAAACTCATAATTCCATATATAATTACTGTATGGGACTGAACGGTTGTGACATTGAAATGCCCAGGATTATAATTGGCAACAAGAAATGTATCTGATGAAATTATAGCACAAAACCAGCATAATAGAATGTGCATGAGGAAAATTGTATATTGATAGACATTTTCTGGTGCTCATCATGCACCTCAGGAACATTAATTAAGACTCACAACTAACACTGATAATAAAATGAGGAAACTGAGTTTTTGGCAGAAAATGAAATAGTTTGGCTGAAAACCAATTTTTTTTTATTTGGAATTGCCACCATGGTGCCTCAGACTCCCTTTCTACTCAATAAACTGGGCTTCCTGGTCAGACTACTTTTCCCATGATGCACCATGGTCTCCTCTTTTTCAGAGAAGAGGTGGTGCATCAGGACAGTCACATGACCATGAGGCATCATAATAGATATAGTCCAGCTAGTGAGTCCATCCACTGAGGAATATGAGAGCATAGGCACCCAAACATCAACTCCCATGAGACACTGTGGTGGCATTTCACTGGGGTTTGGATGAAAACTGAAAACTTCAGGTTTGGCGTATTCAGGTTCAGCTGATTGTGGCTCCCACCAGCCGCGGTTCACCGCTCCAGGCCAATGGGGGCTGCTGGAAGTGGCATGGGCTGAGGGATGTGCACTTCCCGCAGCCTCCATTGGCCTGGAGTGGCAAACCGTGGCCAGTGGGAGCCGCGATCGGCCGAACCTGAGGACGTGGCAGGTACACAAACTGGCCCGGCCTGCTAGGGGCTTTCCCTGAACAAGCGGCAGACCGACTTTGAGAATCACTGCTGTAAAGGCTTCAGACAAAGGATCTGTGGAATTATTTCTTTCTTTTGATTTGTATCTCTCTGTAGATGCCAAATTCATTTCTACCCAACAGAGAAGTACTCTCTCTCCTTGTGTATTATAAGGAGTTGGCGCTCCCTTGTCTGTTGACATAGGCCATGGTCATGCACTTGTTAGCAGCCAGGAGATATGTTGTTGCTTGGTCTCACTTCCCATTGTTTAGAAAGGAGAGATGAATGACCTTAAATTCTAGCCAGGTTATATTAAGTGATGAGCTGTCAAAATCTTAACCAGTTCCCTACTGGGTCTTTGGTGGCACTTCAGCAGCAGGTCCTTCTGTGCCGTTGAAGACCCAGAGCGAGTGGAGGACCCGCTGCCAAAGTGCAACCAAAGACTCAGAGCGCTGCCCAGTGAGTACAAGCCCCACATGGTTTTTTTTTCAAGTTATCCCTGCTGAGACCCTGTCAAAACTGTTCGAATCGGGCCCCATACTTCCTAGGGCCAGCCCTGCACATCGGGGTTGCAAAATTGTATCGGGGGCTGCGTAGAGAAGGCTGTGCCTCCCAAAACAGCCTGCCCCCCTTCATCCGACCCCATCTATGTCCTGCCCCCGACTGCTCCCCTCAGAACCCGCAAGGGCCACAAACAACCCATCAACTCCTCCCCTGCTCCTTGTCCCCTGACTACCCCCCCGATACCCCCTATCCTAACTGCCCCCCAGGACACCTCCCCACTCCCTACCCAACTCGCCTCACTCCCTGTCCCCTGACTCCCCCAGCCCCACCCACCACCACCCTGACAGATCCCCAGAACTCATGTCTATCCGAACCCCCATTCCCCGTCTCCTGACCACCCCCACCAACCACTTCCTGCCTGGCCCCTGCCTTATCCAACCCCTCCTCCCAGCCCCAGCCCAGCCCCCTCACCATGCTCAGGGCAGTGTGTAAGGATGCTGCGCGGCCTGCTAGAGCTCGCAGCCTCCCCCTCCCCGCACCATGCCACTCAAAGCAGCAGGAGCTGCAGAGCTGCCCAGAGCGCTGGCGCTGGTGGGTCGACATGCTGCGGCTCTGTAGCGGGGCAGGGAGCGGGGGAGAGGCCAGGAGATCCTCCCCAGCTGGGAGCTCAGTCGGGACGGAGACAGGACGTTCCTGTGGGTTGGATGTGGCCCGCCGACCAGAGTTGTTTGCCTGCCACTTTAACAGCCGGTTCTACACCGGCTTCTAAATTTAACAACCGATTCTTGCGAACCAGTGGGAACCAGCTCCAGCTCACCACTGTATATTCATAGAGACTTCTGCTGGAGACCACCCAGCCTCTCTGAAATATGTGGTTTGATGAGCCCACCACCCAATCCATATAGGTTAACATTCATTGTGTTCTGAATAGATTTGTGAGGCAATGGCCATCTCACAGTCTGACCGCTCTCCCCTCTACACTACCCCGACATACGCTTGGGATGGTGAATACTTTCTCTGGAAAATGTTTTTAACCTTTTTTTTGTAATGACTAAGTTCAAGTACTTGGGTGAAAAGACTACAAAGATCAAGAGAGGTCTCATATCAAATTGACCAAGGTCAGAATAGACCTAAATCTTGGGAGCATTGCCTGATCTCATCCCATTGGCCACTTATGCCCAGGAACATTGATCACTCTTCACTATAACACATTTACCTAGTCTCATATCGTGAGATAATGCATCATTCCATTAACCTGAAAGTTACTAATGGTCTGACTTGCAAAGATGCTGAGCACCTGCCTCTTCCAGTGTAGTCAATAGCTGCCACAGGTGCAAGTTCACCGAAAATGAAGCTATACATTTGTAATGGATATAGAATAAATTCTCTTCTGCATACTATATAGTTAGCCTGTGGAATTCACAGCTTCATGAAATGATTAAAATAACTAGTTGAATAGATATATATGAGGATAGGATAAGAAGCAATGGGATTAAATTGCAGCTAAGGTGGTTGAGGTTGGACATTAGGAAAAACTACCTAACTGTCTGGGTAGTTAAGCTCTGGAATAAATTGCTTAGGGAGATTGTGAAATCTCTTTCATTGGAGATTTTTAAGAGTAGGTTAGACAAGCACTGGTCAGGGATGGTCCAGATAATATTTAGTCCTGCCTTGAGTGCAGGGGACTGGACTAGATGACCTCTTGAAGTCCCTTCCAGTCCTATGAGTCTCTATTTACAAGAACAGCAGCAGCATACGTTAGTTACCTTATCCAGATAGTAGTAATAATACACAAGTTAAACATCAACAAGCTCCAAGGTATAATCCTGTGGATCTTGGTTAGGAATTTCCCTCTCAGATATAGCATTGTACAAATGGATGGTGCTTAAGCAACATGCACTGCAAACTGAGGATTAGGTATCGCATAATTTAATCACGCACATTTCATTTTAGATATTTATTTGTGATTTCATAGAATCATAGAATCATAGACTATTAGGGTTGGAAGGGACCTCAGGAGGTCATCTAGTCCAACCCCCTGCTCCAAGCAGGACCAATCCCCAGATTTTTACCCCAGTTCCCTTAATGGCCTCCTCAGGGATTGAACTCACAACCCTGGGTTTAGTAGGCCAATGCTCAAACCCCTGAGCTATCCCTCCCCCCTTTCATACTGTTAAGCAACATATTACAGTGGACAGTTCATCTTGCAATGACTTATCACAGACATTCCATTGTCACAACATATCATCATCCCTATTATGACAAGTAATAAAGTGCAACTGAAGGAGAGGCCCCCGTTTGTATTGAAAGTGACCTTGAAATTTTTCCAACTCAGCTCAACAGGGACAGAGGAATATCTAAAAAGAGAGGTTTACACACCTCCAGAGGAGGAATTAGCAAGCTCTGAACTACTATATGAGCCTCTCTTAGCAGCTGCAGTAGTGTTAGGTGTATAAGTTCCATTATGAAAAAAAGTAGGAGAAACTGGGATCCTAGCAGTGGAAGGGCAAATGACAAACCAAAGAATCTTTTGTAGTCGAATATTTTGAGTCTCGCAGAACATCCCATGAGAAATGAGTCCCATTCTTCTAGTTTGGAATAGTGAGTAATCAAAGAGCATTCATGCTCATATAAATGTGGTTGTGTGTTTACATTCTAATAATGTGTTTATATGATACGTATAAAAGACATCTTGAATACACATCAGCGGAAATGTTTACTGGTGTATTTCAAATCACAAGGTAAAATACTAGCTCCACTGAAATCAATGGAACCAAGATTTTACTGACAG
Organism: Gopherus flavomarginatus; assembly: GCF_025201925.1. NCBI lineage: Eukaryota > Metazoa > Chordata > Testudines > Testudinidae > Gopherus > Gopherus flavomarginatus. The sequence goes on from NC_066617.1 coordinate 184,663,202, forward strand.
CGTCTACCTACAGATAGATTTGTTTTAACATGTGAGTAGTTTGTCTATTTGATATGCAACAGAAGCCTGAGAGAGTTAAGTTCTAAAGTCAGGAACTGAGCTATATTACCAAAAAAAAAAAAAAGGCAAATCATTTTGTTCACACTGCTTTAGCATGTAGTATATCTATAAATATATTTATAAACAGTTCCAGAGCTTTAATACTAAACAACATACTGCAGCAACAACAAAGCTAAAATTCAGGATTTTGATTTCTGAAATAGTTGCATCTTTCTAAAACTGGAAATAAAAGGCTTAGCACCAAAGGCTTGGCACTAACTCTATTTAAACAGGAGCTAAATGTTACTTGCAGACAGGCTTGCCAGGAAGAAGGATAATATCCTAGACATGCTTTTTTAAGCTTGTTTAAAATCAGATGATTTAGAATACGTCTCCAAAAATCATTCAGGGGAAAAATGAAAAGTTTACTTTTTCGAATTGTAAGATATTTTTTACAATTTAGTAAAATGTCTTCATGTTGCTGATCCCTCTTCTTTAGACAAGCTGTTACAGTGTGTCAAGTCATATTTGACACACCTAAAATGTTTAAGATACTCTGAATTACCCAATGAAACAAAAATGTCAGACATGCATCCTCATGCATTCAGTGCTGCTCCTATTTATCACATGAACAAATGGAAAAGAAACTAACCAGAGTGGAAATGATATGGAGAAAAATGAAACAAGAAAATAAGACTTGATGCCTTGTCTGGTTGAATGAGAACCAAATAATAGACAACTTACAACTGCAATAAAAAGTGCTGCTACTGTTTTAAAATTTCATCTCCTGGAAGCACAAATACAGTTCTGAACGAGTTTAGAGACACGTAAGTGTAGTGCACAATCAAATGTGAATGATAGCTTTTTACACCCCACATTTTACCCCCACCCAGGTGTAAATGCTACCATTTAAATGTGTTGTGTATTATACCCATGTTGCACTCACTTTTGCATAGGTGTAAATGGCTCAAAGTGCCAGGCAGAGAGTCAGACCCTAAAATTCAGAGATGATGCAAAATCATGGGCTTGCAAACAACTTTCAGAATCAATTGAAGCTGCATTTCACACTTGCATAGGCTTAAAATAATAATGCTTCACTATTTAAGTATTACTAATTTAGAATTCATGTGCTAAAAGTGTGCTCAGTCCTACACAAAGACACAGACACATAGAAAGACACAACCCCTGCATTTGAGAGTAAGTCTAAAGTATATCAAAAGTGTCCTGGACATTAACCATCACAAAGGACCTGATTGTGCCTCGCTTATTCATTTTAAGTAGGGCATCATGAAATGGAACTATCTGCAGAGAGTAAGATATCCCACAATGAGACCAAGCGTGACAGAATCTCAAAGTGCTCACATACTGATTGCAAGGGGGCTTTGTGTTGTTCAGGTTTCAGAACCATCTCAGAAGAGTCCATTCTGTACTATTGTTTAACAGAAATCTACCAAATCTGTTGGTGCCTAGGCACTAAGTGATAGGTGTGTCACAACGGCCAGCAGATCGATGTGTATGCTATTGACCATCTAAGAATTACATGTTTCCACACCAGGTTTATGGCAGGAAAAAAAATGATGTCAAGATGTACCAATAATACAAAAACTCATAAAACATCAAAGTCTAGAAGATCAAAGCTTTGAATAGAGATACTCAGATCCAAAGACAAAAAAACCTGAAATTCTTTTTCACGAGTGCAGTTTGTTTAAACTGGTGTCAGCTGCTCTCTGAGCACCTGCTTGCCCATGGCCTAAATTAATCTTAAATGTGGCCTGCTCAGTTACTTACTATGGAACCCAATTGATTCAGTGATAGTAGGTGGCAACTGAGCTTCAGGCCTTGAATACGCAGTGGATTTTTGGAGTGTGCACGGATAGTCTTATCTTTTCCCTGCCCCCAGTGTGGGAGTATTCCATGAAATCAATTCCTGCAAGAATTTCACCTGACCCTTCAGTCAAATGAAGTCAGAAGGCTAAGTCCCAGCACTTGGGGAAAGGCAACAGGTCAACTAATGTGAATTCTAGGAGGAGAGGGAGGGAATGAGTGTCTCCAGTACCTATGATGAGACCTTGCTAGAGAGGGCACCAAAACACAAGGAGTGGGAATGCAGTGAAGAGGCCTCTCAGTGCCAGCAGCTTGGAGAGAGCAGGCAAGGCAGCAAGCCAGTGACTGTTAACAGCATCTGCTCCCTGCTAACTAAGAATCATGGGAGAAGATGAAAACTCAAACTCTGATAGAAAGGAGATCAGGTCTGGGCATTTGATTTGTCTCTTGTTGTATAAGGATGTGGAGTCTGGAGCCAGGACTAGTGCTTACAAGGACACTTAGCAGTGGAGAGTTAACAGAGGTGCCGTAGTTAGAAGGTAATAAGGGAATTGGAACTTTGCTCTTTTACTAGCATCGAACTGGAAGGAAGAGAGAGGAGAGTAATTAATTCCCCCAGTTGATACAGCTGATGACTAGAGGAGGGAAATGTACCAAGGGTTAAAATCCTAACCGTTAGTGCAATGTGCCATCTTTTTTGCCAGAAGGTATTGCTGTAAGTGCTGTTGTCAGTCTGTAATGGAATAATATGTGCACTAGTGAAGTTGATCCAGATTTACAGGGGCGTACCTGAGTTCACCATCTGGCCCTCTGTTACTTTCCGAAACTCCTTGAAACTGTGTTGCCAACTCTCACAAGTCTATCACAAGCAGCTCAATATTTTGAGTTTTTCTTTAAGTCCCAGCTGCTGGGATCAAGAGATAACATGGAAATCTCAGTTTTCATTTGAAAACTTAATGGCTTGCTGAGAACAGCTTTAAACTGTGACTCAAATACACCCTAAAGGCTCAGGAAGCAGAAGGCAAATAAGAAAAAACTCAAATTCTTTTTTTTTTTATAAATCTCATGAACTTTAAGCCAATCTCAAGGTTTTTGTTTGTTCGTTTTTTTGGATGGGAGGCTGACTCATGATTATCTTAATGATTAGGGTTTGCAATACAGTTGAATTTCAGCTTCTGAAAGATGTAATGGTGTGTTCCTTGAGGCCAGACAACCTCCAGCACAAGTCTGAATACAATCAATGAATAAGGAGCTTTCTGGAGCTCTGCTGATATTAGCATGAGACTTGTTTCTCTACGAACCTGGATTTACTGCTCACAAAACAAGCTTCAGACAGCTGGCTCAAGGTGACATTATGAAGGTGGCCTATCAGAGTTTTTCAATTCAGAGATATTAATCCAATCCTGAGAGATTACACTTTTGAGGAAACAGCAGATTTAGTAGTAAGGGTCAGGGACTGAATCAGGAGACCATGGGTTCTTTTCCCAATTCTGTCACTGTCTCACTGGGTGAATATGCATAAGCCACCTAACCCTGCTCTCCTACCCATAAAACATGGATAGTATTGATAATACTTGCCCCTATTCATAGAATGCTTTGAGATCCGTGGATGAAAGTTACTGACTAAGTGCAAAATACTCTATCGTTCCCAGAAGGATCACTTTTGTGGTGCGATGCATCTGAAGGCTTGTCTGTATTTGAAATACACAAATAGAAGAGGTTTCCCCATTGGCACAGGTAACCAACTTCCCCACGAGTTGGTAGCTGGATCAACTGAAGCATTCTTGTGTCGACCTGGCGCTGTCTACACTGGGAACTAAGTCAGCTTAACTATGCCATTCAAGGCTGTGGATTTTTCACAACCCTGAGCAACATAGTTAAGCCAACTTAATTTTCTTGTGTATACCAGGCCTGAGAGTTCACGCCAGTGGAATTAACCCAGATACATCAAGGGAAAGCAGAATCTGGCCCAAAGGCAGCAACTGCCATTCTTGTCAGAGTAACTGCCTTTGGACAATGTACCCAGTATCTAGGCAGGTACCACCACTTGTGCTAATTGAATAAAATTCTTTGGAGGTTTTTTTGTTCATTTTTGTTTTACAAATTAGAATAATGGTACTTTATTTGTAAGTAGCAGGTGTTGGGAAACTATCACTGAGCTTAGGAAGACTTAGGATCTGTTTTATAGTTCCTACTTCCCGCATGTGTCTGTTTCATTCTTGCAACAGTTAATTGAGCTAAGCATAGTAAACACAGTAACAAGCCAGAGGAAAGGACGCTCTTCAGAAGAATAGGTTCAGTAGGAAAATGAGAAAATGAGGAGAGGAATCACAATGACCTTACACTTAAGTTAGAAAGACCTGCTTATCAATAAGCTTGTTGTTAGAGAAGGCTGAAACGTCCCACTCCAAGAGATTTCCATACAGGTGGCAATATAAGGGGCCAAGGTTAAAGGGCTGGAATGTGTAGTGCGTGTATAAGGGGAATGGGCATATTGCGTGGGGAGTTAAATGAGTGGAGAAAAGAGATTCTGAGCATTTACGGCTTTTCAGACTTTCAGAGGGGAGCATTAATTACTTGATGTTTAAAAGAGAGTTGTTATGAAAACCTGTTTTCTGTGTAATCATATGGCATATATATTTGGAGAGATGTGATCCTGTCAATCTCTTTAAATTATTTAAAAACTCAAATCATTGCAAGTTCAAGTAATTTTTCAGATGAATAATAGCTATTGGGGCTTCTTGGATGGGAAATATTCAAAATCTCTGCTGGTGCCATGCTTTCTATTGAAAAGAGCTAGCAGAGCCTGCTGGCCCCATTATGTGTGTGTCACACCATGAGGCAAAGAACTGGCTAATATCAGATACACTCCCTGTTGAAGTCTGCAAAAATAAAAAATAGATCTGTATTGCAGTTGTTAGTTTGACAGCCACTGGTAAAATATGTCTCTTACTTGTAAACTTTCCAAATCCCCTTTCAGCATCTCACAAAAAACAATAATTGTTTATTGATCTAAACGTTAACAATGTATCACTTGTTCTTCAATAAGGTCTAGAAATGTGACTCAAGGGCAATAACTGCTTCAGACAGCCACACAGACCATAGAAATCAGTGGATTTCTTCCTTCTTCCATAACATAACCATGTGGTTTAAACATTTTTCACAATCTTACCTTATTGCAGGGAGAGAGTGTGTGTCTGTGTGTCCTTTTTAAATGGGGAGTTTTTGTCAAGATACTGCTTTAATAGTACCTCTAAAATGCTTGTTTACAAGCACAGCAAAAAATCCATAGATCTGTTTTTAAAACAGTTCATGACATTTACTTCCAGTGTATTATGCATGTACCTGGCAAGACATACAAATACAATAGGAATATATAAAGGGCAAAGCAGGAGCAGTTAAAATCTTCCCTCTTCCATATAAGAGGGAAGCAACTTTTTATCCAGACATTTTACTAACATTTTATTATACATCAGGTGAATCCATTTAAAGTGAAATAAAATAAGTGCCTTGATACACCTAATCAGACTTACAGAATTATAGTAAAGCAGCATTTTTGGTTTAGTGAACTTGAGGAGAATTTGTTGTGTTTCATGTGAAGAAGGATATGGGTAAATTTGAATTGAAGTTCATTTCTGGCTACCAGAACAGCAGGCACACAATCATCATGATGGCTGTAGATAATGACAGTAACATCAGTAGGCCATAACATAAAGCCATATTTTATGCAGACGGAGTACAGAAAAGTTTGCAAGTTCACGGCTTATACCAACTTCATAGATTTGGATGGAAGATAAACCCTTGGATACCTCAGTAGCAATTAGTTACTTATCTTTCAATTCCGAAAATGGAAGTTGAAAGTTAAGTGGCAAAAAAAAGCTAAGCACCTCTGGGCCTCGCTCTCAAGTCTGGGCTAGACAGAAATGACAGAAAATCATTGAGAACTGAAGGCTTTAAAAGGTCAGAAATAAATTGTGATCAAGCCCTGTTTGACCATTAGATCAGTCTGTATTTTTCTTTGCTTTTAAGAACTTTTCCATTCTCTGAAGCTACTTGTGTTAGCATTAGGGATGCTGTAGGTATACAGTCTAAAAATGTCTTCATATTTGGATGATATTCATATTGAAAGGAATCCTATTACAAGTGACTATTTATATTCAGAGAAAGTTCTAATGGATAGAATAGTGATAGTATAAGGATTATGATAGGCCAGGGATTGAGAGCAGCAATATAGGAATACTATGCTTCTTTTGCCAGCCACAGCAGTTCCTCAGCAGATGCAGAGAATTCCCCTCATACACTGTGGGGGGGAAATTTCCTGGTCTCATTAAGTCAATGGCAAAACTCTCATTAACTTCACCGGGGCCAAGGTTTTACACTATATCTCTTCTTGTCCCTGATCAGAGAGTAGTACATCTCTTCTAGCTGAGAAATGTAAATTACATTCATTGTGTTAAACTGAAAAGCCAAAGAATGATTCTTCGTTGATGTATCTTTGAAGTTTCTTTTAAAGGTTTGTTTGGTTGGTTGGTTGATTGGTTGGGAAGGGGGGTTCCGTTGCCATAAGCTCAGAAAGAAAGGGAGGCGTACAAAACACCCCACATTGACACATACTCACGCTATCTCTCAGAACGTGAAGTAGCTATGAAAACCTTGGACTCTCACAGAACACAAGGTACAGAGATAAATTCCAACCATTAATAACCTTATGAGACCTAGAAATGTTCTCATTCGCTGCTCCCGCATCTTGAATGTTTCTTGGCCATGAGTAGTTATATACATAGGGTTAAATTGCATCATACTGGAGTAGAGCCCTGAATTTTAACTACAAAACAGTAGGGTAGAGATGGGAATAAAACCTCCAGGAGTATGTCTACACTGCAGATAGGCAGTTTGATTCCCAATGTGTGTAAACAGATTTGTGCTGGCACACTAAAAATAGCAGTGTAGCTGCTGTGTATGGGTGGTGGTGGCTCAGGCTAACTACCCAAGTCCAAACCTGCTGTTTTTAGTGCACTACCTCATGCTGAAGTAGGGCAAGTCTGTCTACCCATGCTGAAAATCAGACCTCCCAGCTGTAATGTGGACAAGAGCCAGGGACATTAGGTAGAGCACATTCAGCAGCAACATTTAGTTTGAAAGGTGCAGCATGGGCTCTTACTCCCCACATCCTTTTAGTGCCAATCCCCAGGGGACAGCAGGAAGATGTGCCCTAGACTTAGCCCTTCTTTATTGGTCAAGCTTATTGTGGCATGCAGAACACTATGCTCCTTGCACTCAGGGACACCTGTCAGCCATTTGCTGGCAGTCTCCTGCAACTGTAGAAAAAGTCTCTCTGTTTTCTCCTGTCTAGAGTTGCCACTTGTGCAGGTTTCCCACAATCATCTCTTTGTTGAGTAAGCTGTCTTGGGAAATCTGTAAGGGTGCTCAGCACACACTGCCAGCTGTCCACTTGTATGGGCTCCAGGTCACCCTGGCTGTCCTGGGTTTTGTACGCCAGAGGTGGTCATCCTACTCTTGCCCCTACTGTATTTACATAGTGGTGGCCTCTGTTGAGTGTTGCTCGGGTATTTCCCCATTGCTTGACCTACCTCTTTATGAAAAATTCTGTTTTTCCACAGTGGACAGCTAGGTATAAGAAAAGATGGCCCTATCTTTGAAGCAAAACTAACTACTGTTCAAACACCTTCCTTGCAATCTTCTTTGTAGGTACCCGAATGTTTTGGGCAGGCATAAGAGCAGTGGTATGGAGCACCAAAGTGATAGGAACTTATGTGAATATTTAAAAGTTTCTCCCTCTCTCAGCTTGAAAGCAGCTTACAGCCAGGATCTTGTCTCATTTTGAATGTCACATTGTCCTTTGCACTGTAGTATTTTGAAAGGAATTCTAGCAAGAAAGCTTCCCCCCCACTCCCTATGTTGATTCATTAAGTTTCAAGATTGTGTTGCCCTGGAAATCCTTGAACTAAATAGAAAACAAAAACCTCACTTGTCGCACACAAAGAACTGCATCGCTGAACATGGTCAAGGAATCCCTGGGAAAAAATAAAAGAAACTCTGCATCTGCCTACAGCTCAGTGTTTAGACCTTTTGTCAATGTGAATTATGTTTCGGGTTGACATGTGGAATCATGCATTGTGACTGAGTGGTGTGGCCATTAATAGAAAAATCAAACTAAATTATATGCAAAGAACAACAGTGTGAATGACAAAAACCAATTTACTAGTTCTTTGGTTTTAATTACTCTACTGTCCATTACTTTCAATAGTGGTGTTTATGCTTTGTAAATAAGGATATAATTTCCTAGAGGGTTGTCATAAACAGGTAAGTAAGAGTTAACAGAACAGAAGTGCTTCATATCTCTTTGCCTGGAAAGGGTTAACAACAACAGTGAGCTTGGCTGTCACCTGACCAGAGGACCAATCAGAGGACAGGATACTTTCAAATCTTGAGGGAGGGAAGTTTTTGTGTGTGCTGTTAGTTTTGGTTGTTGTTCACTCTGGGGGCTCAGAGGGATCAGATGTGCAACCAGGTTTCTCTCCAATCTCTCCAACACAGGCTCTTATAAGTTCAGACTAGTGAGTACTAGGTAGATAAAGCGAGTTAGGCTTATGTTTGTTTTCTTTATTTGCAAATGTGTATTTGGTTGGAAGTAGTTCAAATGTGTATTTGGCTGAAAGGAGTTCAAATTGGTATTTTGCTGAAAAGATTTTAATTTGTACTTGTATACTTAGGCTGGGAGGGTGTTCCCAGTGTCTATAGCTGAAAGACCCTGTACCTGTTCCATTTTTTTAAATTTACAAAGATAATTTTTACTGTTTTTTCTCTCTTTAATTAAAAGCTTTTCTTGTTTAAGAACCTAATTGTTTTTTTTGTTCTGGTGAGACCCCAGGGGACTGGGTCTGGATTCACCAGGGAATTGGTGGGGAGAAAGGAGGGAAGAGGGAGAGAGAGGCTGATTTCTCTCTGTGCCATGATTACTTTCTCTCAGGAAGAGTCTGGGAGGGAGGAAGGTGAATTGTCCTCTCTGTTTTGTGATTCAAGGAGTTTGAATCACTCAGTGATCTTCCAGGGTAACCCAGGGAGGGGAAGCCTGGGAGAGGCAACGGTAAAGGAAAGGGTTTACTTTCCTTGTGTTAAGATCCAGAGGGACTGGGTCTTGGGGGTCCCCGGACAAGGTGCTGGGGGGACCAGAGTGTACCAGGCACTGGAATTCCTGGTTGGTGGCAGCGCTACAAGTACTAAGCTGGTAATTGAGCTTAGAGGAATTCATGCTGGTACCCCATCTTGTGGACGCTAAGGTTCAGAGTGGGGAATCGTATCATGACAAGGATGATATGAAATGCCTTAAAATCTGACTGTTTTTATTTTGGGTATTTGGCAAAAGTGAAGAAACAAGTCATTATTTCTATAGTTGCACTGGGCCGGCCACTTTATATGCATTTAATACAAATGATATCTGCAGTTCCTGGAGGAATGTGGGTATTTTATTGCTTAATGGGTGTTATTCTCAGTTTCTTCCTCTTCACTTCAACCCCCTCAAATATGCTGCTATATTTTAAATCTCCTTCAAAAGCAAGTTGTGGTATGTGACATGCAACTCAAAGTGATTTTAAAGGGTTTTATTCTGTAGGTGGAAGCTGGTAATTTGAACCCACCTACAGGTAGTTGTGATAATGGGTACATTAATACTCAGATACTTCTAATTGCTACTTGTTTCTCTTTTCAAGTGCCCATAGGAACTTTTTTTAATGAGAGTTTTTTTTTCAGTTTTTTATTATTAGGTTTTGGGGTTTTTTATTATTATTTTGTTTTTGTACTGCAAAACAGAACTACAACTGCAAACTTGCATACTTCCATGCTTAACTGACTATAACTTTGTCTCTTCTGCTTTATTGCACTGTAGTTATAAAGCAGATTATTGGATCAGGTGATATCTGTGTAACCCTTTCTGCTTTGAATGAAAGCAATGTTAAAGCAGAGTTTGCTCCATATTCTTGGTGTTATTGTAGCACCTGGAAGTTCTGTGAAGTCACTGCTGAGGTCAGCACAGTCACTGAGTGGGAAGTGACACCATGCCTGCCTTTCAGAAGGACATAGCAGTTCGATGCAGTGGGACTAATGGCTCCATGCACAGTCTCATGGCCATAGAAATGCAAATGAGCAAGTCAGACAGACAGAGAAATTGGAAAACTAAAAACCTATTAAGAAGAGATTTAATAGATAATGTGGCAGGAAAAGAAAAGCCTAGAGAAATCCCTGGCAATAGATACATTCTTTTCTGTGAAGAGCAAGGTTGGTGGGTGGTTGTGTTTATGAGAGAGAGAGAGGGAGTCAGGGTGTTAGCAGGAGAACAAGTCCAGGGAAATGCCTAAGTCAGTGGGACTATGAAGTTTTGCCCATTGCTGAGATGGTGCTGCAAGGTGCATGGATCCTGAGATTTCTTCTGGTACTGAGAAAGATGGTTCTAGGATTTTTTTTCAATTGCATTGGGAGGCCAGAAAAAGTATGTAATAATTAGGGAGTATAAAGAAAACAGACAAGTCTTCTTCTTCTTTGGTTTAGAGGGGAGCCGTGGGACTCTGACTGCCTGGGGAGTTTGGCTGGGAGGGACTGGTACAGAGAGAGCAGTGGATTCATGGGTCCTGTAGAGCTGCTTCAGGCTGTGTTGGGGAATTGAGTCTGCTAATATTCTGCTGAGCCTCTACATCTCACAGCCAGACTAGACAATTCTTCTTGGTACAGGAATTACACCGAGACTCTTCCAAGCCTGAAGAGAGCTATCTCCTACCCCCACAAAGCTACTAGGTGGAGCTTGTGGGAGGAGAAGACAGGGAACTGATCCTAGGAAAGTCCAGTCTCACAGGAGACATTTGGCAGGACAATTCCACTGAAATTCTAACAGGGAGAGTGGAATTAGTATGAACTGAAAACAGCAGCATTCTTACTGGAATCATTCCCTATACACCACATTGAATTCCAACACGCTCCAAGTTCTCCTACTACACGAGACTGCAAATCAGACTAGTTGGTAAGGGCTGAGTTTAACTTACATCCCCATGAGAGTAACTGGTGAAGGCTTTTCACTGGGACTACTTACTGCATTGAATCTGGACAGCAGGGTTCACGCTCTGATGACTGTCCACACTGTGCCAACAGGTCAACTGTAAGGGGAGAAGAGGGCAATACTCCCTTACGGACAACTGCCTAGATCAGGAAAGTCAAACATCTGTCCCGCTTGATGCATTTATTTGGCTTAGTCTGATTTTTGCAGAATATAAGCTTTCATTTTTAAATATATATTTTCTAGTCCTCACAGTTGCTAAGAAAATCTTCCAGACATGAGCAGAGCACTGCAAACAACCTGAAACAATGACTCTGAGAAGCATCAACTCCCCTTCCCCTCCCTTACCCACAACCACCATTAATATCACTGAGATGTTAATTCTAAAGCCTGACAATGACATTTTGAAATGAATGTTAACTGTTTCATTGCTGGTCATTTTTGCATATCAAATGGGAAAAGAGAAGGGAGGGAAAGTAAGTCAAGCATACAGAGTGTCTGCTCAGGACAGGGTGTCCATTTGTCATTGTCCATTCCTAGTTTGGTGGCATGTTGTTGCATAGCATGCAGCTTGCTCTTGTTTTTTTGCCACCTGTAAAATATAATTTTCTTCATTAGAGCTTAATGGAATTTCCTCTCAGGTCTGGTAATTTAAGGAACTATGTTTTTGGACTCCCTGTGTTTTGGAGCAGAGAGTACCTCCCATCACTTTCTCCTCCCTCACACAGGTCACACATTATTCTTTTCTTGGCTTGCACTGTGCTTTGTTAATTTTTGGTCCCTGATTGGACCCTGAAATTCAGAGGGACAAACAGAGAATATCAAGAGGAACCGAGAAAGGAAGAAAGGGTAAAAGTAGCTCTCCTAAATGTCAGCTCATTTTTTTCTCCACTGAGATTGAAGAGACTCCGAACAAGTAATAAATAACTAAAAGTTTAATGTTTAAATCAAGGTCAGATTCTACTTTTGATCTTTGTGCAAACCTCCCCTTGTTGTCAGTAGGAATTCTGCTCTGGATTCCGGGTAGCATGAATCCCTGAATTTATATTCTACCCCACAGCCTGTAACTAAGCATGGACTTTGACTTTCTCCACACAGTGAGCTCTGGATGTCCTGAGATCTGCAGGGAAATCCTACAGATAATGAATCATGTGTGCAAGGCCTGAACCTTCTCATTATTGCATCAGAATCTCCGCTGTCGCGGCCCAGGTCATTAGTGTTGGAGGAGGTGGGGATGACGGTACTCATCATTACTCAATTACTCTCCTTTCATCAGATTTTTAAGCATTTGAGTGGGTCTTCTGTTCTTTATCCCCTCCATGACTTGAATCAGCCCTCAGTGCTCATTACACAGGCAAATTTACTAGTGACATTAGTGGCGCATTTGCCAAAGTAAACACTGCTAGATCATGTCCCGTTGTCTTCAGAAGACAGTAGGGTTTTTTCTTCATTTAAATTTTGCCTGAGATTCTGCTGAAGTGGCTGCTTACAGGCTGCTGTCTCTGGGTGCAGAATGGATTTTTACTTCTGTTATAAATTAGGGCACATACTTGCTTTGCTTATTTTGTAGCAAAAAGCTTTTTCAGCTGAACTGATGGTTTTTGCTTGGCTAAGTATAATAAATACCAGAACTACACTAAGTGCATTGATCTTCAGATATTCCAACCCTGAAGGTGATGGTGGGGTTTTCAGAAATACAGTATGCAGTCTTACTTCCATGATCTGGGATTCAAGGAACTGAAGCATAGGAAGCACAACTACATTTCTTTCTTGTTTGATGGAAGCAACATTCACCTTCATTTTGGAGGAGTCTGCTTAGGTTTAACTCATGTGCATCGCAGCCACACCCAACTGTAAAGTTAAACTGCTTTCTGTCTTTGTCACTGACACACTTCTCAGCTATCAGATATACAGCTGGATGCTAGGGGATATATATTATGCAGGAATCTGTCCAAAACACAATGGTAGAAATTTTATTAAAAAAAATACAAAAGAAGCAATTTGAGTGAATGAAGAAGTTTGTGGGCAGGGAGGTTCAATATAATTTCAGGATATAACAGTCAACATCTGCAGTTCTTTTTAATTGTTGACTTATTAATGGGGCTGGTTAAGAAAAGGGTGTTCAGTTTGTGGGGGGATTTACACTAAACCAAAATATCCTATTAGTTACAATTGTCTTGGTTTCACTCATATCAGTGGCTTGTAGTGATTCAATTAAAGAGGATCTGGCCCACATAATACAATACAGCTTTCTTGTGCACATCTTCTTTCATAACATCTCACTCCCAAAATGCTTTGTAGATTCAAATGATTCATTTATAGAGATAAATAATAGCCAAGGGAAAGAGAAAATGTGTGGGTGGCCTGGAAGAAAAGCTGTTTTCGTCTGAGATTTGATGATAGATATAGAGATTCAGAAATGCCATTCTAGGTAACGGGAGCAGCAGAAATGCTTCTGACTGTCACATCAGTAGTGGCCAGGTTGTAAAGAAGGGCAGAGAGGAGGTAAGCACTAGATCAGTGGTTCTAAACCAGAGGCACTTGTATCCCTGGGGGTACCCAGATGTCTTCCAATGGGTACATCAACTCATCTAGATATTTGCCTGGTTTTACAGTGGGCTACATACAAAGCATTAGCAAAAAAATTCCATACAGACAACGAATTATACTGCTCTATATACTATATACTGACGTGTAAGTACAATATTTATGTTCCAATTGATTTGTTTTATGATTATATGGTGAAAATAAGAACATGAGCAATTTTTCAGTAATGGTCTGCTGTGACACTTTTGTATTTTTGTCTGATTTTGTAAGCAGGTAGTTTTTAAGTGAGGTGAAACTTGGGGGTATGCAAGCCAAAGCAGACTCCTGAAAGGGGTACTGTAGTCTGGAAAGGTTGAGAGACACTGCATTAGATAAACAGAGGAAGTGGAGAGAGAAGTAAGATATTGTTCCTGTCAGTGCTTAATCTGTAATGAAAGAGGTGCTAGGTCCCAAGCAATGTTTTTACTTTCATAACTGATGTGGCAAGCCCAGAAGTACCAAAGCTATGAACTGCCAAGCCTAGAGGTGCTAGGGCTGAGCCCTGGCACAAATCAACCACTCGTTCCTGATTCTTCACTCCTACCTTTGCAAAGCGGATGTAAAATGCTACCACTCTGATTTGGCTGTGTTTTACACCTGTTTTGAACAGGTTTAAATGATGACACAAAAGAGAAGGCAGTGGTGACCCACGCCCAAATTGCAGGAGAGAAGTTGATGCAAGGCTTATATATATAATTATATATAAATCACTGGATCCCTAAATGAACAAGAACACAATAGAGTAGTCTGAGATATGGAGGTGATGTGATTGTGATTCTTTCCGCAGTACAGGCTAGACAACAGGTGGCATCATTCCATACATTATGAAGTAAGGACAGATGAGACATCAGGAGGACATGGTAAAGGTACCTGCTTGCTAGAGTCAAGGTGAGAGAAGATAATGTAATGGGGCATGATTTTAGCAGAGGTTGAGATGATTCAGTAACATACAAGGACAGTGATGTATATGGTAGTGAAATAGGAGATATATGGGAAGGTAATTTGAAAACAATAAATTAAAATTCAAGAGCAAAATATTAATACAGATTATAGTAAATTATCCCAGTCTTGTTTAATAAATACATTTGAATTATTCTGATTTACCAAACTGATATTTAGTCATTATAAAGCATGTTGTTAATCTAGATTTTAATATCCAGCTGTTGGTATCTCCTGGTGATTTTAAGCAAGCTGCTTGCAGTATATTATTCAGCCATACCATTGTGTGTAGTATACAGCTCCAGGCAGGATATGGCCCCTGGTAAACAAAGAAGACAAAGCTGGGGCTCAAGGAAACTTATTTGACTGTCTGTAGTTTACAGTTATTTTCTTCAATAAATGCCACCTGTTGAAAATGGACTGTGATTCCATATATCACGAAAGCATGTTTGCTGCTAATATATCTGACTTTTAAGTGTTTAACAGAGGCCTCATGTTAACAGATCAGCATTTAATGTCAACTGTAAAATGGAATGGAATGTGCACAATATCAAATGAATTTAACACATAATTCCTGATTTGCAGTTTGTGTGGAGCCACATTGACTTCAACAGAATTCTGTGTAGGCGTAAGGATCCAGCCATGCAGATTAGATTGCAGAGCTGTACGTTATCATAAGGCTATTCAGTTCTTCATGACCTTTGATAAAAAAGAAGAGTAACTGCAGTTCTAATTTTTTTTAAGTATAGGGAAACTTTGGAGTCTCACTTTGAGTTTAGTATATTTCATTAATATCCTTTCATTTTCAGTCATATATGCATCTTCATTTTTGCCCTCTCTTCCAGTGACCACATCTATAAGCTAAGTGCATAAGCAGCACTCATTACTTGCTTATTCAAGTATATCAGGATATTCAATGTAAGTTTTTTGAATTAGAGAGATGGAAGATGTCTCCCAGTACTCTAGGTGATGCTCAGAATTTTATAGTTCACTAGTTAAGATATCTTTCTGAAGATAGGCTAATGACTTTTTTTATACCTTATTAGCTATCTGACAGTGCACTAACACAAATGTATTCAACTTTTAAAAATTAAATAACTGATGCAATCATATAATACATCACTTAATACCAAAAGTCCCAAGCAGCACTATAGTGCAGCTATATAAAAGTTTGATTGTAATGCATTATAAAAAGAGAAGATTACAAGGATGGTGGATTATAAGTCTTCTTTAATTTCAAGTAGTTTTTTACCTTTGTATTGTGACTGGTTAAAATATCAGAGCAGAGATTCCCAGCCATACTTTCTGGTCTTTGGCCATTTCAAGCAGTTAGTGGGATGTGAAGTGAAGCACAAAGAATCAAGACAAAGAATTTTTGTTAAAACTAGCCTTCTTCCCCAGGGTTCAGTGATGATGTGCTGAGGTACAATGGAAATTAAATATATGATATAATTCAGTCTTACAAGACCCCATCTGGGATCAATTCTGTGGACGAGGTTCTACTGCCTGTTTCACTAATTTTAAATTCTGGTTGCTCAATGGATGTGCTCTCTTAGTGAAGGATTATTCTTTGTTTTGTGGAAACACCTAGAGTCCCAAGCCAAGGATTATGGCCCCATTTTATAGGCAACATACACACACATAACAAAAGCAGTTTCTGCCCTGCAGAGCTTGCTACAAAAAACAGGAAGAAAACAAGGTAGCAGTTCAACAACTCTGAATAGCATGACAAGCAACATTCCCAGCACATCAGCTGCCTAATAGTTGTCACGTTTTCAGTAGACATCATGACAGCGGAGAGTTTTATGGAGGAATTTAGAGGACAATGATGTAGCTTTGTGGTTGTATATGCGGAGCTCTTTTCAATGCATAATAAGCAGCATGGGAGAAAGCCAGACGATGCTGGATGGAAAATTTCACAAATTATCTAACAAGATGGGCGTAATTCCTGGAGCAGAGGTGGGAGTTGATAGTGTGTCAAAGACAATAGGTGTGAAGGGGAGTCACCATGAAGGACCTTGTCATAGAAATTGCAATTTCCTGCAATATCCTTGAAATACCTTGTTGTATTAAGTTTACGTATTATTGTGGACTGGGATTGAATGTAACCTTTCTAGGGGGGAGATGTGACAGTTGTAAGACCTGGACATTCAAAAGGCTATACTGAAAATGTGTCAGGCAAGTATGGACTATTAGGATAATGAGTGTTAAGTGGTTTTCCTGAGGAATCCCTAGAGAAAAGTGTGACACTTTCTAGGGGTGCCCAGGACTGAGTCACCTTGTTACCCCGTCACTTAACATCCACCCAGAGGAAGAATTGCTTGTGTCTAACTGGGTGTCAGTTCCCTGCCATCACACACATGATAGCCACCCAAACAATCTCTTTAGGACAATGCTAGCCCTCACTTTGCTTTGCAGGTTAATAGGTGCACTGCAGTCCCTGAGCTCTTTTGAAACATTCCCCTATGATATCCAGCTCCTGTCATTGGCTACACACAGAAATACCATGTTTGCTATCCTCAAGGGACCTGTGTACTCACCAGCTTCTTTCATTCAACTGAGGATTGGCTCCTATTCACAGCACTAAAATACATTTATAGTGAAAACAAACATAGCTTTATTATCAAAGGTTAAGAATTAAGAGATAGTGAGCAAGGATAATGGAAACGGGAAGGTTACATATAAAACAAAATCAATATATGCTTTCTAGAGACTAAACTTACCTTTAACAGGCTACCTATCTGTCTAAAAGCAGTCTTATCTCACCCAAAGCTTTCTTGCACTGTTTCCAGCCAAGACTGGTTGGGATCCTATTTTCATGAATGTAATCACACTCCCTGATTACTTCCTCAGGTGCAGGACAAAAGAGTGGTTTTTCCTTCTCCCTATGTTTCCCAAAGTCATCCTGATGACCCTCCTGTTTTATTCCCTGGTGTGCCAATTCCATGATGATTTCTAGGGTGAACATATGTCCCCTTTTGGCTGGAACAGTCACTTTTTCAAGCCCTGTCCCAGCCATCCTGACTTTTGTGGCAAAAGTGGGCATTTGTCCCATTTTCTCTTGCCATCTTAGTCAGTTGGCAAGAGCAAACATGACCAATGACCACTTTTGTCAAAAAAGTGGAGTGCAGAGAAACATGCTGGGGGGCAAGCAGTGATGCCAGCCCTGCACAGGCAGGCAGGCAGGGCTTAGACAACCAGTTCAGGCCAGCAGCACATAGGAGGGTCAGAGGAACTCAGACTAGCCCCACATGGTATCCCGTTTTCCTTTTGGAAATCCCTACTGATTTCACATCCTCCTGTTGACTTTGTATGCAACGTCCATTGTGTTCCCTTACAACGGTGGCTTTTGACCTTTATTTTCCTTTGCAGACCCCTAAAAAATCTCAAATGAAGGTGTGGATCCCTTTGGAAATCTTAGACATAGTCTGTGGACCCCCGAGGTCTGCAGACAACAGGTTAAAAACCATTGTTATATGACAACAACCTTTCACAGACCCCTTAGACATAGTCTGCAAACCCCCAGAGGTCCATGGACCACAGGTTGAAAACCACTGCCTTCCAGTGCTGATTTTACATGATAACTGAGGCAGGCAGGTGTGCATACATCCGTTGTGTGGCAGAAACATGTTTATCAACGCTACCTTGATTCAGATTTTTAGGAACATATTTTCAGTGTGTTTGTGTGTCACACACACAAAACTTCTTACACAGTATTTATACATATGTTTCCCAATGACATTCATGACCATTGTGACCCTGACTTTTGATGAAGACCTCACAAAGCATTCTTTATGGATCAGTACCATGAAAGCAGTATGCTAGGTGTAGTGAGTTTGTCAGGCCTGTTAGGAGTTGTTATTACAGAACAGTGAACCCTTTGCCAGCTGGCACTGAGTTGTTCTTAGGGTCACAAGAAGTTAGAGAAAATTCCCCATCTTCAGTTATGCAAAAACCCACCTTTTGAAACTACTTCCTGAGGAGAGGTTCACTGTCTGCTGCTGATCTGTTTCAGAAAGCCAAGATCAAAGACCTGAGCTGTAGTTAAAAATAAAAAAAGCTGATCTTCCATGTTGTTATTCTAGTGCTAAATCTAAGACAGATGAACTTGTAACCATGAGGTAAACCAACTTGTGGGTTTTGAAAGACTAAATCCTAGCAGCGCCCTAGGTTGGAGTTGAGGGTGTCCTCAGGTAAGCTCAGATAGCATGTGTATGTAGGTTCTTTTATTATTCTAACATGTTTTATCTGTAATGCTTTTAACTTACGAATAAATATGCTTACTTAGAAGGAGCTGTGAGGTAACATAACTAACAGCAATATACTGATCATAGCCCTCAGAGAAAGCAAAGCAAAAGCTCTGGCGTTTTTAGGCAGCCTGGCTTCCTGAGTATATCACAGTGTAGATCAGGAAGCTGTGCAGTCTTAAAATCCCTACTCAGGAGTAAATGAGATGTAGATCTCTGCCCAGAAGAGGACAGCTGGGCACCAGAAACCTTTAAGTGGGTGCCCTTGAGGAACCATAAAGGTGTAATGCAGGTGCATTTATCTGAAACTGTGACAGGTCTTAAAAGTGAAGATTAGTTTGTTGCCACTGTGAAGTGGAGGGAGAAAGAGAAGGGAAAGCAATGAGCAGGAAAAATATCTGTGCAGTAGCATTTTGAATGGATATAAGTGGGGAAATATGGCATTTGTCAAGCGCTGAGAGGAGGAAGTTACAAACGTTGAGACATGAGATGGGCCTGGGTAAGAATTTTAGCTGTCTGGATGGGGAAGAATAGCAAGATCTTAAATGTGTTGTGCTGGAAGGCTGAGCAACATTTAGATATAGCCTGGTTGTGTGGAAATTAAGAGAGTGTCATGTCAAATATGACAGGTTATGAGCCTGAATGACAGGGAAGATCCAGATTTACTGTCTGATTTACTACCCCCACATCCTAAGACCCAAGCACATCACCAACTCCCTAGCTCCAAGACTCTCCTGGTGCTTGAAAGGTGGGGAATGGAGCAGGAGTTTGTGGGAGGAAGCAGAAGGGTTATAGATGGGTGGACGGATGAAGGGATGGTGGCATACAGCAGGTCAGTGTGAAGGTGGACAGAAACCAAAAGCATGGGAATAAGGAGAGGATTGTTGAAGGCGAGGGGATAAAGTTTGAAGGGGGCAGAAAGGAGACTGGGTGGAGCTGGTCGAGTATTTTCTGACAGAATGTTTTTCCATCAGAAAATGCTGATTTGACAAAAGCAAAACATTTCACAAGAAATTCAGTTTCACCAAAGTGCTTCATTGTGACCTTATTTTGATGTATCTATTATAATTTATAATTATTTCATAATTTATATTATAATATAAAAATCAAAATGATAACAATGAAATAAAGGTCTTAGATAAGGTCATTTCAATGTTCCCAAATCAACTTTTCATTCCAATTTGGGATGAAAACAATCAGAAAGTCAGAATTTCCTGTATAATGGAAACTCTGAGTTTCAGCCAGCTATAAGCACTGTTTGATAGGCAAGCACAGGAGTATGGAAAGGGAGAGGAAAAAGAGATTGGAGGAAGAGGTAAATTGGAAGCAAGGAAGGTGGCAGGGAATGGTGGGATATGGGGAAATTGCAGATTTGGAGCAGTGTGAAACAACTTAGGTTTCTTCTCAGCACTCCTCAGACCCTTGTAGGAACCAGTAGCACAGCTGGCTCAGAGTGTGACACTGCCCCTCTTCTTCACTGACAGAACTGGGGATAATCATTAAGAAGTGTTAACTTCATAAACTTTTTACTGACCCCATCCTAGAAACTGCCTCTGGCAGCAGCCAACATCCCAAAGTAGCAATATTTTCAATGTTGTCTGGTTAGATGATTTAGATGGGCTGCTACAGAGAGGCAAAGAAACAATAGACAGCTAAATAAAAAAACCCAAATGAGCCATCATATTTTCTTTTAAACGTATCTACTCATCTCAAGATTTTCAGAAATGATGATAGTTGCCACAGAGACTAAGGTCTAAGGAAAGTTAGGATAAATGTGCCATTTTAAGCCAAACTTAATAAAAACTCAATATTAAACATATGTTAAGACTTGAATGTAGAAAATATTTATAAGGAACAAATGACATTAAATAAATTAAAGTGAAATTTTCAGTAATTTTTCTCTCTACTATTTAGAGGACATCTCCTTCTAATGATATTTTACAGATTTTTCCCTTTGGGATAGAAGATTTCAGTAGAACTTCATCCTTGTACTCGTCACTTTTAAGTTCCTCATTTAATTATATATATAACTTCAATATATGTAATGTTCCAGTTTCATATTCTTATTAGAATAGAAAGGAGAAACGTTTGTCTGTTTGCATATTGTTCTTCACTCCCTGTCCTGAAGACTTTTGTATAGTTGCTGTGCACCGTTTAATTCACAGTTAAGGGAATTATTCTGGTATAATCATAAAGCATTTGGGGGTGCTTTGAGAAGCAATGCAAGAGAGTAGTGTGATGTTTATTATTAGACTGATAAATTATAATATCTGGCTTCAACATTTGATAAAAAAAATCCCTTTTTCAGCCTACTTATCCTGTCCATTTCCTTTTAAGAAGCAACACAGGAATATGCCCAGCCTTTGAATGGCTGTTCTAGGGGGCCTTTAAATATATGCGTTTATCAGAGTTCACTGATTAAAATATTTAAACACCTCTCTCTACCATCTTTAAAGCCTCACCACCTTAAGGAAACTTATTGAGGACTGGGTGAGATTCCCTTTGAATCTCATCTAAATTGTTCTGTCATCCAGGAAGGTAGCTTGTGGATTATGTGAAATACTCCTTTTCCTAAACTGTCACATTCTGAGGTGCAATTCAGACCAGTGTGATGTTGTTTCACTGCTGCCCCATAACCCTAAGAGCCTCATAATATTTTGCTGTTGGAGCAGTGAACCTAGACCGCTCACAAACAGCCTAGCAGCATTCAGGTCACATCTTGAATATAGCTACAGCCCTGGTCCAGCAGTTCTGACCCCAGCTGCCTTCCAGCAACACTTTGGTCACAGTCTGGCTTCCTGCAGCCTTGGTTACTACTTGCAGTGTGACCCCAACGCACACTCAGTCATGAATTTTCCCCAAAACTATCCAGCCCTCTTCTTAGCAGTTCAGATATCAGAGGTCTGTTAGCCCTTTAAAGGGTCAATATTCAACAGTTTGCTACTTTAACTAAAGTTACCAAACAGTTCATTTTAAACACAGCACTGGATTAGTTTATATGAAAAATAAATAAACAGGTTTATTTAATTATGGAGAGGGAGATTTTAAGTGAGTAGAAGTATAAGGTATTAAAGTCAGAAATGGTTACAAGAGAAATCAAGATAAAATGCTTTCTGGTAGCTAAAATTTAACAAGATTGATTGGTTCAAGGTAAAATCCTAACCACAAGGTCCCAGCAACATGGCTGACCATGTTCCTTAGGTCAGGAACTCCTCCAAAGTCAAAGAGCTGGTTCCTTTGCCATCTTAGGTGAAAGAAAGAGATAAGGAGAGGAAAAAAAGGGATGTTTTTTGACCCTCACTTTTATAGTTGTCACCCTTCAGAATGCATTTGCCTAAGGATTACTCCTAGATAAAGTTCATTACAGCTGTGAGGATGGTGACATGAAGTCTTGTGGTGAAAGAGGTCCCAGGTAGTTGTTTGCTGAAATGCAGATCAGTCTGTTCCTGCCCTCCTTCATTGCCAAAGAATGGCCACTTGACCAGTGATTGTCCATCTACTCTGATGACACCAGGCTAGAGACATCAGCTAGTCCTTTATCTTTGAGAAATCAATTTATTTGCTCCCTGGGCTTATCTGGTAAACATATTGTAGTCCTAATTTCATCTTTTGTTCATAACTCTTAATACGCATTTCATACATATATTACACAAAAATATTGATGACCAGTGTGGTGTTAGTTTTTAAATGATACCTCCCAAGGCATATTTTGCTCACAGAATATTACAATAGTATGTAGGGTGTGAATACAGAGGTGCTTTTGATCACAGAAGCACTGAATCTTCCCACCCGCTACTGTCCCAGTGTGCAAGGACTTCATCCAAAGCCTAGTGAAATCAGTGGAAATCCCCCCTCCCACTGATTTTAAGTAGGCTTTGGATCAGAAACTATGAGGGCAGGAAACCTGTTCTCTTGCATAATACTGTAGAGAGACCTGCCGCAAGGCTACTCTCAATTTTAATTTATTTTGATTCACTGATGTAATAAGACAAGGCTAATAGATAGTAACTTCTTACCCATCATAGAACTGAAATGATCAGCTTTGGACAGATAATCTAGCACTAAATCAAATGCCCTAAGGGAAATATTTACTTTTTATTAGTTTACTCAGAGAAACAGCTCTAGGAATCTGCAGACATTCCCTGATATTTTTTTTATAATTATTAACAGAAAGAGATGTTGATCCTAGAGCTGAAGCTTGCTATTTAATCATAGGATTGCTGGAGGATGCTGTGCCCTCTCTCTTAAGAAATCTATAGCTACGCTCTCCGTTATTAGAGGAATTTTTACTTTTTCACTTGACCAAGATATTCATTTGTGTATGTTGTATTACCTGACTTTTTGGTTGATGATCTGAGAGGATGATTGAATTTATTTTGAAAACCCTTTCTGCATCAGGTTGCTCTTGTTATTGTTACTGACTGATTTTGATATAGCGCCTTTCACATGCACCAAGGTGCTTTATGGAATTGCAAACACTATATATATAGAGATAGGTGCACTTGCCAAAATGTTGCCCCTAGTGGGGCTTTCTGCTGAGTAATCTTGGCAGCACCAGCAGTACATCAGAACTGTTTAAAGAACAAGAACTGAAGAAGAGAAGTCAATTGACGAATTAAGTAGGTAGAATGCAATTACCGAAGTTGGAATATGATCAGGATACTGATGTTAAACTCTAGTGTTGTGAAAAAGTGCCAAGGGATTTTTAATGACCACAAGTCAGATATCATTTCATGTCTTATCTGAGGATGAATCCTCTATTAGCGCAGTGCCCTGTCACCATGCTCTGGAGACTAATTCATAGGGAAAAGTGCCACCTACTGGAATGAATCACAATTATCATTTCTTATTTTTGTGTAACAGCTACGCCTAAAGGTTGCCACTGAGATCGAGGTCCCATTGTGCTAGGTGCTATGCAAACATATGTGGAGCAAAGATTATCTTACAGCATACTGCAGTCTAAATAGACAACATGGATAAATAATAGAAGGGGATAATTATGATCATTTATTTGTATTGCTGTGGCACCTAAGAGCTCTAGTCATGGACTAGGACCACTTTGTGCTAAGTGCCGTACAAACAGTATTTCCTATTTTACAGATGAGGAACCAAGGCAAAGACAGATTACATGACTTGTCCCAGATCATTCAGGATATCCATGGCAGAGCTGGGAATTGAATCCATATTTCTGGAGTTTAAGCACAGAACATGCTTCTCCTGCTGAAGCTTTCTCTGGCCTCCAATGTCCTTACAAGTCTCCTATGCAAACATTGATGAGCTCGACATTATTTGCCTAATGAGAGCTGATGAGAGCACAGTTTGAAGTGGCATGGTTGCAAAAAGCACATTAAACATGTCAATGTAGGTGATTCTCCCGGTATATAAATTGACAGTGGAAGCTTATCTAGTATTGAATTGGAAATCTATTAACATTTGAAGTAGTTTGCTTGATTTAGAGGTCTTGACAGAATTAAAATTACTTTCCTTCTCCTTTTGTCAACTTTGCTAAGTGTACAGAAAACAACCCAAATGAGAAGATTTATAAATGAAGGTCTACGTTTTCAAAATCTTGTTCAGGCACAAATCCCTTTATGCATATGGAGGGAGAGGCGGGTGGCAAGCAGGAAAGTTATGGGTACAGGCTTCTCAGGAGTATCTGGTCACAGTGAGATCCCTTGCATGCTCAAGCACAGGAGAGTGCAAATGGAGGAGGTAATAATCATGGCCGTTGGACCAGATATGCAAAGCCTATTTCCAGGATGGTGCAGGGTGTGCTTAAGAGCATGTGTGTTTCTGGGGGAGACAAGAGTGAGGCAGGACCACCATTAGGGGTTCCACTTGAGTCAGCTGCATGCACGTGATTTTTCATGCCTTATGTGCTGTGTGTGGAAAAGGAGGTGGGGGCATAAGGAGATCAGGATGTGGAACTTCAGGGCAGAAAGCCTGAGTATGAACTATAGGTTGAGGGTAACAGCCAAGGTGATGGCTGGAAAGGGAATGCCAGGTGTCAGGACCTGAGAGGCAGCTACAGATAGTGCCCAGGAGAGCTGATGCTGCAAAGAACAGCCCCTGAAGGGATAGGAGAAAAGAGTGGCCAAGCACAGGTCTTAAAAAGGAGAGGACTCCAGTAGGGAGGCAATTGTGCAGCCATATGGTGAGATTGGAAGAAGCCCGAGGAAGCTTCTCAAGGCAAATGTTGTAATCAGCAGATCTAGTGCTGGGGTGGAGTGGGAAGAGGAAACTGAGCACTGGTTTGGGGAACACTGGCTTGGGGAGTGGCAACAACCAAGACCTGGTCTACCTAGGAATTTATTTCGGTACAGCTACATCTCTCGAGTGTGAAAAATCCACACCTCTGAGAGACGTAGCTATATCAAGATAGACCGATGCTAGGTTGATGGAAGAATTCTTCCGTTGACCTTGTCACCACCTCTTGGGGACATGAGTTACCTACACCGATAGAAGAAGCCCTCCTATCAGCCTAGGTCAGAGGTGGGCAAACTACGGCCCATGGGTCACATCCATCCTGCAGGACTGTTCTCCCTGGCCCCTGAGCTCCTAGCACAGGAGGCTAGCTCCCGGCCCCTTCCTTGCTGTTCCCCCTGCCCCGCAGCCTCAGTTCACTGCGCCACCGGTGTAATGCTCTGGGTGGCAGGGCGGCGAGCTCCTGGGGCAGCACAGCTGCAGAGCCCAGCCTGACCCAGTGCTCTGTGCTGCGCTGTGCGTGGCTGGCTCCACCAGGTGGCACAGCTGCCTGTCCTGGTGCAGCCACGCTGCCAGCCAGCGGGGGAGAAGGATTTATAGGAACAGTCCCAATATTTGGGGCTTTTTCTTATATATGTTCCTATTACCCCCCACCTCCTGTCCCGATTTTTCACACTTGCTGTCTGGTCACCCTACTGGGGTGGGGGAGAGCAGTCAGGAAGGAGGGGGGGTTGGAAGGGTCGGCAGGTGGCAGTTAGGGACAGGGGGTCTGGAGGCGGTCAGGGGATGGGGAGCAGGGGGAGTGGACAGGGCAGGGGTCCGGGGGCGGGGTGTCAGGGAACGGGGGAGTTGGATGGAGTGGGAGTCCTGGGGAACTGTCAGGGGCAAGAAGTAGGGGTGGGTCGGAGAGGGGGCAGGTTCGGGCCATGCCTGCCTGTTTGGGGAGGCACAGCCTCTCCTAACCAGTCCTCCATACAATTTCTGAAACTCAATGTGGCCCTCAGGGCAAAAAGTTTGCCCGCCCCTGGCCTAGGTAATGTTTGCACTGAAGCACTATAGTGGCACAGCTGCAGAGTTTTCAGTGTAGACGGATTTTTGGAAACCAACTCAGCAAAATTGACTCACATTTATTTATCTCTGAGTATGTATTTTTTGCCCAGCTCCATTGTAGACATAATCAAACCTGTTGTTTTGGTCAGAGTGAATGTTAATGACACATGTTCAATGTTTTGTTAGAAACTCATTCAGATGCTAAATTACTGGAGGAAATTCTCCTCTCTGAGAAATATGCACTGTTCAATCATTAGCTGACAGTAGCAATACCAGCTCACATGTTTTCTATGGGTATTTTGTGATTGTAAACATATTACCAGAGAAGTGTGATTTGGGTTTTTGTTTGTTTTTGTTTTGCTTTTGCTTTTTTAACTTCAAAAATATTATCACTTTACCAGAAAGCCAAATGCAGGTACTTGGCTATTAAGAGCTACTAACTGTTGTGATGTTCACCAGATATTTGAAACACTTATTCCTGGGAAAGCAATTTCTGTGTAGAATTGATCATAGTTCACTCTGTTGGTTGCCTAGCTTTCATCATCAAGGATGAGAATTAGCAAAATCATTGAACAGCTAGCTGAATTTCAGTAGCAAACAGAACAGGCCAGCAGCATAAGCATGCTGATAGCTTGTCAAGAAGAGCTCTATAAGTCAGAAGCATGTGATCAGATGCTAGCAGCAGCCTTAGACTGGGATGTGTTATGTTGGAAATGAAGGAGAGAGATTATTGAACATCCAGGATTTACAGAAACAAGACCCTAAGATTTTCTGTTTGAGGAGATGGAAAAGAAGAAATTCACAAAAACCCCTGCATTAGCAGAAACTGACCCAGAGCTAAAGTAGTGGAAAGGCTTTTGACTTGAATTGTATCTTAGTAGTTTGTAAAGCACAAGTGTGCAAAGGAAGGTGACAGTCTCATGCAATGATCCACATGCTAACTGTACCTACAATTTTAAAGTTCATCCATATCACAGACTGGTGCCCTCCTGGGAGTTGGAAAAACTGTCCCCAAAATTCAGAGTTGGGTTAGGATTAAATAAATCTGTAAAACAAAAAAATGGTGCAAGTCTTCCATGATCTGTGGATCTTGAACAATGCCAAGTGCCGTGTTCAAAGGATGGAATGGTTTTGCCATAAGCTGGAAAAGGGCAACTACTATTCTGTATATTGATAACAGCAGATTACCTTTCAAATTAGCAAAAGCCTGCCCTTTTCCCAAATGCAAAGCCCAAACTGTTGTTGGGTCTTTGAAGAGCTTTCCCTTCATACCTCGCCCAGAATTGGAGACCTGTGTTACTTGCACACTGACTATAGAATCATCTTGATTCTAAATTTTAACCCTTAAGTGTGTATATTAGAAATGCATATACATGGTTAGATCAGTTCTGTACATTTCAAGCTGGCTGGGTTGGTAGAGTCCCTAAATGAGACATTCTTTTTATGCCATCATTATTTATAGAGGTGAATCCAGTATGTTTGGGATATCTTGCTTCCTTATGTGATATGATGCCTTTTAGAAGCAGTGTTACAGTGGCTACAGTGGCGATCTTTGGGGCATGAGATTACTTTGCGAGTAGAACTCTTAAATGGGGCACACATTCATGAGAAATATGTCAGAATAATCAGTTATGTAGTTTACTTGGTGAAGAAGGAAATCTCTGAATAGCAAAAAGAGGACTCTGATTTGTGGGGGCACAACATGGGTATATGAGAAGGGAAGATTGGTAGAGAGCAGGAACTCAGACAAAAGAGGTTTATGTACAAAATTGCAAAAGCATCTTAAAGGTCCATTTAAATTTATCAATATGTTATCTAAAGTGTTATGAACCAACATTTCTTAAGCATTTGTATATGTGATATCTATTTTCATTTTATGTCCCCACTCGTTACAATTAATCTATACAACTTTGGTACAAGGTATATTGTACATATGAAAATTTAGAGGAGAGATCAATCCTGAAATCATTTTCTTTAGTTACAAGTAATAATTCTTACATCTTGTACTGCATGTTTTGGGCCAGGAGTGAGAGGTTTTGATTTTAATCAATGAGATGTAACACTAAATACACTTGTAAGAAACTGTGGTCCAAAGAAGTTATGCTGTCAAAAATCCTACTTCGTGCTTTTCTTAAATAAAATAAATTAGAGATTTTTTTGAAAAGCAGACTGTTTTTGTATTCATAGGATCTCTTGAAATCTGCAATGTTAAATCTACTGACAATTCCAACAGTCTAGAATTTCTGAGGCAGAACAGGGAGGAATTATGTTGAGATTTATAATAAAACCCAGAGCAGAAAGGAAATGTCAGACACACATCAAATTTATAAGAAAGAAACTTCTATGAACAAGCCAGTATTTCCACTATATAATCTTAGTGTTGCAAACAACAATATTATATACATGGATCTTGGCAGATAAATGTCCCAAAATTTTAAAAAATATATTTCTTTTATTTTTTTTAATCGTGGTGAAATTTTAAAATTGCTTCTAATTTTCATTTGCAGGAACACTCATTACAATAGTCTTTGCTTCCATATTTTTTAACTTTTATTTTTAACTCAAACATTCAGCATTTCAAGATATATAAATGAAGGTAACATACCTAATATCTGGTAAACCAAGGTAACTAGAATAGAAATGCATCTCTGTTACCACGGGAGAGCACAAAAAAGGAGGTTACAAAAGAAAAATGCTATAATTTGTATTTTCAGGAATGGGTAAATGGAATAATTTATTTCTCAGCTAGCATGAACAGTAGTATGTGAGGAAAGCAAGATATGGACAAATATTTTCAACTGATATGTATGTGGTATGACTGGTTCCCATTTCCCCAGCTTGTAGCCTCATATACTGCTGAGAGTGTCAAACAGAAGGTCAGAGGCTTTTAGATCTCCTAGCTGTACTCTGTGGCCTGCCCAGAAGGCAGTCTTCTCAGGGCATTTCACCTCCTCTGAATCTGGAAGATCAGTTCCCCAGATGGAGGGGGAGACTGCATCAACACCATTGCATCCCTGCCTGGAAGCCAGTAATTCAGATAAAATACAAAAGAGAGGGAGCCCAGCCCTCAAGATAGTTTATGTGGTGATGGGAAGCAGTCTCCTGCTACTGGATTGTTGCTAAGGATGCCTATACTCTAAGGGTATGGCTACACTTGCACTTCGCTTTTGAAGTTTTGAGTGTGGTCGCAGCGCGTACTCCACATCCTCTACGGGTGTAGCTTGCAGCGCTGGGAACCGCGCTCCCAGCGCTGTGGCGCTGTTTACACTGAGGCTTTACAGCGCTGTATCTTGCAGCGCTCAGGGGGGTGTTTTTTTCATACTCCTGAGTGCGAAAGTTGCAGCGCTGGAAAGCGCCAGTGTAACCATGGTCTAAGTCTTTCTTCCAAATCACTACAACTCACTACCACTCACCTCCCTCCATCACTTCATTAACTTTTGATGTCTTTGGTTGCTCTAGTGGCCTTTCACACCCTTTGGGGAACCTACATGTCTATTCAGCTCTTCCATCTTCATTTACAAAAGACAGAAAAGGAAAGGGTCATCCCCAAATCAATCAGACAGTCTTCAAGGTACAAACCATTTGCTAATAACAGGGTGGGAAACAATTCTGCCCCATTTGTTATTACTCACTACAATGAGTTGGAGGTGCTCAATTACCTTCGGTAATCAAATCTTCTAGGAGTACCCCCTTAGTTTGGCCACTAGACAACATATGAGCTATAGCTGGTGAACATACCCCCAATCACCAACCTTGGGTAGAAGTGACCTCCATGAACCTCCTTTGATGTGGTGGCCCAGACTACCCTGTCACAATGAAAGTTGTTCCATTCCCATGCATAGGAATGGGTGAGGGCTTTCCCATTCATATTAAAAAGAATGAAGGAAACCTAGTCAATGCCTCGCCAATGAAAGTATGAGTGAATCTGGGGGGAGGCACAAATCATTTTTCCTGCAGTCTTGAAAATGGGGCATCAGGCTAATCACCTATCCTCAAAGAGTTCAGGAGTGCAGGGTAAGCTTGTTGTCCAGTCCAAAAGCGGTCAGGAAAGAATGGGGGAACCATGATCAGAACAGTTAGAAAACATCATAATAAGGGGAACCTGGTACTTGTTTGCTGGAGGGTTATTATCGGTTAATATTTATACTCCCTGTGGTATTGATGTTTCATTCGTTATTGGACTGACATTTATTATCTATATTGTGATGGCACCCAAAATGTGCTAGGCACTTTCCAAAGAAGGAGGAGGATCAAGACCCAGCCACAAAAAGCATACAATATAAAAAAGAGGGACTACATCTTAAATCTAATTCTGTAACAGGATGGCGGTGAAATCCTGTCCTCACTGAAATCAGTGGCAAAACTCCCATTGACTTCAGTGGGGGCTGGATAATTTACACTTTAACTGAAGAGGTTATGTCTGTTGTACAAGTATCCAGGGCTGGCTCCAGCTTTTTTGCCACCCCAAGCGGTGAAGAAAGAAGAAAAAAAAAGGAAAACCCAATTGAGCGGCTGCCGAAGTGCCACTGCAGACGCGGATGTGCCGCCCCAACAACGAGCGGACTGCTGCCCCTTTCTATTGGCCGCCCCAGGCACCTGCTTCCTTCTCTGGTGCCTGGAGCCAGCCCTGCAAGTATCAGGGGGTAGCCATGTTAGTCTGTTAATTACAAAAACAACAAGGACTCCAGTGGCACCTTAAAGACTAACAGATTTATTTGGGCATAAGCTTTCGTGTTGGTAAAAAACCTCACTTCTTCAGATGCATGGCTGTTTTACAGTAATTTGTTAGTCATATAGTTGCATAAATATGTTTCTAATTGCCCATTGCTCTATGTCTGTGTATTATAGGTCTGTATATTATAGATGCTAGCCCAATCTATTATTAAGGGAGCCTGACATTTCCCATTATAAGAACCTATTTTATATTGCTTGTAACTTGGTCAAATTTTAACCCTCAGGCTGAAGTTTTCCCTGGTGGGCGTCTGACTGAGGCTGACTTTCACCCATGATGGTGTTGCCGGCAGATAACTGCCTGAGGCCAAGCAACAGCGGGGGGGTCCGTCGCCTGGTGTGCCGCGCCAATAAACACACCAGGGTGGAGAAGCAAACCAAGTTTATTTGAGATCTCAAAGCGGTGCAGGGAGATTGACTCAGATCAAGCACACCTAAAATAAGCAGTCTGTTCCTTTATATCCATGAGAACTTTTCTCACTGACTAGCAATCCCCCGTTTCCCCTCCCTCCTCCTCCTTCCTCCCCCTGTAGCAATTACGTAAGCGCAGGTGCATTAAGTAATCTTGGCCGCGGCAGCTCGTTAGTAAGTTTTCCTTCTGCAAGTTATCTTGTCCTTCTGCTAAAGGTGCACAGGCCTCATTATTTCTGCTTTAGACCAGTTAGAACTGTTGCAACTGATAACGGCTGTTACACCTGGCCTTTTAGGTCGATTAAAGTTCAAACATGGAGGGACTCTTGTCTGCTGAGGCCTAAAACCAGGAAGGCTCCATACTCTTGTGGCCTTCCACCCTCCCGAGTTACGTAGGGTTATGCTTAGTGACACCAACAACGGTTTGGCTGTTTCTGAGAACAAGGCTAGGGATAAGCATTGTTTGGCCATATTAATAAAACTCTGGCAACTTCTTCTCTAAGACAGCCATGCCAAACCTGTCAACAAAAATGCAGAAATTGAGCTTGGTTTTGGCTTAATTGGCTTATGAGTTGCTTGTTGGCTAGTTTTTAGTTTGTGCTTGTTGCTTGTTTGTCTTGTTGCAGCTTGTTGCTTCTCTTTTTTGATCAGCTCCCAGGAAACTGGGGCAAGGGAGGGAGAGAGTCAGGGGTGCACAGAGGGCCCACTATAGTCTCACACTGCACGCTGAGAGGATCTAGTTACATAATGTGTTGGGGTTCTCAGGGATTGGCTTGTTTTGAAATGGGATTTGCTTGATTTTTGGCTTATTGTGAAAGTTGAGGTGCTTATTTACCGTGTGAAAATTGGCAACTGTGCTCCAGATCCCACTCATCTTTTGGAGCAGAGTCTGCAAATTTGAGACAAATTTTTGTCAGGGATTTGCCTTTTGCTGTCCCGGTGCACTGAATAAGGCAGAGGTCCTGTCGGAAAAGTAGTAGGTGATCATGTAATTACAGAATGTATAATAAAGCATAAGAAAAAGGGAGCCATGTGGCAACTTTAATTCTGGAACTTCTAACTTTTGAGTGCTTGACTTTGCAAACTTAATGTTTTTTTAATGTAGTTTTAAGTGTGAAATGTATTATGTTGATTTATTTTACAATGTGTTTACCAAAGCTGTGCTGTGATGTTGTTCCTCAGGAAGTATTGGCTCATTCTCAGGAGTAAGAGATCTTGAGTGAATGGTAGAAGAGAAGAGGCAAGAACTCACTGATCTGGCTGGACAAGAAATTAAAATTTTCCCTCTGATAAATTCACTGGCAAAATATACCTCTTCACTTAAATAGAAAACTCTGAAAGCAATAATGTATTTCATTTATAGCTACACTTGTAAAAAGAGACTTATAGAGGACAATAATTTATGCAGGGAAATTGAGTATCTGAGACAGTTATAGAAATGTTCTGGTGAATCAGGGATCTCTTTATTTACTAAACTGCTAGTGGCCACAGGCCATCTGGCAATGTTACAAAGAGCATAAAAGCAGATATTGGAAAGAAGCTTAGTAATCTATACTAAATATTATTATAGCAGAGACAACACAATAAATTTGCTCATTAGACCAATCTACCTATTCTTCCTTCCGCCAGAAAGGATAATTATGCAGATAGCAGCTACAACCAAAATGTTTCCCTCAAAGATCCAAAAGGTATTAGCTGAGAAATTGCTCCATTTTATCAGCAATTGTGTAAATCCTCATGGGACTGAAGAAGAAAATAATGATTATAGGAAAGGATTATAAGATCAAAGTAGTTAGAGATGCAAAAGGTCAATTAGATGATCAGGTCCATCACCCAGCAAGGGCAGACTATAGACTTGATTGGCTCTGACCCTTCCTGGGTATACAGCTAGGGAAGAGGCTACAAGGACCCTTTCTGCCACTTCTCCCACTTCACAGGGGCTTGGAATAATCACAGACCTTATGCTCCACAAGGAATCCAAGTTAGGCTTTTGACTTTAGAAAGTCTTACAGTTACAAAGATGTGTTCCATAGGTTCCTCAGCTCTATATTGTAACATAATTGAAGATAGAGTTCTGGCTCATCCCACTGTGTGATTCATGGGAAAAGTGGAATCTGGATCTTCAGCTGGACTTGAACAGAAAGGGGAAAAACCTTTGAGAGTGCTAGAAGGTTTTTATTGATAACAAAATGCAAGACCTAATGCATTGACTCCCTACCTAGCATATCCTTAAGTCTAGTATCTTTTAAGGAATAAAGGGATGTCAGTAAAGGTGTGTGGGTACGCATTTGATTACATGGTACTTTTGTCCGTATGTGGTTACACAGCCCCATAGTTAGGTCATTGTGATTGTGTGTAGTACATGATTATGACTGTGCCCAACTTCTGCCCATGACATGAGTAATAGCAGAATATAATTGCATAGTTTGCTGGGTTTCACCATCTTTAGTATAGCTTAGTTAATGCATACAGCAAGGCATATTGTCAAATACTGGAAAGTCTCTCAGTTTGGGCCATTGGTGTAACCAAATTTGGATGCTGCTAAAAATGATCATTCTTAATAAAGACAGATTCATTTGTAAGAATCAGCGATTCCTTTTTCACTATATCGATAACTCTATTGCATGGATATGATGTGTACATGTGCAATAATATGTTAATTTAAAACACATATTAGACTCTGTATAATTAACTGCTTACATGCACCACCAGTACTGAGGTGTTAAAATAATCAGTCTAAATTCATTAACTCTTTGTTTGCTGATTTGCATTATATACAGAAGTCTGAGTTAAGACACTTAGGATTTTGGGGGGGTGGCGGCAAAAAAATATTTTTAGGGATTTAAGTGCACAGTAAAGATTTTTGGCAGTAATAAAATAGAAACTATCTGGTCAGGTACATGAGAAATGTTCATTTTCCAAATCACCTTAAGCCCATGATCCATTTCTTTCTGTCATGTACAGTCTTTATGATACTCATATTACATAGATAGGAACTGCCACTTCTAAAGTGATTTTCTTAGAAAGGGATGGTTTCATCATCATAACAACAAAGTTATTACTAAAGGAGGAGGATTTTCAGGTTTCTTTGCAAAAGTCAATCATGCCTGCAGAGAAGCTTGACTGATTGTACAGATATTATATGGTTTTGAGGGGAGAATGTTAATTATCTAACACTTTAGGAGGAGAATCAGATCAAGAATCTATCCTTAAGGAGAAGAATACAGGGAACTGGATGGCTCAGGGAATTAGTAGTGGAATACTCGGCTTTCTACCCTACAATTCACTACTTCAGCTCTAGCATGGTGACTGATGGTCATTACCATCTGCCAGCTTTTTCATAAATTTATCAAAGGAGTTGATGGTTTCAGTCCAGTTTGTAAGGGACATGTATCCACATTATAAAAACATCACTACTGTTGGTTTAGACATCAAAAACTGAATGCTACAGAAAACAAGCTACACTCCCACCATAACAAGTCTGGGTTAAGAAGTGCACCGGGTACTGCAAAGCAACCTGCACTGCCATGATGCCTATTGAAGCTATTCTATGAACCAATCAAGGATTTCAGACCTCAGTGCCTCTTCAATGCTAAACTAACTGAAAGATGTTTCTTAGGGTATGGCTACACTTGCAGCCGTACAGCGCTGCTGCGGGAGTGCTCTCGCGGCAGCACTTTGAAGTGCGAGCATGGTCGCAGCGCCAGCGCTGGGAGAGAGCTCTCCCAGCGCTGCAGGTACTCCACCTTCCCGAGGGGATTAGCCTACAGTGCTGGGAGCTGCACTCCCAGCGCTGGGGCGCTGTTTACACTGGCGCTTTGCAGCGCTGTAACTTGCCGCACTCAGGGGTGTGTTTTTTCACACCCCTGAGTGAGAAAGTTGCAGCGCTGTAAAGCGCCAGTGTAGCCAAGGCCTTACTTGCTTTCTTTGGGAAGTACATGATATTTCCCCAGAAATATATTAAAGTTTAATTGAAGCGCGAATACAGTATATGGAAAAACCAAAATAGGTCACTTTTACCACAGAATATTACTGTGTCATGGGCACTGACTTGCCTAAGCCACACTGACTTAACATTTTCTGATTCTAATGGAAAGGTCCTCCAAACAAAATACAGTTCAGCTGCTCTCTCTTTAAGCACGTGAACCTCAGTTTCTCTACAATTGGTAAGATCCTTTACCTCATTTCTAGGAATGTGGAGGAGATATTTTAATAAGAACCCTCCAACAGTAATTTTGCCTTTTGCTAAATGGATCATATTCAGATAGACAAAATTAATGCCTCTCTGTCCCTTAGCATCTTTCATAACACAGACCTGCTCATATACATGAGTCTGGTTTATCAATAGAACGCTGATATGACATTCATTAGAACTTGACCAATTCCCTTGCCGCTTCCTTCACTTTCATATCTACAGAATTATCTTGCCTATATTAGTTGCAAATAAAATCTTTAAAACTTTATCTTGTGCCAGCCAACACTGTCATGGCATTTTCCTGTACTTAGCGCATAGAATATTGTGGTAACCCTAAGAACTTGCACGTAGCAAATGTAAAGCTTGGTAATGGCGATCCTGATATTAGGCTATTTTCCTCTTTGACCCAAAGTGACATATCTTGCATATTCCATTCTAGCCGTTAGTTCATATACCCAAGAGCAATGACAAGAGTAAAGTGTGTCAGGTACAATACGGTGTTTCTTTAAGAGGAAAAAAGAATGGTGTTAAACACAGAATTCCACAAACATGAGAGATTGACAATAAAAGGAGAAGGAAGAGGGGAAAAAGAAAGAGATTTAGAACATTAGCTGATCATAAACATTGACAAGAATATGGGCTTTTACAAGGGGTTCCAATAAACATTTAAGCAGTGCTGTGCATTTTCTATTAATTACTAATAGCTGTCCATTATTTCTAACAATGGATTCCACTAATTGAATGCCAATAGTTTAATAACAGGCTCACTTCCTGCAGGAATTCATATTAAAGAGGTAAACCAGATGGGAGCAGCTATGTATCTTTACTTAGAAGCCTGCCACATGATTTTGCCAAGAAACTGTTTCTACACCTCACTGTGAAAGTCAAGAAATTTGACTCATAAACTTGACATGGAACAAAAAGCAAAGAATATGTGAAGCTGACAGACCTCAGGGATCAGAGTTATTGGATACTACCTTCAGAATTTTATTGGCAGATGGTGAAGGTGACCTCTGATTTAAGCAGACAAGGGGATGCACAACCCAAACTAGGGTCAATATCTGCAGAAGGAAATAAATGCATGCCCTGCCCCAGAGTCTATTTTACAAAATGAAATAAGCTGTCAAGCTCTATGTAACTGTTTACTCTGGGGGTAGAAATTAGTAGTTACCTTAGCAACACTCATATCATCCGAGACATACCCATGCAGTAGGCTAACTCTGATTTGCAGAGATGCACTTATTTGAAAATGCATTAAGTAACCTTTTGAATATTTAACCACATTTTTATTAAGAGTGAGTGTACTACAGTCCAGAAAAAATTGTTTTCACCTAGATTTGGAAGCATTGCATATTGGATTAGATTCATAGCTGGTGTAAAATCAGAATGACTCCATCAATGCCAGTGAAGCCATGCTAATTTATATCAGTTGAGGATCTTGTGACGGGTTAGATCACAGAAACCCCCTTGGGAACTGCCAACTGATGTGCCAAGACTACTTCTGCTTCTGCTTTTGTGCCCTGGCAGCTTAGATGTCCAGCACCCTGTCTTGTTGAGCCAGACACACCAGTCTGCTCCAAGACAGACCCAGGGTCTGAACCATGTGTCCCAATGTTGCAGACTTAACTGAAAGCAGCTTACAGAAGTATTCCTGTCTTTAACACTCAGATGCTCAACTCCCAATGGGGTCCAAAGCCCAAATAAATCCATTTTACCCTGTATAAATGTGGGTCCAGCAATCACTCACACCCCCTGTAGTTACTGTCCTTTGTTCCAGTTTCTTTCAGGTATCCTTGGGGGTGGAGAGGCTCTCTCTTTAGCCAGCTGAAGACAAAAAGGAAGGGGTCTCCCAGGGGTTTAAACAGACTTTCTCTTGTGGGTGGAGACTCTCTCCTCACTCCTATGCAAAGTCCAGCTCCAAGATGGAGTTTTGGAGTCACATGGGCAAGCCACATGTCCATGCATGACTCAGTTTTTACCAGCAGAGTCGTATTCCTGGGAAGGCTCAGATGTGGACTGGCATCTTCAAGTTCATTGTTGACTTAAGTGGTTTTTGATTGGGCACTTAATTTGCACTTTTCTCAAGAAGCTGACCAAATTCTCTACTAGGCTAGTTAAAATCAAGCCAGTACACAGCCAATATTCATAACTTAGAATACAAAAACGATACATGGATACAAATAGGATGAATACATTCAGTAGATCATAACCTTTACATAGGTATGTTACATGGCATACGTAGCCTAAAACATATTCCAGTTATGTCACATATATATTCATAAGCATATTCCATAAAGCCTTATGGGGGCCCTGTCACAGATCTGGCTCATCATTTATATAACATCATTATCTTGGTTTATTACCAACCCATTCCCTTTCTTGTTATAGTTGAAGTGGGTTTAATTTGTTTCTTATAACTATTTTGTGAATGTTGTGTTCATGAGAGTAAAGAACTATTAATGCGACTGGATGTAGCCAGTCATAATACCAACAGGTGATATGCACCTTTTGTCAATATACCTCACTTTTGGACTGCAACACCCCAGCAAATCAGAACCCCCAGAACTCTCTTAATAGGACTGGTTTTGTTCAATATCTTCATTAATAATCTGGAGGATGGCATGGATTCCACCCTCAGCAAATTTGCAAATGACACTAAACTGGGAGGAGTGGTAGATACGCTGGAGGGTAGGGATAGGATACAGAGGGACCTAGACAAATTAGAGGATTGGGCCAAAAGGAATCTGAGGAGGTTCAACAAGGACACGTGCAGAGTCCTGCACTTAGGACAGAAGAATTCCATGCACTGCTACAGACTAGGGACTGAATGGCTAGGCAGCAGTTCTGCAGAAAAGGACCCAGGGGTTATGGTGGATGAGAAGCTGGAAATGAGTCAACAGTGTGCTCTTGTTGCCAAGAAGGCTAACGACATTTTGGGCTGTATAAGTTGGAGCATTGCCAGCAGATCGAGGGATGTGATCATTCCCCTCTATTCGACATTGGTGAGGCCTCATATGAAGTACTGTGTCCAGTTTTGGGCCCCACACTACAAGAAGGATGTGGAAAAACTGGAAAGAGAGGGCAACAAAAATGATTAGGGGGCTGAAGCACATGATTTATGAGGAGAAGCTGAGGGAACTGGGATTACTTAGTCTGCAGAAGAGAAGAATGAGGTGGGATTTGATAGCTGCTTTCAACTACCTGAAGGGGGGTTCCAAAGAGGACAGATCTAGACTATTCTCAGTGGTACGAGATGATAGAACAAGGAGTAATGGTCTCAAGTTGCAGTGGGGGAGGTTTAGGTTGCATATCAGGAAAAAAAAATTCAATAGGAGGGTGATAACGCACTGGAATGGATTACCTAGTGGTGGAATCTCCTTCTTTAGAGATTTTTAACGGTCAGGCTTGAAAAAGTCCTGGCTGGGATGATTTAGTTGGGAATTTGTCCTGCTCTGAGCAGGGGTTTGGACTAGATGACCTCCTGATATTCCAACCCTGATATTCTGTGATTCTATGACACTGGCAGTTATTAAGGGCACAAAGAATGAGTTTGCACTAAAAGCATATGTAGCTTTTTAGCATATAAACACTGATTTCACTTGTATCCCTTTACATTTACACCAATGTAATTGCATTCTGAATTTATCCCTGTGTAACACATAGTTATTAGATATTTGTTCACATTACATGGTGGCTGAACTACATAACCCACTTAAGGTCCATTGTAATCCAAATTATTCCATGCTTCTGCATTTAGTGGGTTAAAAAAAATAGCTACCAAGTCACTTAAACTCTAATTTAGAAGATGCAAGTACTGTGGGCCAAATTCTCCTGTCATTTACACTAGAATAAATTAAGAGCAATCCTCCTGAAGTCAGTGTTACACTAGTGACAATGTTTTGTATGTGAGATCAGAATCAAGCCTAATGTGTTTATCAGGAAATTGAATATCCTGGAAATACCCTGCCAGGGTCTGATGATTGGAATAAGTGGGCACAGTGCTAAGTAAATAGCAGTACTTAAAACTCAGACTAATATTTTTTCTTTTTTAAGTCTTTAGACCTTTTAAAATTATACATTTTTAACTACGAGATAATAAAACCACATTTTACTGTGGGATGATATTCCTTTTAAAAAACTTTTTACTTAGAGGTAAGACAGTAAAATTTGGGCCTGCAAAATGTGTTGACAAAACTAGCTTTTTTTCTCCAGCCAATACAATTTTGTCTGATATTTGAACTGGTCAAAAATTTTCTGTCAAAATCAGGGTTTCAGCTAAACAAAAATATTAATGAAAACTGTCTTTCCAAGGAAAATTTTGACCTTTTGGGAAAAAAAATGTTTTTTTGGACCATCTCTATTTGAAATATTCCTCATTACCATGAACCTTCTTTAGTTTCTATTGCTTGTGTG
Organism: Gopherus flavomarginatus; assembly: GCF_025201925.1. Classification (NCBI taxonomy): domain Eukaryota; kingdom Metazoa; phylum Chordata; order Testudines; family Testudinidae; genus Gopherus; species Gopherus flavomarginatus. The sequence goes on from NC_066617.1 coordinate 184,702,905, forward strand.
GTTACTATTTGGGACAAACCCTGAGGTCTTTATTTGGCTTTTACTTACAGTTTGTACTTCGACTTTTTCAAGGAAACGCTAACAGAAATAAATGGGAGTTTGTCTAGTAAACACCAAGTAAGAACCTAAGAATTACGTGGAGATTTTTTTTGTTGCTGCTTTGGAAGATGCAGTAGCTCAGAGGGTTGGTGACAGTATAAGCACAACCATGGAGAAGGGTTGGAAATTCACTCCATGAACTTGACAAATATATGAACGAGCACCTCCTTGTCTGGTTCACTTGATTCTGTGTCTGCCAATGCCCTGGCCCTCAAGCTTCAGAGGGTAGCTTTGTTTTCATAACAAAATATGCTATTGCATTTATTTGTCAAATGCATGGTTTAGATCCACCCTCTCTGCCTTTTTACAATCCTTTTGATGTACTTCTGGACATGACTGCAGGACTCTTGCATTCTCTCTGTTCTGGCTCCCTTATATCCCACAGTTTTTTTCATGTGGCTGTACTTTGGGGTAAATGGAATAATGCTTTTCACCTCTAGTCCACCAGTTCAAATCCATCCCTGCTCAGTATTGACCAAAAGTTTTAGCAGCTAATGGCTCTTTGGAGTGCTATGAGATATAAATGTAGTCTAACCTAATATATCATAGGCATGTGTCCAGATCATAAAAATCACTGCATTTTGCACAAATTGGTGTAGAAGGTGCCTACGCTAATGAAATGATGATGTCATGCTAGTATGGGAGTGACTATGCTATTGCTTGTAGTAACCCTCTAAATATGCTCAATGTGAGCAATTATTATTAATAATCTGTACTACAATAATGTTTAGGGCCTCATCTGAGATAAGAGACCCCTTTGTGCTAGGTACTGTTTAAGCACACTTAGGTCTAAATAGATATAAAGAAGTAGCATCCCCATTAACAGGTGGGGAACTGAGGCACAGAGAGATTAAGTAATTTGCCCAAATTCACACAGAAAGTCTATGGCAGACTCAGGAACTCTCCTTAGTCCCAGTTCAGTGCCTTCGCCACGAGTTCAGCCTTTCTCTCTGAACTAAAGGTTTCCAGAAGATTGAATAGTTTCACTCCAAGGTTGCTCTCTGTGCAGTTAATAGAACTGCTGTGCCCTCTCTCCTGGCAAACCAGACTGAGTGCTTACCATACATTACAGGGCTTCAGATGTTACACTGAGCTAAAGATCAAGGAATTACTTCCTTTACATTGCATGAACTAGCACAATGGGAAAAATAGGGGAAAATGGGGTCATGTTAAGCAACAGAATTGAAATTTTTTCCAATTATCATGAAAGCTGCGGAGAAAGCGCTTGGAATGTAGGTGATGAGGTGATTCTCAGTGTGTCTGGCCCAACACTGGTACAGGTATATATTACATCTATGTAGGAGGAGGAAGATTATGGATAACATTGAAATGTAGGACAATCTCATAAAATTATTACTTATTAGAGAGAGAGAGGTTTTTTTTACTTGTAAAGGCATGGATAACAATAGTGAAGTCTACAGCTGAAAGACAAGGTCATCTCATCTCTTCAGGTACGGATGAAGAAAAGCAAAAATCATAGTTTTTAAAAACTTATTTGGGCCCTATGGGTTTTTCCACTAACTGTTTCCCTGGAGTTATTTCTATTCCCTGATAGGAGGAATTAATCTTTATGTACAGGAGCATGTCTGAAGAAATCATTAGTGCAATGAATATTTCAGGCAGAGCATAGGAAGCACTTTATAGAGAGAGACATATCAGCAGAAAAGCAGTTGTAGGGAATTTTATGACATTTTAAATCTTTTCCTGTCCTCTTTTGGACATGGAAGATCATTATATTTGGCTACATAAGTCGACAACAATTTTTAAAGATAGGTTCTTCCCTGATTGAGGGGGAGAGATTTACTGGCAAATGTTTAAAGAAGACTTTGCATTCTTCTTTCTGTCATCACATTCACATTAACTAATTGTTCAAGTGTGAACATTTTTGGTAATTACTGTCTCCTCTTGGGCTGTTGGTGAGGTTTAAATCTGGCTGTTTTATTGGAAAAATTATGAGCCTCTGCTGCTTGAGCCAAAGGAGAAAGTGCTTTAGCTGGTAGCTGTAGTAGATTTATTAATGGACTAGGCTGTACAGGGGGAGCAGAACCCACATTCTCCAAATATGGATTCCACACTCATACTTGCAGAGGCTGAGGGCCACCTTCTTCTTAGGTTCACTTAATTCCATGTCTGCTAGGGCTCTGGCTATAGGGCTCCAGAGAGCTGCTGGGGCATCACAACATATGCTAATTCATATATTTATCAATTGCATGGAATGGATCCACTGGTCTCCACTGTATGTCATGCTATCTCTAACTATTCATCAGACATCACTCTCATGTGCCTATTCAGTCCCATTTGAAACAGATATATGGTGGCCATCTACCTTTGTATGTGTCACTGTATTAACTGTTTTAAAGTCAGGGTTTTGGCCTGGGTTTCTGGGCACATTGCCCTATTGCTATAAAGTGTCCACATTATAGAACTATAACCATGGGTGCTGGGCTGGAGCATATTCAAATGATCTTTCTGGTGCTTGAGTACAGTATTGCCTCTCCTGACCCTCTGTCCTCTCTTTTCCTCCTCATTACCATTCAGGCTATTTGATTTAAATAAATCTAATGAATAGCTTCTCTTTTCCTTATAACACACTCACTCCCAAATGCAAATAACCAGAGTAGATGGCGTGGGCATGCCAGTACTTCTGAGATTAATAACTCTGTTAATGAATAAAAACTCACTGGCAACTGCTGGGTGCTCAGCACTTTTGCAAATGAGACAGGTACCTACATATGGCCTTGGGAGACTAACTGTAGTCTAATATTTTTGAAAATCTTGGCTGAAAGGTAGAACTCTTTCCAGTGGTAAAATATCAGCCACATTTGGTTTAATATTTTGTTTAATCCTCTGAGCTGCTTTAATCTCAGGTCCTCTTACTTAGGGCTTGTTGTTAATGTATGAATTTGACAATGTGTCTGGTGGTTGTTCCAGATATGGAATTGACTCTATGATGGAGATGAAGAGTGGACACCGCAATGTTCTCTCCTTATAACTTTTCTGTCTGCAAAAGAAGTTATTTGAAACCTACAGAAAACTAAAGACATCTCTTTTTCCTGGCAATCCTCTGTTCAAGGAGAATGTTGTTTTTGGTCTCCTCCACCCCCAGGAACACACATCTCCTTTCAATGATAAATCTCTGTACCAAAGGAAAATATTCTTTCAATTTTACTTTTTAAAATGCAGATCAAGCAGTGCTGTAAATATATATAGTTCCATGATAGTGTAGAACCTAAAAGCTTTGTCTTATTCCAGCATAACATTAATGGTATCTTTCTGGTCTTTTGGATTAGGTTTACTGAAGCAAAATATGCCCATCTGTCTAATCCATTCCAGTAGAATCACCTGACTTAAAGATGATTCATCAGTGTTTATTTTATAACTGCGACTAGCTCAAATGGGAGCAAAGAATAACCAAACTGGCTATCAGATAGGAAAGAGCAGGAATCGGAACAGTATCTGCCTTGTTCACTTTTTACTTGCCTATGTGTCATGCACTCCTTTCGTGGTTTGCAGGAGTTGCTCGAGCATTTCATTCGTTGAATTCCAATGAGTTGGAACTTCTTGGTCCGGAAGATAGTATGTTAAAGTATTACCATGAGGTGGCTATATCAGTATATTTTTTAAGCCTTACTGACTAGCTAGAATAGTCACAGATTTTAAGTGTCACCAATGATTACATTCAAGCAGCACAGAAAATATGGCCTAGATTCTCTGTTACAGCCATATTCCTTTACGAACTGCTATAAGCTGCTATAAACTGCATCAACTGATAATGTCCAATAAGGGCATAGTTTTGGCCACACTCCTTCCACTCCTAGACTGCGTCCTTTGCAGTCTAGGCAGCCAAGGAGTTAGATGAGCAGGCTCCATGTTAACTGGCACTGTCCCATGCCAGGGAAATTCTCAGTTAGTAAGATACAGTCAGTTTGCAGCCCCTTGACAATGCCAGAGGGGCAGAAAAGAACCAGAGCAAGGGGAGAACCATATTTACTTAGATTGCAAGCTCTCTTTTGACTTGTAAACTCTTTGGGGCAAGAGACTGTCTTTTTGTTCTGTGTTTGCACCTAACACAGTGGGAATCCATGACTAGAATTCCTAGGCACGATGGTAATATAAATAAATAATATTTAAAACCTCATGCTGGTTCCAAATTGTTGTCTGACATAAAAAAGACAGGCTTTGTTTTACATGTATGTGGGCGGAGGGAGCATGTAGTGAAAAAAAGAATGGGGTTAATTTTAACTCTGCATAAAAATACCTCAAAGGCTGTAGAGATCCAGACACCCAATGACTTGTATTTAGAATTTAGCCTGACATTGGAGAAGGGCTAGATGATTCGGAGGCTGAACTCAGACAATTCCCACTTTTTTAAGCCTTTTTATAGGCAAGATCCTCCTGTCAAATCTAAGCCAGAAATGGTATTTTCTTTGAATTGCAAGGCACAAATAGCCCTTTTTCTGAACATTTCAATATGCAAGAGAGCGATACATACCAGTTGCATATCTGCATCAAGCCCAGTGTTTTCAAAACAGAAGGCATGCTTTGACAAAAAAAGAAATAGACGTTAAATAAGGGGCCTGATGTAGGAGCTGGATTTTATAATTGTACTATGACAATTAATGTATGATTTGATTTCATCCTGCCAGGCTCCCTTTTTGAATAGCAGAAAGGAATGACAGACCAGAACAAGCCTTATCACTGATTTAGGATAAGTTATAATGTCTACTCTGGTTTCCAATATGTATTACAAATAAGGTACTCTAGTTAAATATACATTTCTTTGTTTTAAGGTTTTAGTAAGTAAGAGACAGGATCTTGTATTGTATCTGCGTTAAGGAGAATAGAGGAACATTGAGGGCCTGAAGCCCCAATGCGAATTGTTTTAGTTATAAGATTTAGCAAGGCTTGATTTAAGTGTGTTCTGCTGAATATACAATACCGCTGTCTGTATACCTTTGAAGTTTTCTGTAAGAGATTGTTTGTGTGAATGAGGAATGCATGCATCAGGAAAAGATAGGGTTTGAAAACCATCACAAATGTTCAGATGGTCAGGAAAAAGTGAGAGACTTGGAAAGACCAGGAGACAATCAGAAAATATACATTGTATCCGATGCTAAACATGTTAGCAGCATGGACGACCTCAGAGGTGAGGCAGACACCCCCAAAAGCGAGACAACAAATAGCAGATAATGATGGGAAGCCCGACAATAACCATCAAATGATACCACCACTTAAGGACTAATGATTACAGGATGACTTTGCAAAATGCATGGACTCAAATGGGAATTTAAAACTGTAAAGCTGGGGTGTTTTGCCATGGAACTCTGGGTTCAGTCCTGCAAAGCCTCAGAGCATCGGATCGCAACCGACAAGAGCCCAGCTCCACACTCCTGCTCAATCTAACTGGCCATTAGATTGACTTGAGCTACAACAGATTGGTAACTATAAACATCAACTGGCAGGACTCTGTGTGTGTGTGTGACTGAAAAGCATATGCTAACTGGTTCGATCAGCCACACCATCACTGGTTCATTCACCTACACGTCCACCAATGTAATATACGCCAACATATGCCAGCAATGCCCCCCTGCTATGTACATCGGCCAAACTGGACAGTCGCTATGGAAAAGGATAAACGGACACAAATCAGATATTAGGAATGGCAATATACAAAAACCTGTAGGAGAACACTTCAACCTCCCTGGCCACACTATAGCAGACCTTAAGGTGGCCATCCTGCAGCAAAAAAACTTCAGGGCCAGACTTCAAAGAGAAACTGCTGAGCTTCAGTTCATCTGCAAATTTGACACCATCAGCTCAGGATTAAACAAAGACTGTGAATGGCATGCCAATTACAAAACTAGTTTCTCCTCCCTTGGTTTTCACACCTCAACTGCTAGAACAGGGCCTCATCCTCCCTGACTGAACTACCTCATTATCTCTAGCTTGCCTGCATATATATACCTGCCCCCGGGAATTTCCACTACATGCATCTGACGAAGTGGGTATTCACCCACGAAAGCTCATGCTCCAAAACGTCTGTTAGTCTATAAGGTGCCACAAGATTCTTTGCTGCCTATGCTAACTGTTGTATATTCAATAAATACAGCATATTTGCCTTCCCTCCCCCCCCAAAAAAAAAAATTGCATGTGCTTTTTATGAGCATAACCCTAATTCTTCTGTTATACCAGATTTGACTCCATTGACTTTCATGGCCTTACTCGTTATTTTGCACAGGTGTAAATGAGATGAGAATCATGCCTATGGAGTCCAGTGATTGTCAGTCAGCTTAGGGAAGGGATCCTGAACCTTGTATGTGTGTATCCCAGAGATGGCCTCAACTATTGCCTGAACATTGACCTTGTGCAAGGGCAATGTGATTTTTCAAAGCCCTCCCATAACCACAACCAGGTCCACAACAGCAGAAACAGAATCTCAAATGCTATGTGCATGAGGGAAGATTTTGACCTAATAGTTAAAGAACTTGGAAACGATACTTCTGTCAAGCATCTTATTTAGGCATCCACATGACCATATGCCATGAGCTATCCAGATAGAACCCTTCTACCAGCTGATGAATGAAAAATTAGATGATTTCTGGTCTGGCAAGCCTTATTTGTAGTGAGAAATTATATCACTTAACATTCATTGTTTTCTGACTCCATCTTCTGCATTATAGAAAGAATAGCCTCATTGTCTCTGTGTGGATGAAGAATATTGGAAAACAAACGTCACATGCATAAGGCAACGTAAGCAAACCAAGGGCACAAATATATAGTTAAAATCCTAAAGGAATAGACTCTGAATGCCCTCTTGTAGCTCACATTATTCACTGGAGTGAATTCAAAGCTAAAACTCAAACCCAAAACCAGTCAGAGATCTGACTTCTACTTCATTATATGAATATGTATTGCTGAGCTTTGAGATCAGTGTACTCTGATTCATACAATTGGACAATTTATGGTGGACCCAGGTGGAGAAAGGACCTAGACAGCCACTTCTCTCTTTGAGCAGACAGCCTGCTCTTTGCCCATGGACAAACCCTGTTTCATTTGCAAAGAGTGAAGCTCAATGCAGGTTAGGTTGAAAAAGAGAAACTTTGTTAAGCCCTTTGCTCTTCTCTGTTCATGTGGCTGAGTTGCTTCCAGCCTAACTACCCATGTTCCCAGTTTGCCTTAAATCCCATCAATAACAGTCCCTCAAAGGAACATGAGCCCTCTGACTCCAGTTCCACTGTTCATGATACATCTTTCCTATTTTACAAATCTTTTAATATAAACATTAAAACAAATTATTGTCTCTTTGGCCAGAGGTTGCTAGCACATACTCAAGTCGGAATCTTGTCTTTACCACACACTCAGCTGGTTATGTAGTCTTCGACATAGTTTGGTCTCCTCAACCAGCAACCACACTGGAAATGGCCTCTCTCTGTCACCTGTCTCCAAGTGTAGCAAATTCTCTCTGTGGAGCCTCCTCCCTTCCTGTGGGGTTAGCCTTGGGGGGTTCTGTCTCTCTGTAAGCTCTCTCTGGGTGTTGTCTGGTGCCTTTTGCCTCCTGTTCCTTTGGATCACTTGTTCCTCTTGCATAGTCAGCTCATATGACCTGATTTACACTGCACCCCTTTCGACTCCTTTAGTGCACTTCTTCTGGTGTCTCTCTAAGGGCTTAGATCCTAATAGGAGGTAGGCCCGTGGCTGAAGGTACTGTATAAGAGGCTGAAGGTACTGTAGTGCCTACTTTCTCTCACTGTTGACCATCTATCACGGAGTGCACAGGTTTGGTGCTCTGGAACCACAGAGAATGAGGTCTCTCTGGTAGTGTGACTATCCCTCAGGGCACACTCTCACTAGAGAAAGCTTCCTTGGGTCTGACCTCAGTGTTCAGCACCCCTGTTCACACTGTGAGCTTTCTGCAGTGAGTCCACCTCAATAGGACACCTGGGGAAGCCTTACATGCTCCCAAAGGGATCATGCACCTGAACTTTGCAGTCAACAGTGACTCTCAGCCAGCCTTGTAAAACAGAAGAGTTTATTAGTCAACTGGAACGCAGCATAGAACAGTTCTTGTTAGCACAGAAAGCAGGAAGATACTGCAAAGTTCATCTTGGGGGGATCTATAACCCTGGGCTCTCTCACAGTGTCCCAAACCAGGAGACTGACTCGCTTCATAGACTCATAGACTTTAAGGTCAGAAGGGACCATTATGATCATCTAGTCTGACCTCCTGCACAATGCAGGCCACAGAATCTCACCCACCCACTCCTGTAACAAACCCCTAACCTATGTCTGAGTTATTGAAGTCCTCAAATCGTGGTTTGAAGACCTCAAGGTGCAGAGACTCCTCCAGCAAGTGACCCATGCCCCGAGCTGCAGAGGAAGGCAAAAAACTCCAGGGCCTCTGCCTATCTGCCCTGGAGGAAAATTCCTTTCCGACCCCAAATGTAGCGATCAGTTAAACCCTGAGTATGTGGGCAAGACTCACCAGCCAGCACCCAGGAAAGAGTTCTCTGTAGTAACTCAGATCCTACCTCATCTAACATCCCATCACAGGCCATTGGGCGTATTTACCTGCTAATAATCAAAGATAAATTAATTGCCAAAATTAGGCTATCCCATCATCATCTCCTCCATAAACTTATCAAGCTTAGTCTTGAAAGCAGATATGTCTTTTGCCCCCACTACTCCCCTTGGAAGATTGTTCCAGAACTTCACTCCTCTAATGGTTAGAAACCTTCGTTTAAGTTCAAGTCTAAACTTCCTAGAGTCCAGTTTATATCCATTTGTTCTTGTGTCTACATTGGTACTAAGCTTAAATAATTCCTCTCCCTCCCTAATTTATCCCTCTGATATATTTATAAAGAGAAATCATATCCCCCCTCAGCCTTCTTTTGGTTAGGCTAAACAAGCCAAGCTCTTTGAGTCTCCTTTCACAAGATAGGTTTTCCATTCCTCAGATCATCCTAGTAGCCCTTCTCTGTACCTGTTCCAGTTTGAATTCATCCTTCTTAAACATGGGAGAGCAGAACTGCACACAGTATTCCAGATGAGGTCTCACCAGTGCCTTTTATAACGGTACTAACACCTCTTTATCTTTGCTGGAAATATCTCGCCTGATGCAGCCTAAAACTGCATTAGCTTTTTTAACGGCCATATCACATTGGCGGCTCACAGTCATCCTGTGATCAGCCAATACTCCGAGGTCCTTCTCCTCCTCTGTTACTTCCAACTGATGTATCCCCAATTTATAACTACAATTCTTGTAATTAATCCCCAAATACTTCAGCAGGCCACCCTCAATCATGCCCAGTTGCTCCTCCTCCATCCTTTGTCTCTTTCCCAGGCAAACAGGCCTCCACCTCTGTCTTCGTTATCCAACACCTCCAGCTGGCTCTTGCAGCAGATGAGCCCCGGCCATCAGTTTCCAGAATACAGATTGTCAGCCATTATCTGTGCCCATGCAGCCAGACAGCAGTTGCACCTACCCCCTAGAGATCTTTGTAACAAACACACACCCTTGTCCTACCACCTAGATACTTGAATAACATATGGAGGAAACTGAGGCATGCATACAATATTCTTACAAAAATTAAGAACATTCCCCTTTTGTCATACCATCTCCTCTCAACAGTATCCCCATCCTTCTGGCTGCAACAGGTCTTTCCTCATTGGTAGCAGGGTTTGGGTCTTTCATCCCTTCAGTGTTTGCATTTGGACTCTTTTGGCACTGCTGTAATGGGGTATTTCTGTGAGCCAAAAAATGCTAACCAGGGGTCTGAACCAGAAGAAACAACCTTGTGTAACAATCTCTGTGTAGTTTTCACAGCAGATTCCACCTTATTATTACTGTAGGTGTGCTGGGGAAAAGGTGTGGGAATCAAACTTCCCATTTCCGTGCAAATTTCTTGAATTATTTGGAGGCAAACTGGGCTACAGTGTCAGAGAATACATGGTCTGGAATGCCATATTCTGCAATGTGGCCCTCAGTTTATCACACATTGTCTTGCTTCTGTATCAGGCAGGGCATTGACTTCCCAAACATTTGAGTAGTAATCCACTATTATCAAGTACTGATTTACCTTGAAGTAAATAAGTCTGCTCTCACTTTTTCCTGTGGTCAGGTGGGCATTTCCTGTAGGCGAGTCTCTTTCTGCTAGCAGTTGTCACACAACTGGCAGATGTCACACCCTTCTGTAAAGGAGCAGAGTTGTGTAAATTTCCAGTCAGTAAATACATTCTTGAGCCCATCCAAGGCAGCTGACAATGCCCAGTGTGAGCCCTGTATTTTTTGCATGATATTTTTACATAATGAGGTGGGGACAACAGATATTTGTCCTCAAAATATGATTCCATGCACACTCAGCTCATCTTTAATTTGAAAATATGGTTTTGCTCCTACTGGTACTTGGCTTTTGTCTTCTGGCCACCCTGCTAGTATCACTCTCTTGACTGCCTATAGTTGGATGTCCTTTTCTGTAGCCTCTTTGATTTCCAACAGCTTTGCTGCTGAGATTGGGAAATAGTGCAGCATGTTAATGGATTCAATGCCTTGTATGTCTGTATTCCTCAAGAGGGGTCTGTGTTGCTTACCATCCATCACCACACACTTCAGTTGGTACCATCTGTTATTTTTCAGATTAGTTACTATCAGATCACATTTTCCTACAGGCAGCATTATGCTCTCATTGTGCATTATTAGTGTGTGTGTTTGCCCTTTGTAAGGGGTGTGTTCAAGTCCAATTCACCCGATGAATCATATTGCAGGAGGCCCCACAATCCCACTGAAATCGCACAAGGCGTTTCCCTATTAACATTGTTGTATGAATGGAAGTTGTTATTCTTCCTTGTTGCTTTCCTGTCCAAACAACCTGAACCTGATATGCTCTCAGACTCAAGGATAGTCATGATGTCATCACTACAGTCAAATGTGTTGTTCCCCCTCTTGTACAAGTCTGACTGAACCTTTCTGGGATTCGACTTTGCTCTTCTCCACACTACAAACGTGGTTCAACTTGTCACGTTCCTTGCAATGCTGTCCTCGTGTGGGACCCTTCTCCTTTAGCCATTCATGCTGTCTCCTATGGTAAATGCATCTTGCTATGAGTATGGAATCTTGGCCATTTTCTCCTCTTTGCAGTTGACCCACAGCATGTAATTCTGGGGGTGATGTGCTGCCTGGGGCTTTCACTCTTTCTTTTGAGGTATCCGCTGCACACTCCATGTCTAAGTATCTGTCTAATGTGAGATTATCTTCCAGGAGCAGCCACTCCCACAGATAACTGTCTGCAGCACTTGGGATCATCCTATGTCAAATCAAGGAGTCTGTCAAGACCCCAGAATTGCATGTAGCAGTCTGTTGCATAAGGCTGTAACATAAGAGTCTATCCCCTCCCCTTTGGACTGGTCTCTAGTAAAAAACATGAACTGCTCCACAGTTTTGTTCTGCTTTGAGGAGCATTAGAACTCCAGGGCTTCTAGGACTGCTGTGAGGGTTAAGGCAGTGGTGAATTTCAGAGTGGTGCAGACCTTTCTGCCTTGTTCCTTAATAAGGTAAAATACAATAACAGTTTTACTTTCCTGCTTCTGTTGTCCTTCTGCAGGTAGGGCTGTGTACAGCTCAAACTCCTCCTCTCACTGGGCCCATCGCTGGGTTTATGTCTGCAAAATCCAGGGCTCTGAAGCATTTCAGACCAAGTTCTATGGCTCCTGCTGCTCTTTGCTGCACTTTCAAGAACTAGAGTAACCAGATATTCCTATATTATCTGGACCATCCCACTTTTGGGGGATTTGCCTTATACAGGCCACCTATTACCACCACCATGCCTCCCTGTCCCAATTTTTCACACTTGCTATCTGGTCACTCTACAGAGAACTCACAGATCAGCTTCTACCATCATGTTTCATTAACCTGTTTTCAGCTTTGCTCTTTGCTAAATTGAACAAGTGGAACTTTATTAAACCCTGTGCACTGCTCTTTCCATGTCATTGAGATGCTTCCAGCCTAACTCCATTTTCCTGGTGTCCCCTCAATAACATTCCCTCCAGGGAATATGTGTCCTCTGACTGCACTGATCATGATAGAAGCACTATGCAGGCATAATCCCTCCAATTGTTACTGCTTAGGAGGGCACCTGTTTGCCCCCATGGCGCCACAGTTTAGGTACTATGTGTGTTGCAAAATTTTAGCATCAAATGGCAAGGTAGGAATAGAGGGGGACTCTATGAGCTAGTCTATAACTTGGACTATGTGTCTGCACAAGGTAGTAGGAGGTAGTAAGAAAGCATCCTCTTACATCTCTATGTAGCACATAGGGGTAGGGTGACCAGATATCCCGATTTTATAGGGACAGTCCTGATTTGGGAGGCTTTTTCTTATATAGACACCCATTACCCCCCCACACACACCCGTTCAGTCCCAATTTTTCACACTTGCTATCTGGGCATCCTACATAGGGGTAAGGAGGAGCTATCTGTTTACTTCCTGGAGCAGATGTGCAGAGAATAGTGGAGAGGTTCGTGGGCAAAGCTTTGGTTTCACCTTATTTTCATTGGGTAGTGCAGTGAGCTGGTGCATGTGTATTGCATAGGCCAAGAGCAAATCACCACCCTCATCAGATTCAGAGAGGAAGCAGGAGAAGACCTGTGACATAGAGTATATGTTTGAGTCATAGTGTCTGCCTGGGCGATTGCTAGTATGGTTCAGTTTATGTACCAGTCCTTGCTCAGGACTATTCCTAAAGTAACAATCCAGTTCTATATTAATTTCTTTTTTGCAGACAGAGTTCATTTGTTTTTAACAATAACATTATTTTAACATAGTGGAGTTTTCTGAGGTGTGTGTGTTTATGTTTTAATAAATCACAAGATAACTTTATTTTGAGTAGCAACTCTTTTTTTAATAATATATTCATGTTCATTTTTAACACTATTTAAAAAAAAAAAGAAAGAAATCCCATAATCCAGGACTACCTAGTATGATAAACTGTAATTCTAACATGTCAATGCACCCTTAATCAGCCCTTAATCAGATTAAAACTCTTTAATCTGAAAGTTGTTGACATGACATATTGCAGAAATCCTGAGGAACTGTTAAAATCTATCATGTCCCAGGGATTATAGTGATTTAGTGGCCATTCATAATTTAAAACATTTTGCAAAACATAGAAAGAAGACTCTTGGGATGATGGGGTCCAAGTGCACTTCTTAGCATAAGAAAAAATGAAAATACCTATCTGTCATGACATTAGCATTTTTGGCTCACTGAGGGGAGAAGATGTTGAAAGAGGGAATGTCCTTACACTTATTTTTTGTGATAAATTGTTGATTTATAGGTATAATCTATGTACAGTACTCTACATGCTTAGAATATGCTGGTGCTAACAATCCTAATTTAAAGAGTAGTTTCTTCTAGTGGTTTGTAATGTAAATATCAATAGCCCAACACTTAAAAAAAGTACAAGGGATCAGTCCACTACCTGGAGAACCTGCATAATGTTTAGTTTTTCATTTGAAGCCATTTTAAATGCTAGGATAATTCCAGTTAAAACCCTAAATAAAATACCACAGTGTTCTGCAGTAATAGCCCAAAAGTCTGTTGGTCAGAACTTGGAATTTCTGTTCCTCATGAAATTTTCACATCAAAAATTCATAATTTCCTGTGAAACTGAAGTTTTTAAAAAACTTTTTGGGTCAATCAAAACATTCCATTTTGATCAAATCTGTGTTTCATTCCAATTTTGACTTTCATTTTAAATTATAATTTATAATATAAGAAAATAAATTTCAAAATGAAAAGTCATTTTGAAATGTTCTACTCTGATAAAGTTGAAGCAAAATGTGTTCATCTAATCAAAATGCTTTGTTTCAATATTTTAAAATGAAATGTGATCAAAAATGACATGTCCCATGGAACATTTTGCTTTCAACTAAACTAAAATATTCCATTGGAATATTTTTCAACTGCAGCTCTGCATGTCAATGTCAGTCTTGTAAATTATAGTGTTTTGGACCATTGCTGTAAGGCCTGGTCTACACTACGCGTTTAAACCGAATTTAGCAGCGTTAAACCGATTTAACCCTGCACCCGTCCACACTACGAGGCCCTTTATATTGATATAAAGGGCTCTTTAAACCGGTTTCTGTACTCCTCCCCGACGAGAGGAGTAGCGCTGAAATTAGTATTGCCATGTCGAATTAGGGTTAGTGTGGCCGCAAATCGACGGTATTGGCCTCCGGGCGGTATCCCACAGTGCACCATTGTGACCGCTCTGGAAAGCAATCTGAACTCGGATGCACTGGCCAGGTAGACAGGAAAAGCCCCGCGAACTTTTGAATTTCATTTCCTGTTTGCCCAGCATGGAGCGCTGATCAGCACGGGTGGCGATGCAGTCCCAAATCCAAAAAGAGCTCCAGCATGGACCGTACGGGAGATACTGGATCTGATCGCTGTATGGGGAGACAAATCTATTCTATCAGAGCTCCATTACAGAAGACTAAATGACAAAGCATTTGAAAAAATCTCCAGGCTATGATAGACAGAAGCCACAGCACAGTGCTGTGTGACAAGTGTAACGGAAAACCAAAGAATCAAATGGACGCTCATGGAGGGAGGGAGAGGGTACTGAGGACTCCAGCTATCCCACAGTCCCCGCAGTCTCCGAAAAGCATTTGTGTTCTTGGCTGAGCTCCCAATGCCTGAAAGGTCAAAAACATTTTCCCGGGTGTTTCAGGGTATATGTTGTCAATTTACACCCTTCCCCCTCCCCCAAAAGAAAAGGGAAAGAAATCGTTTCTTGACTTTTTTCAACGTCACCCTATGTCTACTGCATGCTGCTAGTAGACGGGGTGCTACAGCGCTGAACACCAGCATCCCCTTCCCGGTGGATAGAAGTCATATTGTACCGTCTGCCATCATCATCATCAGCCCGTGAGTGCTCCTGGCTGGCCTCGGTAAAAATGGGAATGACTCCCAGTCATTCCCAGCAGATGGTACAGAATGGCTGGTAACTGTCCTCATCATAGCAACTGGAGGCTGAGCTCTATCAGCCCCCCGCCTTCATGTCTAAAGAAAAGATTCTGTACTGCCTGGACTATCATAGCAGCTGGAGGCTGCCTCCCTCTTATTTTATCTCACTAAAAAGTCAGTGTTTCTTATTCCTGTATTCTTTATTACTTCATCACACAAATGGGGGGACACTGCTACGGTAGCCCAGGAGGGTTGGGGGAGGAGGGAAGCAATGAGTGGGGTTGTTGCAGGGGTACCCCCCAGAATGGCATGCAGCTCATCATTTCTGCGGGATCTCTGGGGCTCTGACACAGAGCGGCTGTGCTCTCTGGTTCTCTAGTACACTTTGCCCCATATTCTAGGCAGGACTGACTCTATTTTTAGACAAAACATAAAGAAGGGAATGACCTGGGGAGTCATTCCCATTTTTGTCCATGCGCCCCCGGGCGACCTCAGCGAGGCCAGCCAGGAGCACCCATGACAGCAGCAGATGGTATAGAATGACTGATAACCGTCATCTCATTGCCAATTTACAATGGCATGGCAGATGGTGCAATAGGGATGGTAACCATCTGCTACCTTGCAAAGGCAAATGAATGCTGCTGTGTAGCACTGCAGTACCGCGTCTGTCAGCAGCATCCAATACACCTATGGTGACAGTGACAAAAGGCAAAACGGGCTCCATGGTTGGCATGCTATGGCGTCTGCCAGGGCAATCCAGGGAAAAAGGGCGCAAAATGATTGTCTGCCATTGCTTTCACAGAGGAAGGATTGAGTGATGACATTTACCCAGAATCACCCGCGACACTGTTTTTGCATTGGGATCTCAACCCAGAATTCCAATGGGCAGGGGAGACTGCAGGAACTATGGGATAGCTACGGGATAGCTACCCACAGTGCAATGCTCCGGAAATCAACGCTAGCCTCGGTACATGGACGCACACCGCCGAATTAAGGTGCTTAGTGTTGCTGTGTGCACTCGACTTTATACAATCTGTTTTACAAAACCAGTTTATGTAAAATCGGAATAATCCCGTAATGTAGACATACCCTAAAACACTGTAGTGTCCTTTTATAGAGGAACAGATGGGTAATGGATCATTCTGTCTGGCCTCTTGTATTATAAAGGATCGATTTCTTTATTACTATACCATCACTAACAGAGGAGTGAACAGTCTAGTCAGTAGTACTTGTAGGTCTTGTGTTGTGGACACATGTTAAAAAGGACCTTGACTGAGACCACTAATCCATTTCAAACAAGCTAAAAAACATCCACCAAATGGCAATGTATGTCACTACCTATCTAGGTCAGATTTGAACTGCTGACATAGTGGTCAGTACAGATTGTAAACTTGTTAGGGAAAGGGCTGTCTTCTGATTATATGATGTACAGTATGTAGCACAACAGGGCCCTGGTCCCAAATGGGGGGGTCCTAATATCTAGTAGTATATCTAATAATTATTTAAAATAGAGGTACAAGGCTGTTTCACTATTACTGCTTGTAGCTAGAGGAGGTAAACGCTCTTCAGGGGGATGCTGTGTATTAGGAAGTTGGAGAGCTTTTGTAGAATTCATGAAAACTCTCCAGCTGTCTCTTAGTGAAAGGGTTAGAAGCATTTGAGGAAAGAAGGAAGCAAGAAGGATGCAGTAGGAGTTCGTTTGGGAAATAACAGTGAACTGCAAGGGGTTTGCTAAAAGCTTAAAATCTTACTTGCAAGTTACAAAAGAAAGGGTGGGGGAGAGTAGCATAATGTGCACTACTAACCTGCATACCTGATGAAAGTTTTTTCTCTGGTCTAGCCTAGAATAACACCAGTAGTGCTGATTCTTCAGCCTTTCTTGGCAGCTTGGTCTATTGCCTAACCTCTCTTTTTGTTATACACCCTTCTATAATGCTTAATATAAACTTTCATGTCTGCATTTCAAGCCCATCTCTTCTTGTTCTCTCCATGTTGCAAGTGATATTTGTCCTTTCTATAACCTCCCTTTCTGGGTTTAAAGAATGCTCTCAAGTATCCTGTCAGCCTTTTCACCAGATTTTACATATTTCATTTCCATAACTTTTGCCAGAAGATTTTATTTTCTAAACCTTTTCTTAAAATTTTGCTTTCATCTAAAGTGTTTATACTTTGTCTGCTTCTTTTAAAATGTGATGTCCAGTAGAAAACACAAGTACTCTATTTGTTTTAAAAGGGATATTCCTATTAATGCAATCACTTTTTTATAACAGTATTAACTTATTGATTCATAGTCAGTTACTCATCCACAAAAGCCACTATCCTTCCCTGCTATGATATTACTTGATAGGAGCCAGTATTTTCCCACTCTATATTTTTTATTTGATTAACCCTTTTTGTATAACTAATAATATTTTTTTACTGGATCTCATTTTATTGTTTTACCGCTGGTTAGACAGCTTTATTGTGATTGCACTACATAATCACCTTTTTTCCAGTGGTATCGGTCCTGTCAACTTTGCATAACCATAAATATAATAATTTAGAATTTTGCTAAAAGTTATCATTTATTTATATTGTACTCCAATGCTTTCTCAGAATTCTAATCTCAATGACATTGGCGTAAACCCAGAATAAATTCCTTTGAAATCAATTTACTCCAAACTCACTGCACAATACCAAAAAAACTTGATCAAAGTGGAGTAAAGATTGCTGCTGTATCCTGATATCCTTCTGAAATGTGTGGCTTCAGATCCATAACTCAAATATTAGGAAACCAGGAAATGCTCGTAAAGTCCCCGATCTGGCAAAGCATTTAATCTTGTGCTTAAGTCCTATTGACTTCAGTAAGACTTAAGCATATAATTAAATTAAGAATGTGCCACCGAAGTGGATCCTAACATCCCATATATCCTTCAAAGGAACATTAATGTTACAAGAGAAGCACAAACCCAGTTCTTTTGGGGTCCAATCCATTGCATTAGCTACAGTCCGTTCTTTATTTTCCAGCAGGCACCTGCCATATTTATCCCATGTGCTGACTACAAGAAATTCCAATGTGTGCGGCTAATTGCTAGGGAAATATATCTGCCTGTGTCATGGTGCTTTGTAGAAGTGGGTATACAGGAGTAGCCTCACAGTAAAACAAAGATTTGGCCTAATCTTTCATAAAAAGTATGTGGCTATGTGGATGGGAGTTGGCTTCACTATCTGAAGGTTCTGGATTGTATTTCCGGCTCTGCCAGAAATGTCCCATGTTTTGTTTGCCTGTCTGCTCAAAAATATTATTTTAAGAATTATTGGCAGCTTTGAAAAAGAGCTGCTGTTTTAGGTGCTGTATTTTTGGAACCCCTTGATTAATTGACCTCAACTTTCTCCCACCAAGTTTACCAATGACCCTGACCTGAACTACTAGTTTTCATCTTGAACTGATTTGTGTGTGTGTGTATGTGGATTTTAAGGTGGATTCACAAATCAGGTTTGAACACAAATTTAGCTGCCATCTTAACTATGGTGAGAGGTTACTGTGTCTCTGTAAAGAACTGATCTTTACAAGATTTAAGTACAGCTCCTGTGTGGTGAAGTGGTGGTGTACACAGGCGAAAGTGAATAGAGTCCTACTCCCACAGCCCAACACACTTACACATGCACAAACACATAACCAGCAGAAGCAACAGAGCATACGGAATGGTTGCTGGATAACTCACTTGCCCACCCACCATGTCCCCGCAGGTTCTCTACAGAATAAGGAAACTGGCCACGTATTTAGCATATTTATAATGTAAGATAAGGTTGAAACAGAATGTGTTCACCTAATCAAAATGCTTTGTTTCAATTTTTTCAATTACATATGTAGACATTCATCAGTAAGAACTAGCTGGCACAAAGTAGGAGATATATTTTGCTTTTGCTCAGAGCATCAGCAATGTGTGTTCCATGGGACATTCTCCCCAACCCCTCCTTTGGCCTGCCTCAACAAAGGAGGATACCTAACACAGAATATACCAGCCAGCATCTTTGCTCCCACTTGCTGTCTTCTATTCAGGGAAAGATTTAGCTTAAAAACTTCTGTTCCTATGTTGAGATCTTGGGCCATATTAATCCCCACTATAATTCCTCTTAAAACTAGTTTGATGTTACATCAGGGAATTGTTGGTTCCTTATGTCAAGTTTCAGCCTGAAGCAAATGTTTCTGAAAGTTTCTTCCCTTATGTCTTACATGTGTTTGCAGATTTTTTCCCCTCTTTAGATAATGCCAAGCAGCTGTTGTAAAACAAATACCTTTTAAAATGCAGACACTGTGATTTTGAAATATGAATAGACAATTGATGTTAGAACAGTGGAAATGATTAATTTAGCTCTAAGAATGGAATACAAAGAATAATGATGTTGTTCTCCATGCCACTCAGAATCACATAATGTATTGAATCAGATTATTCCATTATTAGCAGTATAAATTGTATATTGATATCTGTACAGAACATATGTATAATATGCACCAATTAGTTATTGTATTCTGAGGAACAATGGTAATAACATGGCTATGGCGAATAGGACTGATGTTTGGTAAGATATGTTCTTTATTGTTTCTCAGGCTCTCAGGATGTATTTAGTGTTTAAGTTTTATTCTTCGGCCATTCGCTAGCTGCAAACAAGCAGATGAACTGAGGAGAATAAATATATAAGGAGGGAGAAATTCCAACACCTGTACCAATTGGTGGGCAAAGAAAATCACTTAGCTAATTGTTTGCAAGATGGACTAGCTACAGTTTTTTAACTATTTAGTATATTAATTACCAGTATGTCACAGGACAAGATACCTAATATCAAAATATTATGCACAAATCTCCGCATTTAACCAATCTAATAGTTGTGATGAAAACCAGAAAACTCTAAGAAATTCAGCTGAGATTTACAGAAGGAAATAAAGGAGTTAGGCACTCAACCCCCTATTGACTTCAGTGGGTGCCGAGCTCCTGACCCTCTTAACCCCCATTGAAAATCTTAGCCTTCAAATGTAGGTGCACTATTCCAAGGGCTACAATGCTAAATATGATATGGTGTAGCTTACAATTACTACAGTCTGGTAAGAAATTAAACTCCTCCTGCTGGCTCCATAGCCAAAACCCCCACACTATTTCTGAGTTGTGCAAATTCCTGTTTATGTTTACATTTCTAGTTTTTTTTTTTTTTTTTTTACAGTTTTTGTGACAACTTCAGGGTCTGAGCCTGCTTTCTTTAGATGGCAATAACAAACTTCCCTTTGACTTTAACATCTTTAACATGTAGGACTTTATTGCTAAGCATGCACTCATTTTTCATGAACACTTTTTAAAGTGCATACTATATGTTCTACTCTATTTTCATAGATTCCAAGGCCAGAAGGGATCATTTAGTCTGACCTCCCATATAACACAGGCCATAGAAGTTCCCCCAAAATAACTCCTAGAGCATAATTTTTTTTGGGAGAGGGAATCCAATCTTAATTTAAAAATCATCAGTGATGGAGAATCTACCAGGGCCCTTAGTAAACTGTTCCGATAGTTAATTGTTCTCACTGTTAAAAATGTACATCTTATTTCCAGTGTGTATTTGCTGTCTTCAATGTACCTATCGTTATAATTATCACTATTTATTTAATTGTATTACAGTAGTAGCTAATTACCCCAGTCCTACATCAGAGCCCCACAGTCCTAGGCCCTGCACAGAAACATAACACAAAGACTGTCCCTGCCTGAGTAGTTTACAATCTAAGACAAGAGAGAATAAGTGAATACAATAAACAGCCAGGGAAAGCACAAGGAAATAATGGGACAATATTAGTCAGTACGATAGGCAGTGGCCTCGGCACACTAGATGGCTAACTGTTGACAATTTTTTTATAGGTATCATGGCAAAGGAGAGTTCAAGGAGGGAATTGAAGGAGAACACTGCGGTGGCTTTGTTCCAGTTTATGGGGAGCTCTTCCCATGTTTTGGGGTGGCATGAAGGAAAGTACAGAGATGCTTGTTTGAAAATGTAACAAGTTGATGATGAAGGCTGGAATTGTTGACAGAATAGAGGGAAGGTAAGTGTCACAATAGTTTATGATTGGAATAACATGGATAGAGATATCGTCTTAAAAGTAAAGACAATAATTTGCATTTGAAGCAATGCAGAAGGGGGAACCAGTGGAAAGGAACCAAGAGAGGAGTTGTGGTTGAAGGCATGAGCCAAGAAAATGAAGTTTGCAGCAGTATTTTGAAGACATGTAAGTGGACAAGTTTGCATTTCTCAAGGCTGAAGAGGAAGAGATTGCAGTCGTTAAGAGACAAGATGATGAGGGCTTAGATGAGTTATTTATCTGTGGATAAGATTTAGATATAAAGAGAGGTCCAGTCAATAATAGTACCCAAGTTATAGGTCTGAGAGACAGAAAGGATTGTGGTGGTATCAGCTGTGACTGAGAAAGGAGGGAGGAGGGAAAACTTCCTAGGGAAAGATTCAGAGCTCTGATTTTGCCATGATGAAACTTTTATTTTTCTAAATGCCTAAAGGTACTACCACATAACAAATTAAAGGTCCAGTTTTTCAAGGAGCTGAGCAATCTCCAGTCCTATTGACTTCACAAGAAGTAGAGGTGTCTCTATGCCTCTCGAATGTGCTCAGCACCTTGCGGGAGCTAACTAAATGAGAATGCATGTTTTTATTTCCTCTATTTGGTTGTTTGGTTGTTTGCTCAAGTTAAAGCCTAAGGTGCAGAAGAACACCAGTTAAGTTGTCAGGGTTGTATGAAAAATCACTTGTATCCCAGAGGTTATATAAGAGCTACACCTGTGATATAGTAGTTGCTATGGTAACCTCTCATTTTTTATTGATTAGCAAAGTAAATAGTCTTGTAAATCTTGCCTAATTCAGTCTGAGCCTATGCGACAGAGTGAGAGTAGCCTAGGGCTGGCTTACCACTATGTGCACTTTGTAAGTGGCCGCAATGGGCATACTGGAAGACAATTGATTAGGATTCATGATTAACCAATTAACAAGAGGATTCAGCTTGTCAGGTGGGAACTGTTAAATGGGAGCCAGGAGGGCAGAGAGGAAAGCTGGAAGGAAAGCAAAGAAGCTCAGGATCAGTGAGACTTTTCCCCTTTCTCTCTCACTCTGTGCTTAGGAGGTATGTTGAAGCTTAGGCAAAGCCTTGTGGTGATGGGACATGAAACTGCATAAGACACTGTAAATAAAACGGTGGCAAACCTCCATAAGAGTGTGTGAGGACTGTTTCTAAAGAAAAATCCAGGATAAGGGAGATCACCCTGTGACAGCCTACAATTACTTATTATGCTTCTTCATCAAGGTTGGATTTTAATTAATATCTATTAAAATATTGTATCTGAGGCACTGTAGTTAAGGTTGCTATGCAGTTTTCCTTATCAGACATGATTTAGGAGGTTATAATTCATCAGTAAAAAATTGATCAGGACTGAAAATTGACACAGTCTCAGTCATGGATAGAAACTTTTTTTCAGAACTCAATTGTAAATACAAATCCATTCAGTGATTTTTAAATTCACCTAATTTTAATAAAGCATTCAAAACACCCAGTTCATTGTTCTGCTTGCAAAGCTCCAAATCACTTCTCTTCAAAGAATGAAACTATGCAAAAGAAAAATCTACATTGTGACTTAATCACTTTTGATATTTTATTCTAGTTTCTCAGATTTGATTATGTATCACTATAACCATCCCTGAATAATAAGGAAAAGAATTATGAAAATGAGAGTCCCTCCTTGGTTTACATCATGGCCTCTGTGACATTGCACCCCATAGTCTTCAGAACGATATTAGGATATGATTGTGGCATAATTATGATGCATTTGTACAAGACAGGTCATATGAGCTGTCATTGGCACTGTTATGATTGATTATCCTATTTGTATGCATGTATCATATTTCTATCAGAAGCTATGAATATTGACTATGTATCTGTATTTCAAATGTAGTTACACTTGGGTGACACCCACTAGGCAAAATGCTTCCAGTCTAGATAGCTGCCTTTGAAGGGCCTATTTAAGGTACTGGGCCACTAGGAAAAACAATAGGCCTTAGGAGAAACTTATCTCCCACATTTTAAGACTTCCTGAGAATGCTCCAGACAGCCTGTAAGTAATGGATGCTATGATTCAGCAAGGGCATGTGACCAGGCCACATGACTCTGGTCTTTATTGTGGGATGTCTGTATTATTCCACAAACTGGTCTGAGAACCAAGTTTAAAACAATGGGTTCCCGCCATATGTTAGAGATATATAAGGCAGGGAGTGACATCATATGTGGTTCTTCACTCCCCACACAAGAAAACTCCAAACACCTAAGGAACAAAAAGATAGAACGGGGGGGGGGGGGTAGTGCTGGACCAAGCTAAAGGGATTTCTAGCCTATATATGAAAACCTGGAAATCCCAAGCTGCAAAGTAAGTGCAGCTTGTGTCTTGAGAGTCTGCAAGCCTGCTTGTTTCATCAGCCAGGGTCAGAATTTAATTCATGTCCTATCTTTCCAATATTTTAGGCTTAGTTTGCAGTTGTTTTTTTTTACTAGGCAATCTGCTTTGATCTGTTTGCTATTACTTATAATCTCTTAAAATCTATCTTTTGCAGTTAATAAATTTATTTTATGTTTTAATCTAAACCAGTAAGTTTGGACTTAAGTGCTTGGGAATCTTAGTTTAAAGAGTAGGGGCTGTTGCATTTTCTGTCCACATTGAGGGAGGGATGAACTCTATGTTATGTTATGTTTTACAGTTCCCTGTGCAGTGCAAGACAGTATAATCTTAGGTTTATACTCCAGTGGGGGCATTCGTGCCTATGGGGCTTGTCATAAACAGATGGTTAAGGGTTAATGCCTCTTTTACCTGTAAAGGGTTAAAAAATTCACCTAGCCTAGCTAACCTGACCACCTGACCTGACCAGAGGAACCAATGGGAGAACAAGATGTTTCAAAAGGAAGGAGGGAAGTTTTTCCTTTGTTGAGAGTTTCAGTTTCAGCTGGAGTGAAAAAGATCAAGGAACCAGCCTCTTATCTGAGTAGTAAGTTTTAGAAAGGAATAAATAGGTTTATGTTTATTTCTTTGTAACCTGTCTTATGCAACTAGAGACAGAATCAAATTGGGTATTTGGGTATTATTTTTTTTGTGTGTAACTAAATTTGTGCCCAGGGGAACATCCTCTGTGTTTGAAATCTCTTGTCTGTGAGAGTAGCTGGTATGCTAATCTCTCCCAGAGGGTTTTCTTTTACCTTTTCTTTTCTTTAATTAAAAGCCTTTTTTTCTTAATACCTGATTGATTTTTTTCTTGTTTTTAGATCCAAGGGGATTGGTTCCGGTTTCACCAGGGATTGGTGGGGGGGAAGGAGGGGGGATGGTTAACTTCTCCTTGTTTTAAGATCTAAGGGGTTTGGATCTGTGTTTACCAGGGAATTGGTGAAGGAGTCTCTCAAGGCTACCCAGGGAGGGGAAGGTTTTGGTGGGAAAGGGAGTGATCCAGACACTGAAATTTCTGGATGGTGGCAGTGATACCAGATCTAAGCTACTAATTAACCTTGCAGGTCCTCACATCTGTACCCTAAAGTTCAGAGTGGGGAAGGAACCTTGACATGGTGAGCAGCGGTGAGGGATTTTTTAGGAACCAAAAGCCAGATTTTTTTTTCCTTCGTTGAGATGCTGGGGAAGCAGTGAAGGAGAGATACCCTGAAGGGAAACAGATAAAGATTTTTCTAACAAGGCTTTGTTAGAAAGGATTTCCAGCTGGGCTTAGCTGGAGGGTAATTAACAGTTTGCAAAAGACAAGTTACAAACCATTTTTTCTGGTTTCTTCTCATTCTGAGAAGTCCAGTTAAAAGCTGTGGGTTTTTTTTGTTTTTTTGTTTGTTTTTTTTTGCCTCGCAAACCAAGATAGCTCAGGCAGAGAAGGGAAAAATGTCAGGCAAGGAGGAAAAAAACATACAGCAACAATTAGAATTGGCCAAACTCCAGGCTGAGGTGTGCCAAACAGACAGATGACCAGAGAAGAGGCTGCACACAAAAGGGCTATGGAGGCGAGAGAAAGAGATGGAGGCGAGAAGAAAAGAGGTGAGAGAGAAAGAGGAGAGAGCCAAAGAGGCTGACCACCCGAGGGTTATGGAGATCCAGAGGGAGGCCCACAAACATGCCCTGGAATTAGCAAGGGCTAAGCAGGAGTTACCAGCCAACCCTAACAACCCTTCTCCAGGTACTGTTTCCCAGCCCAGAAAATTCCCCACCTACAAGGCAGGTGATGATACTGAGGCCGCCTTAGAAAATTTCAAAAGGGCCTGCCATGGGTACAGCATCCCTACAGACCAGTACATGATAGAGCTGAGGCCACAGCTCAGTGGACCCTTAGCAGAGGTGGCGGCTGAAATGCCTAAGGAACACATGAACGATTATAAACTTTTTCAAACCAAGGCCAGAATCAGAATGGGGCTAACACCTGAGCTTGCCCATCAGCAGTTCAGAGCCCTAAGGTGGAAACCAGATGTCATTTACTCGACAAGCCTACCACATTGGAAAGAATTGGGATGCCTGGATATCAGGAGCAAGTGCTAAATCTCTGAAAGAGCTGTCCTTTCTAATGCAAATAGAGCAGTTCTTAGAGGGTGTTCCTGAGGAAATAGAAAGGTACATCCTAGATGGGAAGCCCAAAACTAACCGAGGCGGGGGAGATTGGAGCCAAATGGGTGGAAGTGGCAGAAAAGAAAAAAAACTACTAGCAGTTGGAGCGAATATCAGAGGGGGCAAACTGAAACTAAACCCTATCACCGGGGGCAACCCAAGGCCCCACCTACAACCCAAGGAAAGCCCCAGACACCTTATTGTCCCACCTCACCAGTCTCCAGCAACCCACCTCGTCCCAGTGATCAGTCAGCTGGGCGATGTTTTAAATGTAATGAACTGGGACGCATAAAGGCTCACTGCTCCAAGAACCCCAACCGATTACAGTTCATTACACCACAATCGCACCAAAGATCCCCAGGCACAGATGCCTCTCAAATACCCTCGGAGCGAAGGGAAACCTTGAGAGTAGGTGGAAAGAAGGTTATCGCGTGGAGACACACTGGGGCACAAGTGTCAGCTATCCACCAATCCTTAGTGGGCCCCAAATTCATCAACTCAGAGGCCCAAGTGACAATTCACCCATTCATGTCAAAATCTTTAAACATGCCTACAGCTGAGTTGCCTGTCCAGTACAAGGGCTGGTCAGGAATGTGGACTTTTGCAGTCTATGACAATTATCCCATCCCCATGCTACTGGGGGAAGACTTGGCCAACCATGTGAAGCTGGCCAAGAGGGTGGGAATGGTCACACGCAGCCAGGCCAAGCAAGCTTCCACACCCATCCCTGTTCCTGAGCCATCCACCAGGGCCCGGTCTGTGTTACCAGAGACCCAGACAGAGGTGATGGAACCGGATCTTCTACCCATGAATGTTACAGCCATAGTGAATCCAGTCCCAGAACTGGAACTGGCAAAGCAACCAGCACCAGAACTGCTGCCAGCACTGACTCCAGCGCTTGCAAACCCATCTACAACCCCAAAGCCAGGGGGCACCAGCGGGCCTGAACTGGCAGAAGCAGCAGACAACCCTACCCAAGAGGCTCAGCCAGAGCCTGAAATATCACGTAGTGCACCAATGGAGAGCAGTTCACAATCAATGAAAACAACCCCATCACCTACATTGCTTCCAGGAGGACCAAGTCCACAGTCTAAGGAGGAACTGATGTCTCCAGCCTCAAGGGAACAGTTACAGGCTGAGCAGGAAGCAGGTGACAGCCTTCAGAAAGCTTGGGTGGCGGCACGGAGCACCTCTCAGCTCTTCTAACCAATCCAGGTTTGTTGTATAAAAGTCCTTGTTTTACAAGGATACTCTTTCTGGTGGACACCAGGAAGACTGGCATCCTCAAAGACAGTTGGTAGTTCCAACTAAGTACTGGGTAAAGCTCTTGGGCTTATCCCATGATCATTCCAGTGGTCATTCCGAGGTGAACAGAACCAAGGACCAGTTGGGGAAGTCCTTCCACTAGGAAGGGATAGGCAAGGACGTTGCTAATTATGTCTGGTCTTGTGAGGTGTGCCAAAGAGTGGGAAAGCCCCAAAACCAGATCAAAGCCCCTCTCCAGCCACTCCCCATAATTGAGGTCCCATTTCAGCGAGTAGCTGTGGATATTCTGGGTTCTTTCCCAAAAAAGACCCGCAGAGGAAAGCAGTACATACTGACTTTTGTGGATTTTGCTACCTGATGGCCGGAAGCAGTAGCTCTAAGCAACACCAGGGCTAAAACTGTGTGCCAGGTCTTAGCAGACATTTTTGCCAGGGTAGGTTGGCCCTCCGACATCCTTACAGATTCGGGAACTAATTTCCTGGCAGGGACCATGAAAAATCTGTGGGAAGCTCATGGGGTGAATCACTTGGTTGCCACTCCTTACCACCATCAAATCAATGGGCAGGTGAAGAGGTTTAATGGAACTTTGGGGGCCATGATACGTAAATTCGTAAATGAACACTCCAATGATTGGGACCTAGTGTTGCAGCAGTTGCTTTTTGCCTACAGGGCTGTACCACATCCCAGTTTAGGGTTTTCACCATTCGAACTTGTGTATGGCCACGAGGTTAAGGGGCTATTACAGTTGGTGAAGCAGCAATGTGAGGGGTTTATGCCTTCTCCTGGAACTAACATTCTAGACTTTGTAAGCAACCTACAAAGCACCCTCCGACACTCTTTAGCCCTTGCTAAAGAAAACCTAAAGGATGCTCAGGAAGAGCAAAAGGCCTGGTATGATAAACATACCAGAGAGCGTTCCTTCAAAGTAGGAGGTCTTGAAGGCGCAACAGGCCCATAAGATGAAAGTGTCATGGGAAGGGCCATTCATGGTCCAAGAGCGCCTAGGAGCTGTTAACTATCTCATAGCATTCCCACCTCCACCCTAAAGCCTAAAGTGTACCATGTTAATTCTCTAAAGCCCTTTTATTCCAGAGAATTAAAGGTTTGTCAGTTTACAGCCCAAGGAGGAGATGACGCTGAGTGGCCTCAAGGTGTCTACTACGAAGGAAAAAGTAACGGTGGCATGGAAGAGGTGAACCTCTCCACAACCCTGGAACGTCTGCAGCGGCAACAGATCAAGGAGCTGTGCACTTGCTTTGCTCCAGTGTTCCCAGCCACCTCAGGATGGGCTGAACAGGCATACCACTCCATTGACACAGGTAATGCTCACCCAGTTAGAACCCCACCCTACCAGGTGTCTCCTCATGCCCAAGCTGCTATAGAACAAGAGATCCAAAGCATGCTACAGATGGGTATAATCCACCCCTCTAACAGTGCATGGGCATCTCCCATGGTTCTAGTTCCCAAACCAGATGGGGAAATATGCTTTTGCGTGGACTACCGTAAGCTAAATGCAGTAACTCATCCCGACAACTATCCAATGCCACGCACCGATGAGCTATTGGAGAAATTGGGACGTGCCCAGTTCATCTCTACAATAGACTTAACCAAGGGGTACTGGCAAGTACCGCTAGATGAACCCGCCAAGGAAAGGTCAGCCTTCATCACCCATGCAGGGGTGCATGAATTTAATGTGCTTCCCTTCGGGCTGCAAAATGCACCCGCCATCTTCCAAAGACTTGTAGATGGTCTCCTAGCAGGATTGGGAGAATCTGCAGTTGCCTACCTTGATGATGTGGCCATTTTTTCTGATTCATGGGCAGAACACCTGGAGCACCCGGAAAAAGTCTTCGAGCACATCAGGCAGGCAGGACTAACTGTTAAGGCTAAAAAGTGTCAAATAGGCCAAAACAGAGTGACTTACTTTGCACACCAGGTGGGTCAAGGAACAATAATCCCCTACAGGCCAAGGTAGATGCTATCCAAAAGTGGCCTGTCCCCAAGTCAAAAAAACAGGTCCAATCCTTTTTAGGCTTGCCCAGATATTACAGGTGATTTGTACCACACTACAGTCAAATCGCTGCCCCACTAACAGACCTGACCAGAAAGACACAGCCAAATGCAGTTAAGTGGACTGATGAGTGCCAGAAGGCCTTTAACCAGCTTAAGGCAACACTCATGTCTGACCCTGTGCTAAGAGCCCCAGACTTTGACAAACCATTCCTAGTAACCACAGATGCATCTGAGCGTGGTGTAGGAGCAGTTTTAATGCAGGAAGAACCAGATCAAGAATTTCATCCTGTCATGTTGCTCAGCAAGAAACTGTCTGAGAGGGAAAGCCACTGGTCAATCAGTGAAAAAGAGTGCTACGCCATTGTGTATGTCCTGGAAAAGCTATGCCTATACGTTTGGGGACGGCGTTTCCAGCTACAAACCGACCATGCTGCGCTAAAGTGGCTTCATACTGCCAAGGGAAACAACAAAAAACTTCTTCGATGGAGTTTAGCTCTCCAAGTTTTTTATTTTGAAATTCAACACATTTCAGGAGCTTCTAACAAAGTAGTTGATGCACTCTCCTGTGAAAGTTTCCCAGAGTTAACTGGTTAAATTGTCCTTGGAATGTGAAAAATCTTGTAGTTTTACATAAGTAGTAGTATATGTAAAGGTAAAGTATATGTGTATTATTAATCTGTTTAATCTAAAGTTCTAGGAAGAAATGACCGTCAGTGTAGTTCCACGCTGTCTGAGATTTGGGGTGTGTGTCATAAACAGATGGTTAAGGGTTAATGCCTCTTTTACCTGTAAAGGGTTAAAAAGTTCACCTAGCCTAGCTAACACCTGACCAGAGGAACCAATGGGGGAACAAGATGTTTCAAAAGGAAGGAGGGAAGTTTTTCCTTTGTTTAGAGTTTCAGTTTCAGCCGGAGTGAAAAAGATCAAGGAACCAGCCTCTTATCAGAGTAGTAAGTTTTAGAAAGGAATAAATAGGTTTATGTTTATTTCTTTGTAACGTGTCTTATGCAATTAGAGGTAGAATCAAATTGGGTATTTGGGTATTATTTTTTTTGTGTGTAACTAAATTTGTGCCCGGGGAACATCCTCTGTGTTTGAAATCTGTTGTCTGTGAGAGTAGCTGGTATGCTAATCTCTCCCAGAGGGTTTTCTTTTACCTTTCTTTTCTTTAATTAAAAGCCTTTTTTTCTTAATACCTGATTGATTTTTTTCTTGTTTTTAGATCCAAGGGGATTGGATCTAGTCTCACCAGGGATTGGTGGGGGGAAAGAAGGGGGAATGGTTAATTTCTCCTTGTTTTAAGATCCAAGAGGTTCAGATCTGTGTTCACCAGGGAATTGGTGAAGGAGTCTCTCAAGGCTACCCAGGGAGGGGAAGGTTTTGGTGGGAAAGGGTGTGATCCAGACACTGAAAATTCTGGATGGTGGCAGTGATACCAGATCTAAGCTAGTAATTAACCTTAGAAGTGTCCATGCAGGTCCCCACATCTGTACCCTAAAGTTCAGAGTGGGGAAGGAAACTTTACAGGGCTGGAGGTTATCTTGGCTGTAGCCTCTGTATTGTTGGATCATGCAATGGCTGGTCAGAGATCCTGCAAGTAATTACATCTGTGTGTGTCCCTGCCTGTGTGAATGCTGGTGAAAGTGTAGGAGCAGGTCTGCAGCTTGTCACACAGCACAGTGTGAGAGGGAGCCCAGGCGGGTGAATCAGAAGGCTCAGTAGTACCCCAGTTCCAGTGGCACCCCGGGGGGAACCCATAACAGCCCCATTGAAGTCAATGGAAATACTTCTGTCACTTCAAGGAGACGTGGATTTCACCCCATTATTTCATCCTCTTCTACTTTTGCTTTTGTGACGTATCTTTAACAAATACATATGTGAAAACTGCTTAATTATGTAGGGCCATATGTTATATGTTCCCATGGTTTTAATGAAATGGATCATGGAGAAGTGTAGCAAAAACACTAGAACTATCATCTGCACACCAATACACAATGTACACAGCATGAAACCCTACTGCATAAAGCAAAGTCACTGGAAGTACTCAGAATATCCTTTGATGTCTGCATTAGCAAAGATGGGCTTAAAGTTTGTTCCAGTGAAAGCACATATAGGGAGAAAACAATTATGCATTTCTATACTGGATGTAATGTATAGTAAATGGAATTAGCATTTTATTAGGAATGAGTAAATTTTGCTTGAAATTATAACATCCAAACCCTTTTCCAAAATACAAACGGCTTGGAAAAAAATTACATATAATATCTATCTTCCAATCTAGTATAATAATAACCATTACAATCATGAAATATATACAATAAAGCCCACAGTGTCATATATTTGGCCAAGATGGGTTGCAACACTTAACTCTGCTCCTTTTTGAGAGAGCCACCATCAACCAAGCTAAAGACATGCAGCTCTGGCAATCTGGACACATTGAATGTTGGCAGAATACCATCAGAGTGTGATTTATTCACAAGAGCTGCTTGTCAGCACCTCAGATGCTCAACTGGCTACATTTTCAGAGATCTGCAGCTCAGAACATAGTTCAGCAGTTCACACTTGGCAGTGCATGTCCTTCTCATTGAAGGTGCTTAACTAAGCACCACTGTGTACCTGGACACAGAGGTTAGGCTAATTAATGATTTTTTCCAGAGCATCACTATCTGGGCCTCAGAATGAGATTTGGTGCCCAAAAAACAAGATAGTGACTTCATACCTTGCAACTTGCTAGAGTCCAAATGTGTAATGTGATGTTGGATAAAGTTCTAAAACAAAGTTCAAAACTACTGCCAATTCCAAAGTGGAGGCTATTACTAATAAATTTTCTTCTTTTAGTTGAAGCAAAATATTGAAAGTTTCAAAAATAATTTGTGCTGCAGCTGTTGTGTGATAAATATTTAGCTTCCTGAAGCCAATTTAATATTGCAATGGAATCAACAGAACCTAAGATATAGTTAGCTGATATTATGTATAACATAAGGAAATATTATGCAATTAATGACAGCTCAGAAAACCCAGTTCAACAATCCACTGTCCAAATGCATTTGAAACACAAGACAGCTCATTAAATGTCAGACTTTGAACTGTCATATGCAAATACAAAGTTTTCAATGTAGTATCAAGATGTAATTGAGAACAGAATTTGGCCCCTGTTTTTCTCAAATGAAAAGAAAAAAAGTTGTCAGGGGTAGACATTTTAAATTTCAGTTTTCTGAATGGTTATTGCAAACAATGGAACTGATTAGACTCCCACTCAAATCAATGTAGAGTGTACAGTAAGTAAATAAATAATGGGAATTTGCACCTTTTAACAGTTTCATTTTATGGAACAAGGACAAGAAGAATGCATTTGAATAAACTAGGTTAATCTTTCCCTCAATCAAAAAGGACTCTGTATTTATTTAACTAAATCATTTCTGGATATTTTAAATAAAAAGTAATACATAAGAAGTACACATTCAAGAAAGAATGCAGTTTGCTTCTATTTATCATTATTCACTATGCTAAGTTGCTGAAGCAAAAGCATTACTTCAAAAAGAATTCCCCTTTCCTCACAAAAAGACAAAAACACAGCAACACTCTGTGTGGCTCTGAGTCTGTGCTACCCTTTCTAAAATGAGACAAGGAATCCTAAAGTATATAAATGTAGCTAGATCAATTTAAAATTCATATTTCCAGCCTTACCTTAGCTGGGCCTCTGTTTTTGTACCTGGATTTTTGCAACCACAAAACTTCTTGGAGTTATTAATTTACAGGTGCATTTAAGCTCACTTAGGGCTGGTCTAC
Organism: Gopherus flavomarginatus; assembly: GCF_025201925.1. Taxonomy (NCBI): domain Eukaryota; kingdom Metazoa; phylum Chordata; order Testudines; family Testudinidae; genus Gopherus; species Gopherus flavomarginatus. Next base: position 184,735,692 of record NC_066617.1, read on the forward strand.
ACACAGTATTGTACCATTATAACTATGTCAGTGAGAGGGGTGATTTCCCTTCTCCCCCCGCCCCCAATAGTTACAACCCTCATGTAGATGGAATTATACCAGTACAAAGGTGCTTATGCCAGTATCATTATCCCCTTCCTATATGGCAATAAGTTATGGTGGTACACCTCTACCTTAATATAATGCAACCTGATATAACATGAATTAAGATATAACACGGTAAAGCAGCACTCGGGGGCGGGGGGCAGGTCTGCGCACTCCAGTGGATCAAAGCAAGTTCGATATAATGCAGTTTCACCTATAACATGGTAAGATTTTTGGGCTCCCAAGGACAGCATTATATCGAGGTAGAGGTGTATAAGCACTTTTATACTGGCACAACTGCATCCACACTAGTGGGGGTTATACCACTTTGACTACACTGGTATAGTTAAAGCAGTACAGTTTTTGCATGTAGACAAGACTTAACGTGAGTAGTCTGAATGGACTTCTCTGGGACTATTCTTGTGTAAAAAGTCATTCACAATGAATATATGCAGGGTAGAGGATGTAGGGCTCGATTTTCAAAGCTATTTGAGTTTCTAAAAATGTAGATCAACAGTTAATGAGATTTTCAAAAGTGCCATTGATTTCAACAAGAGTTAGGTGCCTACCCTGCTAAGGCATCTTTGAAAATCCCACTAGGCACCTATCTGCATCGTTGAGTGATTAAATGCCTTGAAAAACTGATCCTTAAGCTTTATCTACAACACAAGTTGTACTGTTTTAACTATACCATTATAGTTGAAGTGGTACATTACCCTGTATGTGGACACAGTTTTACTAATATAAAAGTGCTTATTTTGGTATAGCATAGAAACATAGGTCTGGAAGGGATCTTGAGAGGTTATCTAGTTTGTCTCCCTGCACTGAGGCAGAACCAAGTAAACCTAGACTGTCCCTGACAGGTGTTTGTCTAACCAGTTCTTAAAAACCTCCAGTGAGGAATATTCACATATGGGAAGGACAATAGCATACTGGTATAAGTCACCAGCACTAGGGATTGTGCTGTTATAATTATTTAGGCAAAAAACCAAAACCACATCACTTAACTGAAATTGGTACAGCGGCACAAAATCTGTGTGTAGACCTGTCCTTAGAGGTTCATGAATCTTGATTGTGATCCCAAAGCGGTACTTAAACTATTTTGTACATGCATTTATTTGTGCCTCTGGGCACAAAGAGAGACCAGTGTTTGAAACCTAGTCTTCAGTTTTCCATACTAATACTATGGAAAAAAACAAGCCAGTCTGCATATGATATTTTCCATCACAGTGACTTGAAGGTAAAAGGGTTTTATTTCACACAGCTATTTAACTCAGTTCAAAAGGCTGCACATTCAGGTTTCCTGCAGAGCAATACCAAACCAAAAGATTGACAGATGAGTCTACTCTTTTCTTATTGTTTCATTACTTGCCACACTAGTCAGTGGCACCTAATTATAAAAAAAATATATACCATGAGTTTTAGTAAAACTCTAATTTAATGTCAAGATGTTAACCTTTTTCCTGTATTATTATTTACTTCCTTTAGTTTTCTGAGTGTACATTCCTTTACCACTCCATCTAAAATCCCTCATGTTTTGACTGCTGTTGCCTAGAATAAAATTGACATTTCCCCTAAAGATTACATTCATTTTACCTTTTTGAAAAGCTTCTTGAACTTTAGAAATGCCCTCAGCTTTCTGCAATAGATGATTGGTTTTCCCTATTTCTATATCTTTCAGTTTTCAGTTTCAAGGCTGCAATTAAAAATTTTTTACCACTGAGAAACAAATGGGTAACTGAAGTGTGATGTGGAGACACTGTACCATATTTTTAGACTGTGCAAAATTCCAGGTTATTTTCATTTAGTGGATAAAGTCTAGAAATGTGATGGCTGTGACTTTACTGGAAGGCAAAATCTTTGTTCCTCAGTGTTGCTTTAACCTGTTTCCAAATGTCACTGAAAAAACAAAAATGCTAAATGGAATATTCTTGCAAATGTGAGCTGGAGATTTGATTCTTAAGCATTTTGTTTCTAATTCAACCAAAATAACTGCTGTGGGCCAAATTCTGCTTTCATTTACATCAGTGTGAATCCAGATTCACTACATTTGCACAGAAGTAATTGAAAATAAACTTAGTTTCTACATGAGTACCCTGTCTTGCAGACTCATTAGTAAAGCAAAACTCCCATTACAGATGAGCATGGAACAATACAATTCTGCCTCCGGACAAAGTAACCATACTTTTTAATCCATTTTGCCCTTATTCCAATCATTCATACTATCTTGCATCAACTGCCATACCTGTTCACCCTCAAATGGTGGTGCTTCCCAACATTACAACTTGCACGCCATAAGATTTTGGCAGCTGTGGGGAAAACAACAATTTGGGTTTTATGATTACACAAGATAAGAAATGTGAAGCTGTTCAAATATTTCACAACACAAAAAAGTCCTTAATAACTAAGTTGAGAATGCCAGTCAAGTCTGTTACACAGTAACTTAAATATTATTTCATCATATGTATTTATCTTCATAAATACTCTTTGTACATAGGATTTATTGGGTAATAATAATAATGTGTGGTAAATAACCCAATAGAAAACCAGTTAAAACTTGTCATGGGTCATCTTTAAAATTCTTCACTTCCTAAGGCTGTGTTGAGGAGGGGAAATAATCCATGTACTCGGACAAATTGCATTAAACCCCACAGGGTTCTTAGATTATATTGTTTGTAATAATATGTATGGGATTGAAAATGTTTTATCCAAATTACTTATTTTTAGCACTGCCATCAGCAATATGCAGTATATCTAGAGCTACATAACTGATTTTCTGTTTATACTTGAATAAAAGGCATCTGCACTACTGCTTTTATGGGTAGATAGCACTTTCATCTTCATGCACAGGGGTTTACATGTGTAACCATCATTGACATGAATAGGAGTTACACACCTCAATCTCTAAGTAACAAGATGAAAATATGCCACTTATTTCTAGCAAAAAGTGACAGATTGACATTAGAGACATAATTGATATATGGTACCTGTGACATGGAGCATGCCAAATCTACCAGCCATATGGTTCAGTGGGGACTATCAAAATATCAACGTTCCTTGCACCAAGCACATGTAGCAATTGAAGTATCTTTCAAGACTTAGAACAGGAGATACTGAGGTACCTCAGTCACTGCTGAGTAACAAAACCTCCCATTGTAGAGTACTTACCCAGCCAGCATAGAGCTGGTTTAAGCTACTCTAAGCCTTCCATAAGGCAAATCAGGGCTGTGGCTGGACCACTCTTCACGGTGTCTCTTCTGTAGTTCCCAAGGCCCACAGAGAGCCCTAGGAAGCAGAGCATAATTTAGAATAGCCATGACAATGCTCTAAATTATAGAGGGGGCTAAGAGGTATAGCTCCAGCATATAAGGAGTGCAAAAGAGGCTTTACCCTTGTCAATGCCCTAAGACATCTAGTGAGAATCAGATTTCTAGGTTTGGGGCTGCAATTCCAACAGAATGAGCCATGGATTAGTTCTGACTGATAAATTTATTTTCCTGTGAAACGTTTAGTCAGAAATCACTTTTTTTGGGGGGGTAAGGGGGGACAAATCTTTTCTTTTAAAAAAAATTCAGGTTTTCACTGAAAAATAAAAAATTGAATTTATTTTTTGTTTTGGGGTTTGTTTGGTGTTTTTGTTTTTTTTTTTAAGAACTGAAAACTGGAAGGCTTTGGGGTTTGTTTTTTGTTGTTTTTTCAAAACCCACAATTTCAAAAAAAAATTATTTTACATAAAATAATAATAAAGAAATCCATTAACTTAAAAATTGACTTTAAGAGAATTTTTGATCCACTCTGCTCCAGAGGAATAACTTTTTACTTTCACAGAATGCTGAATAATTTTTCTTTACTCTGTCATACATTCTTCAAAATAATATAATTTAGCAGTGGCCTTCTGAAAAGGGTGTCTAGTGACCTGTGGGCAAATTTTGCTCTCGGAAACAAATGATTCTCGTACAAATCAGTGTAGGTTTAAGGGGACAGAAGACCACCTGAGGTAAAAAAACTTTGTACAGCCTGTTCTGTGTTGCTTTTCTGACTGTAGAATGCAGAATGGATGCTGCACATAACAGAAAACTTGAATTCATGAGACTAATTACTTTCTCCTAAACTTATTTTAACTTCTTCAAGCACAAGAATAGATGCATTTTAATTTGGGAACGCAAATTATTCCCTCATTAAAGTATTCTTCAGGACAAGGGACTGTGTCTTCCTCTGCACATGAAAAATTTCTAGCAGATGTGTGTACCATTGCAATCTAAATAATAATAATAATTGATAATAGAAAAAGGCTGATGATGTAATGTAGTAGTGATCTACATGTTGGTTCATGGATAACATGGTGACAGGTGCCATAGAAATAAACACCAGGGGTGCAGAGAAGTCACCTATTTTATTTTATTTTATTTTATTTTTAAGAGAGAGACAGCAAGATGGGTTAAGGAACTGGGGCCAAATTCTGATATTGCACCTGTGCAATCACTTCTTTGATTTATCAGAGGATAGAATTAAGCCCAGGGAGTTTATAATGAACTACAATGGAGCTAGCTCAGAGCCAAACTGGAAAATAGACTCCTTATAGGTTTGGTTCAAAACCATTTGAAATAAGTGGAGTCTTTTCACCGTCTTCGGTGGCCCTTAGTTACTTATGGGCTCAGTAGTGGCCATGTATGGAAGAATCTTATTAAGAGGAAAACCAAAATGACAGGAAGCTAGTGCGGTAAATATTAGGCTATGCATTAATAGTAACACAGACTGAAATTGCCAAAGGCTGTCTTGATTCTATGCAGTCCTATCGAATGTGTCTCTCCATTGTTTACCTTTAATGGAAATTTAGAACCTGTTTTTTCCCCAAGTCCCATAAAATATAATTTTTACAGTGTGTGGCCTTCTATTTTGTTCATCTGCTATGATTACCTTCAAGGTAAATAGCTGGCACTTAATAAAATGAACCTTTATTCATCTGAATATCTTTTCATGAACTGCTTCTTGGAAGAAAGTTCATCGTAATGTGTAACTGCATATTATACAAATATACAGTTCTGGAAATAGATGTTGATTATTTGAGAAAACTGTTTTTTAACTGCTCACAATACTAAGGCAATTTGCCGAATTGCATCTAATGTTACTGTACAGTGGCTTCTACATAATTCATTTTAATTTGTTATTACTACTTATCTAAGTCATTTTCCAGAAAAATTTTCTTAGATTACATATTTAAAGCTTTGCAAAGAGCTTCAGCAAATATCTGCAACATAAATAACTTAATGGTCATAAGTTTTATAATTAGATTAACTTTTCCCTCATTGTGTTCTTGTTCAGGCATGCTGAACCTGCTTTGGGACATTAAATTCATAGATTGGCTCATGTTGTGTTACTTCAAATATCTTTTTAATTTTTTTATGCAGTGGAAACAGGATTAAACAAAGCAAGTGGAACTGCTATTTGCTTGCTTTCCAATGTACTTGTGCTTGTTAAAAGAACTATTGATATGCACACACAATCCATAAATTGTTCTCCAGGTCAGACATTCTACTCAACAGTCTTTACTAGTTTCTACAAGATACTGATTGTGGTTCTTGTGCTATTTTAATTGGCTTGTGCACAAAAGCTCCAAGGGGTATGATTTCTGGCATTACACAAGCTACATTACAGTGGCCTGGATATGAATGGTGGCTGTTGGTGCACTAACAATGCCTTGTGCAGTACAGGTAGCTGGTCAGCTTGTTAGTCCATTGTGATAGGTCATAGGTGAGAATGGGAACAGTTTTAAATGAGGACTTGGATTATTTATTCTAAAAATAAATTTAAGTACAGTTTCCATTTTATTTATCAATTTATCATTTTAAGGAATTTTCTGTTACAAAAATAAAATAAAGTTGGATGAGATTTTATTAGTTCACTTCCCTTTGTCCCTTGAAAGCTCACACCAATGTGATTAGACAGTATGTAATTCTCTAATTATGAGAATCGGCTATTGTAGAAAAAGACACATTGTCACCTCTTTTTCGGCCCTAGTGGTTAGCCAATAATAGGGGACTTGCTGGGTTTTTTCTATTAGGAACATAAATGTATTATATGGGTAAGGTATTTCTATCATTTAGATCAGTGTTTCCCAAACTTGGGATGCTGCTTGTGCAGGGAAAGCCCCTGGCGGACCAGGCCATTTGTTTACTTGCCCCATCTGCACATTCTGCTGATTGCAGCTCCCACTGGCTGCGGTTCACTGCTCCAATGGGAGCTGCTGGAAGAGGTGGCCAGCACATCCCTCAGCCCGCACCACTTCCCACAGCCCCTACTGGCCTGAAGCAGCGAACTGCAGCCAGTGGGAGCCGCGATTGGCTGGACCTGTGGATGGGGCAGGTAAACAAACTGGCCTGGCCTGCCAGGGGCTTTCCCTACACAAGCTGCATCCCAAGTTTGGGAAACACTGATTTAGATCATTTCTGTAATACAAAATTTCAAAAATCAAAATGAAACAATTTTGTTTAAACAAAATTTTTTGGTCGACCCAAAACTGGATTTTTTTCAGAATTTTCCTTCATGAAGAATTTTGAGATTATCCATTTTCATTCCAGTTCAAAATCAAGCCCGATTAAGAAATCTCAGAATGCTTCATGAACAGAACTTCCATCTTCACAGCTCTTCTAGCAACCTTTTGGTTGAAAGTTTGAATCTATGTCTACTCTTTGTCTCTTGTTCTTAGTACCTGATTAACCATCCCATCACACCCCTGCCCTTCCATGACTTTTAGCTATTGATTGCCAAACTGGAAAATTGTCAAATTCTTTTGGAAAATCTAAGTCTATCACATCACTATGTTCCCTTTATCCATCATGGCAGTAATATCTTCAAAGATCAATTAAGCATGGCCTCTTATGCCTGATTGTCTATAGTTGGCTTTCCTTCAGACAAACTGTGTTTTTCCAGGCTCTGTGTCTTCCTCTGCAACAAATAATAAGGTAGATTCAAAGATTTTCCCATGACTATGGTTAAACTTACTGGCCTACATACTTTCATATTTTATCTTGTGATCTTTTCCTTTTTAAATAAATCAATAGAACTCTGTTTGCCACCTAAAATCTCACCAATTTCTTTGGAATCAAATGATCATTTAAAACTTTGAGTGAAGATGTTACTGGGTATATGCTGTCCGAACTCAGTGCTCTGTTTTGCTTCATGTGCATCTTTTCTTTCCCCAAACAATTCTGCTGTCTGCCCACTGCCTAGCTACTTCTCTGTCATCCCTAAACAACTTCATCCTCCATGCTGGGCAAATCTCCTCTGCCCTTTCTCTGTAAAGAGACAGGCAGAATAATCATTTAACAGCTTGGCTATTTTCTACACTTCCACTATTTTATTTAAGTGGCCCAAAGGAGTTTTTTAATCTTCCTTTCTTTCTATCCGAACCAGCTTCTTTCACCTCTCTTTGATAGCCAAAACTTCTAAACCAGGCAGACAGGAATGAAATTATACTGGATTTGAGAACTGCCTGCATCAGCTCTAGTTTAGTGCTGTTATAAAACTATTTTTAAATAAGTAATTAATGATGTTTAATTAGTTACTCCTCTGCAATAATCCATTAGATAATTATTAGGTGTTAACTATATGGCAGTAGGCAAAACTCAATGATCATTAATTCTTTTCTAATTATTTTTGTTCAATAATTTAATTACTCAGAGCTAAGTCCTGACTCCCTAACTCACACTGAATAGTCACTTACTTCCATAGGTTATCCAGCCTCAGTGAAATTTGTTGCTAAGTATGGTGCTACTCAGTGTGAGTAAGGGAGATAGAATTTGCCCCTTAATTTAACAGCACTTAACTACTGCACACATTGTGAATAAAACTTAATGAGAGTTACAATAATGTTTAATTATTTACTCCTATTAAAAAGTGCACTTGTTATTTATTTAATACTTAACTACATACAGAGTTTTGCACAGAGCATATGGTGGTGCAGTAATGCATGCAATCAGTGTCAATAGAATTCCCTATAGAAGTAGATTGAAGGGAAGGATCTGAAGAAGGAGAGAGAGGTGTCGGAGGCTACTCCTAGTGTAGGAGGCAGTGTGAAAGGAGGCACAAAGCCAGGTGTATGAAGAAGAGACAAAGGCCCCAATTAAGCAAAGCACTTAAGCTCATGCTTACTTCCCAATGAGGTACAAGGGACTTAAGCATGTATTTTGCTGAGCTGAGGCCTGAGGGCATCATGCAAAGCCCACCAAAACCAGCGAATTAAGGGATTAATAGGATTCTGCTGAGTTTTGAGGGATTATTAGTGGAATAAGAACTATTTGATTCAGGGAAATCCATTCAAAATTAATGAGCATTCTCTCACAGCCCCAAATTGCCCTTCTCTAGTTATAAGAGTCAGTCCTAATGAATAGCTAAACACATCATTAGCAGAGTGGGTGAAGACTGTGCTTGAACTCATGTCCCCTGAGTCAAATCTGTTTTCTGCCCCTTCCTCCAATTTTTACTCAGTTTACTTACGAATGAGGGAGGGAGCAATCTTGCAGGGGCCTTAAGACATTCTTCCATTCCATGCAAATGACTATATTTAGGGTTTTAAGTTATTTTCATCTACTGCTCTATATAGCCTCTGCTTGTGCTTGTGTAGTGCAAGTAGTTACATAGGGCCAAATTCTCTGCTGGAGTAACTCCACTGAAGTCAGATTTATGCAAGCAGAGAATTTGGCCCATGATAGACTGCTTTTTAAATGAGAATTAGATATAATAATAATATTTTGCAGGTGTATAATACCCACCTTCTAAGGTACTGACAAGTGTCTTCCTAATATTCCCCTGACCACTAGTCTCCCAGCAATAAGACTGCAGGAAATTTTGTGCTAACACAATTGAATGTATTGATACACAGTGATTACTTAAGGAACAGTAGACCCTTCTGTCACAGTTCAGGGTAACTGAACCTTTATTACCCCTCAGTGGTTCAGTAAGAGCACCCATTCTCAGGCTTCCAGTTCGCCAACTGTCGCCTCTCTTGGGTGGAGACATGTCTCTCTCACTCCTGACTGGGGAGTTTCCAAGTTGTACAGTTCCTCACTATACTGTGTTACTCCCAACAAAGACAGTCTGCCTAAGCACAGACCTGCTTGCTTTCTCTTCAGAGACTTAGAACAGAGTGATTGCTACAGATATAAAATTACTACAGTTTTCTAAGTAATCCTATATTATTCTTAATGTAAAAAGCATTAGAGAAAATATATTAAAAGCAATAAAAGTACCTACACGCCTACTAATAATCTTACCAGAGTTCAACTCAACTCTAACGTAGGTTCTGGCAGCATAAATCCTTGTGGTTACAAGTTTAGAGCTTCAGCTAAGAACAAGCACACAGTCTTATAAGGCCTCAGTAGGTCCAGTTCTTCTAATCCTCCTCTAAAGATTGGACCCTCCATGAATCAGGGTTCATGTCCATTGTCTGGATCAGGAAGAAGACCCTGGCTCAGGTTAAACCTCAGGCTTTTGTCCAACTGTGTTTTCTTTGTGTGTTGGTCTGTGGAGAATCCAGTATGGACTAGTATCTGCATTTCTCCCCTGGGGTGGGTTGGGGGAGAGAAGGGGTAACGTCAAAGGCTAGTCAAAGAACTCTATTAGCATCCCCACTCCTTACTAGAGAAGGTACATATGATGCCAGACACACAATTGCATTTTAATGCAATGTACCTCAGATATAATAACCCTAATTCAATAAGGTTTATTGTGTTATCTTAATTTCATACCATTTGTTCAGAATATTTACAAGATATTGTCAGTATGTCAAATCTTATGGTTGCATGTCCTTCGTGAAACTTGGAGGATGGAGGACAGGTTTCAGGAGAGAAGAGGTTGGAGGAGGCACCAGGAAGCCAGTCTGTGTACTTGTGGCTGGAATGCAAGCAGTGTTTGCAATATCTCTGCAAATAGTTCTCTTAATAAAGAGCCAGTTTAGTTTTAGAAACATGGAATCTTCATCTGTTACTATCCAGCATGCAGTACATGAAACAACTACCGCAGAAATGGGAACAATATAAATGCCATAAATAGAAAGACAATGAAAAGTCTTACTTTTATTCTCACAACATCTTTGTCAGGTAGGGAATTATTATTGCCCCCATATTAAATATGGGGAATGGAGGGACAGAATGGAGGCACAGAGAGATGAAGTAACTTTCCAAAGATCAAACAGGTGGAGTAGATAATTGAACCTTAGTCTGACATTCAAGCTGGTATCCTAACCACTGAACTTCTCTGCAGAATACTCTGTGGAGTCCTTCCTATCTATGGAATGCTCTAGGATGCATTTCTTGATTGGAAAATACATTGGCTTTGTAAAAGAAGAGGAATAGTGAGAACCCCTCAATTTTGAGATCACATTTCAATGGCAATTGTTAAAATGCTCTAATGCAGCTATACACTAAAAGATATTAGAGCTACAATATTTGAATTTGGCTTTGAAACTGAACTAGCCTGAAGTTTAGCAATGTTTGGTCCTAAAATTTTGGTTTGGGCCTGTCTCACTAAAGTAAATGCACACAGAATTAAGCAACATTTTAAAACATGTGTTATTCATATTGTGATGGGGCAAGGCCAGATGGCGACAGTAAAGTACTGAGGAACAGGTATGTTAGCCCCAGGCTTAAGAAATCCCTAGGACCGTGGTAGCCAAATGGCAGTTGCTCCAGGTTAATCAAGGCACCTGGGGCCAATTAAGATCTTTCTAGAAGGCAGAGGAGACAGCCACATTGATTAGAACACCTGCAGCCAATCAAGGCAGGCTAATCAGGGTACCTGGGTTTAAAAAGGAGCTCATTCCAGTCAGGCAGGGAGGAGCTAGAGGAGAGGAAGTGTATGGGAGGAGCTGGGAGCAAGATGTGCAAGGAGCTGAGACTCAGAGGGAGTGCTACTGGAGGATTGAGGAATTATCAGACAATCAAGCATTATCAGACACCAGGAGGAAGGTCTTGTGGTGAGGATAAAGAAAGTGTTTGGAGGAGGCCATGGGGAAGTAGCCCAGTGAGTTGTAGCTGTCATGCAGCTGTTACAGGAGGTATTATAGACAGCTGCAATCCACAGGGCCCTGGGCTGGAAGCTAGAGTAGGGGGTGGGCCTGGGTTCCCCCCAAACATCACAACTCCTGATCAGACACAGGAGGAGTTGATCCAGACTGTGGGGAAGATCACTGAGGTGAGCAAATCTGCCAATAAGTGCAGGACCCACCAAGGTAGAGGCGGAACTCTGTCGCAATATATATTAGATGCTAATACTACTTCTCTGTTGTGTAAACATATTGACAGAGGGAAATCTTTTTGAATCTGAATTAAAGTTTAAATGTAAACATTTGGGTTAATTTTTGCATGTCCTACACTGCATTTCAAGTGAGAGGAGTGAAATTGATCCTCATGAGTACATAATGATGGGAGGCAGAAAAGATGGGATACAAGAAGGAATACTTCCTTTGGTTTCCAAAGCATAAGGGACTATGAATTATGTTTACAATTAATGACTTAGAAGGTAGAACTTGATTTTAATCTTATCAGTAGCTATTTTACTCATTTCTAGGGCAGCTGCAAGTCTTTTATGAGAGATGAACTCTTGCAAACAAGCCCTTCTAAGTTGTCTGAAAACTCCTGATGTATAAATGAAAGCTTCAGAGAATATTTTATGTTGACTTTTGGTGGAGAAAAAACAAAACCTCCTCAACTGACTTTCCCAGTATCTAAATGTCTGCAGGTTATAGTTTAAATGTAAATGTTTGCAGGGTACCTCACAATCCTTGGGTGCCTGTTGGCCAAAAAGGGTCCTTCTCTTTCAAAGTCCTTTTCCCTGTGTTCAAATCATTCAGATAGATTTCAGAGCTATTATATAAATCACTGACATCATCAAACTTGGGAACCTAAAGTTAAGCACCTAAATAAAATTGCCCTTATTTTCCAAGATGCTGAGGCTCTCACTAAAGTCAGTGGAAGCTGTGGGCCTGGGTCACAGAGTCATGGAGTTTAAAACCAGATAGGAACACTAGATCATCTGACTTCTTGTATATCACCACTCCCACCCCTGCCAATATTCATACACTAAACCCAACAATCAAAACTAGACCAATGTATTGCAGCCTACAGGCAACTAGACTCTTACATGCCACAGATAAAGAATAGGAGGTGCACCTATGCTTAAGCCACAATGGCAGGGAAATGATTGTGAGAGATACCTAGATAATTCTGGCAAGTGATCTGCGCTCACATGCTACAGTCAAAGGCAAATCCCCTTTTCCACCCTCACCCCACCCCGAAGGTCACTAGCAATCTATTCTGGGGAAAATTCCTTCCCAACCTCATATATATGGTGATAAGATAGACCCTGAGCATGTGAGTGATAAACCAGCCAGACAAGCACCTGTGACTGTTCTATGCCACTTCAGAGCACTGGCCTTTCCCATCCAATGTCCCAGTTCCAGCCATAATCATCCCTCCTTCAGAGGAAGGATATGAATAAATGAAAATACAGTGGGGGTGGGGAATATCTTTCTGATCTCTTCAGGTGTCCAGGTGAAACCTTGAAGCATGAGTTTTTAGGAACATACCACATAAACCAGAAGTGAGCCCCAGGCCTACTGAGGTTAGCTTCCCTACCATTGCAAAATCACATTCATACATGTGGCCATGTTCCTGGCTAGTCTATATCCATATGTTCTTGTCCCTATATAGTCCTTTAGCTTAAATAGCTCTTAGCACTCCTTGAGCATATAGATTTGATTATTTATACCAGAGTAAATAAAAGTGGAACTTAAACACAATAAATAAGAAAGCAAGGTGAATGACCTAGGCATGCAGTGGGGTGTTGTCCCAGGGTGACCGGCTCTTTAAGGGGTGATGGGTCCTATCTAACCTGTGGCAAATTTAGCTCACCTGTCCAGGTGGGGAAAATAAGCAAGGTCATAAGACAGGTCGGTTAGAGGCTAAAATCAAACCTTCTAGGGTGGAGATAAAAACAGAAAGCTCTGGTGAGCTGCATGGCCAGGCCAGGCCAGGCCAGCCTCGCCTGACCTTGCCTCGCCTCGCCTCGCCTGCTTGAATCATGAGACAGCCTAAGATCTGGCTGTGGAATCCCTAAATCAGAGGGAACCAGAGTTGTGAGTCCAGGAACTCAGACAGAGAGACCAAGGGTTAGAGTAACTGGAGGGGAAACCAGGAACCTGAAGCCCTGGATTCAGGATAACATTGGAAACCCCAAGACGAAAGGGGTTGGGCCAGACAGAGCCAAAGTAGACTGTATATCCAAAAGACTTAATAAATTGAATCCCACGAAGGGAAACTGTACCTTACGCACTCTGGGCTGTGAACATATTATTGAAAGAACCAGAAAAGAACAGAAGGTGTAGGTTCCTGCAGGGGGTGAGAGTGGGGGGGGGGGTTGTCTCTGGGACAAGGCCCTGCTACAGGTGCCTGATAGGCTGGAAGGGCTACTTGCATGTACAATAACAGGAAATTAGCCTAAACTGAAATGTTTAACTTAAATTCTAGTTAATAGGCATCTTTCATCATCCTGGAGCTTCCTATATGTCAGCTTGTAATGTCTAAAATACATTTCTATTCTACTCAGTTTTTTAATATCACACTCAACGCTGTGGTAGCTGAGCAGAGCAAAGATTGGGGGGGTATGTGCTAGAGCTGGCTAAGACATATTAATCTACATGAAATTTTGTTGCAATATGCTATTTTGCTGATGCTGAAAGGTTTCAGATGAAAGGAATGAGATTCTCATTCTCCAGAGTTTGAGGGTTAGAGCACTGGCATGTGGAAGACCCAGGCTCAAGTCCCTGCTCTGCCTGATTCAGAGTGCACTGGGATGAAAACCTTACCTCTGATTCAGGCAGAGCAGGGACTTGAATTTGGGTGTCCTGTTATCCAGGGTTATCTGAACTCTTTCCTTCTACTCTCACTCAACCAGGCTTCCAGTCTGAGTCCTCAGGCCCAGAAATGTGTCCATAAATTGACAGGATTTACAGGCTGAGACCCTGCCCCTCCATCTCTAGACCCCATTGCAGAAAACTATGTGCGTACCAATTGTCCCCTCTCTCTCCATCAGATCCTGGCAACTGGTTGACCAAATCTGTTACTTGGGGTTATCTGAATCTGAAGCTATGGTAACTACTTGGTGTTTTCCAGATGCAGGGTGTCAGGACATAAATCAATGGGGACACAGCTCCTCTGTCTCATAAATGATTGATACACGCAAGAGTGCTTTCACTCAAATGCCCTTTTTTTTTAATTGAGTACAAAGCACACATCTAAAATAGCAATAGTTTAAAGCACCCCAGATATAGTTACCTACAGTCTGAGGTAGTGTCAAGCGGCAGCAGCAGGTCTCTGGTGGCCAGCCTTCCTCCTAGCCACTGGGGAAATGGATATCGGTGTCTTCTTGTTCATAAATCATCCATACTTCTCCAAAGTACACTCTTTAACTAATCTTTTTATGGGTTACTTAAAACAAAGTGCATAACTCATATAATCTCTAGTGGGCTGACCATTCTCCTAGCAACAGTGTGTGTGTAAAAAGAAAAAAAAAACCCTCTTAATTTTTACTTAACAGTAAAGCAGCTCACAGCAAGAACAACTCAGTCAGAGACTCCCAGACTCAAGCTCAGTTAGTCACACTTTCATTCTTATGAATCTGTTACTTTATTTTATCTATCCTTGTTAGTAACACTGCAGCTGTGCAGTCGTTTGTGTCTGCCTAAGCAAGTCAAATTCTTCCTGACTACAAGGTTTCCTCGCTTCCATCTTAATGTGGCTAAGTGCACAAGATGAATGTGGGTTTTGTCAAGTCCAGGTTATGTTAAGTACAGTTGTCTCATAACACTCCCATATGCCAGTGCCCTAAGCACCAGGCTATCAAGTATCTCACATGTACATCCTTCCCAAATCTGAAATTTCAGGTTTTGAACCAAAACCAAACATTTTGACACAAATGTGTTTTCAGAAAAGTGTTCCAGAGGTTCAGTTTTCATTCCACTGCACAATGAAAACAAATATCAAAACCTTGAAAATTGCTGCGAAACATAATTGTTATTTTCTGTTAATCTTTAGTACATACTGAGGTATATGTGTTTTGCAGACCTAGTCTTAAACTATGTCTATACTACACGCTACTGGAAGTGGAACGTAGTGTATGTGTAGAAACCACTGCAGTGAAAAGCAGGCTGTGTCCATGCTGCAATGTGTAGCTACATGTGTCCGTGAAATGCTTTGGCAGAGAGGATGCAGCTTCCTGCTGCCTCAGTCTTTCACTGAGGCATGGAAAGGTTCTGGCTGGAGTCTTGCACTGCAATGGAGAGGCAGTGGGATGTTACATTGCTAAAAACAGCAATGTAGACAGGGGACATGGGTTAGGCAAGTAGATTGTAGGGCAAGTTCTCAGGTACATATCCACAGCCTTCAGAGGTGTCTTTACTTTACTCACCTAAGCCATGCCTCATGGTCTACACTGCTATATATATACCCATGTTAGGAGGGCTATACATGTACACTACACACTGCTGAAAGAAGCATGCCATGTAGACATACCCCTAGAGATTTGTGAACTATGCAGTAGTGCTATGTGCATAGTGCCCCTCAACAATCAAAGCACTTGGGACTGCAACGAAATGTTTCTTTTCTTTTTTTAACAAAAAAGATGGAAAGGTAGAGAATAGTGGGAAGTGTATGGGGATATGGCAAGACCCTCCTGTTATGGGGAGGCAATTGGAGAATGTGACACTTTTTCTGAACAGATCTCATATTTCTTCTAAAAATAATAGTGTGTTGATGTTTCTGTATTCCACTTAGAGTCATAGAATTTATGGCCAGAAGGGAAAACTAGATATGATTTCCTGCATATCACAGACCATCGACAATATGCAGCACCAGCACACTAAACCCAACAACTGAAATTAGACTATGGTATTACAGCGAACAGGAGACTAACCTATGATGTGTCACTGGCAGAGATAGGATGGACTGAGGTGCACCAGTGCCTGAAGCCCCTGTAATGTCAGGGAATTGATTAAGTGACATATATCCAGATGATCCTGTCAAGTGACCCGCATCCAGCTCTGAAGGTGAAAAACATCCACGGTCACTGCCAATCTGACCCGGGGGGAAATTCCTTCCCAATCCCACATATGGTGATCAGTTAGCCCCTGAGCATGTATGAAGAGCAAGCTAGAGAGAGAGAGAGAATGCTCTGTGCCACGTCAGATGTCCAATGTCCCATCTCTGTGTGCCTGTCTCTGATGTTTCAGGGGAAAGAGACATAAATAAATAAATAATATCGCATAAAATCCCTTCCTGGGCCTTGCAAGTGACCAGCTGAAGCACGAGATTTTTAGGAACATCCAACACACACCAGAAGGGACCCCCAGGACTGCCAAGCCCTTTCCCCCACATCTCAAGCAACCCAGTCATACAGTCACGCTCAAATTTGTCCATCTCTCTCTCAAAACTAATTAAGTTGGTTGCCCCCACAACTCCTGTTGCGAGGCTGTTCCAGAACCTCACCACTCTGATGGGGAGAAACCTTCTAGTTTTCAGCCTCAGTTTGTTCATGGCTGGTTTATAGCCAGTTGTTCGTGTGCCAACATTGTACTTTAGTTTATCATTGTATAATACGTATCTTGTACCATAGTCTTAATATGCAAGAATGGCACTCATGGTTTGAGAAGAAGTTACTGATATTACAGGATTCATGAGAATGAATGCATTAGAGAAAAATTGCATGGAAATAATCATTTGAGATCCCAAACAGTTTTTTCCATTAACGATTTTTTGAAATGCAGACAGCATTTCTGTGAAGCATGAAGGATGGTCAAGGTTATCTAATGAGGCTGGTAGGCACAATTGCTGCATGCCTAATCTGTCTCTGTTTCTAATGCTCATTTGGACATGTCCTTTTATTGTGTGGGTGTTAAATCTGGCCAAGCTCATAATCAGCAGATATATGGTCATCTAAACTGTTTATGTGTCTATTTTACAAAGCTGAGACAACGTGATCAAGAGGTAGCTGGCTAGTCTCATACAGTAAGTTTTTCAGTGAAAATCTCTACAAATTAATTACCAATATTAAAAGTGGACCCATGCAAGCTGTGATAATGATATGGGTAATGAAACCCATGCTTCAGACCACAAATTTATCACCTAAGGGGTCAGCAAGGAATTTATTCACCCACGTGCTACATTGTACAGTTGTCTAGCTGCATTTTGGAAGATTTTGATCTTCCACTATAGCTTCAGATATTTATTATTTCTATATGTACCAAGCTCCTTAAAAGATTTTCTTTGCTGTTGTGGCAAAGGGGACTGATTTCTTTATTGAAATGCACTGATTTTGCCATTGATTATTGATTTTGTCAAATTCATTGAAGTCGCCCCTTAATGATAGGATTCAAAACTGTATAAGAAAACGTTCTGATACTATAGGTTTACTCTCAGATGATTACATAGGCTTAGGATATCATGTTCACTTATTAGTGACTGAGAATCTAGCTGAAAATGGAATTTTTCATTTTAATAATGTTGAAAGAGGGTGTTTTAACATTTTCAAAAATTTTTAAACATTTTTTTCGAAATGGGAAACTCATCAAAACCTACTCTTTCCCATGGAAAAAAAATCAGTTTAGATGAATCAGCATTTTGTTGGACAAACATTCAATTTCTAATTATAATCACTTGGAATTCAACTTCTTGTTCTGTTCCTAATTGAGGTAGGCAGATGTTTCAGAGCTGAAGGAGTTAAAATGAAACAGCAGTGTTTGGATTTAGAATCATAGAGCCAGAGGCTTGGAAGGGACCTCAAAGGTCAACACGTCTAACTCGTTGCCAAGATGCAGGATTTGTTGCATCTAAACCATCCAAGACAGATGGCTGTCCTGCCTCTTTTGAAAACTTCTAGTGAAGGAAATTTCATGACTTCCCTAGGCAGTTTGTTCCTTTGTCCTACTGTTCTTACAGTTAAGAAGTTTTTTCTGAGATTTACTCTAAATCTGCTATGCTCTAGTTTGAACCCATCTCCTCATTTCCAAACTAAACATACCCAGTTCCTTCAGCCTTTCCTCATATGATGTGCATTCCATCCCTTTGATCATCTTTGTCACTTGCCTCTGGATCCTTTCCTGTTTCTCTACATTCTTTCTATACATTGTGACCAAAATTGGATGCAATACTCCAGCTGTGGCCTAACTAGCACTGAGTAGAATGGTATTATCCCCTCCCATGCCTTGTACACTGTGCCTCTGTTAATGCAACCTAAAATTGAATTTGCTTTTTTTTTTTTTTTTTTTTTTTTGGCAACAGCATCGCTGACTCATGTTGAGGTTGTGATTCACCACAACTTCCAGATCCTTCTCAGTAGTGCTGCTGCAAGCCAGTTATACCCCATTCTGTATTTGTGCTTTTTCTTTTTTTCTTTCCTAAGTGTAGCATCTTACATTTATCTTTGTTGAACTTCATTTTGTTGTCTATAGCCCAGTTCTCCACTATATCAAGATCCATCTGAATTTTAGCTTTATTCTTCAAAGTGTTGGGAACTCTCCCACTCCAGCTTTGTGTTGTCTGCAAACTTGATCAGTATGCTCTTTATACCTACATCCAGGTCATTAACAAAAATGTTAAAAAAAACACCGGACCCAGAACAGATCCCTGTGGAACCCCCCTTGAGACCTCCCTCTTATTCAACATCATTCCATTAACAGTCACTCTTTGTGGTTGATTAACCAAGTATGGATCCACTTAGTGGTAGCTCTAATGAGCCTGCCTTTCTCCAGCTTACTTATGAGAATGTCATATGGGACAGCGTCAAAAACCTTGCTAAACTCCAGGTATATTACGTCAACTGCATTTCCCCATCCACCAAACCAGTCAAAGAAGGAAATCGAGCTGGTTTGGCATGATTTCTTCTTAGTAAATCCATGTTGGCTGCTAGTGATCACCCCTTCATCCTCTAGGTATTTGCAAATTGAATGTTTTATATATTGTTCTAGTAGCTTCCCATGTATCAAAGCCAGGCTGATCGGTCTATAATGTCCCAGCTCCTCCTTTCTCCACTTTTTAAAGATGGGCACTACTTTAGCCCTTCTCCAGTCTTCTGGGACCTCACCTGCCATCCATGAGTTTGCAAATATTATTGCCAGTGGCTCCAAAATTTCTTCACTAGCAAAGTTACTAGCAAAGTTCCCAGGGACACTCTCAATTCAAATGTAGCCCAACCTTTTTTGTTTTGTAAAAACAAGCTTCTACAGAAAGTGAGTTGTATTGAAATGCTTTCATGATTTTTTTTAAAAAATTCAAGCTTTAATACTGTTCGGAATTACACCAGATGATGATGACCCAGGGGAACAAAATTGAGACTAGAGATGAGTACAGCAAGGGGGTATCCCAATAAACCTTGCTCTTTTCTGGCACCAGGGAGAAGGAGTTGCATAAGATGCTCTACACCGCTGAAGGATTTTCCTTGTTCTGAGGTGATCGTCATGGCGCCTGGTGCACAAACTCTGTGTCCAGGTTATGCCGAGAGTGTGATGCAAAACAGCTTTGCTCCACTATTGGTGTGGCCCAGTCACTTCAACTCTAGATTTTACTGCCCTCTGCCATCCCTGAGGAGAGTCCGGATTTAGCATGCAGCCTGATTCTTTGTAGGTGGAAGGTGCAGGCAGTTTTGAAACAGCAACTGTGCACTGGAAATTTTAAAAGATTTCCACTCCCTCCTCTCCTTGCTTTTGAGCTGTGAGATAGGAAGTTCCCTGATGTGAGAATTAAAGTAACACTGCAGTTTAGATTTCAGTTGTAAGTGGAGAATTCTTCATAAGACGATTTCTAGGTTAAATATTTGTTTAAAGCAGAAACCACTCATGAGTAACATAAGCAGTGGAACTGCACCATCTGGAGCATGAGGCATATGTAAGCATCTTTATTTAATCAATTTACAAATAATAATAAAAGACCCATGGAATTAAGCAGTTAGCTCCTTTGCTATAGATAACAGCCTTCATGGGTAATAGTTTTGTGTAACAACACAAAGGGAGGCTGGATAATTTTCCCTTCACTGTTTTATGTTATAAATCCAGAGATTAACCTAGGCCTGGTCTACACTACAGGGTCAGGTCGAATTTAGCCACTTTAGGTAGATTTAAAAATGAATGCATCCACACAACCAATCCATTCCGTCGACCTAAAGTACTCTTAAAATCAACTTTTGTACTCCTCCTCGCCGAGGGGGGTAGTGCTAAAATCAACTTTTCTGGGTTGAATTTGGGGTAGTGCGGATGCAAATCAATGGTATTGGCCTCCGGGAGCTATCCCAGAGTGCTCTATTGTGACTGCTCTGGACAGCACTTTGAACTCCGATGCACTAGCCAGGTGCACAGGAAAAGCCCCAGGAACTTTTGAATTTTATTTCCTGTTTGATCTGCGTGGCGAACTCAGCAGCACAGGTGACATGCAGTCCCCCCAGAATCATAGAGTATAGAATGTTTCTGCGCTCCCCCTATCATCTCCGTCCCTAAGGTTATGGCAGGTTAGAAGGCAAAAAAAAAACGCACTCGCAATGACATGTTTTCCGATGTGATACAGTCCTCCTGCACTGATAGGGCACAGATTAATGCATGGAGGCATTCAGTGGCGGAGGCCAGGAAAGAATTAAATGAGTGTGAAGAATGGAGGCAGGACGCGATGCTGAGGCTAACGGGGGAGCAAACGGAGATGATGAAGCATCTGTTGGTGGAGCAAACGGACATATTGGAGCTGTAGGAAAGCCAGCAAGAGCACAGACCCCCTCTGCATTCACTGTATAACCACCTACCCTCGTCCCCATGTTCCATAGCCTCCTCATCCAGATGCCCAAGAACGCAGAGGGGAGGCTCTGGGCACCCAGCCACTCCACTCCAGAGGATGGTCCAAGCAACAGAAAGCTGTCATTCAAACAGTTTTGATTTTTAGTGTGGCTACAATAAGCAATGCGGCCGTGTCCTTCCCTCCTCCCCCACCCCACCTGGGCTACCTTGTCCATTATCTCTCTTTCTTTAATTAATAAAGAATGCATGGTTTCAAAACAATTGTTACTTTATTTGGAAGGGAGTAGGCTTACAAGGAATTAAAATCAACAAAGGGGACGGATTTGAATCAAAGAGAAACACACAACTGTCACACCGAAGCCTGGCCAGTCATGAAACTGGTTTTCAAAGCCTCTCTGATGGACAGAGCACCTTGCCATGGTCTTCTAATCGCCCTGGTGTCTGGCTGCTCAAAATCAGATGCCAGGCGATTTGCCTCAACCTCCCACCCTGCCATAAATATTTTCCCCCTTACTCTCACAGATATTATGGAGCACACAGCAAGCAGAAATAACAATGGGAATGTTGGTTGCGCTGATGTCTGACCAACAGTGCCAGTGAGCTTTTAAATGTCCAAAGGCACATTCTACCACCATTCTGCACTTGCTCAGCCTATAGTTGAACTGCTCCATACTACTGTCCAGACTTCATGAACGGATCCCCTGAGCTTGTCGCTGAGGAGTAGGAGAGCAGAGTTGCAGGGGAAATGATGGAGCCATATATCGTGCCCTGCAAGTTGCACGGAGCTGGGCAGGGAAGACATTCCCTGAACCCCCGGCGAAGCTACCTGTCCAATGAGAACGGTTACCAGTCCTACTGCACCCTCTGCTCCCAGCAGCACCAAGGAGGACCAATACGGATCCCCCGAACTTGTCACTAGGGAGCAGGAGAGCAGAGCTACAGCGGAAGCGGTGGATGACGACAGTTAGCAGTTCCACTGCACTATCTGCTGCGAAGGCAAGGAGCTGCTGCTGTGTCGAATGCTGGGAGGTCTGGATAGGGCAAGGTACCTTGACCAAGGCAAAAGAGTAAGAGCCCTGACCTTTTACATGTGTCAACCACAGAAGTGCTATGGATTGTTACAGCGCCGACTGGACTGGAATGTATGCCTGCAAGACTTCTTCACCAGTGAAAAGGACAGGAATATGATGCACCTAAAATCTAAAAAGTCCCACACGTTTCCCAGAATCACTACCCTTGATAACACCATGTCAATGATGGCACTGGCTACTTGGATCACAGCAGCCTTCACAGCAGACTTGCCCACAACAGCAGCGGTGACGGTGAGCTGAGCGGGCTCCATGCTTGCCGTGGTATGGCGTCTGCACAGGTAACCCAGGAAAAAAGATGTGAAATGATTGTCTGGAGTTGCTTTTATGGAGGGAGGGGCAACTGATGACATGTACCCAAAACCACCCACAACAATGTTTTTTCCCCATCAGACATTTGGAGCTTAAACACAAATTCCAATGGGCAGCGGAGACTGTGGGAACTGTGGGATAGCTACTTACAGTGCACCACTCCATAAGTCAATGCTAGCCACGGTAATAAGGACACACTCCGCCGACTTAATGCGCTTAGTGTGGACATACGCAATCAACTGTATGAAATCAACCTAACTTTGTAGTGTAGACATACCACTAGAAGTTCAGTAGTAATCACTGTTAATAAATAATACTGCATTCAAACTCCAGGCTACCTGACAGCAATAAGTAGGTGACAATATTGTCTTAGTGGAGAGAGAGAGATGTTCTAGGCTGCGTATTGGAAAAGATTGAAGCCTATAAACAATGTATGGAAACCAATATTTATTATTGCAGGGACCAAATGTTTCATCAAACACTTAAGCACAGCACTTTATACAATGTTTGTCCAATTCATTGAGCTCCTTTGTCATGCTGCTTGCCTTGTTCTTTGATAAAGCTTTTCCAACACAATGTGAATGTTTGCAACTGCCTTGCTCTTCCCACAAGTGGAAAATAAAACTACCTGATTAGGGCCTCTTAGTACCACTATGATATAAGTATTAAATAATAAAAAGGTACCAGCAGCAACTCCATAGTTAAGGTTGTGTTCAGTTTTTAAGTTAAAATTGGGGTTGAATTCCTGTGTTGAGCATGAAGAATGAGATTTTTCCAAGGTAAGCATCCAACCACTCTTGAAAGCCCATGGCCTAACTCCTGTAGGCACCTTTGAAAACCCCACCTAAAAGATTATCATGATCAAAATTATATTGTTTATTTTTAGGATAAAGATTTAATTTTCTAGAAAGTTACAAATAAATCCTTTCTTAGTTTAGAAGTTAGAAGGAGTTAAACATTACAACTATTTGAAATTTTAGAAACAACATCTGCTTTTTAGACCCCTTTCACTTACGGTGTGACTTGTGCTAATACTTGAGACTCCAGTGTAAGCACTTTGATTATGTGTGCAGTATCACTGTTCAGGGCTCCTTTCAAGCCCTTATCTTCAGCTCTGCACACCTAGGTAAGAGTCTAGTTTGTGGGGTGTTATTTTCCATGGCAAAGGTTTCCAAATATAACTAGTAACTTTGGATATCTTCAATTTGTGGTGTCCACCTTATGGCACTCACCCTCTGAAAATCAGGCCCCTTTACAGGGTCTCAAGTTGGGCACCCAAAAAACAAGCTATCTAAAATCACTAGTAGTCTTTGAAATTTTGGCCCATATGCAAACTATACTATTTTCACACTTTTCATAAACCAGTTAATCCCAATACCAGCTTATTAGACGTGATTAATAATGTGTTACTTAAAATATTTATTTTGCTACTAAAAATTATAGGATTTGATTCACAAAGTGATTGATTGCTATTCATGTAATATGTATATATGCAAGGAAGAGAATATTTAACAAATGAAAAGCAATCTGTAGATCAGATTTTCTTAGTCACAAAAAAATCCCCAGTAGCTTTCTTAGGCTCATTTGTGTCCTTCAGAAGTGATTATAAATGTAAAAAAGAAACTAAATCAGTTAAAACAAGTAATCTGTGCATGTTTTAGAAGGAGCAAACTCATATCTGAAGCCTCTCAAGAGAAATATAATTTAATAAAAAAAAGAGTGCTTGAGCAAGACTTAAGCATTTACTAGTGTGCAACTGCAAAAGCCTACCAATTTCAATGCAATTTATTGCCAGAGAAAAAGAACGTATGAGAAATATGATACTGACAAAAAAGAGGAAAATAATATTAGTGAGACCGTTGTGTAATACACCATTCTGAGGTATTAGGTCCTTTTAGAAGCTGAAATGAGGCGATCCAAACCCATGAGATACATGTATCTGCAAAAGTTGCCATTAAATAATAAATATATAAATCAACATTATGAGATTAGATAGCCATTTTCTCATATCAAGAGCTTTGATATTCCCCAAAACTACTTCACAATATCTCCCCATAACTAGCTCATATGCATTTATAAATGTTTAAAACAGCATCAGGATGGCTATTCAAGAAACCTATTACTGTATGCTTCCTGAGATGTGAACTAATACACCAGGACTAGATCAGAGCCAAAGGTGTTTTTCAGTGAATATATGTCTTTAGTACATACTCAGTTAGCATCAGGGTTTATCACAAAGCCTATAAATTAGACGCTAGTAATTTTGCTTGGTGAAATTTAATTT
Source organism: Gopherus flavomarginatus (assembly GCF_025201925.1). Taxonomy (NCBI): domain Eukaryota; kingdom Metazoa; phylum Chordata; order Testudines; family Testudinidae; genus Gopherus; species Gopherus flavomarginatus. Next base: position 184,760,284 of record NC_066617.1, read on the forward strand.
AGATCTAATTAGAGATGGACCACACTCAGAATACGTCTCCTGCCAATATTTGTTAATACTAATCAAATTACATTAATGTTGTTGGATTTCCCAGCCTGCTACTAACCTATGGAAGTTTGGCTTCAGTGTTTTACTGGCTGTGACCTAGATTTTGCAACTGGCTGCTTGAGGATGAAACCTCATAACTTTGCAGAGCCCCTTTGATTTCAATAGTCTCTGTGTGGATGTAGGGGTCCTTGCACACAGAACACCTTGCCAGATCAAGGCTGCTGACAGTTACCTAATTAAGGCAGGTCTAAGATGGATCAAATGTTGAGTCACTAATGTCCAGCGCCATTGTCCTAGGATGAAAGACCAGAGAGAGAAATCCAGGAGAGACGCTGAGAGTGATTCTCATCTGTGCTATAGATTTTTTTTTTTCTAATGGGTCCATTCCAGGTCTCAACCTGTCTTCACATAATAAGTCTCCAACTCCCACTGCTTTGTGTGGGAACTGTACTCATGTACCTGAGGGCAGAACTTGATACCTGGGCTGAATTTGAACCAGTGACCTAGATGTGAAAGAGTTCATATTTTGCTGCTGATCCCTTGAACTAGCCAGTCCAACATCTACATGTTTTTGAGTCTTGTAATAGATCACAGTCTTCTACTAGTATTGATGTTTTTGAAGAGGCAGCCCTTTTCTGTTATGATTTGCATGTTTAAACTAATTTGCATGTTTAAACTAATTTCTACCTGTGCATAATTCTTCATAGAAGTTGATTTGTAGGAGAGTGATCGTAGAGTGTAATTTAGCTTTGGATGATGACATAGAACATAGAATACCCATAGTACTGCCTGTTGACATTCACTTTGTCATTTGTGATTATACCCTTTTCATTATGTTTATGTTTAAGAGCTTTGCTGCAGACGAGTAGCATATGGCATTGGCTATGGAGATATGAGTTTAATGTGATACAGAGCACATCAACAAAATGCATGTCAAATTGCAATGACACAGTTGTGTTGGTAGCAAGTGATGTAAAATTGAATTTGAGACTAGACCATACAAGCAGTGCTATTTCAGTGTACATGCAGTGGTCACGCTTGTTGGCAAACTGGTCCCATAGATAGGGTAACTGGGCTGTAAAACAGGAAATTGGTTTCTGTTCCCAGCTCTGCAATTGACTTGCTCTGTGACCTTACACAAAGCACTTGACCTCTCTATTCCCATTTTACATGTGGGGAAAATTAGGCATAAGATTATTGAGCTTCCATTGTAAAGCTCTTGGAGATGAATGGATGAAAAATGCTATAGCAGTGCTATATATGAGTGCTGACCCCAGTGAAGCCTTGGGTCAATGATTACACTAATTTTGCACATACTCAGCCCCATAAACAAATAAGGAAGTGTAAGCCTACTAAAGCAGAATGTAAATTAGTGTTACTGTAAACTGGGGTCATGGAAGCTAGCTGATTAGTTATATAGAAAGTCTACCATTAGGAAATATAAGAAGTTGTGTTCTGTTCAACTCCTGTAGTCAGTACTGAGCCCATAACGAGGTACAGCCATTAATGCCTTCAATAGTACCACTGTCATTTTGCTTTTCATATCTAAGTTCCCAAACTACCCATTTTTTGCAGAGAAATACTGAAGGTAATACCACTAATAATGTAATTCTGAGTGCATCACCAGGTTTTGTTAATATTATCACTGCATCTTGGGAGAGATTACTGAAATGAAAAACTAAAATACCTGGCAGGGAAAACTCCCCTATGTTGGGTTGTAACATACGCTGGCACTCTTTGTAAAACCTGGGTAAAACCTCCCCCTAAACTCCAAAACAATCAGTACAAGGAGAAAAATACACTACAGAAAAATTGAGATACATATAAACTGATTTGTCTTTTAATTCCTAGCCAGAGGTAGTCAGCAATACAAAATAACAGCTTCCTTCCACTCAGTGCAGCCAAACTCTTGTTGGAAATGTCATACAAATTAAATTTAAGAACTTCACCAAAATGTTGATAAATTGTCTCAGACTCATTTGGTTGAGATTACTAAGTGCAGGAGAAACAAACAAAATAAATGTCTAAAGGAGGCTAATCATGGGGAACCCTTTCCACCCCTCCAAATAGCTAAGCATATGGAGAAATTCACCTCCCTAAATTGCAGTGTCTTTTAGGAAGAGACAAAAAGATCTCGATTAGAGACAGGGCTCAGGGGGGAAAAAAACAAACATTGGATCCAAACATCCCAGAACTTTGAGGAAACCCAGATCAAGTATGAACTTCATGGCTGGTCTCCTAGCTTTATAGTAATTCAACTGAAATCTTGGGCCTAAACATTCCCAAACTCTGGGCCAGATTGTGCCAGTTAGGCACAGACGTGGATTGAGGCACACTAGAACAGGGAGTTTATGCTGCCTTTTGTAACTGGCCCATTCCACTGGCTGATATGTTGAGGTGGGTGGATAAATAAACTAGTTACTAGGTATAATAAACTTTTCTCACAAATTCAAGATGTGATGGTGACAACAACAAAGCAAGAAATTGATCTGAAAAATTAGGCTCTCCCACTCAAACCGGAAGAGCTAGGTACGCAGGTTAGTATATACATAATGCATATATTGCACTTCCAAATGTCTGGTATCATCAAAATGTAGCCCTGAGTGCTCAGAAAAACACACAAAGCAATGTTTTGTTTTGAGTACATCCCTATCACTACAATTGGATAGTGCCTAGATACCTCAACATTTTTTCTTATAACTTTATTCATAAGTAGATGCTCAAATCTTATAGTCCCTTCATTCAAAGGCTAAAAATGCAAACAGCTAGGGAATTAAGCATACAGGCCCTAATTTTTCAAATACACACTTATGTAATTTTGCTCCTTGGCAAAATCTCATTGACTTCAAGGGGACCACTCCTGCAAATAAAGCTACTCACGCATGTGTTTGGAGGATCAGGCCCATACAGGCCACGTGGAAGAATTACTAACCCTGACTGTAATATCAGTACAACTCTGTGCTTAAAAATTCATTACAGTTGAAAGACAAAAATGAACAAAAGTTAGGAAGGAGCGCTTCCCTTATTAAATATTTACTATTTCAGCTCCAGAGTCATGAAAGGTAAGCTCTGAGTCATTACTTTTTATTTTCAGTACCCAATCCATTCAGAAGTCTATGGAAAGTAATAACCATCAAATCCCCTTAGAAACAGTGAGTTACATGAAATCATTTACTTGAAAGCACCATGAAATAATGAGGGGATTGGGTGGGCACTATAAGGTAACTTTTTCATACTAATGCCTATTTCATTACTTAATTTTTCCGTATGTAAAATTGGAACTTGAGATAGGCATAGGAATCTAAAATTGTGTGGTGTTGAGTACATTATATAAATAATTTAAAGTGATCATCTAGTGTAGCATCAATGATCCCCATAGGGTTGCATTTTTTAAATTAAGTTGGCTCCTCATTATTGGTCTGATTTCAACATAGATACATAGATTTTTAAGGCCACAAGGGACCATTATGATTATCTAGCCTGACCTCCTGCATAACACAGGCTGTAGAATTTCACCCAGTAAATCCTGCATCAAGCCTATAACTTCTGGCTGAGCATAAGTAGTTGCGTTTGTAAATACTTTTCAATGTGAATACAGTTTTCAAAATTGGATGCTAATTGAGTTTGTTCTCTCACCATGAACAGAATTTAACTTTTTTGAAAGCACAGCTGAATATTCTACTTGACTGTACATGGTGATCTGGGGTATTTATTGAACTCAAGAGAGAAACCTGGAAGTAGATGGAAGTATTGTTGTGTTTAATAGTAAAGAATTGGGGGACAAAACCAAACCCTGAAATACCACAAGCACCCATGGATTTCAATTCAATTTTAAGGAACTGGAGAGAGGGCCTGAAAATAAATGAGGAGGAAAAATTACTAACACTCTGACCAGACAAAGCACATGCTTAATTTTCAGCCTGTGAGTAGCCCCATGGAAGTCATTGAGACTACTCCCATGATCAAAAGCCAAGCATGTGTTAAAGTGCTTTGTGGATCAGGTTCCAAGACTTTCTTGACAAGAAAATTAACTGGTAACAGCAAGGAAATAGAGGGTTTATCAGGAGCCAAATAAAAAAACAAATAGAAAAATAACTGAAAAAAGAGCCCATATGCATGAAAGAGATTTAATTATTAATCATGTCTTTCTTGGTTGATCTTTAGGTACTATCATAATGTGGCCCCATTGCATTAGAGACTGTAAAAACACAGAATAATAGATAATCCCTGTCCCAAAGAGCTTACAATATACACAGACGAGACACACTGGGGGGGGGGGGGAATGGGGAAAGAGGGTTATAACATACAAGCGGAATGAAAAGTGTGATGGTAGCAAATGTCATGTAAGGTCCATGATTTTTATTCAGTTTTATTTATTTATATGGGGTGGGTTTAGTTCAGAGGGAATAAGCTAAATGAAAAGGGAAAAGAGAGGAGACAATGAAAGGAAGGGATGAGGGAGACAGAGGAGGAGAGAAGAAGGTAAGAGGCAGTTGTGGAGTGGACCTGAGGCAAAGGGACTTTGAGGGAGGAGGAGGGTGAGGGTTGGACTAGACAGCCAATCAGCTCAAGGCAGAGATATTCTAGTAAAAACTGTAGAAAGTTCTCTGAATGTCAAAAGGTCCCTGCTTTGGCTCCTTCTGCAGCTGTTTTATCTGGATGGTTCCTCTCTGCAGTTTTTCCGTCAAGGCCAAATGGCAAGGGGGATGACTGTAGGGGAGGCAACACGTGAGTCCTAGGGACAAAGTTAAATTAGAATGGACTCCACACACTGAATTAATTCTTGGCCATCTTTCCTGAAGGATTTGGGGAGAGTGGGAACATGATGTACCCAGCACTCCCCTTGCTGACTTTCTCAAGACCAGCTGCATAGGGGGATGAAATTGCTCTTTGAGTCTCTGTAACAAGGCACACAGATCTTGATAGACCTATCAGAGGAACTCTACTGGTGCAGGAAAGCCTAGATCCAGGTGTTAAAAACTGATGCAAAGTGCAGCCAGGGGAAGTCATTTGCACTGCACAAGTTTTATGGTTCTACAAACCCCAGGAATTACATTCCATATTGTTGAGTAGCCTCTGTGGGTTAAATAATTACCTGTTAATTATTTACATACATACAGCTAGAGAGCTCCTGTAACACCGTTCCTGCAAGACTCTCTCTGTAGGAGCAAGGATATTGCCACTTTGGTGGATGAAATCTGGAGTTTATAAAGAAGCCCACACTATCAGCGTGGCTTTAGGGCCAAGCTGAGACTTCCATGAGCAGGGCTGGCCAGTGCTCTTTGATCTCTTGCCACTGAGGAGGAAACTGGATATCTTCCTGCCAGTCTCTTTCTCATAGGGCAGGTTGGGAAATATAGTCCATTAAGGAAGCCATATTAGTAGTCCTAGCTTCTAGCAACGCATGATGGGAATAGGAGAGTATATAAACAGTGCCTTTGCGATAAGATAGGACAGTTAGATCTTATAGGTATATAAAGGTGCCAGGCTGTTCTGATGGCTTTTCCTTGAAGATGTGGGCAGTAAACTCACCTTTTTTCATTTTTTTATTTTTGTAATTCTTTGTGTTGTCATGATTACAGGGAGAACTCCTCCAAAAAGTATCCAGTGAGTAATTCATGGGACTATGGGAATATTTTGATGCTTTTGGGTATATATTAAAATAAAGACACCCAGATAGGGGAACTTTCTGTTTACAAATTGCAAGGATGTACCTTTTGCCTTTGTCATGTAATTTTGCTGTTCAATTTTTGTTTTTTCTCTCCACCTACTTCCTCTTTGTTTATAATTATATAAGTTATATTTATGATCTACTATACTTCCCAGCCCTCACTTCAAAAGGCCCTGATTCTGCATTTATTGGGCATATTTCCAGACTCCCTAAGTACTCCCAGCAGCAGCTGAGGTGAAAGTACAGCCATATGGTTCTAGAGATATGAATATTTTTCTTTCAAAGGTGCAGAGTGTGTAATGGAACTTGGCTGCTGTCATTAAAATGTAGTTAAAGCTGTGAAGCCCTTAAACACATTAAATTGTGGTATGGCATAATATTTAGCAGGCTTCAGAACGCTTCACCACATCTGTTGCCATTCAGACAAGTTTTGTCTTTCCAGTAGCACAGATTAACTGTATGCTGCATTCTAATGTTGTTAGGACCCTCTTGGTTTATAGGGCTTTATTTATATCTGTATAAATTTGAGAAAAGACAGTAAGAAATATTTAGTTCTTTGGCAGCATCAACCAAGAATATGCCAACAAAACAAACCCAAGAACTAAGCATTGTCCTGAATACGTTTTTATTCTTTGCTGGTAATGAAAAACTGAGCTAATCCAAAAGGGATGGTAGACAGAAGTTTGCTGAATAATTTTGATATTGATATCTACAGGTGACTTGCAAACACTAAATTAAACAATATGAAATGAACTCAAGGAATGAACTATACAATCCATAGTGCTAATTTGTATTTGGTAAGTGTGCATATAAACTTCCACACTTGTGAGAAAAAGATCTATAAATCACCTTCAGCTGAAAACTTCACAGCCAATTAAAATCCTGCTTCTAAATGTAACTGTGCCACAAATGCTTATTAAGAATCAAATTCATCATCTGGGAGCTTAATGCTGAAATACTCATTTCACATACACTGAGATATTATTCATTGTTTATCAGTTTTCAGGTATTGGCTCCAAAAACCAGGTCAAATTCAGATTTTTCTGAAATGACACAGTAGACTTGAGTGACAGATTTGTGGATGTGATGATGAACTATGCTACTATAGCTCAGAAGATTTGTTTATTTTGATTTTTTTTCCTTTGGTCACATTTTGCAGTTGAATCACAGCTTTTATGGTGCAGAGAAAACTAAACCAGAATGTCACCACTCTTTACATCTAAAAAGTCTTGATTGGCTATTAAAAGAAATTAAGTTGCACATTGAGGTTCACTGTTTTGATATTTTTGAAGAGGAAGAATAGGTTCTTAGGAAACCAAAGAGAGCCAATGTATTTTCTGATTAAAAACACCTGTCTGCAAAGAAACAATGAAATAACATTGCAGTTCCAATATGTTTTAATTGATTTGTGTATGTTATGCTATTTGTTGTGTTTATGTTCTCATTTGTCAATGGCTATGTCTGCAGAGTAAGATTTGTGTTGCACATCAGTCAGTCAGGTGATGGATAGATACAATCATCAGGCTGAATCATATAATGCAGACTGAATCCACTATTTGTCCAACATGGAAAATTAAAAGTTTAAGAAATAGAGCTGCTGACTTAATAAATCTAGGGAGCTAATGTAGAAATCCTACTGCATTTAAGAGATTACAGTTCAATTCCCAGTGCTGCCAAGTGGGAGTTACAAGTACAGCAGGAAGAGAACAGTGCACCCATTCTATACAGTACAGAAATCTGAAAGTTTGCCTGATAAATTCCCAAAACTACGGGGTCAACTTCAGAAAAATATACTCTGATTAAATTTTGCATCATTGAAGCCACTGCAGGTGGTAGCTGTCTTCCTGCTAACAGTGGGCATCATTTGGGATTTCCAGAAGTATGTGGCCCACAGAGTAAAACCCTATAGAACCAGTTTGCAGGCTACCACTTCTATATTAGTCATGTTTGATATATAAACAAGGGGGCGGATCCCAGCCTCTTTTTTTTCATCTCTAGGGCCTGGAAAGTTGCCCTAATGGAGTTGCTGAGGATTCCCCCAATATGAGGAAATCCCTGACTGGATTAGAACAGATGTAGAAAGCTCTACAACATCTCTTCTTCCTTCCCCTTCCCACCTCCCCCCTTGCAGCAGGATAGGAGATTGGAGGGTTTGTGGCCAGAATATGCTCTTCATGATGTTAAAACCAATATTAAAATGCTGTATCTTAGAGATTGGGGGGCAGAGCCTAGCAGGAGATAGCGCTGGCACCCTCTTCAGCTCCATTCCCATAAACTTGAAGACTCTATTTTCATCTGGTATTGCCACCTCCTTCAGGCCAAAATGAGCAGGCTTAAAAACCCAGACTAGAAACCCATAAGACTGGAAGCCAGAAGTAATTCAACTCTAATCTTGTCTGTGACAGGGATTTGACATATGGCCTTTGTCTGTAAAATTAAAATATTTGCCTGCCTTAAAAGGATGTTGTGAGGATGGATTAGCTAATGCTGTAAAGTGCTATTTATTAGTAATGGCAAATATTATTCTGTATAGACTGTAGGGTTAGTACTGTCCTTGACAGGCATCTAGAACTGCTGAGGAACCAAATGAAGTCCTGAAATTTGAGGGCAATTGAGGTCCCATGATAAATTATCTTCATTCATCCCCGTTGATTTTTATGGAGCTGACTTCAGTCTAACTGCAGGAACTGAATACCAAGGATAATCCTTTGTTTGGAAAAATCCTACCTCTCATCTGCTCCTATGAAGAAATAGGAGGAGAGGAAATACTGAGGGGACTAGGCTTGGTTCACTTGTGTATATTTGGGACTGGTAATAGGTCCCAAATGCTAGAAAGAATTGATATTAGAAGACAGAAAAATATTCATTTTCTTGAATCTTAGTCCTGTGATGCAGAAATAGTGAGGTGTTCTGAGAGGTGAAAGAGTGCTTCATATGAGGGAATTAGATGCATCATTACCATTCTCAACCTAATTAACATTCTTGCTCTTTAGGATTAAATGAGGTCTGCAACTTGCCTGTCAGGCATGGAAGGAAGAAAAAAATTTGCCCTGAGGGTGAAAATGATGAAGCTAATGCTGTAGAGTGAAGGAGATTGGGAAATGAACTATAATAAACTGGCTCTACCTGTGAGCTTAGTATTCTTTTTCAAGAACAGAATTTTAAGAATTATTTTGAAGCCCAATGCTGCAGCTACTCTCCATGTAGAATTTCCTTTGAAGACAATGGAATGGGAGTTGTATCTGGAGTGGCAACAGGATCAGACCCTTTGTAAATAATTCCTTTTTGTCAGCTGTGATGGCACCAGGAATCCTTTGCATATAAAAGTTATTTAACATAGCCTCTGAGTTATAACACACTAAGCAGTCTGGCAGGTTTTCTGTAATAGCTGCAATTTGGGGCTGATCCTCTTATTTTGCTGATTTGTACCTTATTCCACAGGTCACTTCATTGACTTCAGTGGAAGAAGACATGAAGTATGGAGAACGAGGGATTATTTTTATGAATAGTTTATGTACGTCAGTTTAACTGCTTGATGATATACTGACTGACTGAATGGAGTTAAATCAAAGGGGCTGTTAACATGAGCAACCAGGAAAGAGAGAGTAGACATCATCAGGGAAAATACAAAGGGTCCTTATGAGAACAATGGGAGAGCTAATCATATTGTTTAAGGCCAGGGACCACCAGATCATCTACTCTGACCTCCTGTATATCACAGGTCACCAGCACCCATACACTAAACCCAACAACTGAAACTGGACCAAAGTATTACAACCCTTAGTCTAAACTATTATGTGCCAGAGGCAGAGATTGCAAGGACCAAGATGTACCAATGCTTGAGGCCACTCCAATGGTAGACTTGATTGGGAAAGCCTACCATTCCAGCCCTAAACTCAAAGGAACATTAAACCATTAAAACACTTGCCTGGAGAAGAAGTGGGGTGACCAGTAGCAGCTGTTCAAGTGAGAGACACAAAGAGTATGTTTACACTGAAAAAAAAAAAAGACCCATAGCAATGAATCTGAGGCCACAGCAACTGATTTGGGCTCACAGGGCTTGCACTATGAGACTAAACATCTAAATGTCTATTTTTAGACCATAGCGCAAGTGTGAGACAGGTGACCCTGGCTCTGAGACTCACTTTTGAGGTGTGAATAGGTGGGTTGTAGCTTAGCTCTTTTTTTGCAGTGTAAAAATACCCTGAGACAGGAAGAGAATGCAGCAGGGGTGAGGCAGAAAGTCTGCAGCATTCATCTGAGGCACCTGGGCTTGCCTGACATTTGAGAGATCACAGCCTTTAGGCAAGACCCTAGGGAGGCAAACCTATTTGGGATTCTTAATCCTTTTATCTTGCATAGTGCTTTTGGACTTATAGGCAAGGTGTCTATTTAGAAGCAGCAGTTGTGAATCAGTTTAATTAGCCATTGGTCACAGGCTCCCTGACAGAAGGTACGAGTATGTTGAGTCTGTCTGGTTAACATGACTGAAAACAGAGGCTGCCACCCCATCATCCAGTCTGAATGTAATTACTGTGGGATTTCGCTCTGAGACTGTTGAAAGTAGGGGAACCTGTCACCTGCACTCATGAGAAACGGCAGTCTAAAGCATCTTGTAACTGTGACAGGATAGTGTGAATAGGGGTTGTTGTAGTCCGGTGACCCAGACTAAAGTGGGGTGAACAGTGAAGTTCTGCTCTGGGAGAAGAATGAGTAGGGGCCTATCACTTGGAAAGAATGCCTATAGGAAAGACTGGAGGAGAGAACAAAGGTACAGCTTGTCCCTGAGCCATTACATGGAGTATGATGTGATACAATGTAAATAAGGGTATCAGAAACTAGGTCTCAGGGAATGGCTCAGAACTATTTGAGTAAACATTTTGTTAAATCAAATAATGAATCTGCTTAAGTTATGTTCATGCTATTTTTATGTTTGCTTTCCACAAATATTATAATGACTGAGTTTGTCAGTGGGAATATGCAAATTTTAAACTGTTAGGGAAAATTACTTAATTTTAAGACTTATTCTCATTCTGCTGGGGCCACCCAGAATATTATGTTCATTCAAAATAAACCAATGCAGATCAAATTTCAGATACTGAATACTGTCCAAAAATTGCTCCTGGACAATCTACAGCCCCAGGGTTATTTATAGACATGATTTCAAATAATGAATATTGAAAAAAAATTACAAACAATTAAAAAAGAAACAGGCTAAATTTGCTGAATAAATTATGTACTTCCTTTTCATAATCTCCAAAATACACATGAAAGATGAAGTCAGGTTCCCACCCCAGCAAATGATGAATGAATGATTCTCTGTTAATATAAAATTATTTAATGTGCTATATTTCTCTCCAACACTAACATGAGTTATTATATTCTTAAATTATGTTTTGATTTGCTTGTGGTAGAAAAACTGGACAAGTTGTTAGTGAGCAGTTCATATCTATGGTAGATGTTTATTAAAATAATGAAAATAAACCTTTTTTTAAAATACTGATTTTTCTGTTAGACTCTGTGCAGAAGCAGAACTGAATATTTTCTATGGGACAGGACTGACAATAACCCTCTTTAGCAGGCCTTCAGCTCTCTGACTATGCTGGGTTTATTTTTCTTGCATGAATGTTCTTTTCCCCTGGTGCAATATCTGAGCTCCGTTGAAAATGTTGGGCAGTCATTCTTCCACAGTTTGATTGTTTTGTCACTTTCTGGCGCTACTGATGGGGAGATGCATTTTCTATTGGGTAAAATTGTACAGACATATTTCCCTGCTTGACAGAAAGTGAGCCATGAGGATTTCCTGCCAAGCAACATCCATATCCAGTGTTGTGAAGGTTCTCATTTTTCTTTTGGCTGTGGTGGCACTTCCCAACTCTTCTGTAATTGTCACTCCACATTAATTTTACAAAGAGTAAGTCCACTAGAATACAGGAAACCAAATGCCTAGACTTCAGAGAAACTATTTCAGTAACTGAAAATCTGAGGCTGCATTATACCCAGATTTCCCCAAATGCATTGCAATTGTTGTAATGCTTCTGCACTGGGAACACAAAGGGGGATTTGTGAAGACCGAGGACAGGTTCTTGTACCATCTGTGTAACAGAGCACAGTGCTGCAGTGGCTTCCTTCTGTCCGGGTGTGAAGGAATATGGGGATCAGGTAGGGGTGCCCTTGAAGAAGAGTGAAGATGTAGATCTGCCACTACACACATTTACCAACCATTCCTCCATACAGAGGGCAATTAGCTGCAGGACACGGGTGTTATGGTTAAAAAAAACAGTATTTTTGCCCCGGATCATGGAGCTGCAGGAGTTCCTGTGATTCCATCATGCATTCCTTGCTGAAAACACCAGCTCACAGCACAGTTGCTCAGGCTGTACATTAAGATTTGGAATTGTGCCTCAGTACCATTGGTCTGCAGCACGTGCTGTAAATGACACCAGTGCAAAGTGGGTGTAAAATGCTGCCAAATCAGAATGTTAATATTTTATACCCACTTTACACTTACTTTTTTGCACTAGTGTAAATGACTATACACCTCTACCCTGATATAATGTGATCCGATATAACATGAATTTGGCTATAACACAGTAAAGCAGCACTCCAGTGTGGCGGGGCTGTGCACTCCAGTGGATCAAAGCAAGTTCGATATAATGCGGTTTCATCTATAACATGGCAAGATTTTTTGGCTCCCGAGGACAGCGTTATATCGAGGCAGAAGTGTACAAGTTGCAGGGCAACAGGAAACCAGCTTCTCTGAATCTACTTTCTTCTGTTGTGTTAAACTCAGTTGAGTTCAGTGTTCAATTTAGCTTCCTTTTCAAGACGGGGGTAAGAGGAGAAGAGGGAATCTTGTGCTATTCTACAACCTTCAACCCAGACTAAAATAGTTTTACAAAGCTTGTCTCGCATACTTGACTGTTGTTGAGCAGAGTGGAACTTTCCAGAGAGTTTCACTTGGATGAGAAGCCTCTGTCAATCATAAGTCTTAAAGGTCAATTGTTTATAGAGAAAAATACAACTAAGGACTGTTTTAAATTAGAAGTGAGCTGCATCTGAATGACACTCACTCCAGCCTTGCAGAATCATAATCTAGTCCTCCACCCTTAATACAGCATGATGATAATGAAGAAAAATTAATAAGACAGTAGGAACCCAGTACTGCAAATCCTTCATGCAAATAGTTCTGTTAACTTCAAGGGGACTAATAACATTAGTAACCACTAAAGGTTTAATCCTTCAAGATACTGAGCGCTCACGAGAGGTGCTAAGTGTCTACAATGCTCATTGAAGTCAATGCTCAGCATCTTGTAGGCTTTTGTCATAGTATAATTCCCAAATCTGGACCTTAGCGTCCAGGATATGGGTACTAGCATAAAGTCCTCTAAGCTTAATTACCAGCTTAGATTCTGTAGCGCTGCCACCAATCAGGAATTTTTAGGGCCTGATACCCTCTGGTCCCCCCAAAACCTTCCCAGGGGACCCCAAGACCCAGATTCCTTGAGTCTCACAACAAAGGGAAATAAACCATTCCCTCCCACCTCTTTACCTCCTCCCAGATCTTTCCTGTCTGGGTACACTAGGAGATACTGTGAATCAATTCCTTGAAACACAACACAGAGAGATCAAGTTTCTCTCTCCCCCTCACCCAGAGGGGGATTCAAGCTGCCTGAATCTAACACAAAGAGGAAATTTACCTTTCCCTCCTTGCTTCCCACCGATTCCCTGGTATATACAGACTCAATTTCTTTGAGCCTTAATTAGGAGAGAAAAATCAACAGGTCTTACAAGCAAAACTTTTAATAAAAAAGAAAGAAAAAAGTAAAAGGTTTATCTCTGCACTTTAGATGGTAAACAGTTATAGGGTCTTTCAACTTATAAACAACAGAAAGAAACTTTCTCCAGCAGAAACACAATTTAAGCTACTTTCAGCAAGTACACATATGCAAATGGAAAAAAAAAAATTAAAAGACTATGACCGCCTTTTCTTACTTACAATTCTGAATAGATAAGACTGTAGCAGGGAGATTGGCAGAAACCTGGTTATACCTCTAGCCCCATCCAGGACCCAGAGAGAACAAAGCCAAACCCAAAACCCACAAACAAAGGCTTTCCTCCACGAGACTTGAAAGTATCTTGTCTCCTGATTGGTCCTCTGGTCAGGTGTTTGCAGGTCACTGTTTGTTAACCCTTTATAGGTGAAAAAGACATTAACCCTTAGCTATCTGTTTATGACAGCTTTAGCTATAAATGTGTACAACTTTGCAGGAATGGGACCTATAGTTTTTGAAGGCTAGTTTATTCAAATATGAAAATGAGCTGTTTGTGGAAAAGAAAATGTAAAAATACTTCTAGAAAAGAAACTTGGGAGGAGGATAAGAGGTTAAACATTTGATCACAAATCAGCTATCTGTAATACATAATATATGACTAATGACAGGATTAAAAGTATCCATGTGGAACGTGAGGAATTAATTAGCTATAAAACAGAGACCAGGATGATATTCTTTTGCAAGGGGAAAAAACAAAGTCTTTCAGCAAAAAGACACAAAAAGGTAGTGACTGTGGTTTCATTTTCTTTCACCATGATCTAGTTATTCTAGGGGAGTGACAATTTTAATAATTTATGTGAAATAAAACCCGATAAAGTAGGAAGGTATGTCACCCTGCCAGCACAGATAAATTCACAGACTGTTATTTTAATTAATGTGTAAACCTCAAAAGGAAAGTCTCCATTTTCCTTTAGTGAGCTATTCTTAGAACATACAGAATTTCCTAACCCATGATAGGAAGAGGAGATTTTAACCTTACCCTGTCAAACTTAATGGCTAGATCACAGGTGTTACAAGAAGGGGAATTCCAAGTCATCCTAATTATACAGCATCACATGAAAGAATTATATTTGGTTACCCTTTAGAGGGATATGTTCTCAAAAGAGAGAGGGAATTTATGAATTGCTCCTCCATGCATGACTGTATCATGTAGGACTGAGCTATTTTTGATTTCTAAAAAGCTCACACAACTATAACCTCAGTATACATCTCCAACCATGCAATGGCGTTACTAGATTTACAGCTAAACAGTAACTAATTCCTTGGAGGAGATATTTTATTGCTTAACTATCCAGACTTTACAATCTGAGGCAAAAGACAATAAAAGCACTGTTGAATCCCCTCTAACATACTGGGAATCCTTTGAATCCTATCTGAGAAACTTTACATTTTTCAAAATTGCAGCTAAAAGGAACATCACCCAGCCAATACAAAAGACCTTTACTCAAAGAGATTTTAAGAAAGGGTAAGAACAGGAGAGAGCAAAACTCTAACCATATTAACTAAGATGATAAGAGATTTGCAAAACTCTTTAGTGGCGAGTGCAATAAATAGAAGTACATCAGCATCTACAACATAGGCCCAGATCCTCAAAGGTATTGAGGTGGAGGATCTAGGCTTATTAGTTCCTGATTTCTATTTACCGTGAGGCCCCTTCACACTGTTCTAGCTGGGCAAAGGGCCTTAAAATGTAATTTACATCCACTTGATGGTCCTGTTATGCTACCTGTGTTTTAGATGGCATTTAGTTTGAAAAATATTTGGGGTCATGGTGGGATCAATCAGCTGATTATCCAGTGTGACACTGTGACCAAAAGGGCTAATGCAATCTCTGGATGCATAAATGGGAATCTTGAGTAGGAGTAGAGAGGGTATTTTACCTCTATTTGGTATTGGTATGACTGCTGTTGGAATACTGTGTCCAGTTCTGGTGTCCACAATTCAAGAAGGATGTTGAAAAACTAGAGTTTTCAGAGAAAAGCCATGAGAATGATTAATGGATTAGGAAGCCTGCCTTATAGTGACAAACTCAAGGAGCTCATTCTGTTTAGCTTAACAAAGAGAAGGTGAAGGGATGATTTGGGCCTTGTCTACCCTGCCACTAACTGCGCTGAAACTTTCTTCGCTCAAGGGTGTGAAAAAACATCCCCCCCCGAGCGATACAAGTTTCAGGACTGTAAAGTGGCAGTGTAGATAGTGGTACAGCGCTGGGAGCCATGCTCCCAGCCAGGGCCGGCTCTAGGTACCAGTGTTCCAAGCTTGTGCTTGGGGCGACACTTTTCAAGCACTCCAGTCATTTTTTATGTGCTTCAGCAGCAGCACTCCGCCCCCCACCCTCTTTTTTTTTTTTTTGCTTGGAGTGGCAAAAAACCTGGAGCCAGCCCTGCTCCCAACACTGGTAGCTATTCCCCTCACGGAGATGGTTTTATTACAGTGCTGGGAGAGCTCTCTCCCAGTGCTGGAGCTGCGACTACACAGCCATGTTAAGGCGCTGCCATGACAGCTCTTTAATGTCAGCTGTGTAGACATACCCTTACGTACAGTCTCTTAGTACCTACCTGGGAAGAAATATTTACTAATGGGCTCTTTGGTCTTGCGGAGAAAGATATAACATGATCCAATCGTTGGAAGTTGAAGCTAGACAAATTCATACTGGAAAAAAGGCATAAATTTTTAACAGTGAGACTAATTAACCATTGGAACAATTTACCAGGGGTCATGGTAGGCCCTCCATCACTGACAATTTTTAAATCAGGATTGGATGTTTTTCTAAAATATGAGCTCCCGGAGTTATTTTGGGGGAATTCTATGGCCTGTGTTATACAGGAGGTCAGACTAGATCAGGGGTCTCAAACATGTGGACTGCGTGGCTCTTCTCTGTGGCCTGCCAAGCTCCCTGCCCCTCTGCCTACCTCCAGCCCAGGGGTTGGCAAACTACAGCCTGTGGGATTGCCCCCCGTGCGAGCCCCGCGCCGCTCCCTTAGGTGGCTGGCAGCATGTCCCTTCGGGCTGGAGGGGAGGGGAAAGGAGGCAGAGGGCTCCTGCGTTGCCTCACTTCAAGGCACCGCCCCCCGCAGCTCCCATTGGCTGGGAACAGGAACCGCGGCCAATGGGAGTTTTGTGGGAGGTACCTGGAGGAGCAGCAGTGGAGCCCTGTGTCCACCCCCGCTTCCCCAGGGGCCGTGGTTCTGGCTGCCTCCTGGAGTGGAGTGGAGCAGTGCAGGGCCAGGAGCCTGCCCTGGCCCCGATGCGCACCACTGCCACCCTGGAGCCGCTCCAGGTAACTGGCGCCGGGCTGGAGCTCGCACCCCGCACCCCTCCTGCACCCTAACTCCCTGGCCTGAGCTCCTGCTGCTCCCCTCACCCCTTTTGCACCCCACACACCAACTCCCTGCCCTGAGCCCTCTGCTGCACCCTGCACACCTCCTGTACCCCCTGGTGACAGGGAAGGGGCAGCGTTGGGGTGGGGACTCTGGGGAAGGGGGTGGAAAGGGGCAGGGAAGGGGTGGGAAGAGGTGGGGCAGGGGCCTCATGGAAGGGGTGGAGTAGGGGTGGAGCCTGGGGGCAGTGAGTTTCAAACTGTAAAAAACGCATGATTAAAAAAAACTCCCAACAAATAGAAAGATTACAGTGTTGCTGGAAGTTATATTTCAAGCCATACAATATTACTTGACTAAGATATTCATCAAACAGCTACATGTACTATTTAACCAACATAAGTAACCCAGCAGGATAAAACTAACCTGGAATGCTGGACATGATGAGCTATTACTGGAAATCACGAGAAAGAATAATGATGTTTAAGAACTTTAAAAAGTTCTGTGATTGTTTCCATCTATTGAAGCAAATATGAACAGCAACCTCAGAGATCAGATTATTGATGAAGTGAAGAAACTTTCTTTTAATTTTGAAGAATTTATATGCCATTTTATACCATTATGAAGAACAGTTGAAGACAGCATTAGAACTAAACAATTGGCTTTGCTTTTTCAGGCTACTCTAAATATGTCCCCAGCAGTGGAAACTAGATGTAGTGGAGGACCCAAGCCAGGATTTTTGGAATCAGCTGTGGAATCATACTTCTAATGTGCAGAAGAGTGTTCACTGCCACAACTTTGTGCTTTTTGGGTCAAGGTTCACAAAAGTTGGGGAGTATGCATGAAAAAATCCTTAAAGATTTTCAGGAAAGTGCTGGGTCTGAGATTACTCAGATCACAGCAAAACAGGTAATTGCAAAAAAAGTGTAGAACTGAGAAGGCACTACCACAATATAAATAATAATAGGAACTTCACAGTGAGCACCGATCAATGATCTGATATTAGCTGTAAGTTAGACAAATCATTTGTAATGAGACTGAGAGGAACTGAAAGGTCCTGTTTAAAATCATGTTGGGTAATACTTGTGCTTGAGTTCTTCAGAATATCATTTCGTAGTCAGGGATGATGGTTCTGCCTTAGAAAATGACTCAGCTCAGAAAGATGGAATCCTGCATGAACTTTTTTTTTTTTTGTTATGCATGCGTTGATACTGGTGACAAGGAGTTGGAGAATAATAAGACAAGTGACTGAGTGTATTGGTCAAGAAATACCAGGCTAACTTATGACTTGCAAGAACAATTCAAAGTTTTTATGAGTGTAACTGCAATTAAAACAATGCACAGTTTGAAAAAGCATCACAATAATCCTTTGCTTAAGGTACCTGCCCAATAATGTCAGCAAGAGAGGACTTTTTCAAGTTCACAGAAATCAATGAATAGACTGGAAAAGACACAGGGGAGAGGATATTGACTGAGATGTGAATCATAGGTATGGATCTCTGTAAAGTTTGTGGTTTTGAGTTTTGATGGAGCTAGTACAAAGCGTGGATACTTTTCTGGAGCTCAGGCATTTATTCTTAATTAGCACCTTGATATAGTACTTGTCTATTGTGCACATCACTGACTAGACATGCTGATCAGTATACTTAATAAGATCTCTTAAATTCATAATTGTTAGGATACTGTTACAAAAATAACAACATAAATAATCCAGCTAAGAACATTGTCAACAAGGCTTGTATTCCTAAGAAAGTACTGTAAAACACTAGGCATACTTACTGAGGCTCAATGGATGACAATCAATATGATACTCATTTTTTCCTACCAGTATTACTTATATTATTTGGATATTCTGGAAACATAAAGTTTGGGAAAAGCCAGGCTATGTTCCCTCTTTCTTCACAGGATGCAGAGTTTAGCATCTCACACAATATTCTTGAAGCAGATTTGTGTGAGATAATTTCAGCCCAGTACAACAATACACCACAACTGATTTGCTTGTGGCCAACAGCAAATGTTTTCAAAGCCAGTGTCAAAGTGAACATAAATTCAACAAACTCTGCAAAAGCAAAGCAAATGGGAAGTGATGTTGGCATAAGGTTTTCAGTATGCTATATAGTCAAATGACTAAATGGCAGGCAGAGTGTATTGTGAGACTCGAGACAATAGCATTATAAATGTTCACAATTTCTCCCATTTATGGATGCTTTACTTGAGCAGCTGAATGGCAGATTTGGAACTTACTATTCAACTGCCTTCAGTTTTAAACTACTCTGCTGCCTATATATTTTAGCTACTATAGTAAACTTGAAAAATCAGTAAGCCACTACTTACCATATTTAACCTGATGATAAACATCAGGGGCTTCATTCTCCAACATGCAATTCTAGTTTTATGCTACTGTAGTGCCACTGATTTTAGTGGAGTTATGCTGGAATAAAATCGGAATAAAACAGTGAAGAATTGGGCTCTAGGTCTCTGTGGGCCAGCAATGGAGAAAATACTGTCAGTAAAGCATACCCAGTGCCATTACTGAAACTCTGGCTCAG
Organism: Gopherus flavomarginatus; assembly: GCF_025201925.1. Taxonomy (NCBI): domain Eukaryota; kingdom Metazoa; phylum Chordata; order Testudines; family Testudinidae; genus Gopherus; species Gopherus flavomarginatus. The sequence goes on from NC_066617.1 coordinate 184,779,704, forward strand.
TTTGACTCCAAATTCTCTCACAACAGAGCAACAAGAGAACCACCTCACCTGGTCCCCACAAACTACTGCTGCAGCCACTGGGCTCCTTTTCTAAGCAATGCCATGTTGGCCATAAACCTTAGAACATTTGGTTGGAGAAAATAGGGTGCTGTTGAATGGCAATCTAATGCTTACAGATGTCAGTTGCAACAATATTAAGGAAGTTTATTTTTGCCTACTGTTCTGCAGGGGTCAGGCAGACAGTTTTCTAACCTCTGAAGACTAAGATGAATTGGTGGGTGGGCTGTGAACTTTATCTGGCCATCTCATTGAAGCTGCGAGATAGGGGGAGTAGAAACCCAGAAGCCTCTTAACCCTCAGTAGAGGGAACCACTTGGTTCTGTTGAGAGCAGAGAAAACAGAACACACAAAAATAAGTAGAGAGAGGGATTAGCTAAGAGGGAGGGTAGGAATGGTAAAAGATTCCTGGGTTCTAGAATCAATGAAACGATCCCAGCAAACTAGCAAGATTTGGCACAAGGATATCTTTTATGAACAGCTCCTAGAGAGTTAATTTTGCTGGACCCTGATGAATTGAAGCATGAAACGTTCATACTTAAATTCCTTCTGAAGACAAATGTAAGGTAGGTAACTCAACCTAGGAACTGGCCTTTTTTTAGCGTGGTAATCAATTCTGAAGTGATGATGATTTTTCATTTTCATAGGGACAGCAACAACAACTCTGTTAGAGCATCAAGAAGATGCAACTCCATTAATTATCTAGTCAGTTTCCCAATGTGTATTAATTTGAATTTATTAACATGGGCCCGAGTCAAGAATTTTGTTCTAGATTTTCCCAATTTTCAGCATATTTATCACAGGATTTTGATTTGGTCCATTGTACAGGCAGGCTAGTTGCAAAATTTGGATCTGAATTCAAACTTTCCCAAGGTTCAAGGTTTGGTCATTGTTTTCTGAGGTTTGAACTCAATGTCTTCTCTATTTAAAGCCTTCCATGTTAGAAGTCTGGAGCTTGGAGCTGGTTCCTGATGTTCAGAGAGTGAAGACTCACAGCTAGATCTTCAGTGTTCACTTACAAATTGCTGATTTATGAAGCTCTCTGATTTTTTATAGAGAGCTGATAATGGTTATGTGAACTGCTTGAGCTGTCTGAGAATGGGGAAAAACAAAGGGAAAAGTCCTAAAAAATGAAGCTTCAGTTTCCCACTCTACTACGTGCAATGACTACAGGAGTTGCTTTCCTCCCCATGCTTCAGAAGCCTGTAACCTCTGCAATAGGAACTGCTGGAAGCTTTAAACCAGAACACAGATGAAGTGCAAGCCCTGGTGGAAAGCAAGTTCTTGGCCCTTGGTAATATAGTCGAATCTCTGTCCTTTAAGGTCTTCACTGTGGACAGTACACTGAGAATGGTGGAGACACATTTACAGTGGAATACATGCTGCACAGAGTGTTACAGTATTATCCTGAGGTAGGAAGACAAGATAGAGATATATTATATTAATAAAATCTCTGGTCTAATAAAGACACTGGGCCCATCGATACATAGGCTGAGTTGAGAATCATATAAAATCTAAAAATCAAAGACTCCTCATAATCCTAAATGGAAAAGAGCCTGCATAAATAGTGAATCATGTAGAACAGGGATCGGCAATCTGTGGTACCTGGTCTGTCAGGGAAAACTGATGGTGGGCTGGGACAATATGTTTATCTGCAGGTTCAGCCGATTGCAGCTCCCACTGGCCACGGTTCGCCATTCCAGGCCACTGGGGGCTGCGGGAAGTGGCGGCAATCACATCCCTCGGCTGAACCTGCGGACGCTGCAGGTAAACAAACTGTACCGGCCCACCAGCAGAATTCCCTGATGGGTTGTGTGCCAAAGGTTGCTGATCCCTGATGTAGAAAATAAAATCTCTGCTCTGCCAGGCCCGGATATTATAGATATTTCTGTGTATATCATAGATTCTATTCCATTCCTCCAAAAATTAAAGCACATGTATCTGCTGCTGGAGGTACTATATTTGTGCAATCTCCTGATTCTTCGGACGTTGAGAGGATGATAGCTGTATCCCATAAAAAAGATAAGTTTATTTTTTCCTCTGATGAGTCATGGAAAACAGTCAGCGTAGCTAAACAGACATGTTGTTGATGAAGAGGAGGCTACATCTATCCTGTTTCTGGCCCAGCTTGGATAAAGTATAGTAATGAACCTGCTCTCTCCTTACTGGGCACTGTTAACCCCCCAGTCACAACCATCCAGCAGAGCTCCATAATCCCTTCAATGCACAAACAGGAAGTACTGCCAAGAGACTAGGGCTCTGGAGGGAGGCTGAGGCTGTGCTGCTGCACCCCCCACTAGTCACTATTGTTTTGCAGTTTTTGTATGGTTTTGGACCAATCAAGCTTGCTTTTGGGCAGTTTTCCTGGCAGTAAACTGGAGGCAGCTGCTGGAGAGTGGGCTGTGGAGGATCCAGGCACCTAAGAACTGGGATTGAAGGGCTGAAAGATGGCTGGAAAGCAACTTATTTTATGTGGGGGGGCACAGGTTGTGTTTATCATCTTTTGTGTGCCTAGGGTAACTAACTGCAGTGTTTATTTCTGGAAGTCCTAGTTAAGCAACCTTTTCTTATTCATCAGATGCTGTAAGTGTTTAGAGTAACCCAGTGAAGGGACTAGAGCAGGGGTAGATAAACTATGGCCTGGGGGCTGCATCCAGCCCATGAGCTCCCAGGGTCTAGAGCCTGCCCGCTGCAGCCAGGGAGCAGGGTTGGGGGCTTGCCCAGCTCCATGCTACTCCCAGAAGCAGTGGCATGTCCCTCTCCCAGTCCTATCCATAGAGGCAGCCAGGGGGCTTCGCATACTGCCCTCCCCCAAGCACTGCCCCCACAGTTCCCCATTGGCCAGGAACCACAGCAAATGGGAGCTGCAGGGGTGGTGCCTGTAGTTGGGGCAGTGCGCAGGGTGGGGGATAGCTCAGTGTTTTGAGCACTGACCTGCTAAACCCAGGGTTGTGAGTTTAATTCTTGAGGGGCCATTTAGGGATCTTGGGCAACAATCTGTCTAGGGATTGGTCCTGCTTTGAGGTCCCTTCCAACTCTGGTATTCTATGATTCTAAATATTTTACTTAGGGTGACCATGTATCCAATTTTCAACCAGACTGCCTAGTCAAAAAGAGACCCTGGCAGCTCTGGTCAGCACTGTTGACCAGCCTGTTAGAAGTCCAGTCAGTGGTGCTGCAGGTCTAAGAAAGGCTGGTCCCTAATTGTCCTAGCACCATACTGCGCCCTAGAAGTGTCCAGTGGCTCTGGCTCCTGGGTTGGGGAGTGCACAGGGCTCAGTGTGCTGCCCTTACCTTGAGCACTGGCTCTGCACTCCCACTGGCCCGGAAGCAGTCAGTAGGAGCTTGCCCCTCCACCCCAGCCAGAGTCTCCTCTTGCACCTGAAACCCCTCATCCCCAGCCCAGAGCCTATACCCCCTCCTGCACCCCAATCCCCTGCCTCAACCCAAAGCCGCCTCCCCCATTCCAAATCCCTGAGTCCCACTCCAGAGCCTGCACCCCCAACCAGAGTCCTCACCCCATCATGCACCCCAATGCCTTGCCCCAGCCCAAAGCCCCCTCCCACACCCTGGGCCCCTTATTTCTGGCCCCACGCTGAAGCCTGCACCCCCAGCTGGGCCCTGAGTCACCCCCACCCCTGCCCCAGCCCAGTGACAGTGAGTGAAGAGGGGGGAGAGCAAGTCATGGAGGGAGGGGGAATGTAGTGAGCGGAGGGGCGGGGCCTAAGGGAAGGGGCGTGGCAAGGGTTGCAACCCTAATTGACTGTGTAATGAGCTTCTCTGAGTGGAGCTGGGGGCTCCGTAGCCCAGAACAGGGCGCTCAGACGTTCAGTTCTGACCACGTGAAGGACACACGGGGCGGGGGGTTCAGACAGGAAGGGGCCAGGTGCCGCCGCCCTTTGGCCCTGGCGCTGCAGGGCAGCAGCCGGCGCCGATCGCGCCCAGGGCCATGAAGCAGCATTTTCTCCCCTTACACGGCTGGGGGCGGGGGCCCATGGGTGGCACCGCGGGGGGGGGGGTCGGACGCGCCAGGGGAGGGGCCGTGCAGGGAGCTGGTGTCCTGGTCTTGCCCCCCCAGCTGGGGGCGGGGCCGGGGTGTCCGTGCCCCCCCCCGCCGGTGTATATAGGCCGGGACAAGCCACCCGGCTGCCGCTGCCGTGGGTAAAATGGCCGCCGCTGTCGCGCGGGGCGTGTCGGTGCCGGAGCTGCCGCGGCTGCTGGCGCGGGACCCCTACCTGGCCCCCTTCGCGCCCGACTTCCAGCGCAGGTACCGCAGCCCAGCGCCCGGGGGTCGCACCAGCCCGCAGCCCCGGGAGCGGGAGGCAGCTCGGGGGCGGTGCCTCCCCGCCCTCAGCCACCTCCCACGGTCAGGCTGGGCCCGCGGCCGGGGGGACCGGGGGTCTCATCTCAGCTGGGAGTCGGTGCTCGGGTGTGGGGCGCTGGGTCCCCGGGCACTGGGGGGCTCCTCTGCTTCCCTCCCCCAGCAACGTTAGTGACCCCGCTTGGCCCACATGGGCATGGCACGGCCTGAGTCGCCGCCCCGCGCTCCCCCTGGCCGGGGGCTGGGGCAATGCGCCATTCGCCCTTACGTGGGCGGGGGTGGGGCTGTTCAGTCCGTGTTTCCAGACATCACCATTAAAAACGTAGCTGTGAGAGTAGCGGATCGTGAGCCCCCACACCCGGCAGCTCCTACAGGAAAGTGAAACTGACTTGGTAGCAGTTTTTCTCTCTCCAGTAGGAAACGCCAGAGAACAGGTGAATCCTGGTAGTGACGAGTGACCTGCGGGTTCATCTTTCTTTCTCTTTTCATAATCTACCATGTTGTTGGTTTGCGACGTTGGTAAAGAAACTTTTTGTTTATATCGCCGGATGAGAGGCGAATATACAAGTAGCTGTGGGCTGCTGCAGGCGTTTTCAGTACTGCTCTCAGACGCGCCTTTTAAGTGTCATTCACTGCAGCGAGGCGGGGGGGTTTCTGGTTCTCTCCTATAGCTGCCTTTAAAGTTGACTTACATTTCAGTGCGTTACTGCTGCTAAATCATTCTCTGGCCCCATCCCTCGTTGTGACACAGTCCTTGTGCTATTGTGAGTGAGTTGCATACTTGCCTGCCTGTCTCTGGTTTAATCTGTTTCTAATTGAATGAAAGGGTCACTTACTGTGCGACCTTGAATGGCTGTATGGGGGCTTGCAGCAGGTTGTGGCAATGTATGTACATACACCCTGCAAAATACGCAAATTGCATCACTCAGACTGTTCATCAGTCCACCTCCTGCATAAGTAAGTCAGGGGAGTCCAGGATGTTTTCATTGGTTTAACTGTTTTTTGCCTTGAGAGCTTGTTACTGAGGTAAAGAATACACACTGCACAAGGAAAACAGTCTTTTAAGCCACTCTTGAGCTTAAAAACTAAAAGTTAGTTTTAGGTAAGTATGTACCATGCATGCCATGAGGTAAAATTTTAATTCCTAGAACAGAGGGTGAGGTGGCAATGCTATTTAGAAGGCACAGATTGGCAGGTGTGATTCTTTATCATTAACAGTGCTAGAAATCTAACTGCATTTACTGTTTTACTGTGTATTGTAGGGAATAACATGTCTACTTTTGTCCTAGCCCTATAGCCATAGTCTTCAAACACTATGAATTTGCCACTGTGTGCCAGTTTCAGATTGACACTGAAGTTTATTTAGCGATGTACCTGGCTTGTCCATGAAACATGGGCCTCCTATGAGCCCTGGTATGTTGTTACATTCCGGTCAAATTAATGGTAACTTGCTACAAAATTACTGTGGAAATGTGTATTCCCTGGCAGCAGGCTTAAAACAAGATGGTCCCAATACAGATAAATATTTAAGAATGAAGCAAAATAAGACAGTGAGTTAACTAGAAGTAGAAATAAATTAATCTACAAATACCTAAGTATATGTATAAAATAGATCATATCTTAATGCAAAAGTTTTGCTGATATGGAGTATGTGTTAAAGTGGATCATAGCAGGAGGAGATTGGAGTTATTTTAAGGCTTGGTACTTGTCTAATTTAGCAGCAGAGCTGTAAGGCCATCCTATGTTAATATCTGCACTTGGGTTTTTGGTGTCCTCCCCATTTGCAGTTTCTGTTTTTGCAAGCCCTGGAAACATGCAGAAGAGAACTGGTGTTAAAATGGTACAAATGGGGGAAACAGAATAAGAGCATGGGGGGGAGCCCAACTTCCTTCCTAACTGTTGCTAGAGGGGAGAATTCTGTGCAGACAAATTCCTTCTGGCACGGTGGCTTTCAGTTCTTTCCTTTGTCTCTGCAGTTCTTTTATGAGATGGGGGAAACAAAAGAATCTCATTTGATTTACTTGTTGCTGCCTGACCACTTGGAATAAAATGATCTAAATATTGTAAAAATCACCGTGCAGTTCCAGAAAATGTGAATTGCAGAGGCATGAAATACTACTACTGAGGAGGATGAGGGTTAAATTGCTGCCCTGTCACTTACCAGGTGCTGTCAGTTTCAAAGGGAGAGTTTCACTCTTGTATCTAGAAGGCTTTCTATAGCAATAAGGATGAAGCTGATCAGATTACTACAGATTTAACCATGCTTATTTCCTTGTCATAAAATCTGATTTCTTCTTAAATTTTTGCTTTGCAAAAATCATAGTATAGGTGTCCTAGATCATTGTTACCTTATTAAACAATTCAGGTTTGGGAGGAATTCCGCAGCTATAAGCTAATATCAGTTTCTATGAAAACATCTAGAAGGAATAGAACCCAGGTCTCAAGAGGTTCAATCTAGTGTCCTAACCAGTGGACCATGGTGGAGATTTAATTTCTAGTGGAATATTTTCTGAACTTGGCTGGCTGTCCTCACTCAGTATTGAAATAATTCTTGGATTTGGTCTTCAACATAAGAAATAACTGTTGGATTTATTTGTGAATTCATTTAGCCACTTGATGGAAGATGTAAATAACTGTTCAAAACAATCAACTAGCTGAAAAATTTTAAGCTTTCCTTGGAGTAAATTCAAATCCTCAACTGTTAAGTGTTAGAGATACTGGGTAAAATTTGACTTTTAAATATGAACACTCTCTTAATATGTTTGCAACTGAAACATTGCAGCATTGTGCTAGATTGACAACCTTGAAGTGGAATTGGCTAGAAACTTGCTAAACAGAAGAGAGTGACTGGGAGTGAAAATTAAAAATAAAAGATCAAATAGAGTTTGGCAACCCTATATGTTTGTACATCACCAATATATCTTAAATCAGGAGTGTGTGTGGGGTGTGTGTTTTTTTTTTTTTTTTTTTTTTTTTTTTTTTTTTTTTTAATACAAAAAGGTGGAGGTTGTCATGCAGTCTTCGGATTCCAGCAGCTAGGACTCTTAAGGAGAAAAAATATCAAATATTGTGAAACTCATGCTTTAAATTGTAATAGTTGGCAATGCTGTAAATATTGAACAGAAAGCAAATCTATCAAAAATAGTTTTTAATCTAAAGCAGTTGAGATGCTTTGGTTCAGTTAACACATAGACTTTATGCAAACCTCCCCTCCCAAACCTTTTCTTATACTACCATCTGGCAAGTATAGTGCTTAGATCCTTGGAAACATATTATGTTGGTATTAGGAAGCAAAAGGAAAATAAACCAGCTTTAATTCAGTGGGTTCAGTAGCTGCTTGGGTTAAGTCTCCTTCTTTTAGAGCTATTTTGATACTTCTCCCTGGCAGAAAGACTTCACACTGATAAGTACCTAATTCCCTTCCCCCAACTGCTCTAAGCTCTTCAGATCATGTTGGCCTTAGGTTCTCTTTTCTGGGTCCTCTCCCATTTGGTTCACATCTGAATTTATGCCATAGAAATTGGTAAGGCTGCCATACAGGACATGTCTATGCTAAAAGCTATAATTCACTCCATCAGTGATAGGTAATGGTAGAAGCTATGCTGTAGTTAGAATTCAGGAGTTTGTCAAAATATTATCTAACATGACTATGACAGTAGCAAAAACACATGAATAATCTCTCCATTCCAACTTCTACCGGTGATCACAAAATTTCTTTTGAAACTCACTGCTTTTTCTCTGATCTTTCTCTGACACAGAAATTGGGCCTTTTTGTGCGTTAACACTTTAGAAAACTCATTTGGATATGCAAAAAAGTATACAAATTGTGGGGCCTCTACCTTTTTATCTCTGCTTGTTAGCTGGGGCCCTTCTCCTCTGTATTGTTGCCTCTGTGCCCTGTCCTCTGCAGTCTCTTCCCTCTAATGGCCTTTGGATGTCTCTTCTTTCTACTTCAGATGGGTATTAGTTGTGCCCACTCCCATACATGGATACTGTCTCTTCCTCTCCTCTGCCTCCTGCTCAGTTCCTCCTCTGCCCAGGAGCTCCTGGCTTCTGCCTGCCCTTCCCACCCCTTTAATGTTGCCCCAGGCCAGTTCTAGGAAACAATAGTCATGCTGGGGTGGAACAATTTTTTCTTTTTTTTTTTTTTTATCCCCACTTAGCGCTGGGAGGGAGACTATGGTTAGGAGTTGCCTCCAAGCTAGCTCTCTGCTTTCTCTCTTTGCCCTGGGGTTGTTTAGCACAGGAAGGGAAGCAGAGACTTGCTTTGCAGGACACGGAAAGCAGAACAACATCCTCTGGTGGAAGCTGAAACAGCAGTAGGGTGACCAGATGTCCTGATTTTTGAGGTCTCTTTCTTATATAGGCTCCTACTACCCCCCCCCCCCACCCCCTGTCCTGATTTTTCACACTTGCTGTCTGGTCACTCAGCAGTCCAAAACTAGTCTTCTAGAGCTGGCTTCAGTCAGAACTGCAGCATCAATTAGTGCACTGGCTGAATTCTTGAGCTGCTGGGAACTTCTTGCAAGAGACCAATTTTAAAGCTGTAAAATTGTGGCTCTTTTGAAAATATCTACACTGGAATATCTTGTGCTGTTTTTCTAGCAGGTTATGCTGTAGCACCAGAGCTTAGTTTTGTCATTATTATGAAAGAAGGTCTTGGAGAGCACTGAGTGAAGTGAGCTAAGCTTGCTCTAACAAAAATGGTCTTTTTTAAAATTACTTTAATCTGATGATGAGATTTCTCAAAGTAATGGTGACTTTAGGAAAATGAGTTTAAAATTGGGAAAAATGGAAATATTCACTAAACAGGACTTTAAAATACTACTTTGCACTGTGTGCATGTGTGTGTTTTGAGCCAGCCTAGGCAAGTTCAGGAAAACTAAATTTTGTCTTAGCTCACTGTGGAGATGAAGAGGGGCTGCAATAGTGTTTGGGCGAAAGACGCAAGTTTTGCTGACGCAAGCGGCAGTGTGAACACTGCCTTGTCGGCAGGAGCTCTCTCCTGCCAACAAAGCTTATGCTGCTAGCAAGGCTGGAAGTATTTTCTTAGCACCTTTGCTGACAAAATACCGCAAAAGAGCATTAACGCTCGCTGACTTCTAGCGACACAGCCTTGTTGCTTAAAAACTTCATAGTGTGTGTACACAAGCCCCAATTGTAGTAGTCTCTCTTCACCTTCTGTTTACTTCAGATAACCTTTACTACTTAGAAAATTGACCTGACTCTTTCAGGCTCTGTCTTCACTAGGAAAAAGATGTGTTCTTATCTTTGATTAGTTAACTTGAGAGGAAATTCTAGATTTGCAGGTCTAGTTTAAGGCTGTCTTCACTGACAAAAGTGTGACATTTATGTAAACATACAATGGAGACAAGAGCACTTGTTTTACTGTCAGGTAAACTAGGTGAGGTCACATGGTTTGCCTGAGAGGTGTTAGTGCTGAGGTCTCTTAACTGCCTTGCAATAAATGCTGCAAGTACCTTGTCTTCACTTAGGATTTAACAATGAGGTAATTGACTTGTTTATCTCATTGTGGGTTTTCTTTTTTTAAAACCAAACATTTTGTGTGAATGAAGACAAAACCAAAGATTTAGCACTCCAATAAGTATTAGCAAAATATTTGAGACAAAACATTTCACCAAGAGAATTGGATCATTATTCAACAGTCCATTATTCAACACTGTCACAACAAAGCAGCTTCCCAAACCTTCACACCAGGGTCTAGTGAAATTCCCAGAGGTAGAGTGCATGCTGCTAGGATAACTGCTGAGAGAGAACAGGCTCCTGATCCTCTTCAGAGTTGGATAATTCCCCTCTTCTCCATCTCCTCTGCTGCTGTAAGTCACGGAGGGAATCCAGATGGGAAGCTGATCAGAAGCCTGTTCTGTTCAGTAGTTACCTATGTTAATAAAGAGTGGGTACTAAGCTGCCTTGTTAACATAGATAACTACTTGAAGAACTGATAAAACAAAATAACTTGAAATTCCCCCCAAAATATAAAAATAAAAATTTCATGGAGCTGTACGGATTGGAAAGCTTTGGAATTTAAGGAGGCATTAGTGTCAAGATTTGGGAAGTCCCCCTTTATAGTATTGCATAATGGGATGCATATGTTCCAGACAACTCAAATGTCTCTGTGAAATGTGTGTTATCTTAAATATTTTGTTAACACTTGAGTGTTATGTAAACTAAATACTTACGTTATTTAGTATGTATGTTCAGTCTTTTACCTCTTACAACATAAGTGGCTCAGGTGTCAGCATTAATGCCGGGAGTGTAATAGCATTTTATGATGTTACAAACTGGTGTCAGAAAGTGTTGCCTTTGTTATTACCAACATGCGCTTTCTGTATTTCACCAGCTTTTGCAGCTTCCACAATTTATTAACTATGTGCTCCTGGGCGCATGTTTTCCACTAGCTCGGTTTATTGTGTGAAGCTGTTTAGGAATGAATTCCTAGTCTTTTCAATCTGTAATTTGTGCTGGTTGGCAAAATGCTCTTCTGTTTGCATCATTAATCAAGATAATCTGTGTCTCCTGGCTTGGTCCTAAATGTGGGCTCAGGTGGCAGGGGAGTGGAACCCAAGCTGGAAGTATAAGACATGGGGGAGAGAATAGTGATGATCCAATTCTCCTGAATTCTTGATGTATGATTTTGTTTTGTCTCCTTGCTCAGAGGATTGAGAAAATCAATTCATCAGTCTCTGGAGTTGGATGAACTAGCATAGTACATATAAAGTGGTTCATAGTTTTCAGTTCCATATGTGTTACTAACAAGAAGAGAGAACGGTTATGCAACTGCCATTGAAACAATGAAGGCACATCTATTTCTACTCAAATTGCTGCTACGTTAGTGGATGTTTCTGCTAGGAATGTAGCTCTCTTGGTTGGATATTTTGGTGACAAGATTCTGGGAAAGGTATTTTGGCCTTGGCTACACTTGGAGGTCTGCAGTGCTCGGAGTTACAGCTATCTTCGTAGAGCTGTGTAGGGAAAGCGCTGGAGTGTGGCCACATTTGCAGCATTTGCAGCGCTATTGGGAGTGGTGCATTATGGGCAGCTATCCCACAGAGCACCTCGTCCCATTTTGGTGCCGTGGGTTGTGGGAAGGGGACGGAACGGTGCGGGTCATTCTGCTTCCTGTCCCAACACCCCGTGATGCATCACTTTGCATCCCAGCAGTCCCTGTTTTTCCATCCACATTTGGCGCCATTGTGACTCTCCCAACGGTTTCTGTGCAGCGCGATTTCTGTGGGAAATGGAGCCCGAACTACTGAGGACTTTGCTGATGAGTGTCGCCAGCACATCACGTTTGGCAGTTGAGCTATTCCTTAAGCTCCAAAGTGATGATGAGTCCGACGATGATTGCGAGTTGTGTGACGCATACGACGCGACATTGCTTGTGGCTTTCACGGAAATGATCAGCACCATGGAATGCAGCTTTTGGGCTCAGGAAACAAGCACTGAGTGGTGGGATCACGTAGCAATGGAAGTCTGGGATGAGGAGCAGTGGCGGCAGAACTTTCGGATGAGAAAAGCCACTTTCATGGGACTGTGTGCTGAGCTAGCCCCCACCGTGCGGCGCAAGGACACGAGATTGAGAGCTGCCCTGCAGGTGGAGAAGCGGGTGGCTACTGCAATCTGGAAGCTGGCAACTCCAGACAGCTACTGATCAGTCGGGATCCAGTTTGGGGTGGGAAAGTCGACCTTTGGAGTCGTTTTGATGCAAGTTTGCAGGGCCATTAATCGCATCCTGCTAAGAACTGTGAGTCTGGGGAATGTGCAGGACATTGTGGATGGCTTTGCACAAATGGGTTTCCATAACTGTGGAGGGGCAATAGATGAGACGCATATTCCTATTCTAGCACCACCCCACCTAGCATCCGAGTACATTGATCGGAAGGGGTATTTCTCTATGGTTCTCCAGGCGCTTGTGGATCACCGTGGGTGTTTCATTGACATTAACACAGGCTGGCCTGGAAAGGTGCATGATGCACGCATCTTTCGGAACACTGGCCTGTTCAGGAAGCTGCAGGCAGGGACTTTTTCCCCAGACCGGAAGATCACAGTAGGGGATGGTGAAATGCCCATTGTGATCCTTGGAGACCCCGCTTACCCGTTAATGCCTTGGCTCATGAAACCGTATACAGGGAAGCTTGACAGAAGCAAGGACCGGTTCAACTACAGGCTGAACCAGTGCAGAATGACTGTGGAGTGTGCTTTTGGACATTTAAAAGGGCACTGATGATCTCTGTATGGGAAGCTAGACTTAGGGGGAAAGCAGCATCCCTGCAGTTGTATCCACGTGCTGTACCCTCCATAATATTTGTGACGGGAAGGGTGAAACATTCAGTCAGGCATGGACCTCTGAGATTCAACTCCTGGAGGCTGAATTTGCACAGCCAGAGACCAGGGCTACTAGAGAGGCCCAGCACAGGGCTTCAAGGATCCGGAATGCCTTGAGGGACGAATTTGAGGCTGAAAACCAACAGTAATGTTTGGTGCCTTGCACAGGAGTGAAGTGCAGTGGTTACAATGTTAGTAGGAATCTGTTTTTCCTAAGCTGATTTGCAGTGCCTGTTTCTTTCCTGGGCTACGGTATCTTTCACTTTCTGCAATAATAAAGACTGTTTTCAAAGCCAAGAATTCATTTATTGAAAAGAAAGTAACTTTATTGACAGACACACAACATTTTGGGAACCTAAAAGGGCAGGGGGGTGTGGTGGGGAACTGTACAGTCACAGGTTTGAATATGTCCTGTCTGGAGTGCTGTGCAATGACTGCTGCACTTCAGGATGCCTATACTGCATGGTGATGGGGGTTGAGTGCAGAGGATGAGGGTCATAGTTCTCAGGGCTGGTTGGTGAACGTACAGGTGTTGGAGGCAGCTGGTGGAGGTAAGGACCTGGATGCTGGGGAAGGGGGTTTGGAGCTGACATTGGGGCACAAGGGAAAGAGCTTTGGGACGGGGGCGGGCCGGTGTGGTAGCGCTCTGCCTGCATGGCTACGAGCACCTGAATAGAGTCTGCTTGGTGCACTAGAATGCTTATCAGCTGCTTTGTGCTTTTCTTCCTGGCCGCTGCGTTTCTCTGGCGGATCCTGCTTTCCCTTTCCCTCCAGTCCTGCAGTGTTTTATTCTCTCTGGCAGGGTGATCCATAAGTGTTTGCAGCAGGTCGTCTTTGCATTTTCATGGCTTCTTCTGCAGGTTTTGGAGTCTTTGAGCTGCTGTTAACACGGGCAGGTTTGATCTCAAGGTCGCTTGTGGAAGGGAAAAAAGGCAACAGTTAACAGAGAGGCAGCATTGTTTATATCTCAGACAGTTATTCCCACACAGTGAAGGAGTTTACAGTCTTCACTTTAGCATAATTTTCCCATACCAAATAGAGGGCGCATAACCCACAGGAGCCCTGAAATGGTGAGTAAAGGGGACTGATTGCTTCAGGGCTGTGCTGGAGTTTCTGTGCATTGGGGAAAGGAAACAGCTGCGAGGGGCACCTACACTGAACACTCTCCCAACATTTTCCACAGGAGTTAATCCTGGAAGCTATCTCGCTGCTGCGGGTCACCTGGGAAGAGTGGGAGGGTCTTCTACAGCAATGCTGATTCCGCCCTGGCCCCTATGCAGCTTGCTTGTGTGCAGCAATGGTCCCCCCCCCCCCACCCCTCGCTGCACAGTGGCGCGGACGCGTTAGCCTGACTCGGACAAGGATCACAGTGACTCTCCCTGTAAACTTGCAGAAGCGCATTGCCCATGCTCTGGCTGAAACTTTTGAAAAGATTACCGAGGCCGATTACTGCGACGTGATACACCACATCAAGGGGCTGTTCCACATCTAGGCAGGCATACATGCAGCCCTAACCCTCCCTCATCTCCCGAAACATTTCCATCCTGAAAATAAAAGCCACTTACCGGGAACCTGCTCCTCTGCTTCTCCTTCACCAAGTTCCAGCTGCTGCGACTGGCTACCTTCCTCCTGGCTTGAGAAGAGCTCCTGGCTGCATGCCTCTTGGGACTCGGTTGTCTCCCCCCACCCCAGTACCCTCACTCTCGGTTTCCTCCTCTACCCCCTCCGCTCTGAAGTGTCCATCGTGATCCTCGGATTGGCGGTGGGGTCACCCCCAAGTATCGCATCCAGCTCTTTGTAAAAATGGCAGGTCGTGGGGGCAGCACCAGAGCGGCAGTTTCCCTCACAGGCTTTGCAACAGGCACCCCGCAGCTCCTTCACTTTAATCCTGCACTGCACCACGTCCCTGTTGTGGCCCCTTTCCAGCATGGCCCTTGATATCTGCCCATAGGTATCGTAATTCCTACGGCTGGAGCGCAGCTGTGACTGCACAGCTTCCTCCCCCTAAACACTGAGGTCCAGCAACTCGCCATTGCTCCATGCTGGGGCTCATTTGGCATGTGGAGGCATGGTCACCTGGAAAGAGTCACTGATTGCACTCCACACCTGGCCGAGCAAACAGGAAGGGGATTTCTAAAATTCCTGGGGCATTTAAAGGGCGGGTCACCTGAGGCCAGGGCAGTAGAGTTTGAACTGATGAGCAGAGCGGCTGAGCAGGCATTCTGGGATACCTCCGAATACCTCTGGAGGCCAGTAACAGCGCTTTTGGTGGCCACACTGATGGACCAGTGCTGCATCACCAGCGCTGCAGTCATTATTACCCAGGCAGAAGAGAAGTACAGCCAGCGCTGTATCCAGGGAGATACAGTGCTGTATGTGCCTTGCAAGTGCGGACGGTGAATAAGGTCTTGGCTACACTGGCGCTTTACAGCGCTGCAACTTTCTCGCTCAGGGGTGTGAAAAAAACGCCCCCCTGAGCGCTGCAAGATACAGCACTGTAAAACGCCAGTGTAAACAGCACTGCTAGCTAAACCCCATGAGGATGTGGAGTACGTGCAGCGCTGGGAGAGCTCTCTCCTGGTGCTGCAACCACACTCGTGCTTCATAGCGCTGCCGCGGCAGCGCTTTGAAGTTTCAAGTGTAGCCATACCCTAAGTTGCAACGCTGTAAAGCCACCACCAGCGCTGCTACTCTCCAGTGTAGCCAAGGCCTTTGTGCGTGCTGCAGACTGAAATGCTGAAGGTAAGTAGATAATTGAGTTAATGGGGTTTAAGGGGGATGATGCTAGCACGGTTGAATGGAGAGAATTTGGGAAGTCAGGGCAAGAAATAGGGCCTACCTGGAGGGAATAAAGCTTAATGGAACTGGAAATATCAGTGATCAGGAACCTAGGGTGGGAAAGGTGTGTGTGTGTGTGTGTGTGTGTGTGTGGGAAGTGAAAGAGAGGGTTAGAATACAGTTGATAAGAAAAAAAATTGAATAGGATATGACTTTTTGCATATGTGCTATGTTTTGTTTTATCTCAAGGCAACATATTAACTCATACTAGAAAATACTGATTATACAACACAATCTTTACAATGAATATAAAACAAGAAAACAGTGCAAAACTAAATGCTCATGGAAAATGTCACCATAGTACATATTGCTTTCTCTCAGTGACCATCTGGTTTATGGCATGTATGATACGATATCATAATGTTTTTGTGGGCTAAAGCTAATAAGCCTGTAAAGCATAGCAAAGCACGGATAGCCTTAATTTTTTAAATCCATTGGAGGTGGGGATAGGGAGAGAGTTTGTGGGATATGTTCAGTGTGATGGGTTTGGTGACATAGACTCCCTTGGGACTGTCACCTGATGTGCTGAGACAACCTCAAGCCCGTTTTCTCTGCCAGTTTGGGCTTCCAGAACCCTGCCTTGTTGAGCCAGACATGCAAGTCTGCTGCAACACAGACCCAGGGTCTGAACCATGCCCCTAAATCTGCAGACTTAACTGAAAACAGCTTAAGAAGTACTCCTGTCTCCAGCACCCAGCTGCCAATGGAATCCAAACTCCAAATGAGTTTGTTTTACTCTGTATAAAGCTTATACAGGGTAAACTCATAGTTGTCTGCCCTCTGTACACTGACAGAGAGAGATGCCCCAGTTGTTTGCTCCTCCAGATATTAGTTAGTTACTCTGGATTAATAAACAAAAGTGATTTTTATTAAGTATAAAAAGTAGGATTTAAGTAGTTTCGAGTAGTAACAGACAGAACAAAGTTACTAAATAAAATAAATCTGAACACACATGGGTTACTTAATCCACTAAGGATCTAGTTACAAATATTAACTTCGCACGCTAGATGTTTTCTCAAGTGTAATCCTTTTCAGACCACCTTTGTAGTTTATGGCCTGGGTTCAACAATCACTCACGCCCCCATAGTTACAGTCCTTTGTTTCAGTTTCTTTCAGGCATCTCTTTGGGGTGGAGAGGCCAACTATTGAGCCAGCTGAAGATAAAATAGAGAGGCTGCTGAGGCCTTTTTTATTCTCTTTCTTGTGGGCAGAAACCTCTTTGTTCTGTGCAAAATCATAGCAACAAGATGGACTTCGTAGCTACCTGGGCAAGTCACAGGTTCATGAATGATTTAGCTTTTTGCAGGTTGAACCCATTGTTTACATGTTTGTCATAACCAGATAGCTAAGGGTTAATGTCTCTTTCACCTGAAGCACCTGACCAGAGGACCAATCAGAAAACCGGATTTTTTCAACTCTGGGTGGAGGGAAGTTTGTGTCTGAGTCTTTTGTCTGTCTGCCTGCTTTCTCTGAGCTTTGGAGAAGTAGTTTCTACTTTCTAGTCTTCTGTTTCTAAGTGTAAGGACAAAGAGATCAGATAGTAAGTTATATGGTTTCTTTTCTTTGGTATTTGCATGAATATAAGTGCTGGAGTGCTTTGATTTGTATTCTTTTTGAATAAGGCTGTTTATTCAATATTCTTTTAAGCAATTGACCCTGTGTTGTGTCACCTTAATACAGAGAGACCATTTGTATGTATTTTTCTTTCTTTTTATATAAAGCTTTCTTTTAAGACCTGTTGGAGTTTTTCTTTACTTCAGGGAAATTGAGTCTGTACTCACCAGGGAATTGGTGGGAGGAAGAAATCAGGGGAGATCTGTGTGTTGGATTTGCTAGCCTGATTTTGCATTCCCTCTGGGGGAATAGGAAAGTACTTTTTGTTTCCAGGATTGGGAACAGAGAGGGGGAGTCACTCTGTGTAGTTTCACAGAGCTTGTGTCTGTGTATCTCTCCAGGAGCACCTGGAGGGGGGAAGGGAAAAAGGATTATTTCCCTTGGTTGTGAGACTCAAGGGATTTGGGTCTTGGGGTCCCAGGGAAGGTTTTTCAGGGGGACCAGAGTGCCCCAAAACACTCTAATTTTTTGGGTGGTGGCAGCAGGTACCAGGTCCAAGCTGGTAACTAAGCTTGGAGGTTTTCATGCTAACCCCCATATTTTGGACGCTAAGGTCCAAATCTGGGACTAAGGTTATGACATGGTGGTAGCGGTGGGATATAGACAGAATCCAGAAGCCAGTAGGACTATTATATTTTTCTTTTCTCTGCTAAGGGCTTTTTAGCAGAGAGAAACAGGTTGGTTTTAAAAGGGTACCAGAGAGAATTTTTTTTTTCTGCTCTCTCTGGCAGTTTGTGGCTTGCATGTTAAGCAAGAAGCCATAACCAGACTGTTAAGGGTCTTTTGTCATGCAATAGCCCTCCCATTAGGAGGCAAGTACCAGCACTATATGCATGCAAATAAAGTGGTTTTTCAGGTTTACTTAACATTGAAGATTAGCTAAAGGCACTGTTGCTAGGCAGACTTCAGGAGGCAACAGAGAACCTGCAGTTCAGAAGATAAACACCGGAGGGCACCCCAACACAAGAAAACAGGAATCATGACTTCTAAGGCAAAAATTGAGGCCGAAGAGCAATTCAAAGAAGCTGAACACAGGCGACAAATGGAGATGAAAGAAAGAGAAGAGCAAATCAAAGAGGCAGCACACAAAAAAAAACTAGAAGAAGAAGAGGTGGCCTACCGAAGGAAACAAGCAGAAGAAGAGGCGGCCCACCGCCGAGAAATGGAAAAACAACAAAAAGAGAATGAAGAGAAGGAAAAACAGAGAAAACATGAACTGGAGTTGGCAAAAGCTGGGCTGCATGTGCCAGCCAACCCTAACAACCCGGCACCAATTATTGCTCCACAGCACAGGAAATTTCCCACCTACAAGGCAGGTGATGACACCAAGGCCTTCTTGGAAAATTTTGAAAGAGCCTGTCTTGGGTACAACATCCCCGAAGACCAGTACATGGTAGAATTGAGGTCACAGCTCAGTGGACCTTTAGCAGAGGTGGCAGCTGAAATGCCTAAGCAGCAAATGAATGACTATAAACTTTTTCAAACCAAGGCCAGATACCGAATGGGGATAACCCCAGATCATGCCCGTCGGCGCTTCAGAACCCAAAAGTGGAAACCAGAGGTGTCATTTCCCAAACACGCCTACTACATTGCAAAAAACTATGAGGCCTGGATAACAGGAAACAACGTTCAAACCTTGGAAGAACTGCACCTCCTCATAGAAATGGAGCAGTTCTTGGATGGTGTTCCTGAAGACATCACACGGTACATACAAGATGGAAATCCCAAAGATATCGCTGAGGCGGGGGAAATTGGAGCCAAATGGATGGAACTGGCAGAAAGCAAGAAAGCAAGGGGAACGATTACCCCAGGGGGCACACAGACCATAAACCCTACAACCGAGGACAGCCAAAGACCCCACATACCACCCAAGTAAAGCCACAGACACCCTACCCTTCCACCTCACCAGTCTCCAGTAACTCACCTCGGCCCAGTGACCCATCAGATGAAAGATGCTTTAAGTGTAATGAACTGGGACATATCAAGGCCAACTGTCCCAAGAACACCATGCGAGTGCAATTCATTACACCACCATCACACCAAAGATCCCCAGGCCCGGATGCCTCTCAAATACCTTTGGAGCGAAGGGAAAATTTGAGAGTGGGCGGAAAGAAGGTTACTGCGTGGAGAGACACGGGGGCACAAGTGTCAGCTATCCACCAATCCTTCGTTGACCCCAAATTCATCAACCCAAAGGCCAAAGTTACAATTTACCTCTTCATGTCACAAGCTGTAGACTTGCCTACAGCGCAACTGCCTGTCCAGTACAAAGGCTGGTCAGGAATGTGGACTTCTGCAGTCTATGACAATTATCCTATCCCCATGCTACTGGGGGAAGACTTGGCCAACCAGGTGAGGCGGGCAAAGAGAGTGGAAATGGCTACACGTAGCCAAACGAGGCAAGCTTCCAGACCCATTCCTGTTCCTGAGCCGTCCACAGAGGCCCCGTCTGGGTTACCAGAGACCCAGACAAAGGTAGTGAATCCAAATTCCATGCCAACCATTAAAACAGCCACAGCACCTCCAGTCCCAGGCCCGGAACTGGAACAGCAACCAGCACCAGCGATTGCAACCCCATCTTCAAACTCAACGCCAGTGGGCGCCAGCAAGCCAGAACTGGCAGAAGCAACAGACAGCCATACCCAAAAGGCTCAGCCAGAGCCTGAAATACCCTCAGGTGCACCAGAGGAAAGCGGTTCACCAGCAACGGAAACAACCCCATCACCTACATCGCTTCCAGAGGGACCAAGCCCAAGTCCACAGTCTGAGGAAGAACTGGTGACCCCAGCCTCAAGGGAACAGTTCCAGACTGAGCAGGAAGCAGATGACAGCCTTCAGAAAGCTTGGGCGGCGGCACGGAGCACCCCACCGCCTCTCAGCTCTTCTAATCGATCCCGGTTTGTTATAGACCAAGGACTTTTATACAAGGAAATTCTTTCTGGTGAACACCGGGAAGAATGGCAGCCGCAAAAACAGTTGGTGGTTCCAACTAAGTACCGAGGGAAGCTCTTAAGCTTAGCCCATGATCATCCCAGTGGCCATGCTGGGGTGAACAGAACCAAAGACCGGTTGGGGAAGTCCTTCCACTGGGAGGGGATGGGCAAGGACGTTGCCAAGTACGTCCGGTCTTGTGAGGTATGCCAAAGAGTAGGAAAGCCTCAAGACCGGGTCAAGGACCCTCTCCAGCCACTCCCCATAATTGAGGTCCCATTTCAGCGAGTAGCTGTGGATATTCTGGGCCCTTTCCCAAAAAAGACGCCCAGAGGAAAGCAGTACGTACTGACTTTAGTGGACTTTGCTACCCGATGGCCGGAAGCAGTAGCTCTAGGCAACACCAGGGCTAACACTGTGTGCCTGGCCTTAACAGACATCTTTGCCAGGGTAGGTTGGCCCTCTGACATCCTTACAGATTCAGGGTCTAATTTCCTGGCAGGGACCATGGAAAAACTGTGGGAAACTCATGGGGTGAATCACTTGGTTGCCACCCCGTACCACCATCAAACCAATGGCCTGGTGGAAAGGTTCAATGAAACTTTGGGGGCCATGATACGAAAATTCATCAACGAATTCTCCAATAATTGGGACCTAGTGTTGCAGCAGTTGCTGTTTGCCTACAGGGCTGTACCACATCCCAGTTTAGGGTTTTCACCGTTTGAACTTGTGTATGGTCACGAGGTTAAGGGACCATTACAGTTGGTGAAGCAGCAATGGGAGGGGTTTACGCCTTCTCCAGAAACTAACATTCTGGACTTTGTAAGCAACCTACAAAGCACCCTCCGACACTCTTTAGCCCTTGCTAGAGAGAAACTAAAGGATGCTCAAAAAGAGCAAAAGGCCTGGTATGACAGACATGCCAGAGAACGTTCCTTCAAGGTAGGAGACCAGGTTATGGTCTTAAAGGCGCAACAGGCCCATAAGATGGAAGCATCATGGGAAGGGCCATTCACGGTCCAAGAGCGCCTGGGAGCTGTAAACTACCTCATAGCATTTCCCAATTCCTCACTAAAGCCTAAACTGTACCATGTTAATTCTCTCAAGCCTTTCTATTCCAGAGATTTACAGGTTTGTCAGTTTACAGTCCAGGGAGATAATGCTGAGTGGCCTGACGGTGTCTACTACGACGGGAAAAAAGACGGTGGCGTGGAAGAGGTGAACCTCTCAACCACCCTGGAACGTCTGCAGCGGCAACAAATCAAGGAGCTGTGCACTAGCTTCGCCCCATTGTTCTCAGCCACCCCAGGACGGACTGAACGGGCATACCACTCCATTGATACAGGTAATGCTCACCCAATCAGAACCCCACCCTACCGAGTGTCTCCTCATGCCCAAGCTGCTATAGAACGGGAGATCCAGAACATGCTACAGATGGGTATAATCCGCTCATCTACCAGTGCATAGGCATCTCCAGTGGTTCTGGTACCCAAACCAGATGGGGAAATACGCTTTTGCGTGGACTACCGTAAGCTAAATGCGGTAACTCGTCCGGACAACTATCCAATGCCACGCACCGATGAGCTATTGGAGAAGTTGGGACGTGCCCAGTTCATCTCTACAATAGACTTAACCAAGGGGTACTGGCAAGTACCGCTAGATGAACCTGCCAAGGAGAGGTCAGCTTTCGTCACCCATGCGGGAGTGTATGAATTCAATGTCCTTCCTTTAGGCCTTCGCAATGCACCCGCCACCTTCCAGAGGCTGGTAGATGGTCTACTAGCTGGACTGGGAGAATTTGCAGTTGCCTACCTCGATGATGTGGCCATTTTTTTCAGACTCCTGGCCTGAACACCTAACACACCTGGAAAAGGTCTTTGAGCGCATCAGGCAGGCCGGACTAACTGTTAAGGCCAAAAAGTGTCAAATAGGCCAAAACAGAGTGACTTACCTGGGGCACCAGGTGGGTCGAGGAACCATAAACCCCCTACAGGCCAAGGTGGATGCTATCCAAAAGTGGCCTGTCCCACGGTCCAAGAAGCAGGTCCAATCCTTCTTAGGCTTGGCCGGATACTACAGGCCATTTGTACCACACTACAGCCAAATCGCTGCCCCACTGACCGACCTGACCAAAAAGACCCAGCCAAATGCAGTTAAGTGGACTGATGAGTGTCAAAAGGCCTTTACCCAGCTTAAGGCGATGCTCATGTCTGACCCTGTGCTCAGGGCCCCGGACTTTGACAAGCCATTCCTAGTAACCACGGATGCATCTGAGCGTGGTATAGGAGCAGTGCTCATGCAGGAAGCAACAGATCACAACTTCCATCCTGTCGTGTTTCTCAGCAAAAAACTGTCTTAGAGGGAAAGTCACTGGTCAGTCAGTGAAAAGGAATGCTATGCCATTGTGTACGCCCTGGAAAAGCTACGCCCATATGTTTGGGGACGGCGGTTCCAACTACAAACTGACCATGCTGCACTAAAGTGGCTTCATACTGCCAAGGGGAACAACAAGAAACTTCTTCGTTGGAGTTTAGCTCTCCAAAATTTTGATTTTAAAATTAAACACATCACAGGAGCTTCTAACAAAGTTGCTGATGCTCTCTCCCGTGAAAGTTTCCCAGAATTCAGTAGTTAAAAAGTTTTCTTAAAATGTAGAAGTCTGTTAGTTATATACTTAGTGGTATATGTAAAGGTGCATGTGTTGTATTAATCTGTTTATTTTCAAGTTCTAGAAGGAAATCGCCGCCAGTGAGCTTCCCCACTGTCTGCAATTTGGGGGGCGTGTCATAAACAGATAGCTAAGGGTTAATGTCTCTTTCACCTGAAGCACCTGACCAGAGGACCAATCAGAAAACCGGATTTTTTCAACTCTGGGTGGAGGGAAGTTTGTGTCTGAGTCTTTTGTCTGTCTGCCTGCTTTCTCTGAGCTTTGGAGAAGTAGTTTCTACTTTCTAGTCTTCTGTTTCTAAGTGTAAGGACAAAGAGATCAGATAGTAAGTTATATGGTTTCTTTTCTTTGGTATTTGCATGAATATAAGTGCTGGAGTGCTTTGATTTGTATTTTTTTTGAATAAGGCTGTTTATTCAATATTCTTTTAAGCAATTGACCCTGTGTTGTCACCTTAATACAGAGAGACCATTTGTATGTATTTTTCTTTCTTTCTTTTTATATAAAGCTTTCTTTTAAGACCTGTTGGAGTTTTTCTTTACTTCAGGGAAATTGAGTCTGTACTCACCAGGGAATTGGTGGGAGGAAGAAATCAGGGGAGATCTGTGTGTTGGATTTGCTAGCCTGATTTTGCATTCCCTCTGGGGGAATAGGAAAGTACTTTTTGTTTCCAGGATTGGGAACAGAGAGGGGGAATCACTCTGTGTAGTTTCACAGAGCTTGTGTCTGTGAATCTCTCCAGGAGCACCTGGAGGGGGGAAGGGAAAAAGGATTATTTCCCTTGGTTGTGAGACTCAAGGGATTTGGGTCTTGGGGTCCCAGGGAAGGTTTTTCAGGGGGACCAGAGTGCCCCAAAACACTCTAATTTTTTGGGTGGTGGCAGCAGGTACCAGGTCCAAGCTGGTAACTAAGCTTGGAGGTTTTCATGCTAACCCCCATATTTTGGACGCTAAGGTCCAAATCTGGGACTAAGGTTATGACAATGTTAGTGTAAAGTGGGAGAGTTCAGATGTGGATTGGTGTCTCCCAAAATCCACTGTTACTTGAATTCCAATTACTTGAACACCCCCTTAACAATATGTTGACCAAACTTCACTTGTGTTTCCTACAGCAAATACTTCAAATACAAGCATAAAGCCAACGCTCGTAACTTCAGATATAAAAATGATACATGCATACAGATAGGATGAATATATTCAGTAGATCATAACCTTTGCAAAGACATGTTACATGGCATATCTAGCATAAAGCATATTCCAGATGTTATATTTACACTTAAGCATATTTCCATAAACATACAGAGTGCAACGTCACACTCGGCATGGTCAGATAAGTTACACACTTTTATCCTTCAAACTGGTACCAGTCTGTTACCATGGAACTATGCTGTATAGTGAAATAGTTAACACATGCTTTTATCAATTTTGAAAAACACATTTGCCTTTGGGTGAACCATAAGTATATCATCTAAGTCTAAGAGGTTCAGAAATAAATTTTAGTGGCCTAGTAGCATCAAACATCAGGGATATTGGATTAATTAGGATTTTAAAGGGTCCAAGATGAGCATCCAGAAAAGATGAGAAATAGCCACAAATTTGGGACTTAAATTAACCATGCCAGTAACAGGCAGACAGTGCAGATGAGAAGTATTCCTGAAGGAAAAATGTTATAGTATCAAATAGAAAATCATGGCCTTAATTCACAAGCTCTGTAAAAATCTCAAAGTGTTTAACAAGGATATATTTTTCTGCTACAGAGTGGCTTGGGAATAAACAGAAATGAAACTTTAGTTCTGTAGGGCTTTTAGGGTAACTTGAATCATACCTTATTGGCTTTATCCCCTAGTCAATTCTATATAAGGAACAGCACTTGGAAGAGCCCCATTCCTTATGAATGTACAGCTAAAGAAATAGGCTGTCTAAGCCATCTCTTTCTATAAAGCTCTGTTATCTTTTTGTTTCAGATAATATTTGTATTGCATAGTGTGGAGTATAAGTGTATATCTGAAGTGTCCCTTTTCTTTTGTACACTGCTGTCCCTTATGTGTCTCTAACTCTAGATATGCTTTCATAGCTTCTTTAAGAATTATCTTGAGTTCTTAGTCAGGTTTTGTCCCTCAGCTAGTTCCCATCAACACATGCAAATCTTTGACATGTGTTTTGTGCTTTCAACCTGAGCTAGCACTCCCATCATTGGGTGTGGAATCCCCCTGTGGAGAATGAGGAATGTGTATCTTTTATGAATATTGTGTTTATCTCAGATTATCTGCTTGATCTTTCTCACTCCATTGAGTTGAATCAAAAAGGATTGTTGGGAAGAGCAAACAGGAAATGAAACAATGGCAGGAAGCAATACCCCTTTGAGTAAACAATTTGGAGGGAGTTAAGGAGAACAATGGCTGGGCAATTAATTAGG
Source organism: Gopherus flavomarginatus (assembly GCF_025201925.1). Lineage (NCBI taxonomy): Eukaryota > Metazoa > Chordata > Testudines > Testudinidae > Gopherus > Gopherus flavomarginatus. The sequence continues at coordinate 184,804,894 of NC_066617.1, forward strand.
AAGATGTTATTTCCAGGCCCCCAGGAAGAGTAGTTTGCCAAAAACTGAGGGTTTAAGATTAAAAGGACATTAAACAGGTGTTCTGTTTTTTTTTAAAGTCTGTCTTTAGGTAGGCCCATGTATGGGACTCTCAGGGCTTGTCTACATCAGAAAGTTGCAGCGCTGGTGAGGGAGTTACAGCGCTGCAACTTAGGAGGTGTACATATCTGCAGGGCACCACCAGCGCTGCAACTCCCTGTTTGCAGCGTTGGCCGTACTCCCGTTTTGTCTCGGGTGTAGAGGATCCAGCGCTGGTGATCCAGCGCTGGTAATCAAGTATAGACACTTACCAGCGCTTTTCTTGACCTCCGTGGAATAAGCAGGTATCCCAGCATACCTGAGGAAGCCTCTGGTAATCAAGCTGGTCTCCTTCCCCGGCTTGCTCTCGCGTTCCCCGAACCCCGAGCAAGCAGGTCTCCTTCCCTGCGGTTTGCAGGGTGGTTCAGGGAACGCGAGAGCAAACCGGGAAAGGAGACCAGCTTCGCCGCGGTTTGCTCTCGCGTTCCCCGAACCCCCCTGCAAACCGCAGGGAAGGAGACCTGCTTGCTCGGGGGTTCGGGGAACGCGAGAGCAAACCGGGAAAGGAGACCAGCTTCGCCGCGGTTTGCTCTCGCGTTCCCCGAACCCCCCTTGAAGCCGCCCAACAGCGCTGCGGTGTGGCCACATCTAACACCACTTGCAGCACTGGTTGCTGTAAGTGTGGCCACTCTGCAGCGCTGGCCCTATACAGCTGTACTAATACAGCTGTAACAACCAGTGCTGCAAAATTTTAGATGTAGACATGGCCTCAGACACTGAAATAGTACATACAGTAGAACCTCAGTTATGAACTGACCAACCACACATCTCATTTGGAACTGGAAGTGTGCAATCAGGCAGCAGCAGAGACCAAAACAAAAAACGCAAATACAGTAAGTACTGTGTTAAATGTGAACTACTAAAAAAATGAAAAGTTTAAAAAAAAATAAGATTTTACGAAGTAAGGAAACTCGTTTTGCTTGCTTCATTTAAATTAAAATGGTTAAAAGCAGCATTTTTCTTCTGCGTAGTAAAGTGTCAAAGCTCTATAAAGTCAATGTTCAGTTATAATTTTAAAAAAGAACATAATGTTCTTTGTTCAGAGTTACGAACAACTTCCATTCCCAAGGTGTTTGTAATGCTAATGAATAAAAGGGAGGGTAGTTTTCAGTGATCTGTATAGCTGCTCAAGGAGAGTCAGAGATTGACCTGAGATGCTAGCTCTGTGCAATAAGTCTGTAAAGGTAGGCTTGCCCAAGGTTTCAGGGAAATGATAAATTTTAGACAAGATCCAGCCTATGTAGGCCTTCTGTTTTGTTAACCCTCTTTTCTTCTTCGAGTGATTGCTCATATCCATTCCAGTTAGATGTGTGCGCCGCGCGTGCACATTCGTCGGAAAACTTTTACCCTAGCAACTCAGTGGGCCGGCAGGTCGCTCCCTAGAGTGGCGCCGTCATGGTGCTCGATATATGCCCCTGCCGGCCCACCCGCTCCTCAGTTCCTTCTTACCGCCCGTGTCAGTCGTTGGAACAGTGGAGCGCGGCTTAGCTGACCTCCACTTCCCTAGCTACTCGTAGTTCTCGTATATAGTTATGCAGTTATAATCCTCTTTTATATATATTTGTATAGTTATACGTTTTTTCTTTGCTAACATAATTAGTTTAGTAATAGTTAGCGGGGTTCAGGAAGTAGCCCCTTCCTGCACCCGGTGCCGGAGCCCATGCACGGCTCACCGGGTTGTAAAATGGGCTCGGCCTGCCAGAAGCCGATGCCGAAGGGAGATCCACACGACTCCTGTTTGAAGTGCCTCAGGGAATCACACTTGACAGCTAAGTGCCCCATTTGCAAGGCTTTTAAGCCGAGAACAAAAAGGAGCGGGACTTTCACTTACCCCTCCACCTTTGGCACCGAGCAATGTTCAAGCGGCGGGCAGAAGCGCCTCCTCGGCACCGGACCCCGCCGGTACTGCCAAGGCCTTTCGGCACCGGTCGTCGCCGGCACCGAAGTCGACTCGGCACCGCTCCCTTCCTCCGAGGTCGAGAGAGCCTACAATTCCTGCTGGTGCCTGACGGCTCCCCGGCACGCGCCGTGGTTGAGCCCCCTGCTCCTGTTGCTTCCGTGCCACCTGCATCGCAGCCAGAGAGCTCGTCTAAGTTGGATCGCCCGAACCGACGCCTACCGAAGCTCTGACAACGTCGGCACCGTCGATTCCAGTCCCACGAGGGCCGTCGAATCCGGTGCCTGACAGCTCCCCAGTATGCACTGTGGTTGAGCCTGCTGTTCCCTCCACGCCGGAGACATTACCAATGGCGAGGGATCTCATTGCCATGACAGTCGATGCTGCCTGACCCCGGTACCGCCGGTGCGGGTAATACAGTCTCTTCATATGACCGTTCTCTGTCCGCACAGCAGAGCGGCACCGTTCATGATCACGGTCCCGCTGACGCTCCAGGTCCTGTCGGCACACCCGACACCACTTGCAGTCCCGGTGCTGTTTTCCTCATCGGTACTGGTCGGACTCACCGCACCGGTCGGTATCCCGTTCGCCGACCCGCTACTATCGGCACCGTTCCAACTCCCGGCACCGCGACAGGTACCGTGACTCCCGTAGCCTCTCTCCGAGCCTCGAGATCTCGGTCGACCTCCCGGCACTGTTCTGGTTGCAGGTCTGGATCTTGTTTCAGGTACCGGTACGCCTCCTGGTGCCGGTCTCCGGTGCCGAGTTGGGCAAGGTCCGATAGAGTAAGAGACTCTGCCCATGCCCTTTTTTTTTTTTTTTTTTTTTTTAGTGCCTCCATGGCCATCCAGACACGCATCCGTGTCATCCCACATGCGCAGATCTTATGCTCAGGACCACGATTCTGATACGCCCCCCGACCACCTGAGGTGGAGGAGGTCCCAGAGGTAGAGGACCCGGTATGGGGCCCTCTAAGGGGTACGACTACTCGTTTGTCTGCTCTCCTCTCTGCTCACTAGTCTTTCAGTCTGTTAAGGAGAGGTATTGGCATGGCCAGCGGGCGCCAGCCCCGAAACCAAAGGAGGCTTGGCAAATGAACCTACTTGGCCGCCAGGTGTACTCTGCAGAGGCCCTGCAGCTCTGGGTAGCAAAGCAACAAGCCTTGCTTAGCTGCTATAATTATAGCACCTGGGTGAAGGTAGTTTAGTTTATGGAATTTCTCCCTCAAAACTCCCGCCAAGAGTTCGCTGCCGTCTTGGGGGACGGGGGAAAAAGGTACCCAGAGCGTCCCTCCAGGCCTCGTTGAACGCAGCAGACTCAGCAGCCAGGACTCTGGCCTTTGGTGTCGCCAGGAGGTGCATCTCATGGCTTCAGGTTTCAAACCTCCGGCCGGAGCTGCAGTATGCCATTCAGGATTTACCCTTTGTTGGTAAAGGCCTCTTCGTGGCAAAGACAGCCCCAGGCTGCGAAGCCTGATGGACAATAGGGTTCTAATGCGCTCTCTCAGAATGCATATGCCAGTGACCAAACGCAGGCCTTTCTGTCCCCAGCCGCCATACTCTGTGCCTAGCCAGAGACGGGACTTTGGGAAACGGCGAGGCCCAGGTGGTCACAGACGAACGTCAGGACCCCTAAAGAGCCAAGGTCAAGGTCCCTCGCAATTACCACTGGGACCAAAGACAAACCTTCCAAGGTGCGCCTGAGGGCGGTGTACCAGTCACAGGCCAGGATCCCAATCCCGCTTTCTCCTGGTGTGGCCCCAGTTAATTTCAGATTGCTGGGTCCTGCGCACGTTGGAGCATAGGTACCACCTCTAATTTGTTCCAGCCCTGTCCCCCTTCAGGGACCCCTCTCACGAGCAATTCCTCGTACAAGAGGTGCAGACGCCGACTGACGAAAGGGGCAAGGGGGTCTACTTCCGTTATGCCCTAGTCCCCCACTCGAACGGAGGTCTCAGACCTTCCTAGTCCTGCGCGGACTCAACCAGTTAGGATAAGGTTGAAGTTCCGCATGGTATCCCTGGGAACCATTATTCCATCCTTGCCTCCTGGGGGCTACTATGCTGCCCTCGATATGAAGGACGTGTACTTTCGCAACGCCATCTTCCCTCTGCACAGGAGATACCTCCGCTTTCTAGCCAACCGTCAGTACTTCTGGTTTACGGCCATAGTCGCCGCCTACCTTCGCTGATGTCGGATATGCATTTTTCCGTATCTGGACGATTCGCTTATCCGAGGATACTCCGAGACACAAACCACTCAGCACATGGGCATCGTCACGGTCTTATTCACAGGTCTAGGCCTGATGATTACTATAGAGCAATCCACTCTGGTTCCCACGCAGAGGTTGGACTTCCTAGGGGCTATCCTGGTCTCCGACCTAGCCGGAGCCTGCTTATCACAACTGCGGTTTTAGGCGATGGCAACAATCATCCGAGGTCCGCAGACTTTCCCAACGACCTCGGCTCGCACTTGTCTCAGTCTCCTGGGTCCATGGCTGCCCGCAAGTTTGTAACCAAACACGCCAAACTCCGCCTCCGTCCTCTCCAAGTCTGGCTCACCTCGGCATACCACCCGGACAGGGAGCCAATGGTCATTGTAGTCACCGTGCCCTTGAGCACCTTAGGCTCCCTAGAGTGGTGGCTAACTCCCTCCCTGGTGTGGGCAGGGATGCGGTTCCATCCGCCCCAACCCTCACTGCCCCTGACGACGGACGCGTCATCTCTCTGCTCGAGTGCTCATGGTCACCTCTGAGCTTAAGGCCTTTGGTCTTCTCGGGAGCTGGCATTCCACATCAATGCCCCAAAAATGAGAGTAGTCCGCCTGGCGTGCCAGGGGTTCCAACGGCAGCTGCGAGGCCGTGGTATCTCGGTGTTTACAGCCAACACAACTGCCATGTGCTTCATAAATAACCAGGGAGGGACATGGTCCTCCCCCCTTTTGTCAGGAGGCCATCCATTTCTGGGACTTTTGCATGGCCCACTTGATGGAGCTGGTAACGTCCTTTCTCTCAGGCTTTCGGAACGCCTTGGCGCTTTGACTCAGCAGGTCTTTCCTGTCTTACGAGTGGTCACTCTGCCCCATGTGAGGCGTTCTGCTTTCCAGAAGTGGAGATTTTTCCTCACATAGACCTGTTCGCTCACCGCGAGAGCAGAAAATGTCAGATGTTCTGCTCCTTCCAAGGTCTCTCCTAGAGATCGATCTTGGACGCATTCCTGATGCCGTGGAAAGGCCAACTCCTTTATGCCTTCCCACTGTTCCCACTGGTTCATTAGGTCCTTCTCAAACTCCGCAGGGGCAGAGCGCGCATCATCATGATCACTCCAGCGTGGTCCAGGCGGCAGTGATATACCACGTTGCTCGGCCTGTCAATAACCAACCCAATTACCCTGCCACCCCACCCAGACCTCATCACTCAGGGCCACGACAGGCTTCGTCACCCGGACCTGCAGCCTCTTCGCCTCACGGTGTGGCTGCTGCGTAACTGAGCTGGGGTGACAGGAATCCTTCCACCTGGTCAACGTACCGGGCCGAGTGGAAGCGTTTCTTCTACAGGTGCAATACGCTCGATCTTGCTCCTACTGAGGTCTCGATCCCCTCTATTTGGCCTGCCTCTGGCCTTCAGCGGCAGGACCTGGCGGTATCATCGCTGAGCGTACACTCGGCAGCCATCTCTACCTTCCAGCCAGGCTAAGGTGGACGTTCCGTGTTCTCACACTCTATGGGTTCGAGGTCCCTCAAGGGCTTGGAGCGCTTGCACCCTCGGGTGCGCCGCCCAGCCCCAACCTGGGACCTCAACCTAGTTTTAACCAGACTTATGTCTCCCCCATTCGAGCCGTTCGCGACCGGCCCTCTGCTATACCTGTCTTGGACGACAACTTTCCTCGTAGCTGTTACATCGGCCAGACGAGTCTCCGAGCTCAGAGCTCTTACGGTGGTTCCGTCGTACACTAGGTTTCACAAAGACGAGGTGCAGTTATGACCGCACCCGGCTTTCCTCCCTAAGGTGGTTTTGGCCTTTCATGTTACCCACAGCTCAACGCAATGGGCGCAACAATTGCACTCCCTGGACATCTGTAGAGTGCTCGCATTTATATTGCGCTGACAGAACCATTTCGTAAGGTGCCCTAGCTCTGTCACGGTAGCAGACCAAAGGGAAGGCTTGCTTGTTTTCCTCTCAGAGGATCTCATCTTGGGTGATGGCGTACATCCGCACTTGTTATGATTTGGCTCATATTTCCCCAAGCCACATCACCGTGCATTCTACCAGGGCTCAGGCTTCATCTGCCGTCTTGCTGGCTCGTGTTCCTACCCACGAGATCTGTCGCGCAGCTCCATTGGTCCTCGGTCCATACCTTTGCTTCGCAGTATGCCCTGGTTCAACTGTCAAGAGATGCTGTAGCCTCTGGCTCAGCAGTTTTCATTCTGCCACATTTCACTCCAACCCCACCGCCTACGTAAGGCTTGGGATTCACCTAACTGGAATGGATATGAGCAATCACTCGAAGAAGAAAAGACGGTTACTCACCTTTGTAACTGTTGTTCTTCGAGATGTGTTGCTCATATCCATTCCACACCCGCCCTCCTTCCCCACTGTCGGAGTAGCCGGCAAGAAGGAACTGAGGAGCGGGTGGGCCGGCAGGGGTATATATCGAGCACCATGACGGCGCCACTCTAGGGGGCGACCTGCCGACCCACTGAGTTGCTAGGGTAAAAGTTTTCCGACGAATGTGCACGCGCGGCGCACACACCTAACTGGAATGGATATGAGCAACACATCTCGAAGAACAACAGTTACAAAGGTGAGTAACCGTCTTTTCTGATATTGAATGAAAAAGCAATACACTATGTTTTTTGTTTTGAATAATCTGTTTTGAGTCGTTTTAATCAGCTGCTGGTTCAAGGCTCCCAGAGGGAAGTCCCTGGCAGGTGCAAAATGCAGCTGGGCCCTTCATATTAACGTGGTTGGGAAATGGGGACTGTAGCCCAGAGATTGTCTAAGAATCCTTGAAGTGCAGGGTTCCATCCTTGAGAGAAGAGAGAAGCCTGGCACCTGAGGGTGCATTCAAAAGGAATTGTGAAAGGTCCAAGGTACAGCTTGCCCTGTAACTGATGCTGTCCCACAATTCCCTTTGTATGCCCAGAGGTATAACGGGCAAACAGGTAAACTCTTCCACAATATACTGGGAAAGGATGAGAATAGCTCATCTTACTTCAGTGCTAAGAAACATGGGATATGTCCCCAGAAGTCCTAGTGACGTGCACAGATGAATATTCAGTATGAAAATATAGTAAATCAGCTGTGGCTACTTACAGCTGGACTGGGCTCACTAGGCTGCTGATCACCCAAGGTAACTCCTCAGTGAAGATGTGCTTAGTGTCTGCTGATTCTAAAAATAAGAGTACACAGGGGAAGGAGGAACAAGACAAGCAGTTAAGATATAGTCCGGGGTGGCAATGTGTGGTTCTCCAGAAGTTAATATGCGGCTCCTTGTATAGGCACCGACTATGGGGCTGGAGCTAGAGGCGCCAACTTTCCAGTGTGCCAGGGGTGCTCACTGCTCAACCCCTGGTTCTGCCATGGGCCCTTCCCCCACTCCACCCCCTCCCCTGAGCCTGCTATGCCCTCACATCTCCTCCTGCATACCATGAAACAGCTCATTGGAAGGTGCAGGGAGGGAGGAAAGGTGCTGACCACCAGGCTGCTGGTGGGTGAGAGGCGCTGGGTGGAGGGGTAGGGAGAGCTAATGAGGGGCTGCTGACATGTTACTGTGGCTCTTTGGCAATGCACAATGGTAAATTCTGGCTCCTTCTCAGGCTCAGGTTGGCCACACCTGGTATAGTCACTACCCAAATTCAAATAATTAATCTTTACCCGAATATACCAAACTGACACCAGCCCTGATTTTGCAGCTGACTTTGCATGACATGACCCTTGTAGAAGTCAGTGGGGTCTCAGCAATTACAGAAGTCTGAATGGGTACAAAAGAGGTAAGATCAGGACTTTAATTGTAGTTTAATTTCACTACTGCAGATCACTTCCAACTGTCTTCCGAAATCCTTGTTCTAGTTCAAGGAGTCAAGAATGTTTCCACTTTGCTACTTTTGAACTACAAAGTGGGATCATACTGTCTTGCATTCTACAGCACTCTTAAAATTGACAGCTTAGTTTCCAGAATCTGCCCCCTACCTCTCAAAGTTAATACCCATTTACTCATCCTCTTCTCTCACACCTTCCACATCTTCTTGCTCTCACCCTGTCTTGTAATCGTAGTGTTTTTTTTTTTTTTGTTTTTAATATTTTCCACATTTCTACAGTAGGGGTCCAGTCATTATGCTATCCCATCAGCTCACTTTCACTTTTTAAAACCTTGCCTTAAACACCAGCATACATTTCTTTATATACATATTGATTAGAGGAAAAAATAATCATGTCAAGTGCAAAAATTGTAGTTTGGTGTGTAAAATGTTTAAAGCATATATATAATTTGCAGTAGCAGAAGAGATTAAGGGTCATTGTTTTAGCTGTAATCCAGTCTCCCCAAAGGTATGTCTAGACTGCAGTTGTGAGCCTGCTTCCCAGTGCAAGTAGACACATGTGCTAGCTCTGCTTGGGCTAAAAATAGCAGTGTAGCCAGGGATAGCACAGGTGGAATCTCAGGCTAGCTGCCAGAGTATATTTCCAGGGGGTCAGGTGACTTTATATCCAGTGGCTAGTCTGAGCTGCCTCATACGCTACTCCCAGCTACACTGCTATTTCTAGCATGTTAGCTCAAGCAGAGCTGGTGTGGGCATGTGTACCTGCACTGGGAAGCAGGCCCCCAGCTGCAGTGTAGACTTATTCAAACACTCAGGGCTTGGCTACACTCATACTTTACAGCGCTGCAACTAGGGTGTGAAAAAACACCCCCCTGAGCGCTGCAAGATACAGCGCTGTAAAGCGTCAGTGTAATCAGGGCAGCAGCGCTGGGAGCGCGGCTCCCAGCGCTGCACGCTACACCCGTAAGGGATGTGGTTTACATGCAGCGCTGGGAGAGCTCTCTCCCAGCGCTGCCGCTCTGACTACACTCACACTTCAAAGCGCTGCCACGGCAGCGCTTTGAAAATTCCAAATGTAGCCATACCCTCAGTCTTGTTAATTTCAGCTGTAGCTGGATCCAAGAGCAGTAACAGAAGCACTGAGCTGTCTGTGTTCTGACTTAGGAAGGCAGGCAGTATTGTTTGTTAATATTGACAGTGTTTTCACAAATGCTAGGACTAGAAACTTATTTTTAAATGAGAATTTTAAGTTTGCAAAAAAATATGGCTTAGCTCCTTTTCTAGCTCTGATGCTTTTTTGGTGCATGTAGCTTAACTATGCTTATTCAGAACTTAAAACTATTCCAACTTGGTTAAAGTTGAAATTGATCTTCCCAAACAGTGCATTCTCTAATGCTGCTGTTAGGATCAAAGGATCTCAAATGTAGTGTCTTGGATAGAGCAGCTGATAGAGGCTACAATAGATCTGTTAAGTCTAAAGTTTCGCACAATTGCTGTTAATCAGATTGGGGTGAAAGAATGGCATCTGTGACAGGCTCAAACTGTGCCCCATCTGGTCTTGGGATCAGAGACATGTAAGCATTCTTGAAAGCCACCTTTGTGCCTTTGCCTGTCCTGCACAGCCCCTTGATGCATGGACCAGCTTCTCTGACCTAACCAATGTTGGGTGGATTTCTTATCCATACTTTGTATATAAAATAAAACTAAACATGATATCCAGTCCAAGAAAATATACCAAGTACTAGGTTTTTTTTTTTTTTTTTTTTTTTTTTTTTTTAAAAGCCGCAGAGTGTCTTGTGGCACCTTGTTGACTAACAGACGTTTTGGAGCATGAGCTTTCGTGGGTGAATACCCACTTCGTTGGATGTAATTCTCTTTCATATAGAGAATATGCCTGTCTCCATTCCACTTGCTCATCAAATGCAAGATGCTGCATTCAGTGGGAATATTTGTGGAGTAGAATATAACTCTGTTATAGGATGGCAAAATTGGCCTTCTAGTAGCTGTAATTAAAACAACTGTGTAAACTAGTGTAAAATATTTGAAGAGTAATAGGAAGAATCTACTGTAACTGGGAAACTTGAGATGGTTTCTCTTTATTCTTCATTCCTCTTGTGTGAAAGTGAGGCAGGGTAAGTAGGAAGTTAGTAAACAGAGTGGAATGTCTGATTTGCAGATTTAAATTGTACCCTAAAAATATCAATTGTGGAAGGTCCAAACAGAAAAATGAATGTGGCTTGAAGAGATTCATAGATTACAGAGCCAGAAGGGACCACTGCATCATCTAGTCTGACCTCCCTGAATTAATTCTTGGTGGAATTAGAGCAGGTGTCAGCAATCTTTCAGAAGTGTTGTGCCAAGTCTTCATTTATTCACTCTAATTTTAAAGTTTTGCGTGCCAGTAATACATTTTAATATTTTTAGATGGTCTCTTTCTAGAAGTCTATAATATATAACTAAACTATTGTTGTATGTAAAGTAAATAAGCTTTATCAAATGTTTAAGAAGCTTCATTTAAAATTAAACTTAAAATACAGAGCCCCCTGGACTGGGGCCAGGACCCGGGCAGTGTGAGTGCTGCTGAAAATCAGCTCGCGTGCCACCTTCGGCACCTGTGCCATAGGTTGCCTACCCCTGAATTAGAGTATATCTTTTTTAGAAGACATACAATCTTTTCAAAAATGGCCAGTGATAGATCCACTGCAACCCTTGACGACTGTTCTCACAGTTAAAGCACAATTTTTCAACAGTGAGGATAATTATTTCCAGTTTGAATCTTCTAGATTCAGCTTTTAGCCATTGGATTTTGTTATATCTTTGTCTGCCAGATTGAAGAGTCCTCTATCAAATATTTTTTTTCCATATACAGTGGATAAATCCTTAACCTTCTCTTTTTGTTAAGCTAAACAGATGAAGCTCCTAGAGTCTCTCACTATATGGCACATTTTCCAATTCTTTAATTATTTTTGTGGCTCTTTGAATCCTCTCCAGTTTATCGACATCTTTCTTGTGTTGTGAACACTAGAACCGGACACAGTATCCCAGCTGTGGTAGCACCAGTGCTAAGTGCAGAGATAATATAATATCCCTGCTTTATTCCTATTAATACATTTAACTACACAGTATTACTGATAGCTCATATTCAGCTGATTATCCACCAGGACTCCCAAGTCCTTTTCAGAGTGACCTCTTCCCAGGATAGTTCCCCATCCAGTAAATATGGCCTGTATTCTTTGTCCTTAGCTCAGATGTGGGCAAACTACGGCCAGCGGGATGCTCTTGGCTCGGGAGGTGACTCCCGGCCCCTCCCCTGTGGTTCCTCCTCCCCCGCAGCCTCAGTTCACTCCGCCGTTGGCGCAGTGATCTGGGTGGCTGGGCAGCGAGGCCTGACCTGGTGCTCTGTGCTGCACGGTTGCGTGACTGGCTCCAGCCACAGCTGCGCCACCAGTGCTACAGGCAGCTCAGTAAGGGGGCAGAGACCGGGGGTGGGGGGTTGGATAGAGGGCAAGGGAGTTCAGGGTGGCATATGGGAGCCAGTGTTTGGATCACCTCACAGCAAGCTAGTGGGGGAAGGGAAGTTTGTGAAGATCAGTGATAATTTTATCAACCAAACCTGTCAAACTATCTGAGTGAGAGAGATTACAGGATCTATTTTCTAGGAACCCATGTTGATTATATGATCTTCTTTAACTCTTTATTAAGAGTCCCATATCAGCCCTTCCATTACTTTTTCTTTGTTATTGATATCCAGTTTACAATGTGTTAAATCTATTTTAATGTGCTAAACTAATTTTCTTGGTGCATATATACATAAGAATGGTCCTACTGGGGCAGACCAAAGGTCCATCTAGCCCAGTATCCTGTCTTCCGACAGTGGCCAGTGCCAGGTTCCCCAGAGGGAATGAACAGAACAGGTAATCATCAAGTGATCCATCCCATCACTCATTCCCAGCTTCTGGCAAACAGAGGCTTGGGACACCATCCCTGCCCATCCTGGCTAATAGCCATTGATAGACCTATACTCTATAAATTTATCTAGTTCTTTTTTGAATCCTGTTACGGTCTTGGCCTTCACAACATCCTCTGGCAAGGAGTTCCACAAGTTGACTGTGCGTTGTGTGAAGAAATATTTGCTTTTATTTGTATTTAAACCTGCTGCCTATTAATGTGATTTGGTGACCCCTAGTTCTTATCTTATGAGAAATAGTAAACAACACTTCCCTATCTACTTTCTCTACACCAGTCATGATTTTATAGACCTCTATCATATCCCCCCTTAGTCATCTCTATTCCAAGCTGAAAAGTCCCATCTAATTAATCTGCCCTCATATGGAAGCCATTCCATACCCCTAATCATTTTTGTTGCCCTTTTCTGAACCTTTTCCCATTCCACTATATCTTCTTTGAGATGGAGCAACCACATCTGCACACAGTATTCAAGGATACCAAGGCATACCATGGATTTATATAGAGGAAGTGTGATTTTTTTTGTCCTATTATCTATCCATTTCTTAATTTATTCCCAGCATTCTCAGAGAGTGTGTGTGTATGAGAGAGAGATATACATCACATAATTAGAGATGACTTAAACAGTAGTACAACACAGTTAACCCCTAGTTAGCTTCATTCCTAACTCCTCAGTGATTTTCATCAGTCTTTACAAAGTTCATTTCTAATAATTCATTTCTTTATTTCCTGCTGTACTTTGTAATCCTCCAAGCATCAGATCAAAGAAACTTTGCAAAATACTCAACATAGTTCAATTTCTAAAGGTAACTTACATCCAGTTCTCCTTTTCCCTGAGGCACGTGGTTATTTCAATCTCTTAACTACTGTGCAGCGTTCCAGGAATGTCCGGGTACAAAGCACTTGCCAAACTGCTGAATGGTGTATAAGGTGACAGGTTTCCCTCATACCACTAATTGGAATGAAGTAGCACTGCACATGCAGAGGACTGCCAGCAGTAAATGGGTTCAAACAAAATCCCTAATATTATACCTGATAAATTCAGAAATTAATTGATAACATATGGGAAAAAATGGCTAGGTATTGCCTTCCTCTTAAATGCTATAATCTTATACTTTTTTTTAATTTCATGCTTTAAGCTCAGAGTGTCCACTCAGTGTTTCCTGGCAATGTGTAATATGTGTTAAGGAAAACCTAGGCCCTTAAGTTCTGTTGCTTTACACAGTGAACCAACCATCCATTCATTCAATTATTTTGTGCCACTTGGTGTCCAGTCGCTAACATAAAAACATAAGATGGCATCCATAAAAGTGTAACGTGTAAAGTTTAAATAGATGATGAATTAAGAACATGGTTTCAGAGTTCAGAGCATAGAAACCCTATTTCCTACATCTTGTCTTTTTAAATTTATAGGAATAAAACTTCATATCCCTAGTTGCTGAAAAACTCTTCAGATCCACTGGGAGGTAGATTAAGCCTAATTTAGTGAACATGGAACTGTAATGTTCCTAAATGAATTATTTTTGTTTAGGCATCCAGAGGTGTTGCTATATCCAATGTGAGGCTTTTTCTCTTAACAGATGTCTCAGTGTCTTGGTGCTAGCACTTAAAGTCAAGGTATTGGTCATTAACTAGCATAAAATGCCCTGAGCTTCTTGCTTCTGGGATGTGTCAATTGTTACAATCTACATTTCTAGGCTCTTAAGTCTTTACTTGACACTTCTGGTGTCATACTGTTACATTACCTTGCTGCACTGTCGCTGGCTCTGTCATAGCAGATGTCACATTCATAGCTGCTTAGGAATTAGCGCTGCCTTTTATATCATGTACTTAATGAAATCATCCTCCTGGCTTATTATTCTGACTGCATCAGAGTTGCTTCATTGTTTCTCCCTTAATCTCTGCATCAGACACAAGCTTCTTGTTTTTCCCTTTAAGGCCCTTCACAGTTTAACCCCATCCCTCCTCCACCTGGCTGATCTAATCTATTGTGGCACCAATTCTCACCTCCTGTCAGTCTCTCCCTGAAACGCCTTATACCCCTTATGCACGGGAGAATCTCCACTTGTATAATCTGTGCATTCACTGCCTTTATAGAGCAAATCTTTAAAGGCTCCTTTTTCAGGATGCCTACCAAAGCCTGTTGCTGATCATATTTTGAGCAAGTGATTGAACTGCGGCCTGGTCTACGCTGCAGGGAGAGCGGGGATCGCTCTAAATTACGCAACTTCAGCTATGCGAATAACGTAGCTGAAGTCAACACACTTAGTCTTCACTGCGGTGAGTCGACTGCCGCTCCCCCGTCGACTCTGCCTGTGCCTCTCGTGGCGGTGGAATACAAGAGTTGATGGAAAAGTGCTCGGGGCGTCTATTTATCATGTCTAGATTAGTAGATGCGATAAATCGACCCCTGCTGGATTGATCGCTGCCCGCCAATCTGGCGGGTAGTATAGACAAGCGTTTCCCAAACTGTGTTCCACGGAACACTTTTGTTCCGCATGGTGTGAATAGGTGTTCCATGAAAGACTCTCTTGCACTTGATTCTTGTACTATTTTATACATGCTACCAGTTAGATATTGTTAGTTAGTTAGTTATTTTAAATTTGTATTGTTGCTTTGTTTTATAAAAAAAATATATTTGAGCATAAATAATGCAATTTTTTACTTGAAAACCAAATGATTACAAACTAATGTAAGTGTTCCATAATAGCCTAAAAAGTCTTCCGTGGCCAAAAAAGTTTGGTCAACACTGGTATAGACATACCCTTTGACTCTCCCTTTTCCCTTTCTTCATGTACCCATACTCTCATTGCTCCCTCAGTTGCTGCCAATTTAAAAAACATACCAAATAGCAAAACATGTAAGAACTCTGTTTTGATTTCGTGTATGTGCAGTTGGTGATTATATTCCCATTCCTGACCATTAATCTGTTTTTCAGTTTGTAAACCCTCTGAGAGAGAGAGAGAGAGAGAGAGAGTGTTCAGCACAATCGAACTCCAAGCCCTATGTTAATATAATACCGTTGTTTCCTATGTGTGATTTCTAGTGCTTTCTCTAGACTAATATTAAATTACAAGTAATGGTGGGGAGTGTTTCTTCTTTTGTGAACTATTCCACAATCCTAGTAGGTCACATTGACTGTCTTGTGACTATTTCCCCAGTTTTATGGAGTAAGCATTGGGTAGAAGCACTTCAGTTAAATGATGTTTTGGCAAAGAAACACTTTAAATTTACAAAGACAGAGGTGGAGAGATGTCTGAAGCATCTTTCCTTCCGGTGCAGGCTCTTAAAATGTGAGTCTACTGTACATGATACCCTTGGTTTTTTAGTACTTTGCAATCTGATACTGGTGTCTGGCTAGCTGAATTGGTTCTGTAAACAACCAGCAAGTAGCTTCACAAAGTAACTGTTCTACCTTCAAACCATTGTCTGTAAAGGTAGCCCTGGGAGAGATGAACAGCAATCATTTAGTGAATGTGGTGCTTTTTCCAGAGGAAACGAACTTGAGACTACAGCATTTTCAGCAGGAGGTTGTTACAGTGCTAGACTTTGCATATCTAATTTATTAGAGAAACAGTTGTACTGAGTCAGATCTCAGTAAACATTTCTTTGTAATAACATTTTAAAAGCCATTATTAAGTCACAATTGTGTCATGGAGGTCATGAAATCCGTGACTTCCATTGACCTCCAGGACATCTTCTGCCTGGGGCTGGAGCTCCCAGCCAGCTCCTCCACAGCTCCCAGACCCTGCCCTGGTGCAGGGGAGCCTCTGCAGCTGCCCAACTGTAGCGGGGAGTAGGGGGACCCTGAAGCCTGAGCAGCAGAGAGTGCTGAGATGAACCCGCCTCCCCATTTTGTCAGGGATATTGTTAGTGAAAGTCAGGGACAGGTCACAGGCTTCCTGAACTTGTTTATTGCCCGTGACCTGTCCCTGACTTTTACTAAAAATATACGTGACAGTCTTAGACTTGGCCATAATATATGGCTTTCAGCATGCATGTGCATGCACAGGTCCTGTATTTCTGGATTAAAAGGGGGTGTGGATTTTTTTTATTACCTTAGCATAATAGAAAAGCTCCTTAATATAGGGGCTAAGGTGTGTGAAGCCATGTTGGCTGTCTGTGTTGTAGTATAAGGGTGTGTTTTCGCTGCAGTTAACTCAGTTTTTTATCTGGGTGCTGCACCAGCTGTCTCCTGACCACACATGCCACTCAGCTTGGGTGAGGAGGTTATACTTTCAGCCTGACCTAGCTGGCTTGTCAGGGGCTGTAGACAAACCTCTCGGTGAAGATTTCTTTCATGCTGGTAGCCAGCCCACTTTGCATGAGGAAGCAAGCCAAACTACTTGAGTGCTGATGTTCCTTTACTTGCTTCCCATAATTCCCCTGTGTGCTCAGAAAGACACAAGTTCTCCCACAATCTACTGGGAAAGAATTACGGCAGCACAGGATGTCTAGGCTGTGTCACAGCAAGTCCTACTGATACCCACTGTGTGCTTGCTGGTGCTGTGTGCACCTGTAACTGAAGCAGGGCTTTGCAGGATTGGGCAGGACAGTTCTGAAATAGAGTTCAAGTCCTAGTCTCTTGCTGAATGACTCTGGGACAGCATTTGTCCCGGATTCCCTGCAGTGCTGCTCTGTATCTGCTTGAGGCTCAGGGGCAGCACTAGCCTCTTGCCATTGGGGATGGCTGAGGTGGGCTTTAGCTCCCACTCGCCATGAGGCCTCGCCCCCTGCTGCTTTGCCCTCTGAGACCCTGCCCACTGGCCAGGCCAAAAGCTGAACCTAGACAGTAGTAAGAGCTGCCCAGGAAGTCTGGACTGCAGTGGGGAGCCCTGGACCCTCCACCTGCCCTGAGCGGCATGGGACAGTCACTGTTCTTCACAGTGGCCTGGCTCCAATGTCGGGCCTGGGGGTGGGGCACGGCCTCAGGGGGAAGAGGAGGAGCAGGGGGTTGGGCCATATGGGCAGGGCTCCTGCATGTGTCCTGCTTTTGCCTTTTGAAAATGTGGTGACCCTACACTTGGGTTAGGCTAACCTCAGTGCTGAGTTAGCTCCGCAGTGAAGACATAGCCTATGGTAGGAGCCTAGACTACAATATGGCTTCTTACGCAATTTCAGACATCTTTAGCCTCCAACTTAATGGGGCTCTTCAATCATATTAAGCTCACACAATTGAAAATCACAGGTTTTGCCCTGCAAGACATCTGCCCTTTGTCTAGGATGAATTGTGTTTAAAATTAGGAGTAAAAGTGATATTCTTGATTTTTCAGTTTTTCTAACCATTAATAGGGTACAAGAACATGCTAGATATGTAGCATAAGCACTTATGACCATCTTCTCACCTCACCCTGATTCCCATCCTCACTTAAAAGCCAACATGAACTTAAATGAGGAAAGAATCAGTTGTATCTTGCAAAGCAGAGAGCAGGGAACGAAATTTAGTAGTTTTAACACAAGACAGATTTGTCATAAATGACTCTCTCTCCAAAAAAGTCTTTTCTATAAACCGAAGGAAACAGATATCAAGGTTTGAACTAATGGCGTTGCAGGTTGCGTGCATTTGTTTTACGAATACCATGTAAACTGACATCTTCGGGAGCTTGGTGTGCTAATGCTATATTGCCCCAGCCTCCCCACCTTCACTTTCAGTTGAGTTTTCTGGGAAAACCTCTGATATTAAAAATATGCTACTTCTGCACTTACCTTCCCTGGATAACAAGTGTAAATGTAGTTGATGTGAAAGAGGCTTTTTTTATGGTGTTGTCTCGTCAATAAATGGAGAGGCTAAACTTTTTACTTGGTCAGCATTTAAGTAGTTCCCAGAATGTGTCTACTACTAGGCTTGGTTTGGCTATTCCATATTTTTGTGGCAATATTTAATTAATCAAAGTTAAATGTCTAGTTTCAGAACACTTAACCTTTAATATGTTCCATGTCAGAGTATACAGTAGATACACAATAAAGTGATATTTAAACGTATTGGCTGAACATGCTTGTCTTCAGAGGGAGGATCATGTTTCAATGGAGAGACAGGAAATAGCCAAGATCTTGGAGTGCATCTGCCTAAATTGTAAACTTCCTACATTTATAGCCATCTTCTTCCTTTTTCTATGTCAGTGGTTCCCAAAATTGTTCCTCTGCTTGTGCAGGGAAAGCCCCTGGTGGGCTGGGCCAATTTGTGTACCTGTGCGTCCTCAGGTTCGGCAGTTTGCAGCTCTTGGTGGCCGCGGTTCACCACCCCGGCCAATGGTAGCTGCTGGAAGACCAGTACTGCTGTATTATCTGCACACGCTGAGTGTGTTTTATTTGGATAATGGTAATTTTAATAAGTAGAGATTTGTTTAATCCCTCAGATCAAATTGTAAAATCACAAAGTTTTCTTCCTTCCCTCTCCTAAAACTTTGTGGGTGTTTGGCTGAAGTTCATCTTTGGGCATATATACTTGATTTAGCTTTAGCTATAGCCACAGTTGTGCCTAAGTGGTTTCTAATAATATAAAATGGAAATAACTGTACCTAACAAATTATATCCACTTAGTACCATTGAATAATACTTTGGCCATAATCATTTGACGGAAGTATCTCCTTACCCCTTCCCTCCTAAGGAGGGGAGACAGTTGACTTGGTATCATGGCCATCTCTTCCATAAAAGTTAGTATCAAACTGACACTAGCATATCAATGATTTTGTAACAGACTGTTACTAGGCAAACTGCACTGCTGACCCCTCCTGGTCTCATCTAGTGTACGCCTCCCAGGTCTCAGGCCTTTAGATATCACTTGTCTTGGGGGTGCAGTCACACAGTTATTCCACTCTTGGGTCGTGGTTTCCAGTGCATCAACTGTTGTTGCTATGCAGCTTTGGCTATAGCTAAAGCTGCAGGTTTGATTTTTGTCCAGACCCTGTAATTCTCTTCCCTCCAGGTTAATGACCATGGTAATCCAGTGACCAAAGTATCACTTATTGAAGACACCTTGGAGAAAACATGTTAATAAAACATTGTACACATCTACTTTTCCATAAGGCTAGCCATTCCTTGGATATGAGAAGGCCAAATTTCTTTAGACCACCTCTGCAAAGAGTGTCTCTCTTTCTCTCCCTCTAAATCTGTCTCCCTAGGCATCTTCGATAGCAAGTGAATCTCTCTTCCCCTCCCCCCCTGCCTCAAGTCTCTAAACTGTTTAGTATTGTTTTGATCTCAAAATTCCCAACGTGGCAAAACTAAATTGTATTTTCTTTTTGGGGAAAGGATGGTAAGATCCTTGAAGCTGTTTTTTTTTTCCTTTTGTTTCCTTCCCCTCTCCATTCTCTTTCAAGTGTATGCTTGGGTATACTTATCTGGGAAGCCATCCATGTCTGTTCTTCCTGCAGCCCCCAATGTTAGCTCAATATGGTCAAACAGGAAATGCTTAATACAGCATGCAAAACTTCCCCTCATTGACCTAATCACATACAGCAGTGGTTCTCAAAGCTGGTCCACCACTTGTTCAGAGAAAGCCCCTGGCGGGCTGGGCTGGTTTGTTTACCTGCCGCATCCGCAGGTTCGGCTGATCGCGGCTTCCAATGGCTGCGGTTCACTGCTCCAGGCCAATGGGTGCTGCGGGAAGTGGCGCAGGCTGAGGGATGTACTGGCCATCCTTATCACAGCCCCCATTGTCCTGGAGCAGTGAACCGCCGCGATTGGTTTAACCTGTGGATGCGACAGGTAAACAAACCAGCTCGGCCCGCCAGTGGTTTTCCCTGAACAAGTGGTGGACCAGCTTTGAGAACCACTGTCATACAATATTCATAAAATTGTTACATCTCAGTATTCATACCGTTACCTGTCAGCTCCTCTTCTGTCTTATAGAACAGTTTATAACTGGGTATGAGGCATGAGACTGAGACCATGTCTCTACTGGAAAATTTCACTGCTTGAACTATAGCTGGCTTATATCTGTCAGTGTTGCTATGTCTTAGAACATGTGCACATTGGTAAAGGAACCAATGTCGTGCATTGTCAAAAGAAGATTTGGTCCCCGCTGGGGGACACTGGGATGCCTCCACATGCCACCTTACAGCACAGTGATTTGTGGGACTCTGGTATCCCACCATACACTACAAGACTCTGCTCAAGGTCAAATTTCCACAATTACCTTTCCTCTGTACCATAATTTTCATGACCTCTTAAAAAAAATTCCCAAAGTTCCTTGTGGTTTCTGCATGGATTATTGGAGTTCTTATGGCTGCTTTTAGAGACTGGGTGCCCAGTGCTTCTATGTTATGGAACTTCAGGCTGCCATCACCACAGTGGCTGTGGTGGTGCTGGTGTCAAAAGGGTGTTTTGTTTTGTTTTTATTTTTGTTTTTCCTCCCCTCTAGCAGTACCTGGTAGGGGAGTGCCCCTAGCAACCCCTGGAGTGGCGCCTCATGGTGCAGTATAAGGGGTGCTGTGTGCTCTTCCTGCCCCCCATCCCCCCCCCCCCAGTTCCTTGCGGCCAGTGAAGGTGCTTCGGAAATGCTCTGCTCCAGCTTTGCTGCAGCTCTTCCCCAGAACTCTTCTTCATTCAGTGTATGGTATCTGTAGTTAGTAGTTTGATTAGTTTTGTTTCAGCCTAGTTAGTGCTCTCGGGCCAGGGCATGCCTTGCGCCCTGAGTTTGTCATGCAACACTTGTAGGCGACCGATGCCAGTGAGTGATCCACACGCAGACTGTTTACGCTGTTTGGGTGAAACCCATATCAGCCATTGCTGCAAGATTTGCAAGATATTCAAGCCTCAGACTAAGAGAGACAGATATTAAACTCCAGGCCATCTTGATGGAGTTGGCTTTGACTCCGACTCTGGCACACCGCTCCGAGTTGGCACCAAGTACCACCATGTCAGTGTGCCGCAACTCCCCAGCACCATCTACCAGTTGGCACCACTCCCTATCTGTGGGGTATGCCAGGAAGGCTAAGAAGAGGCCTTCTCCGCTGCGGCACTGGAACCAGATGGGGGGAGAGACTAGACCCATGTTGAGCAGTCCTCAGTCCCCATCGGCCTGTAGGTGTCTGACTCAGGTCTAGCGGAGTAGCCTGGCCCATTCGGAGCAGGCTTCCCAGGTTGTCCAGATGCCCTCCAAGCCAGAGGCCCTGCAACCATCCCAGCACGTTATGTCCATGCTGGTACCAGGAGCACCGCCAACCGTGGGCCCACGGTCAAGGGGAGAGCTACTGCTGGGATCTCTGCAGTCACCCGTCTCGGTAATAGTCACGGTTGAGGGAATGTTCCCAACGCTGTTCATCGCTCACTGACCATCCTGTGCATAGTTTAGGCAGGTTGCCATCGACCCCCACCAGGTTGTCTGGCTGGATTCCAACAGACGGAGCAGTGCCTGGAGTCTCTGTCTCAAGGAGTGGACACTGATGGGACTGAGGCAGACGACACCAAAAATCCTCATCTCAGGGGCTATCGTAGCCAGTTGCTGTTGACGCTGTTCCCAGTTGTTGTCTTTGTGGTCATCTCGCTCCAGGACTTTGCCACGGCACTGCTCCCGCAGCCCTGGGTATCGATTGCCAGCATCTTGCTGTTGTGGATCCACCTGCTGGAGCCAGTCACGAAACAGCTGCTACTGGCAGTACTTTTCTTCCACGTCAGGATCATGGTCTCGTGGTTTGTACCGTTCCCGGCGCCGCAGCTCCTCCCTGTCCAGGGACAGCGGCAGGTCGTATGTCAGCCTGGTCTCTCTTCATAGTCATTCATCAATGGGTCAGGTCAGCCAGGCTGAAGAGCCTGCTCCACCAGTGCCACTGCAGGTGCAGTGGCACGGGGCCCCATGGCCCCTGGTGAGGGCTTGCTTGGTGGCCGGAGCCTCGAACAGCCGTTGGCCTCACTCTCCTGGCAGAGTTGGTGGGATGTGCATCTTTGGCACTGTGCCCAGAGAGCAACCAGGTGGTGGATCCTTCGGTGTCAGTGGACGTGCAAAGTGCCGCCGCCGCCGCCTCCTCCCCCTCCCCGGATCAGGCGATTTGCAGCCCCTCCTCCCTCCATCCCACAGGAGGATTCTAAAGCCCGCCAGGAGCTGTTGGAAAAAGGTGGTGTCAAACCTCAGCCTTCAGGCAGAGAAGGTGGAGGAACCGTCGGACTCCCTGTTTAACGTCTTGTCCGCCTCGGTACTGGGCAGGGTGGCCTTGCCACTCCACAAAGAGGTGGTGAAAATTTCAAATGCCTTGTGGCAAACCCCGGCCTCATTTGCTGCCCTATCGCTAAGGGAGCGGAACGCAAGTATTTTGTGCTTGCCAAGGGGCATGAATACTTTATACCTATCCTGTCTCTAACTTCCTGGTGGTTGTCGGTCAACCACAGGGAGCAGCAGGACCAACCAGCCCCCACTCCAAAAAATAAAGACTCAAGGAGGCTGGATTCATTTGGCAGAAAAACTTATTCATCCTCGAGCTTCCAGTTTTATGGGTGGCGAACCATCAGGCTCCCCATTCTCACTGATCGGCAAGGTCCTGGAAAAGATAGACAGACAGGTCCTGAGTCCTCCTGGTTGCCCCAGTGTGGCCCAAGCAGCATTGGTATGGGCCGTCATGAGCCTGGCGGTCGGCCCACCATGACCGTTACAGACCTGCTCTCCCAGGACCAGGGATGCCTCCTCCACCCCAACCTAGCAGTACTCCCCCCGAGCAACACATCTCAAAGAACACCAGTTACAGAAAAGGTAACTGTCTTTTATCTAGCTGTGCAAAGTCATTGATTCCTGCTGCACAGGATTGTGCCACTGGGCAATGTTCCGGAAATAAAGAGGTATGAAGTAATGAGCTTCCTGAACAGTTGTGGGATGCTGGATGGGATGCAGATCCTGATTCTGCTGCTCTCCCACCTTTCCCTAATGTGTTGCTATTGAAGGGGTACTTTTTTATGGCTATGAAGTCTCTGGTGGAGCACAGCAACACTTCACTGACACTGCTCTCCTCTTTAGGAATATGGTAGATACAAGGAGGAACATTTGTTCTTGGACCAGCACATTACCATTGGTGAGGCTGAAATGCCAATTGTGATTGTGGGGGACCTTGTCTACCCTTTGCTTCCAAGGCTTTGAAACGGCAGACTGGAAGAAAAGATTTAACTAGCATCTGAGCAGGTGTGGGATGACTGCATTTGGTAGACTGAAAGGATGTGATGGTTCTTCCTTGTTATGTTGAATCTCTGAGGCAAAAACTCCTGTTCATGCTGAATGTTTTATATTATGTAATCTTTGTGAAGCAAATGGGGGAAATGTTACTGGAAGGATGAAGTGGGAAGACTGCTTGGTTGTTCAAAATCATCAGAAACAAAGGCCAACTAGGAGAGCCTGTCAAGGAACTGGTTTCAGAGTGGTAGCTGTGTTAGTCTGTATCAGCAAAAACAACAAGGAGTTCTTGTGGCACCTAGAGACTAACAAATTTATTTGGGCATAAGCTTTCATGGGCTAGAACCCACTTCATCAGATGCGACTGAACTGTATAGCTGAGGGAGAACTTGGGATTTTAACAGTGTGATGCTATATTGCAGAGTGCTGCTTTTGTGTACGAGTTTGTGTATTGTGGTTCAATAGAGATTTTAAAGGGATTTGTAAATGCCTGTTATAACGTTGAGGGGGTGACAATTTGGCCTGTGACTCTTCTTTCGTAAGAGCCGATAAGTATACACTGATTTTAAAATACCCTCCCACACACACACCACCTTCCCACGCGTGCACAGTTTTATTGAAATAAATGAATAAACTTGTTAACAATAAATGTTGAGGGTTGTAACACTTTCTATATTAGTTACTGTGACAGAAGTGGAGCTAATATGTAATAAACTCTACCTTGTAGTATTCACATCACATTTACTGTAAAAGCGCACTCTTAATAAAAAAAAAATCGGGCACAGTCACTGGATTGCTTGCAAGGAATATTTTAAACTTCCTATGCACTTTAATTTTATGTTCAGGTAATTGTTTCAGTATGTCTGTTGCAGTCTTCTTTACTATATTAGAAGTTCAGTTATTATAAGACATATTTTGATAAGATGTGATGGTGACTAAATTATATTTTATTACCAGTACATGGTTTTTAAGATGAACTGGCTGCTATAGAAGTAAATTCTTTTGTTTGCTGAGCATATGAGAATGGTCACCATCTAAAAAGGGGCAGGGGGCATGGTGATTGAGGAGGCATCAGACTCTGAAGAAAAAATTGTGCACAACTACACCTATCCGTGCTCCCTTTCCCTTCCTCATTGGGCTCTGTCTCTAGGCTTTTCTAGGTCTCTGCTGGGTCAGTCTAGATATTGAAGAACCCCTGGCTGTCCATAGGGTCTTGCATCCTTCCCCTTGTCTCCTTCCTCAACAAGATTGTCCTTGGTGAGCTCTGTTGCAATTCTTTTCTCTGGGTCTCACAAAGTTTTCACTGTTGAATTGTGTGTGAAGGGGGTCCCTGCCCAGTATCATAGATGTGGTAGATCTGGAGGGTGGTCCCAGATTTTCTGTTGACTTCCCTCACCTTCTGGTATGACTGCTGGAACTCCTCCACTTTTGCCTAGTGTTGCTATATCAAAGATGCATCCCCTGTGCATCGTCTTCAAACACTTATTCCTGTAGTTGCCCAACAGCTGGGATCGCACTTGCCTTTTTTCTCCCACAGGCCAAAGAGACCCAGAACTTCTTTCCTGGTACACACAGGAGCATGTGGCTTAATTGGAGCTCTGTACTTTAGGCTGAGCCATGCCCATTTTAAAAGTGTGGTGTGGGGAACCCTTCCAGTCTCTGTGTGATCCCTGGGGCAATGATATTCAAAATTATGACTGGAGCAATCCCAGGGATAGGGGCATTGTGGGCTGTTGCTGGAAGACTGTCTTTAATATACAGGTAATGTAATATTTGCTGGTGCAAGTACATCTGAGAATTTTTGTCCATCAAGGAAGTTTTTGTTTTTATTTTAGTGATGACATCTATGTTTCTCCCCTTACAATCAGAAGTGGGTATGGATGCATGAAAACTCGTGGCAACAAACGGCAGCTTCTGTCAACAAAACTTGGTCATGTAGACTAGGCCATAAGCAAGATATTCACTTGGAAAGCTTTGCCAGGATAACTGCGTGTACCCTAGGGGCTTCTGTTGACACTCTCCTATGTTTGTTGCAAATCTCACCTCATTACACCTTACCTCCATAGCTATGCCACCAAAAGTTTGTAGTGTGGACCTGGCCTTACAAAAAGATCTGCATGTTTCTGGGAGTTTGACAATCACTTGAACCGTGCATTTGTAGAATTTTTTTTATTTAAACTTTTTGTTTTGGTTGACTCTCAGTGTACAAAAGGCACTGTTGCCAGTCAAAGCACCAGGGATGATCACCAGGTAGTTTGTGAAAGAAATAATTTACAGAACAGTCTTAAAGACTACTTAAGCTTTCATTGCTTGGCTCCCAGAGTATTAAATTGAGACTTTTATTCAAGCTTGAGATAAGTGTGTCTACATCTCACCATTTATTTTGAGAAATATGGTTTCTATTTTATTTAACAAGATGCATAGCAACAAATGTTTGGCTATAGGATTCATCCCTAAACTAGAAGACCAAATTCTGCCTTCACATTTCCACAACTCTCATGATGCTGGGACCATCAGTGAAGTTGTGTAGGAGTAATGAAAAAGCAGACTCGGCTTTATGTATTTCTGAGATAAGCTTCTGAAATTCATGGCATACAGCTATCATTAATCCAAAAACTTACCAACTCTTATCCCACAATGCCATCAGAAGTAAATGGTTTTTGCTTCTTTAAGGGCAGCCCTTTATTTAAAAGGGTTTTCGGAGGAGAAGTTCCCTCCCTCATCTGCCCCCAAAAGAAAGATGTTGCTATCACCTTTTTACAAGTGCCTTGTATCCATAGTACATGAATTACAGTAAATTTCAGCATAAGAATGTTTCTGATGTAAAATATTTCACATTTGTATGCTGATATTCAGTAATTGTTTAAAGTAACAATGTAAATGTTTCTGTTAGTATATTCTTTAAACTGGCTAGGAGAGTGACATCTTAGGGCTTGTCTACACTTACACTGCTGTGCTGCTGTTGCGTTTAGTGAAGAAGCTGCGTATGCTGATGGGAGAGATTCTACTATTGGTGTAGGTACTTCACCTCCCTAAGAGGCTACAGCTACGTTGAGAGGAGAAGCCCTCCTGTTGACCTAATGCTGTCTACACGAGAAGTTAGATTGGTATAACTGCGTTGCTCTGGGATGTGAATTTTCCACTCCCAGAGCAGCTTGGCTATACTGAGAGAGGTTTGTAGTGTAGACTAGGTTTTAGACACCATGCCCTTTTAAAATCTGAAGTTGTAATGCAACCCGCCTAAGGCTATCTGGAACCTTCAGTTAATGCAGAAGTGGGTGAGCCAGCACTCTGTTAACAATGTGACATTTGAACCAGGGGACAAAGAAGATCTAACAGAATTGCAGTGTTCATAAATGCAAACAAGTTTGGACTAGATGGTTCAAGTTTGGTTAAGGCAGGGGTAAAAAAATTGTTTTGTAGTAGGGGCAGAATTCCACTTCTAATTCTGATGAGTAGTTAAGGACTACACACTACCCTTGGACCATGGTGGACTTCCCACTGGTTATCAGGGGATGTTTGCACAAAGGTAATGAGCAGAAAGTGCCTTTTGTTGGTAGCTAACTTAATTATTTGGTCCATATCTCTTGCCACCTGCAGTACGGTTCAGTGGGAAAACATGAAGTAGATAATGCTGTTTATTGAAATGTCCTCTTTGGTCTTTAGAGTTGACCCATCTCAGTTATTGTTCTAGGTTAACTCCTCTGGAAGTTGTTGGGTTATCTTCATACACTGGCAGACAGCACTACATTAGTTTACCCTTGGTACGCGTTTTGGAAAGCTGACTTTGCAATCATGAAGGTTGTGTTTTGGTTTTTTTTTAAAAGAGCTTTTAAGTCGAACATTCTGAAAGATCCATATGTCTATAGGGCAGCATAAATATTTCAAATGGACTGATGTTCGACATTCCTGCATTATGGGATTATGAACCTACCACTTACAGGTCATTAATTCAAATTGAGCGCTGATTATTAGTGACTAATATATTACCACTCACCAGCTGTCCAATGGCCTGTATAAAATGAATTGATTGTTTTAGTCCAGTTCCTATTAACTGTCCACATTGTGTTTACAAACAAACACCATCACAATTTGCACAACCAGCCTTGTAAGGTGGGCCAGGAATGAAATAGGCAAGGTGAGAAAATGATCCCACTCGGTGACAACTGAGGAATGTTGGCAGATCAGTGTGTGGGAGTTAGCACTGTTGTTGCTGGTGCCTTACCTTTTCTCTGGCTAACTGGAGAATGCAGTTGTCAAGGCTCAAATTTTTAAAAGCTGTTCAGTGTCCTTCAGAATATAAAGGATGCATATTCTTGTGGACTGGTAACTGGGACCCTTTAGGTACTCTTCATTAGAAAGTTGCATATAATACATAATAGCAAGTATCCCAGCTATGGCTGAACCAGATTATATGCCACAGGGGGCTTTTCCCCCTTCCAGATAAATGTGCACACTGTTTGCGTTCCTCAGTAGATGTGATATTGATAGTATGCACTCATTTTTCACTGACTGGTAGCCAAATACTAGACATAGTTATTGAAGTAAGAGAAAAGACCTTCTGTCCAACATAGTTGGTAGTAGGGAATTGCCACCATATTTTGTAAGGCTATCTGGATTTATTTCATTCTGCTTCTAGAATCTGTCCCCATGTTTCAAAGACACATTTTCTTTGAATGGGATTTGGTAAACCTAGTTACTTGTATTTTTGTTCAGCATCAGAACTGAATAAAGAGGATCTATGGGTGAAAATGTACCTATTTGTAAAATTTATTTCCCTGAGCTTTTTATTAAACAGTCTCTACTTAAGATGAGAATTCCTATTCTCCACCTTTAAAAAAATAAATAAATAAAATCCTTTTATATTATCCTTTTAATAAAGCTTTTGCAAGATAGGTATCCAATCAGTGCTTCATAAGCGCACACTCAGCAAACAGGTAGGGAAGCTAGGTACTATAAAGTAGTGAAGAGCTAGATGTATTGGCTTACAAAAGTGCTAATCAAAGTGGCATACCTGCTACTGTCGATTATTTCCTACAGCACCTGAGACATGTAGTGTGCTTTTACAGTACTGCTCAAGACATAAGATCTGTGCTGAGGAGTGTACACAATATCCTATATGATGTAAAGGGCGGGGGTCTACCAAACAGTAAGGAGTAGGTTATGTGGGGAAGGAAGGACAGAGGCTTGTCCCACAGCCCTTTAAAAATGCCCCGAAACAAAAATATTCCAGTTTGAACAAAACATGTTCCACTTGACCTAAAACAAACTTTTCAATTTGTTGCAGGTTTTTTTTTTTTTTTTTGCAGAATTTTTGGATTTGAGTCAACCTGAACTGAAACCTTCTTGGAACCTCTAGTGCACCAAAAAAAAAAAACCAAACCAGTTATTGAGCTAGCTCTCACAATGACCCATTCTAAGAATAGAACACACAGCTATATCACTAGCAATTGTGTTGTAAAAGACCGTTATAACTCTGAGTCATGGTAATGCCTGACTACTACTTATTAAATGGCTGTAATTATTTTAGTGGACAACTTTTTTAGAAAAAATATAGTGATTGAACCTTCTCTCTCTCTCTTCCCCCACCACATCAGTATGAAACAAGTGATCAGAATTTTTCATTAAAGTCTATCTACCTACCTTACCTTACCTTACGTGATAAACTTCTGTATTTGTATTGGGAACCAAAGCAACTATTTAAATCTGTTGTGGGGAGAAAAAATCTTAAGAGTGCAGAATCTTAATGTCCCTCTCTAGGAAAAATGACAAAAACTAGGCATTCTCTTTTCAGAAAGCAGATTAATGAAGATATGATTAAGGCATATAAATTACAAGCTGTACGTAGAAGCTGCCTGCTACAAAATATTCTTTGTCTCTGTGCTGCCTTGTTCTAGCTGCCTTCAGAACATTAAGGGAAAATCTTTATAAAGAACAATTAGGACATAATAAAATAGTGGTTGCAACCTGTAATATTACTGCTCACACTAGTTATTGTAATGACATAATAATTGCAGTTCATCAAAAGACCTAGAGAGATTTGACATGAAATATCACTTATGCTGGCTTGTTCCACTGTCTGGTCCTCCACCTTTAACAGCTGAAGAGGCACTCAGTCAGAAGAAGTTGGAGAGCTTCAAAAACTGTTTGTTTGGTATGGCATAGTGTCAAATAGGTGATGTAGCCATTAGACCTACCTATTATACACATGATTCTGATGGGATGGAATATGATCTCTCCTGTCTAGAACCCTAGGCTTTGGAGAAGAGAGAATTTTCTTAGTTCTAAGAAACCTCACTTTTCCTCCCTGCAATTTTTTTTGGAGGGGAGGCACTTTCTTCAGAACTACCAGATAAAGCACTGATTAGATGCTTTTTCTGCAAAAGCTGTATTCAAGACTATACGGTACCAAGTTTTAGAGCTGCACATTGTGAACATTCATTAACTGAATAAAAGGACATGCTATTCAAAACCCTCCTTACTAGATATTGCAGAGGAGTTTGTTTCTGTATGTAAAGAAGTGCACAGCTTAACTTGTTTTATCAAGTGCTCAAAAAAAAATGTT
The DNA here is from genome assembly GCF_025201925.1 of Gopherus flavomarginatus. Lineage (NCBI taxonomy): Eukaryota > Metazoa > Chordata > Testudines > Testudinidae > Gopherus > Gopherus flavomarginatus. The sequence continues at coordinate 184,834,572 of NC_066617.1, forward strand.
GTCAAATATTAGGTGCTCTGTACCAAATAATCTCTCTTCAATCTGTATGCGATAAGGTGTATGTAATGGAAATTATTTTTTTGGTGTATTAAAAATGAGGTATTCTGGTATGGGATATAAATTCCTTTCTACATTGGCAGTTTAGTAGATAGGGGACTGGTGATAAAACCACCTAACTCAAAAATAAATGTGTGTAATTGCTTACAATGTGGAGAAGTCTCATGTACTCTTGGCAGTACCATCAGTTGTATTCCAAAATGTCACAGCAAACTTATGGCTTGATATATACAGACATAGTGACTTTGTATTCTAGTTTCTACTCTACTTATCTAACAAATATTTTTATAAGTCATGTAACTATTGTGATTAAGGTTTTGCAGATGTCTAGAATTGCTGTTCCAGTCTCTGATACTTACTTGTTTAAATTGGTTTCTTCATTCAGACTCGTTCTCCAGTCTCCAGAGCAATTTTTCAGCTGCTAATGCTTCCCCTAGTAAGTATTCATTAGTTGTGTACTGTTCACACAGGTTGTAATATTCTATTTGAAGTGTGCAAATCTACATTTCATATCCTCTGGGGAACTTAGGATCCTAAAGTTGATCACAAATCTTGCACTCCTGCATAGAAATGCAGTACTTCATTGCTCTTCATTAGCCCACCATGTGTTGATAAGAAGTTCCCTCCAGAGTCTTAATTAGAATAAAAGAACAAAGTAATGGAGAGGTGAAAGCATGATGAAGCCCCATGCACTCAGCAGCAAGCTGGTACTAAAGTCTGCTGTAAGCATCGGTTGCTGTGGTGAAAACCCTGCAACAGCTTCACATAAACTTAAAAACTTTTTGAAAGAATTACTCACTTTTTTGTATTTAAATCAGTGCAGCAAATCTGCTAGATTGATATGATTGTGACAATACCTTAGAATATCCAAACATTTCCAGTTTTCAGTGTCCTAGGCATTGTTGACTAATCCCTCCCCTTTCCCCCCGCCTAAGTTCATTGTAGAGGCTGTTAGGAGAGGAGGAACTCTGGCAGCTGCATAGAGGGTGATGGAGGCTATTTAGGAATCTGGGATAGACTAATGTTGTGAATAAATGATTTGAATGCCAATATTAACTACTAATCATTTTAGTAAATATTGGCATTCAAATCCTTATCTTTAGGTTTGAGAGTTACTAAGCTATTAAGATAAATAGGGCAGTTCCCACCTGCGCAAGTTACTGACTATAGGCTTGGGAAGACATTGCTGCATTTATTTATTTTAGGTCACATTCTTTGTTGTTTTTGAGTGCTAAAAACTTCCCTTAATAAAACTGAAATTCTGGAACACAATTCTGTGGTAAACTCTGGAGCTGTAGAGTCCTTAGTGCACTTCTCTGTAAGCAAGTAAAGCTTGGTCCCATTCTAACTCTTCATTCTTCTTCGAGTGCTTGCTCATATCCATTCCAGTTAGGTGTGCGCACCCTCCGTGCACGTTCGTCAGAAGATTTTTACCCTAGCAACACTCGGTGGGTCGGCTGGGCGCCCCCTGGAGGGGCGCCGCTATGGCTCCGGATATATACCCCTGCCGACCCAGCCACCCTTTAGTTCCTTCTTACCGCCCATGTCGGTCGTTGGAACAGTGGAGTGTGGCTTAGCTGACCTTCACTCCCCCTAGCTACTCGTAGTTCTCGTGTATATAGTTATAATCCTTTTATATATATATTTATATAGTTATACGTTTTTTCTTACTAGCATAGTTAGTTAGTTTAGTAATAGTTAGCGGGGTTCGGGGAGTAGCCCCTTCCCCCGCACCTGGTGCCAGAACCCATGCCCAGCTCACCGGGTTTTAAACCGTGCTCGGCCTGCCACAAGCTGATGCCGACAGGAGATCCGCACGACTCCTGTTTGAAGTGCCTTGGGGAATTGCACTTGACAGCTAAGTGCCCCACTTGCAAGGCTTTTTACCCCTCCGCCTTCGACACCGAGCACTCGTCAATCGACAGGCAGAAGCGCCTCCTTGGCACCGGACCCTGCTGGTACTGCCAAGGCCTCTCGGCACTGGCCGTCGCTGGCACCAAAGTCAACTCGGCACCACTCCCTCTCTCCGAGGTTGAGAGAGCCTATGACTTCTCCTGCCAGTGTCTGACAGCTCCCCGGCACGCGCCGTGGTTGAGTTCCCTGCTCCTGCTGCTTCCATGCCAACTGCACCGCAGCCAGAGAGCTCGTCTAAGTCGGATTGCCCGGCACCGATGCCTGCAGAGGCACCGATGACGTCGGCACCGTCGATCCTGGTCCCACGAGGGCCATCGAATCTGGTGCCTGACAGCTCCCCGGTACGCGCTATGGTTGAGCTTACTGTTTCCTCCACGCTTGAGACATTCCCAATGGCGAGGGATCTCATTGCCGTGACAGAGTCGATGCTTCCTGAACCCCAGGCACTGCCGGTGCGGGTAATACAGTCTCTTGGCAAGCCTCCTGTGATATGACCATCCTCTGTCGGCACAGCAGAGCAGCACCATTCATGATCACGGTCCCGCAGATGCTCCCGCTCCCGACACCATTTGCAGTCCTGGTGCTGTTCTCCTCCTCGGTACTGGTCGCACTCGCTGCACCGGTCAGTATCCCATTCGCCAACCCGCTACTTCTGGCACCGTGACTCTCGTAATCACTCCCGACGTCGAGCCTCGAGATCTCAGTCGACCTCCCGGCACCGCTCTGGTCGCAGGTCTGGATCTCGTTCCAGGTACCAGTACGCCTCCTGGTACCACTTCCCGGTGCTGAGTTGGGCAAGGTCCAATAGAGTCAGAGACTCTGCCCATGGTTTTTCAGCACCTCCATGGCCATCCAGACACGCATCAGTGTCATCCCATGCTGACAGCTCTTATGCGCAGGACCGCGATTCTGATGTGCCCACCAACAACCTGAGAGCCCATCAGGACCTCCTAAGGAGGGTAGCACTCAATATGGACCTCCAGGTGGAGGAGGTCCCGGAAGTAAAGGACCCGGTAGTGGACATTCTATCGGCGGTTGCCCCACTAGAGGGGCCCTGCCTGTTTATTTGGACCATCCAGGCGAATGCCAATACTATATGACAGTCACCAGCCTCTATCCCTCCTGCGGCCAGGGGAGTCGAGCGTAAATATATGGTGCCCTCTAAGGGGTATGATTGCTTGTATGCCCGTCCTCCTCCCTGCTCACTAGTTGTTCAGTCCGTTATGGAGAGGGAACGGCATGGCCAGCAGGCGCCAGCCCCGAAATCGAAGGAGGCTAGGCTAATGAACCTACTCGGCCGCAAGGTGTACTCTGCAGGGGCCTTACAGCTCTGGGTGGCAAATCAACAAGCCTTGCTTAGCCGCTATAATTATAACACCTGGGTGGCGGCGGGTAAGTTTATGGAGCTTCTCCCTCAAGACTCCCGCCAAGAGTTCGCTGCCCTCTTGGAGGAAGGGGAAAAAGGTGACCAGAGCTCCCCTCCAGGCCTCGTTGGACTCAGCAGCCAGGACTCTGGCCTCGGGTGTTACCATGAGGCACATCTCATGGCTTCAGGTTTCAAAATTCCGGCCGGAGCTGAAGTATACCATTCAGGACTTACCATTTGATGGTAAAGGCCTCTTCGCGGAAAAGACAGCCCCAGGCTGCAAAGCCTGAAGGACAACAGGGTCCTAATGCACTCTCTCAGCGTACATACGCCGGCGACCAAACGCAGGCCTTTCCATTGCCAGCCACACTGCCGTACTCTGTGCCTAGCCAGAGACAGGACTTTTTCAGATGGCGCGGCCGAGGTGGTCGCAGACGACTGTCAGGACCCTTAGATGGCCAAGATCAAGGTCCCTTGCAATCACCACCGGGACCAAAGACAACTTTTGAAGGTGCGCCCGAGGGTGGCGTACCAGTTACAGGCCGGGATCCCACTCCTACTTCCTCCTGGCATGGTCCCAGTTAACTTCAGACCTTTGGGTCCTACACACGGTGGAGTATGGGTACCACCTCCAATTTGTTCCAACCCTGTCCCCCTTCAGGGACCCCTCTCACGAGCAATTCTTCTTACAAGAGGTGCAGACGCCGATGGACGAAAGGGCAAGGGGTTTTACTCCGGTTATTCCCTAATCCCCTACTCAAACAGAGGTCTCAGACCTATCCTTGACCTGCGGGGACTCAACCAGTTTATGATAAGGTTGAAGTTCCGCATGGTATCCCTGGGAACCATTATCCTGTCCTTGGATCCTGGAGATTGGTATGCCGCGCTCAATATGAAGGACGTATACTTTCACATCGCCATCTTCCCTCCGCACAGGAGACCTCCGCTTTCTAGCCAACCGTCAGTACTTCCAGTTTACGGTCCTGCTGTTTGGCCTTTCTACAGCCTCACGGGTATTGACCAAGTGTATGGCCGTAGTCGCCGCCTATCTCCGCCGACGTCGGATATGCGTTTTTCCATATCTGGACGATTGGCTTATCCGAGGAGACTCCGAGACACACATCACTCAGCATGTGGACATCGTCAAGGACCTATTCACACGTCTAGGCCTGATGATTACTATAGAAAAATCCACTCTGGTTCCCACACAGAGGTTAGATTTCCTAGGAGCTATCCTGGACTCCGACCCTAGCAAGCCTACCAAAAGACAAAGGAGGCAAACGGTTGCTGTGGGTCAGAGCCCCATACATGCTGCTTCTATGATCAGCTGCATGGCATTCAGGGGAGGGGAGGGCGGCCCTATCACTAGCCCACCACTGTCCGTGGACACCAGCAAGTGGGGTGTCTCACACAACATGGAGGAGGAGTTTGTGGCTGAGGAAGAGGAGGAGGAGACTGTGCAGCAGGCAAGTGGTGAATCTGTTCTTCCCGGGAGCCAGGACCTTTTCATCACCCTGGAGCCAATACCCTCCCAGGGCGGGATTCCTGACCCTGAGGAACCCGGGGTTTAAAAGCAATAGTGTTTAATGTTTGATTTGCCCTGAAGACTTGGGATGCATTCACGGCCAGTACAACAACTGGAAAAGTCTGTTAACGTGTCTGGGGATGGAGCGGGAATCCTCTAGGGACATCTCCATGAAGCTCTCCTGGAGGTACTCTGAAAGCCTTTGCAGAAGGTTTCTGGGGAGGGCCGCCTTATTTCGTTCTCCACGGTAGGACACTTTACCATGCCAAGCCAGTAGCAAGTAGTCTGGAATCATTGCAGCATAAAGCATGGCAGTGAATGGTCCTGGGTTTTGGTTGCATTCAAGCAACATTCGGTCTGTTTCTTTCTGTGTTAGCTTCAGGAGAGTGATCTCATTCGTGGTCGCCTGGTTGAAATGGGAATTTTTGTAAGGAAACAGTAAAAGTGCCACGTTCATGCTGGGCTGCTTGCGCTTGGCTAAAAGGGATCATCCCTGCGAATAGCCACACGGCAGGGGCAGGGGTGAAGGGATCATCCCAAATAGCCATGCGGAGGGGGGGGAAGGTGTGTGCTAAACATCCACCTGAAAACCATAGTCCCTCATTTTAAATGGCAAACGCAACTGGCATTGCTTGCTATGGGAAAGGAGGGTGCTACAGTTTGAAAACATTCCCACGTGTTATGAAGGTGTGTCATAAACAGATAGCTAAGGGTTAATGTCTCTTTCACCTGAAGCACCTGACCAGAGGACCAATCAGGAAACCGGATTTTTTCAACTTTGGGTGGAGGGAATTGTGTGTCTGAGTCTTTTGTCTGCCTGCTTTCTCTGAGCTTTGGAGAAGTACTTTCTACTTTCTAGTCTTCTGTTTCTAAGTGTAAGGACAAAGAGATCAGATGGTAAGTTCTATGGTTTCTTTTCTTTGGTATTTGCATGAATATAAGTGCTGGAGTGCTTTGATTTGTATTCTTTTTGAATAAGGCTGTTTATTCAATATTCTTTTAAGCAATCGACCCTGTATTGTATCATCTTAATACAAAGAGACCATTTGTATTTTTCTTTCTTTTTATATAAAGCTTTCTTTTAAGACCTGTTGGAGTTTTTCTTTACTTCAGGGAAATTGAGTCTGTACTCACCAGGGAATTGGTGGGAGGAAGAAATCAAGGGGAGATCTGTGTTGGATTGCTAGCCTGATTTTGCATTCCCTCTGGGGGAATAGGAAAGTACTTTTGTTTCCAGGACTGGGAACAGAGAGGAGGGAAGGGAAAAAGAATTATTTCCCTTTGTTGTGAGACTCAAGGGATTTGGGTCTTGGGGTCCCCAGGGAAGGTTTTTCAGGGGGACCAGAGTGCCCCAAAACACTCTAATTTTTTGGGTGGTGGCAGCAGGTACCAGGTCCAAGCTGGTAACTAAGCTTGGAGGTTTTCATGCTAACCCCCATATTTTGGACGCTAAGGTCCAAATCTGGGACTAAGGTTATCACAAGGTGTTAGAAGCCAAACCCTCATACCCTTTGGTTTTACCATGGCTTCCTGGAAACCGAATTCTGTTGCCCAGCAATGTGTGATGTGTCACCATACCGGCAGGTGCTCAATATAAAAGGCAAAATGCCACATTGTACCTAAAGAACATGTGCTGTCTGCTGTGAATTGCATGATTCACTGTGAAAATGTCTCCCTTTTGTTCTCACAAATGTATCATCTTAAAATATACTCTCCGTTTTTATCCCCTCACAGGTGCAAATGTTTCTATGCTCCCCCTATCATCTCCGTCCCTAAGGTTATCACAGATTAGAAGGTGAAAAAAACACACTCGCGATGACATGTTTTCTGAGCTCATGCAGTCCGCCTGCATTGATAGGGCACAGCTGAATGCATGGAGGCATTCAGTGGCAAAGTCCAGGAAAGCATTAAGTGAGCATGATGAGAAGAGGTAGGATGGAATGCTGAGGCTAATGGGGGAGCAAACAGACATGCTCAGGCATCTGGTGGAGCTGCAGGAAAGCCAACAAGAGCACAGAGCGCTGCTGCATCCACTGTAGAACTGCTTGCCCTCCTCCCCAAGTTCCATATCCTCCTCATCCAGATGCCGGAGAACACAGTGAGGGAGACTCCAGGCACCCAGCCATTCCACTCCAGTGGATGGCCCAAGCAACAGAAGGCTGTCATTCAAACAGTTTTGACTTGTAGTGTGGCTACAATAAGCGATGTGGCCTTGTCCTTCCCTCCTTCCCCCACCCCACTCAGGATACCTTATCAGTTATCTCCCTTTAAAAAAAAAAATAGAATGCATGGTTTCAAAACAATAGTGACTTTATTTCCTTTGCCATCTGTGATCATAGTGGGGAGGGTGGTTGGCTTACAGAGAATTAAAATCAACGAAGGGGGAGGGTTTGTATCAAGGAGAAACACACACAACTGTTACACTGTAGCCTGGCCAGTCATGAAAATGGCTTTCAAAGCCTCTCTAATGCACAGCGCACCTACCTGTGCTCTTCCAATAGCTCTAGTGTCTGGCTGTTCAAAATTGGCAGCCAGGAGATTTGCCTCAGACTCCTACCCTGCCATAAACTTCTCCCCCTTACTCTCACAGATATTATTAAGCACACAGCAATCAGTAATAACAATGGGAATATTGGTTGCGCTGAGGTCTAACCTAGTCAGCAAACAGCGCCAGCGAGCTTTTAAACGTCCAAAGGCACATTCTACCACCATTCTACACTTGCTCAGCTTATAGTTGAACTACTCCTTACGACTGTCCAGGCTGCATGTGTATGGCTTCATGAGCCACGGGAGCAAGGGGTGGGCTGGGTCTCCAAGGATAGCTATTGGCATTTCAACATCCCCAACAGTAATTTTCTGGTCCGGGAAATAAGTCCCTTCTTGCAGCTGCTCAGATAGCCCAGAGTTCCTAAAGATGCGAGTGTCCTGCATCTTTCCTGGCCATCTCACATTGATGTTGGTGAAACGTCCCTTGTGATCCACCAGTGCTTCAAGCACCATTGAAACGTACCCCTTGCGGTTTATGTACTGATTGGTCCAGTGCCAAGATAGGGATATGCGTTCTGTCTATTGTCCTACCACAATTAGGGAACCTCATTGCAGCAAAGAGATCCACTATGACCTGCACATTCCCATAGTCACTACCTTTGATAGCAGAATGTCAATGATTGCATTGGCTACGTCTGAATCATAGAAACACAGAATATCAGAATTGGAAGGGACCTCAGGAGATAATTTAGTCCAACCCCCTGCTCAAAGCAGGACCAATCTCCAAACAGATTTTTGCTCCAGATCACTAAATGACCACCTCAAGGATTGAACTCTCAACCCTGGGTTTAAGCAGGCCAATGCTCAAACCACTGGCTGCTGGGCCTTGTGCAACATATATCCCTTTGTACTGTCTAGACATGTACTGCTTTCACTTGGAGGAGGATGATATGGCTTTTGTGAATACTAGTGTAGTGGTTACAAGTCCAAAAAGGAGTATTCTGTGTTTATAATACTTCTTGCTGTAGCAGAAGCTAAAGCATTTGATTGACTCTTCCTGATCATATCTTCAGTAGCTCTCCAGGAGGTTTATTTTCATATTATCTGAAGTTTTGGAAAGCTAGTGCTATAACAATGGATTTCAGCATTTCCCCCTGGGTTTATTGATCTCTTTATGGACTTGATGAGAGCACCGAGATCTATCAGTTTTTAGCAGTTCTAAGGAGCCATAGAAGAAACAGATATTTAGTTCAAAATCCTTTGAAACCTTTGCTCCGGAGGGAGACCTGAAGTCTGCTATATGTGCCACTTGAGGCAGAGCACTCTGGAAAGTTCTTCCTGAGGGGTGGTCTTAAACCCAGGCTCAAAGCAAAGATTTGGTCTGCCTTCAGTTGCCATGGAGACAGGGAACACCCATTGTGAAGACAGTTTGACATGGAAAGGCTGCCGATGACATAGTTTTCTTCTACAGGTTGCAAAGGTTCTCTACCAGTGGGCTCCATGGGCCAGTTTTTGTGTGTGCTCTGTTTAAAACAATGAAAACAGCGAGGCATGTTCTTTAAATCATTTTGATCATGATTTAAACAATTTAATTTATTGTTACTTCTTACCACATAGTAAGTGACTTACTGCATATAAACAAAACAATTAAGTTCCACAGGGAATTGTTTGTTGGAAGCTGAACTGATATGTTGTTCTTGTAATATGAATATTGAAAATTAGTTGACGTAATTAATTATGAGTATGGCACAATTTGCTGAATAGAAAGGGTATGAAGAATAGGCAGCACATAAACTGGAAGCTCACCGTTCTCCCTCCATTATTTTAAGTATCCTGTGATACTGTTAGCTCTCTGTCTCCAAATATCAGCTTAGTGTAACACATTGAGGATAATGGGAACAGTCGCTGGATCAGGGGTAGGCAACCTATGGCACTCGTGCCAAAGGCAGCTCGTGAGCTGATTTTCAGTGGCACTCACACTACCCGGGTCCTGGCCACAGGTCTGGGGGGCTCTGCATTTTAATTTAATTTTGAATGAAGCTTCTTAAACATTTTAAAATCCTTATTTACTTTACATACAACAGTAGTTTAGTTATATATTATAGACTTATAGAAAGAGAACTTCTAAAAACGTTAATGTACTACTGGCACGCGAAACCTTAAATTAGAATGAATAAATGGAGGCCCGGCACACAACTTCCGAAAGGTTGTCGACCCCCTGCACTAGATAAAACTGCATGTGCTGCACTACTGAGTCTCGTAGCACCACACAAACCCACACCCCTCTACCACTGCAACTGAAGGAAAATACCTACTAGTGACTAGTTTCTGAGCCTCTTTGGGTCCGCTGTTAGGGGATATTATCATACACACATTCATACCGTTACACTATCATTCACTTAAGAACATACTTACTGATTATGACCAATGACCCATCTAGTTCAGTATCCTGTCTTCTGAAATTGGACAGTGCCAGATAGGAATGAACAGCATAGGACAAGTCTGAGTGATCCATCCCTGTTATCCTGCCCCGCATCTGGATGTTGGAGATTAAGGGACACCTGGAGCATGGGATTGCATCCCTGACCATCTTGTATAACAGCCATTTATGGACTTATCCTCTAGGAACTTATTTATTTTTTTTTTAACCCAGTTATATTTTTGGACTTTACAACTTTCCCTAGCAATGAGTTTCACAGGTTGACTGTGGGCTGTGAAGAAAGTACTTCTTTATGTTTGTTTTAAACCCAGCGACTATTAATTTCGTTAGGTGACCCTTAGTTCTTGTGTGATGTGAAGAGGGAAACACTTCCCTATTCACTTTCTACACACCACTCACGATTTTATAGACTTCTATCATATCCTCTACTTTTTCATCCCAGTCTTCTTAATTTCTTCTTGTCTGGAAGCTGTTCCATACAGAGAAGGGCAACAAAATGATTAGGTGTATCTTTTCCAATTCTAATATAACTTTTTGAGATGGGGTGACCAAAACTGCAGCCAGTATTCAAGGTGTGGGCATACCATGCATTTATATAGGGGCATAGGTGTGCATTCCTGACTCTCTTGGCTAATCGCCATTGATGGACCTATCCTCTGAACTTTTTGAATTCTCTTTTGAATCCAGTTATACTTTTGGCCTTCACAGCATCCCCTGGCAATGAGTTCCACGGGTTGACTGCACATTATGTGAAGAAGTAATTTCTTATGTTTTAAATCTGCTGCCTATTAATTTCATTGAGCGACACCTCATTCTTGTGTTGTGAAGGGGTAGATAATATTTCCTTATTCACTTTCTTCACCTTATTCATGATTTTATAGACCTCTTGTCATATTTCCCACGTTCTCTCTCCCACCCTCCCCCAGGTTGTCTGTTTTTAATAGAATATCAAGGTTGGAAGGGACCTCAGGAGGTCATCTAGTCCAACCCCCTGCTGAAAGCAGGAACTAAAGGATGATTTAGTTGGGGATTATCAAGCCTGACCTTAAAACTTCTAAGGAAGGGGATTCTACCACCTACCTAGGTAACCCATTCCAGTGCTTCACCACCCTCCTAGTTAAGAAGTTTTTCCTAATATCTAAACTAAACCTTCCCACTGCAACTTGAGACCGTTACTCCTTGTTGTGTCATGTGCTGCCACTGAGAACAGTCTAGATCCATCCTCTTTGGAACCCCCTTTCAGGTAGTTGAAAACAGCTATCAAATCCCCCCCCTCATTCTTCTCCTCTGCAGACTAAACAGTCCCAGTGCTCTCAGCCTCTCCTCATATGCTTTAGCGCTCTAATCATTTTTGTTGCCCTCCGCTGGACTCTCTCCAATTTTTCCACATCCTCCTTGTAGTATGGGGCCCAAAATGGGACACAATACTCCAGATAAGGCCTCACCAATGTCCAAGATGAAACGCTCCCAGTCTTTATGGAAGCTGATTCATACCCCATATCATGTTGCCCTTTTTTTGTACTTTTTCTATTCACTCGTGTGTGTATGTATATATTATATACAATTTTTTTTGAGATGAGGTGACCAGAACTGAATGCAGTGTTCGCTGTGGACATATCATGGATTTATGTAGTGACATTATGATATTTACTGTCTTATTATCCATCCTTTTCCTATTGATTCCTCGCATTAGATTTTTTTTGACTGATGCTGCACATTGTGCAGATGTTTTCGAAGAACTATGCATAATGACTCCAAGATCTTTCTTGAGTTGTGAAAGCTAATTTATACTCCATTATTTTGTATGTATCTTTGGGATTCTGTTTTCCAGTGGACACTGCTTACATTTATCAGCATTGAATCTCATCTGCCATTTTCTTGCCCAGTCACCCAGTTTTGTGAGATCCCTTTGTAACTCTCTGCAGTCAGCTTTGGACTTAATTATTGTGAGTAATTTTGTATCCTCTGCAAATGTTGCCACTTTACTGTTTACCACCTTTTCCAGATCATTTATGAATATATTGAACAACATAGGGTCCCAGTAAAGATCCTTGGGGTTCTCTGCTGTTTACATCTATCTATTGTGAAAACTATTTATTCCTACCCTTTGTTTCTTGTATTTAACCAGTTGGTGATCCATGAGAGGACCTTCCCTCTTATCCTGTGACTGCCTACTTTTCTAAAGATCCTTGAGGTACCTTGTCAAAGGCTTTCTGAAAGTCCAGTATGCAATATGCATTAGATCACACTTTTCTACCTCTTTGTTGTCCCCCTTAAAGAATTCTAATAGCTTGGTGAGGCATCATTTCCCTTTACAAAAGCCATGTTGAGTCTCCACAAACATACTATGTTTATCTTTGTCTGATAATTCTGTTGTTCGCTGTCGTTTCAACCAGTTAGGCTTACTGGCCTATAACTGCCTGGATTGCGTCTGAAGTATTCTTCTAAAAATCAGTGTTACATTAGCTGTCCTGTAGTGGCTGATTTAAGCAACAGGTTACATACCACAGTTAGTAGTTCTACAGTTTCATATTTGAGTTTCTTCAGGACTTTTGGGTGAATACCATCTGGTCTTGGTGGCTTATTACTGTGTTTTAATATATCAGTTTATTCCAAAATCGCATATCTGAGGAGGTCCATAGTAGCAGTTTGTCTGCTGTACATATTAGGAAATACCACAGTGGAACTTTTGCCTTCCTGCTTCTAGCTATGCAGGAAGGAGTACTTAGGAGCCTTGCTACATGGGAGGTGATAATCTTTGCTCTTCCTCTCCCAAGATGCATAGGAAAGGAATCTGGAGGCTTTCAGCAGAGGCAATCCTCTCATGCACCCTAGTCCATAGAAAACCTTATAGTGGTTACAAAGTGTCCTAGCTGGAGAAAATTGTAGTGGGATGTTTCCTTGTGAAAACCAGTCTATTTTTAAATTTGCAGCATTCCTTACTTTTTTCCTTAAAAGGGAATTTTGACTTTTTTTAGTCTTACAGTTAAGGTTGCACCAGTAATATAATCATTTTACAAAATGCATACACTAAATAAGTTAAAAATCTAGTCATTAAAAATAATGCAAATAACCAGGAAAAGTAACATAAATATTTTATTGCTACATCAGTTCATATACCTGAGTACATTATTGATGTGAAAGTTCTCCTTGCACACTTCAGTAACAGCTTTAACTGATCCAAAATACATAGTACAAAGACAATATACACATTAGTAAGGTCTTTCTCTAGCAAAAAGTTTGCCTACCTGACTATTCAGACAGTAGCCATGTATTTTCACCATAAATGTATTGTTTCAGCAATGTATGGTAATCAGTCTGGTGGTGGGGTTTTTTGTTTGTTTTGCGTATATACAGTACACCTGTGCTGAACTTATGTTCATTTACTGGATTGTCTCTTGGCAGTTGTTTTAGAGCTAACAACTTAAGTAACTTCACTTCAGTATTCAGAGTATTTCTGTGAATAGGTAAATGGAAGCAACTATGCCGATAATGAGGGAACCTTTATTTTTGTTAACTTTCACCTATGAAAACTAACCAATTTTTTCCTGTTAAGCTTTTGCCCACAGTCTTCCATGTTGGTGTAATTCTATAACTCATTAATTTAGTCTGCGAATTGTCCTATTTGACAGCTGAAACACTTTTCTTGTTGATGATATTGTTTTATTTCTATTTTTTGTGAACAGTGGTCTGCTGCTGGATTAAATCTGTGTTGCACAATAAATGTGCATGAGCAGGAGAGGTTGGCATAAAATGCAGCAATGAACATTGTATATATGTGACATTATAAAAGTGAAGACTTGTTAAAATATGTAGAACTATTTTTCTATCCTGTAGAGCTTAGATTGCAGACACACAAATATAGTACAGCTCATGACATTGGATGGGGGGTGGGGGGGAGAAGAAAAAAAATCAGGAGCTTCTGAATGCCCTTTGCTCCACAGTGTGTGCATGGAATTTGCAAACTATTTCCTTGAATGGCTGGCCTTCACTGAAGAGGTTATTTTTGACTAGCTTTGATTAACAAATCTTTAAGTTTCTAATTCACATCTTCCCCTTATACGACAGCACCAGGAAATGTATCAGGTCTACAGCAAATCCAAAAGCTGCAGCCACTGTCAAAGAAGCTAGGGGACTAACCTATACTCCTGCTTGGCTTCAGATGGAAGGCTTTCTTTTGGCAGCTCTCCAAGCTGTAAACTGGGCTCACAGTACAGAGTTAGCAGAATTTTTCTAGGCTTCTGTCAAGAATAAGGAGTGTCCTATGTCCCGGCTCTTTCTTCTTGGGTTAATGCATTTATATTCTACATACTTTTTGAAAATATTAATATTTATATTTGGACAAGTGTAGAGATGTAATATATTACAATATATATACAGTGATATGGTATCTTTCTTCAGTTGGTTTTTCTATTTTTAAAATGTACTTCAAAAGTTCATGGAAGAGTTGGAGAAGAGTTCAATTATCTCTTCCTAAGCTAGTCAAACATGCTGTCTGCCGAGTGCTAAGATATAGGATGTGGACCTGAGGCTGAAGAGGATCCGAATGGGAGTGAGAGAGAATCCGCTGATTGCCCTTCATGTAAAAATGAATGATAACGGCTACATTCTTGCTGGGACATATCAAGGGAGACTGTGCCAGGCTGGGGAAGACAGTTAAGGAAATCGAGGCTCAGGTGATCTTCAGTGGGATTCTGCCTGTTCCTAGAGAAGGGCAACAAGGGTGTGACAAGATTATGGTGACCAACAGATGGCTTAGGCAGTGGTGCTATAAGGAGGGCTTCAGGATGTGTGGCCACTGGGAAGCATTAATGGACAGAGGACTGTTCTCTCGGGATAGACTTCACTTGAGTAAGGAGGGAAATAGACTTTTAGAATGGAGGTTGGCACAACTGATTAAGAGAGCTTAAAAGTAGGAATTGGGGGGAGATTGCCTGGATATCTCCCAATCATCTCCACGCTGGAATTTATCATTGAGAGGGAAGAAAACAAAGTGAGAAAGGATACAGCTGTAGGTAGGAGAATGGACATAAGGAGGAAGAGTAGTGTAGATACCAGTCTAATAGGTGATACTGGTGGTAGAATGTCTGTGCCTAATCGGGTAAAGAATGTCAGTGAAGCCAAACGGCAAAAATTAAGATGTTTGTACACTAATGCGAGGAGCCTAGGTAACAAAATGGAGGAACTAGAGCTACTGATGCAGGAAGAGAAACTGGGTATTATAGGGATAACAGAAACATGGTGGAATAGTAGTCCATGACTGGCGTACGGGTATTGAAGGCTATGTGCTGTTTAGGAAAGACAGAAATAAAGGCAAATGTGGTGGAGTAATGCTGTTTGTCAGTGATGAGGTAGACTAAAGAAATAAGAAGGGATGGAATGGATAAGACGGAGTCTGTCTGGGCAAAAATCACATTGGAGGAGAAAGCTACTAGACCCTCCCCTGAGATAGTGCTTGGAGTGTGCTACAGACCACTGGGATCCGATTTGGATATCGATAAGAGACCTCTTTAATGTTTTTAATGAAGTAAACACTAATGGGAATTGTGTGATCATGGGAGACTTTAACTTCCCAGATATAGACTGGAGGACAAGTGCTAGTAATAATAGGGCTCAGATTTTTTCTGGATGCGATAGCTGATGGATTTTTTGACCAAGTAGTTGAAGAACAGACAAGAGGGGATGTCATTTTATATTTGGTTTTGGTGAGTAGTGAGGACCTCATAGAAGAAATGGTTGTAGGGGACAGCCTTGGTTTGAGTTATCATGAGCTAATTCAGTTCAAACTAGATGGAATGATAAACAAATATAGATCTGGGACTAGAGTTTTTTATTTCAAAAGGACAAACTTTAAAGAATTAAGGAAATTAGTTAGAGAAGTGGATTTGACTGAAGAACTTGTCGATCTAAAGGTGGAGGAGGCCTGGAATTACTTCATGTCGAAGTTGCAGAAACTATCGGAAGCCTGCATGCCAAGAAAGAGGAAAAAAATTCATAGGCAGGAGTTGTAGACCAAGCTGGATGAGCAAGCATTTCAGAGAGGTGATTAAGAAAAAGCAGAAGGCCTACAAGAAGTGGAAAATGGGAGGGATTAGCAAAGAAAGCTACCTTATTGAGGTCAGAACATGTAGGGATGAAGTGAGAGAGGCCAAAAGCCATGTAGAGTTGGATCTTGCAAAGAGAATTAAAACCAATAGTAAAAGGTTCTATAGCCATATAAATAAGAAGAAAACCAAGAAAGAAGAAGTGAGACCGCTAAACACTGAGGATGGAGTGGAGGTTAAGGATAATCTAGGCATGGCCCAATATCTAAACAAATGCTTTGCCTCAGTCCTTAATGAGGAGCTTAGGGATAATGGCAGGATGACAAATGGGAATGAGGTTATGGAGGTAGATATTACCACATCTGAGGTAGAAGCCAGACTCGAACAGCTTAATGAGACTAAATTGGGGGTGGGCAGATAGTCTTCATCCAAGAATATTAAAGGAACTGGCACATGAAATTGCAAGCCGATTAGCATGAATTTTTAATGAATCAGTAAACTCAGGGGTTTTACCATACAACTGGAGAATTGCTAACATAGTTTCTATTTTTAAGAAAGGGGAAAAAAGTGATCCAAGTAATTATAGGCCTGTTAGTTTGACATCTGTAATATGCAAGATCTTGGAAAAATTTTTTGAAGGAGAAAGTAGTTAAGGACATTGAGGTCAAGGGTAATTGGGACAAAATACAACATGGTTTTACAAAAGGTAGATCATGCCAAACCAACCTGATCTCCTCCTTTGAGAAGGTAACAGATTTTTTAGACGAAGGAAACACAATGGGTCTAATTTACCTCAGTTTCAGTAAGGCATTTAATACGGTTCCACATGGGGAATTATTAGTTAAATTGGAAAAGATGGAGATCAATATGAACATTGAAAGGTGGATAAGGAACTGGTTAAAAGGGAGACTACAACAGGTCCTACTGAAAGGTGAACTGTCAGACTAGAAGGAGATTACTAGTGGAGCTCCTCAGGGATTGGTTTTGGGACCAATCTTATTTAATCTTTTTATTACTGACCTTGGCACAAAAAGTGGGAATGTGATGATAAAGTTTGCAGATGACACAAAGCTGAGAGGTATTGCTAACAGAGAAGGACCAGGATATCATATCTGACCTTGTAAACTGGAGTAATAGTAATAGGATGAAACGTAATAGTGAAAAGTGCAAAGCCATGCATTTAGGGATTAATAACAAGAATTTTGGTTATAAATTGGGGACACATCAGTTGGAAGTAACAGGAAGAGGAGGAGAAGGACCTCAGAGTATTGGCTGATCACAGGATGACTAGGAGGTGCCAATGTGATATGGCTGTGGAAAAAGCTAATGTGGTCTTGGGATGCATCAAGCAAGGTGTCATAAACAGATAAATAAGAGTTAATAGAACAGAAGTATTTCATATCTCTTTTGCCTGTAAAGGGTTAACAAAATCAGTGAGCCTGGCTGTCACCTGACCCAGAGGACCAATCGGGACAGGATACTTTCAGATCTTGAGGGAGGGAAGTTTTTGTGTGTACTGTTAGATTTTGGTGGTTGTTCTCTCTGGGTTCTGAGAGTGACCAGATGTGCAACCAGGTTTCTCTCCAATCTCCCTGATACAGATTCTTATAGATTCAAAATAGTAAGTACTAGATAGATAAGGCGAGTTAGGCTTATGTTTGTTTTCTTTATTTGCAAATGTGTATTTGGCTGGAAAGAGTTCAAATTTGTATTTTGCTAAAAGGATTTTAATTTGTACTTGTATACCCTAGGCTGGGAGGGTATTCCCAGTGTCTACAGCTGAAAGACCCTGTAACATATTCCATCTTAAATTTACAAAGATAATTTTTACTGTTTTTTTTCTTTCTTTAATTAAAACCTTTTCTTGTTTAAGAACCTGATTGTTTTTTTATTCTGGTGAGACCCCAGGGGACTGGGTCTGGATCCACCAGGGAATTGGTGCGGAGAAAGGAGGGAAGGGGGAGAGAGAGGTTAATTTTCTCTCTGTGTTAGGATTACTTTCTCTCTCAGGGAGAGTCTGGGAGGGGGAGAGAAGGAGGGGGGAAGGTGAATCTTCTTCTCAGTTTTAAGATTCAAGGAGTTTGAATCACAGTGATCTTCCAGGGTAACCCAGGGAGGGGAAGCCTGGGAGAGGCAACGGTGAGGGAAAGGGTTTATTTTCCTTGTTAAGATCCAGAGGGTCTGGGTCTTCGGGGGCCCCGGACAAGGTTTTGGGAGGACCAGAGTGTACCAGGCACTGGAATTCCTGGTTGGTGGCAGAGCTACAAGTACTAAGCTGGTAATTGAGCTTAAAGGAATTCATGCTGGTACCCCGTCTTTTGGACGCTAAGGTTCAGAGTAGGGAATCATACCATGACACAAGGTATTTCCAGTAAAGATAAGGAGGTGTTAGTACCATTATACAAGGCACTGGCGAGACCCCATCTGGAATATTGTATGCAGTTCTGGTCTTCTATGTTTAAGAAGGATGAATTCAAACTGGAACAAGTACAGGAAAGGTCTTCTGGGATGATCCAAGGAATGGAAAACCTGGCTTATGAAAGGAGACTCAAAGAGCTTGGCTTGTTTAGCCTAACCAAAAGAAGGCTGAGGGGAGATATGATTGCTCTTTATAAATATATCAGAGGGATAAATATCAGAGAGAGAGAGGAATTATTTAAGCTTAGTACCAGTGTGAACAGAAGAACACATGGATATAAACTGGACACTAAGAAGTTTAGACTTGAAACTAGATGAAGGTTTCTAACCATTAGGGGAGTGAAGTTCTGGAACAGCCTTCCAAGGGGAGCAGTGGGGACAAAAGACATATCTGGCTTCAAGACTAAGCTTGATAAGATTATGGAGGGGATAGTATGATGGGATAGCCTAATTTTGGCAATTAATTGATCTTTGATTATCAGCAGGTAAATATGCCCAGTGGTCTGTGATGGGGTGGGATCTGAGTTACTACAGAGAATTCTTTTCTGAGTGCTGTCTGGTGAGTCTTGCCCATATGCTCAGGGTTTAACTGATCGCCATATTTGGGGTTGAGAGGGAATTTTTCTCCAGGGCAGATTGGCAGAGGCCCTGGAGGTTTTTCACCTTCCTCTGCAGCGGGGGGCATGGGTCACTTTCTAGAAGATTATCTGCACCTTGAGGTCTTCATGATTTGAGGACTTCAATAACTCAGACATATGTTAGGGGTTTGTTACAGGAGTAAGTGGTTGAGATTCTGTGACCGGCATTGTGCAGGAGGTCAGACTAGATCATACTGATACCTTCTGACCTTAAAGTCTGATTCTGTGATTTAACAAGCACCAGAGATGTGGCACAATCTCTGCTCAGATTGCTTTTGTGAGTGAGAAGAGTATTAAAACTCATGAAACTAGTGCAGCTGTGAGAGAATTGCTAAGCACAGAAACAACCCTTTTAAGCAATGGGTGACAGATTTTACATCAGTGGACCTTTTATTGTTTAACTTTATACATCAAAAGTGCCCATCCAGTACTCTGTTTTAGTAGAAAATTATCACATACACAGTGGGAAAACTTCACTTAAAAGACCACAAATAGACATCTCTTCTCCCTGCTCCTAATCTAAACCACCCTTTTCTCCCCTGGCCTGTTAAAACACTATTCCTTGACACCCCTTCTCCACTCCCAGCAGTGTTTCATCTCAAAGCGGCCACTGAAGAGACAGGGAATGAGAGAACTGATGCAAACCAACCTGCAGCATGCCTAAACAGCACCCTCCAATGTCAGATCCACTTTAAACTTTGAATCTCACCACTTTTTCTTCCTCATCCTAATTTCAGAGAGTATCTATTTACTATGATATTGGATACCCATGCAGACCTCTACAAATTTTACCCTCCCCACTTCTGTATCAGATGGGGTCTCTTATCCCACTATCAAAAGCATCCCACTATAATTTATGCCTGTTACTCATTCTCCAAATAGGAAGAAAATAGTCCAAAGATGTTCCTGGTAGATGGGAGTGGTTGAAGGAAACAGAAGTTTGAGGATTTTCCGTTTCTGAAGCACACCAGCCCAATCCCAAAAGAGGGCATGTAATGTCTTTTTAAATAGATGAAGCAAAGAGAAACTTTGAAAAACTGATATTGAACAGTAAACTCTCATGAGGATTTGTCCTTTTTTAAAAAATCTTACGAACTCTAAAGGCACTTGATTGCTTGATGGAGACATATGTTCTCAGATTTGACTTGTTTTATTGTCTTCAAGAAGTTTCTTCAGTGGTACTTCTGTTTAAAGTAGTATTGTGTTTTCAATTGACTTAGTTGACAAGTCAAAATGATTAATAGATAAAAATAGCAAGGTGGTAGGTCTGCTTATCAGAATTTAAATGCTGTCTCTGCTCTTTTTCTGGAAGCCTGACTTCTGCTCTCACTGCTACACAAATACTAGCCAGTAATGCCAGGCCTTGATGTCTATTTTGCCTGACTTTTTTTGTTTTTTCCTCTTCCATTATTCCTTTATTTGAATCCAGTATAGAAATGTTTCCTTAGTCTGGCTGTCCAAGAATGCCTTAGCTTCTCTGGTGTGATGTAGTGTCTTTACTTGTCCCTTGAATCCAATATTTTTTCTTCTACCAGCATAGCTGCCAGCTTGTGCTTCACATACAAGAAGTCTCATTCTGGCTTCGGACAGGAAGTAAAATCTGACATACATCTATGACTGGTCACAACCAGTGTTCCCTCTAATTTTTTCAATCTATGCGCGGAATGAATTTTATGTGCACCGTATCGAGGTAATGTGCAGATACCACCAGTAGAAACCAAAAACCTAGATAAAATACATAATATTTAAAAAGTTACCATAGGGATAATTACTGTAGCCAGGACAGGTTAGGTATTTTAGAACTCACTACTCAAAAATTTAAGTTTAAGTGTAAGAGAAAAATAAAAATTATGAAATACATAGACCAGTCAAAATACTAAAATAACACACTTTGAAAGAAGTATCAGGAAATAACAACCGTACAAGTATGTGTTGGGAGGTGAGTATGAAAGTGTGTGTGTGTGTGTGTGTGTGTGTGTGTGTATGAGAGAGAGAGACACGTGCATTGCCTGTTTAAGTACGCTGCCCTTTTAAGTAGATCAGTAAGTTCAGACACAGCAGGAGCTGCCAGCAAGCTCCCTCCATCCTGAGCCCTGCTGTGTTCTCCCCCGCCTCTCCACCCCACTCTGTGGAGGTGGGGTACAGGAACAGGGGGAGGGAACATACTGACATCAGCACTCTCTCCCACTCTGCACAGCAAGCAGGAGGCTCCTGGGAGCAGCTCGAAGGCAGGAGCAGCACATGGCAGTGGGAGGAGGGATACCTGAACTGCATGGCACTTGATAGCCTGCTGGGTGACTGCCCAGCCACTCAGTTTACAGGGATTTTAGGTCACAACCACAGTTGTAATTTAGTTGAAATGACACATTTTATTTTTCACAAGGCTTCTAAGAAAATTTAGTGAGGGGTTGAGAAATATTTGTTGTTAAGAGTAGGAAATGTTTTGAGAAGGAATAAATGGTTAGTTTTCAACATGGCACAAGGTTAACAGTGACAAGCCTCAAAATCGGTGCTAGGGCCAGCATTCTAATATAATCTTAATCTGGAAATGAGATTAATATTGAAGGGGCAATGTTTGCAGATGACACAATTTAGTCAGGTTGGAAGACTTCATATTTAACAGAAGTATGCAAATAGACACTATGATAATGGATGAAATTTAGTGCAAACAAATACGAGAGACTATTCTGGAAGAAATAATATGGGCAACTTCATACAAATTACTAGGTTCTAAAATGATTGTCTGTAAAGTCAGTCGCATTTTGGGGGTTGGAAGAACTGAGTTTACTTGAGCTGTCTAGAGTGTAGACAAGCTTTGTCCAAAGTACAGTGTTAGTGAATATCCTAAAATGTTAGAATGTGTAAGGAATGGGGTAGAAAACTATTGTTGGAAATATAATGGCATTATATTGACTTGCCTGGAAAACTGAGCAGTTTTGGTCATATTAAAGCAAAAACATAGTGATCCAGAAGTGTGTGACAAATGATTAGAGACTTGCAAAATGTCCATAAGATGAGTGGAAAGTTTATTGGCAAGCAGGTTAATAAGAGGGAATGTGAGAAGTACAGTATAATAAAAGAACAATACAGAGGAAGTAAATTGGATACTATTTACTCTTCCCTGTAATACAACAAGGGGGAAGTCCAATTAAAATGAAAGGGAACAAATTTAAAGCACATAAAATGAAATATTTGTACATTATATATAATAAAGCTTTGGAACTCATTGCAATGTAAATGAGGTTGAGTTCAGTAGGATTTAAAGGATTATTTGTTTTGTATGAATAATAAACATCCGCAATTACACTAGGCAACCAAAAAGTATTGGGAATATTAACACTCATACTTCAAAGCAGAGGCCAACTACTGATGGAGAGAAGTTGGGAAGAAGCTCTTCTCTCCCCGCACCCACGGACAGACTTTTATCACAGCAGCAGGGTTTCTTGCCTCTCCCTCTAAGTAACTAGTACTGACGCTCTTTTCAAAGACCAGATAGTGATCTGATGAATTCTAGAGGGACCTGAAGTAGGCTTATTATGGAAATTCATAGTGAAGCTGGAGCAGCTATTGCTGCTTCATTGTTGTTTCTTTAGCAGTAGTGCTTTTTGTTAAACAGTGGAATAAGTTTGGGCAGTGTTCCTTCAAAAGGTGGATGCATGGTTAACATAACCAGCAGTACCAGTCAAAATCCTGCTGATTTGGGAGAAGTTGGCAAGGAATGAATTTCTGACATTGTAGGATGATGTCCCCCCACTCCCCTTTTGGTAGGGAATTCAGATTTTTGTATACAGCTTATTTTGCTCAGTATTGCTGTAGAAAGATAAATCATATTCAGCATATTATTGTGCTCCGTTAAGATAATAATATTACTTGCAGAATTAACAAGAAAACTGAAGCCAAACTAATATAGCACGCAAGGAGTCCAAATTTGAGAAGAAACAGTTAACTTCTTATGTTCGCTGCTGTGACAAACTAATAAAGGCCATTTAAAGATCATATTCCACACTGCAACCAACTAAAATTAAATGCGGTAGAAATAAAGTGCTATGGACCAATGTCACTATGTGCAGAACTTTGGTCCTTAATAATCTGTAGAGGTGTGCTGAAACATACAAAAAGTATTTTGCCCATTGCCATTCCCATGATATTTGGGTTCTTTAGCCTTGTCAATGTGTAAAGAAAGTCTTAAACTTTATGGAATAGTGGGGATTACCAACCAAAAAAGCTCTTCAGAAGTGATCAGCATTGTCCCTGTTTTTTCCCAAAGCCTGTGTGCAGCCATTATTTTAGTCTGAGTTTTGTTTCGGACTTTGCAGCTGTCAGTATTGTTGCTGTGGGACTTGAGTTTATATTTTCCAGACTCAACCTTGATATCTGATAATACAAAATAAGTCCTTTAGCAATAGTTGACAGTGGACTCAACTGGGAATTATGTTATTACTTACAGCTCCATTTAAAATACTTCAAGTAAATAAAACTTTTAAGAGGGTTGACTCTGAATTATTTTTGCTCTTAAAGCTTATTTTAATTTGATTGAGAAGTCTGTGTGGAAGATTCCAGCAATAAGTATTCTGTGCTGAGAAGAAACTAAGCTGCTTATCTTAATATGGAAAAAAGGTTTACCATCTAGTACTTAATTTGAACCCTGTTGAATTCCAAAAGGAGCTTGTATAGTTACAGTAAACATGCATAGTAAACTAGATAAATTAATTTTAATGACTGTATTGTCTCAACATTGCAAACAAATTAATAACTATATTGCTCTTTCAGTTTACCTAGGTATGTGATTAATGTTAGTATTAAACATTCTGGTGTCTTTTGGCAATATGAAAACTTGAATGCTTAACAAGAACACAATTTCAGATTAAAGTAATAAATCAGAATTACCAATGCCACACTCCTCAGTTGGCATTGGAAGTGTAGTATTTTGTCCCATGTACTTTTGGCAGCATGCCTCTTTATCAGCTACTGTCTTTGCAGTCACGCTTGTGTTCACGTCTTTGCTACATGCTCTGCTGATTACCTTGGAAAAGGGCAACACTGTAACTGTTGAGATGACCTTTCAGTTTTTCTCTTGTGTAATATCAAACGTGAGCTAGCACAGTCTTAGTCTACTGATTTCTAGAAAGAAAAAGCTTTTTACATTTTCCACAGCATTCAGCTCAAACGTGATGTGGTTTCTCTGGAGTTATGTTTATTTAAAGAAATGCCCAAACACCAGAAATCAAAACCCTGCCATGGTAATCACTGAAGAGAAGAGAATGTTTATAGCAAAAACAAACAAACTATCCTTTTTCCGTATGCAATCCATCTACAATTTAGATGTTAAACAGGTATATTGAAACAATGAACATTGAGTGAAATAGCTGCTCTTCAACTTAAAATGTTTGTAAGAAAATATCTTTATACAACAATGGACTAAACAGGAAATATTACATAGTTAAATTGAGCTAGTATGTACTAGGAAAGTATAAAAAATGAAAACTTAAACTCTATTTTTGACTGCTGTAAATGAAAAATGTAGTCTAACTACTCTGATTACCGTGAAAAATAAATGCAGAATAACTTTGTTGAAATCGACTCAGAGCACTATTTTACCAAGTTTAGTAGTCATTTTCAAATGAAATACTTGATATCCCAGAATTTCTCTTAGATGGCTAGAGATGCTTCTTAGGCCCTGATCCTGCAAAGATTTACACAGGTGAGTAGCCGTATTGAAGCAGATGGGGTTGTTTATGTGCATATTTTTGCAGGATTGGTACCTTAGTAACTAGTTCTCTAGGCTTCTGGTAGAAAGAAATTGATATTAGGGAAGGGTAAATTTTTAAATATTTGTAACTCAGCTCTCAAATACTGGAATCTGATCAGAAAAATCAGTGAAATGAACTATGGAAAAAATCAATCAGGATTTAAATCTTTTTCTAATCACTTTCACCTTTTAGTTCTGAATTAAGAGTGTGGATGTTGAATGTTAGGCAACTGGAAAAAAACTTGCAAGATGCACTGACTGCCAAATTGCTGTCAGTACAGTCATTAATATCGTAAAATTATTAATGAGAAAATAAAATAGGGAAAGGGTTACAATTTTAACTAATTTACTCCATGTTTAAGAAAACACTGCCAGAATTTTAAAGTTAGCAATAATTTACTTGCTGAAATATTATTAAAATAGACTACTTACTTATTAGATTTAATTGCTTATTAGTATTTACATCTCTACCAGAATTAGCAGCTGCTGACTGGAAATGTCAAGAAAAACTTTATCATTTAATCTTTCCAAGTACTCTAGATTCTTTTCATCATATTTATGGAAATTAAGATATATTTCAGTGCTGGGACTCGCATGTTACTGCATTTTTTATTTATTTAAAAAAAATCAGATGTTTTGTATGGAGAACTTTAGGCAGAACAAATAATTGCTCATTAGTTATCCATAGTATAAATGAATTCATTTGTCTAACTTTAAACATTGTGTCCAGTTTGTATCTTCCATTATTACTGCAGACTTAGTTACTGATTTGGAGGTGAGGAGAATGCAGTAAACATTTTCCCTATTTTTAATGGAGGTAGGAAAGGTAATTAAAATAAAGCTTCTGCTTAGCCCCGCCATAGGCTTTTGTTGGCCTGCTCTATTTGTACTAGTGAGAGATTGTACCTGCTGAAGAAGCCGCAGACGCTCGCTCAAAGTGAAAGGCATAATAAACCTTGAAGGCTGAAGTTGACAGTAGGGATAGTTTAAATTGTGTATATAGAGGGACAATAAAGGAAATGTAGAATAATTTGTTAGTTATAGTGGGATACTACAAGGCTGTGTTTTCTGGAGAAGACTCTTTTACAGTTATCACATACTCGCAAATTTGACCTAATTAACTCTGCCTCATGCAAGGCTTCCATTCTGATTTATTGTACCCTAAACATTAATTTCCATAAGAGCTCACAAGTCCTTGTACCTCATTTAAACGAAAATGACAAATGATGTACTGGAATTTGAAAACAGAGAAAGGACATCAGGACTCTTACAGTAAATAAAACATACCCATTCCTATCTATGCAAATGTTGAACTTTTAACTTTAATTCCAGATTGGTGCTGTCTGTTGGTGATCAATGGAGGGATAAATGTAATGTTAAACCACCATGGTTTCCATGGCATTCCAATGAATAGCTCAAAGAAGAGGGAAATATCAAGTATTTGCATATGGAATGACTTGAATAGTGCAGCTAGAACTTATAGGGAAAGGACACATTCACTCACACACAGACATCCTTGGATCATTGTGGAAATGAGTGAAATGTCCATTTTTTAAAATATCGGAAAAGCAAAGTGACAGACTTCTCCAGTGGGCTGATCTGTGTAAAGTCAGCCATTGACCTTTGGTGCTTCTAAAGCAAGTTATTTGAACATTAATCTTTTCTGTTCACTTTATACGTTACACTCCTGCGCAAATGTTAGTTCACCTATTCTAAAATATATAAGCTGAATTGAATAGGACTTAAAGAGTGAGTAAAATGGGGAAAGAACAAGTAGAGACTAAAAGGAATAAAGTGGCTATTTAATACGAATGCAAACCTTTCAGCAGATATGGCAAAGCAGATGTAGATAAAGGCTAGAGGTAAGTGATCAAAATTGGTGAACTGTTACTGCGATGGTAAAGGAGTGTGACCAGTACATTGCATTGCAGTGGCTTGAAGGAGTGGTCCACGGCCTTGTTGTTGCTGTTGTAAATCCCCTGGCAATGAACTGGTGGATGGGTACACCCTCATCCCACTTTTTTGCCATGCTCCAACATAGGCATCGTATCTAATTTTTTCCTTTCAATATTCATCTGGTTTTGACCTGATATAGTAGGGTTTGCAGCAGGAGCAGGAACAGACATGAGAAGTGTTGCTCATCTCTTGTGCAAGAAAGTGAGAAATGCATAACTGGTAACATGAGAGCATGAGTGACCCTTTCTCAAACAGACACTGTGAGCTACAAGTCCAAAGGTGTGGGGGTTCTTAATCCCAGTACTTCTGTGCGCTGCACGGTCCCTTATTAACCAGGCACATACCCCTCCCTTAGGGGAAGGCAATTACCTTTACCTCATTTTGCAGATGATAACTGGTAGGTTGGTCACTGCAAGCAGAGATGGGATGCCAGAAGCTGGGAATGGGTGACGGGATGGATCCCTTGATGATTAGCTGTTCTGTTTGTTCCCTCTGGAGCAGCTGGCATTGGCCGCTGTCAGAAGACAGGATACAGGGCTAGATACTCTTGGTCTGACTCAATATAGCCATTCTTACGTCTCTCCCACTCTGCCGTGCTGGCTTTTAGAAGCAATCTAAATCCATGTGCTTCTGTAACACTAACAGCATTCTCTTTGTCCATCTCTAGTGACACGGTCAGTGAGATATAGAGGCTTATGAATCTGCTGGTACCTCCATGGATGTGAACCTTTAGCTCAAGTGATAGAGGCTAATGCTTTAGGATCTAGAGATCCTGGATTCAGTTCCTATGTATAATTCAAGGAGATTACTGGTTATAGACAGCATAGACAAACAGAGTCAGGAACAGAACCCAGGAGTCCTCATAACTGACATCTTTGGTAACAAATGGTTATCCACCTGAGTTAAGTATGGTGTCTCCCTCTGTGGCCTGATCATCAGAGGCAGGCAGCCTACCTTTGCTCTTCCACTTCACTGATATCAGTAGCAGATTGAAGAAGTCTGTGCTGGGGAGCTGAAGGTTGAGTTGAAATCCTGCTGAAAAAACATGGAGTGAGGATGGAGGACTAATATGTTGTAGTGAGAATTCTGGAATAACTTACTTGTTAGAATTATTTTATATTGTAAAATGTTTTTAGGAGTGAATTTAGATGTTGTGCTAACACTTCATTTTTATTTTTATTTTGGTTAATGGGGTATGTTTGAGGATTACTTCTGAATTTATTGGAAAAGGGAAAGCTGAGAGGTCTTGCTGGTGAGCATTTGTGACATTTACCCAGGATACAATCTGGACGGATGGATAGCTATGTCCCCTCAATGCTCCATGCCGGGCTGCCTTCTACACTGCTTTGCTATGAGTAACCACTCCTGGCCTGATCACAGATAGCCTCCAGCGTGTAAATCACTCCCAGCTATCCTGTACGAGTGCAGACACTCATTAATTACATAACAGAGCAACACCAGTAAACTAAGTCCCAGACTTGACAACAAAGATGTGCATCCTGTACTGGCCTCCATCCTCCTGGATGATGCAAGCTCATGTAAAGTTTGTCATTTATTAGCAGAAAATATGTACAAACCTAGTTATCCCAAATGGAGTTTCCCAAACATTTCAATCCAAACACACTGATTTATCTAACACAACAAAACAAATGTATTAACTGTGGGAAGGGAGATTAAGTGACCAGTAATGAGGCAGAATTGGTTGCAAGACAATAAAAAGTAAAATGCGATTAACACTTAACAAGCTAAGTGAACACAAAAGACAGGCCTCTCTCCCCATATGGTTCAGCCAGTAAAACTGCAGGAACTCTTTCAGTCAGGATCTCCCCCGTCATAACATATTTCCCAGATTTGGACCTTAGCGTCCAAAATATGGGTGTTAGCATGAAAACCTCCAAGCTTAGTTACCAGCTTGGACCTGGTAAAGCTGCCACCACCCAAAAAACTAGTGTTTTGGGGCACTCTGGTCCCCCCAAAAACCTTCCCTGGGGACCTCAAGACCCAAATTCCTTGAGTCTTACAACAAAGGAGAATAAACCATTTCCCTTCCCTTCTCCCTTCCAGGTGTTCCCTCCCTGGGTTCCTGGAGAGATACACAGAAGCAAGTTCCGTGAATCTAAACACAGGGACTCCACCCTCCCTATTTCCAGTCCTGGAAACAGAAGTACCGAAATAGCTAATCTCTCTTCCCCCTTTCCCAGAGGGCATGCAAAGTCAGGCTTAGTAAATCTAACATACAGAGATTTCCCCCCCCTGACTTCTTCCTCCCACCAATTCCCTGGTGAGTTGCAAACTCAATACCACTAAAGAAAAACTCCAACAGGTCTTAAAAAGAAAGCTTTATATAAAAAGAAAGAAAAATACATAAAAATGGTCTCTCTGTATTAAGGTGACACATACAGGGTCAATTGCTTAAAAGAAAAAAATCAATAAACAGCCTTATTCAAAAAGAATACAATTCAAAACACTCCAGCAACTACACACATGTAAATACAAAAAAAAAATCTCTGGGAAACAGAAGATTAGAAAGCCAGGAGATAGAAAAATCACTCTGAGCTGAGAGGGTCAGACACAAGGCAAAGAACCCACACACAAACTTCGCTCCACCCAGATTTGAAGAAGTCTTGTTTCCTGATTGGTCCTCTGGTCAGGTGTTTCAGGTTACTCCTTTCCAGGTGAAAGAGACATTAACCCTTAGCTATCTGTTTATGACACGCCCCCCAAATTGCAGACAGTGGGGAAGCTCACTGGTGGATATTTTTCTCCTAGAACTTTAAAATAAACAGATTAATACAACACATGCACCGTTACATATACCACGAAGTATATAACTAACAGACTTTTACATTTTAAGAACACTTTTTAACTACTGGATTATGGGAAACTCTCACGGGAGAGAGCATCAGCTACTTTGTTAGAAGCTTCTGAAATGTGCTGAATTTCAAAATCAAAATCTTGTAGAGCTAAACTCCAACGAAGAAGTTTCTTGTTGTTCCCCTTGGCAGTATGAAGCCACTTTAGCGCAGCATGGTCAGTTTGTAGCTGGAACCGCCGTCCCCAAACATATGGGCGTAGCTTTTCCAGGGCGTACACAATGGCGTAGCATTCCTTTTCACTGACTGACCAGTGACTTTCCCTCTCAGACAGTTTCTTGCTGAGAAACACGACAGGATGGAAGTTGTGATCCGTTGCTTCCTGCATGAGAACTGCTCCTATACCACGCTCAGATGCATCCATGGTTACTAGGAATGGCTTGTCAAAGTCCGGGGCCCTGAGCACAGGGTCAGACATGAGCGTTGCCTTAAGTTGGGTAAAGGCCTTTTGACACTCATCAGTCCACTTGACTGCATTCTGCTGGGTCTTTTTTGTCAGGTCGGTCAGTGGGGCAGCAATTTGGCTGTAGTGTGGTACAAATCGCCTGTAGTACCCGGCCAAGCCTAAGAAGGATTGAACCTGTTTCTTTGACTTTGGGACAGGCCACTTTTGGATAGCATTCACCTTGGCCTGTAGGGGGTTTATGGTTCCTCGACACACCTGGTGTCCCAGGTAAGTCACTCTGTTTTGGCCTATTTGACACTTTTTGGCCTTAACATTTAGTCCGGCCTGCCTGATGCGCTCAAAGACCTTTTCCAGGTGTAGTAGGTGTTCGGGCCAGGAGTCTGAAAAAATGGCCACATCATCGAGGTAGGCAACTGCAAATTCTCCCAGTCCTGCTAGTAGACCATCTACCAGCCTCTGGAAGGTGGCGGGTGCATTTCGAAGCCCGAAAGGAAGGGCATTAAATTTATACACCCCCACATGGGTGACGAATGCTAACCTTTCCTTGGCAGGTTCATCTAGCGGTACTTGCCAGTACCACTTGGTTAAGTCTATTGTAGAGATGAACTGGGCACATCCCAACTTTTCCAATAGCTCATCAGTGCGTGGCATTGGATAGTTGTCCGGACGAGTTACCGCATTTAGCTTACGGTAGTCCACGCAAAAGCGTATTTCCCCATCTGGTTTGGGTACCAGAACCACTGGAGATGCCCATGCACTGGTAGATGAGCGGATTATACCCATCTGTAGCATGTTCTGGATCTCCCGTTCTATAGCAGCTTGGGCATGAGGAGACACCCGGTAGGGTGGGGTTCTAATGGGGTGAGCATTACTTGTTTCAATGGAGTGGTATGCCCGTTCAGTCCGTCCTGGGGTGGCGGAGAACAATGGGGCGAAGCTAGTGCACGGCTCCTTGATTTGTCGCCGCTGCAGACGTTCCAGGGTGGTAGAGAGGTTCACCTCTTCCACGCCACCGTCTTTTTTCCCTTCGTAGTAGACACCGTCAGGCCACTCAGCATCATCTTCCTGGACTGTAAACTGACAAACCTCTAAGTACCTGGAATAGAAAGGCTTGAGAGAATTAACATGGTACACTCTGGGTTTTAGTGAGGAATTGGAAAATGCTATGAGGTAGTTCCCAGTTCCCAGGCGCTCTTGGACCGTGAATGGCCCTTCCCATGATGCTTCCATCTTATGGGCCTGTTGCGTCTTCAAGACCATAACCTGGTCTCCTACCTTGAAGGAACGCTCTCTGGTATGTTTGTCATACCAGGCCTTTTGCTCTTCCTGAGCATCCTTTAGGTTTTCTTTAGCAAGGGCTAAAGAGTGTCGGAGGGTGCTTTGTAGGTTGCTTACAAAGTCCAGAATGTTAGTCCCTGGAGAGGGGGTAAACCCCTCCCATTGCTGCTTCACCAACTGTAATGGCCTCTTAACCTCGTGGCCATACACAAGCTCAAATAGTGAAAACCCAAAACTGGGATGTGGTACAGCCCTGTAGGCAAACAGCAACTGCTGCAACACTAGGTCCCAATTATTGGAGTGTTTAGTTGACAAATTTACATATCATGGCCCCCAAATTTCCATTAAACCTTTCCACCAGGCCATTGGTTTGATGGTGGTACGGGGTGGCAACCAAGTGGTTTACCCCATGAGTTTCCCACAGTTTTTTCATGGTCCCTGCCAGGAAATTAGATCCTGAATCTGTAAGGATGTCGGAGGGCCAACCTACCCTGGCAAAAATGTCTGTTAGGGCCAGGCACACAGTGTTAGCCCTGGTGTTGCCTAGAGCTACTGCTTCCGGCCATCGGGTAGCAAAGTCCACGAAAGTCAGTACGTACTGCTTTCCTCTGGGTGTTTTTTTTTTTGGGAAAGGACCCAGAATATCCACAGCTACTCGCTGAAATGGGACCTCAGTTATGGAGAGTGGCTGGAGAGGGGCCTTGACCTGGTCTTGGGGTTTTCCCACTCTTTGGCATACCTCACAAGACCGGACATACTTGGCAACGTCCTTGCCCATCCCCTCCCAGTGGAAGGACTTCCCCAACCGGTCCTTGGTTCTGTTCACCCCAGCATGGCCACTGGGATGATCATGGGCTAAGCTTAAGAGCTTCCCCCGGTACTTAGTTGGAACCAGCAACTGTTTTTGTGGCTGCCATTCTTCCCGGTGTCCGCCAGAAAGAATCTCCTTGTATAAAAGTCCTTGGTCTATAACAAACCGGAATCGATTAGAAGAGCTGAGAGGCGGTGGGGTGCTCCGTGCCGCCGCCCAAGCTTTCTGCAGGCTGTCATCTGCTTCCTGCTTAGTCTGGAACTGTTCCCTTGAGGCTGGGGTCACCAGTTCTTCCTCAGACTGTGGACTTGGGCTTGGTCCCTCTGGAAGTGATGTAGGTGATGGGGTTGTTTCCGTTGCTGGTGAACCGCTCTCCGCTGGCGCACCTGAGGGTATTTCAGGCTCTGGCTGAGCCTTTTGGGTATGACTGTCTGTTGCTTCTGCCAGTTCTGGCTCGCTGGCGCCCTCTGGCGTTGAGTTTGAAGATGTAGTTGCACTTGCTGGTGCTGGTTGCTGTTTCAGTTCCGGGCCTGGGAGTGGAGGTGCTGTGGCTGTTTTAGTGGTTGGCATGGAATCTGGGTCCCCTATCTCTGTCTGGGTCTCTGGTAACACAGACGGGGCACCTGTGGACGGCTCAGGAACAGAAATGGGTTTGGAAGCTTGCCTGGTTTGGCTACGTGTAACCATTCCCACTCTCTTGGCCCGATTTACCTGGTTGGCCAAGTCTTCCCCCATTAGCATGGGGATGGGATAGTTGTCATAAACTGCAAAAGTTCACATTCCTGACCAGCCTTTGTACTGGACAGGCAGTTTAGCTGTAGGCAAGTCTACAGCTTGTGACATGAAGGGGTAAATTGTCACTTGGGCCTTTGGGTTGATGAATTTTGGGGTCTACGAAGGATTGGTGGATAGCTGACACTTTTGCCCCCATGTCTCTTCACGCAGTAACCTTCTTTCTGTGCACACTCAAATTTTCCCTTCGCTCCAAGGGTATTTGAGAGGCATCTGGGCCTGGGGATCTTTGGTGTGAGGGTGGTGTAATGAACTGCACTCGGTTGGGGTTCTTTGGGCAATTGGCCTTGATATGTCCCAGTTGATTACACTTAAAGCATCTTCCATCTGACTGGTCACTGGGTCGAGATAGGTTACTGGAGACTGGTGAGGTAGAAGAATAGGGCGTCTGTGGCGTTACTTGGGTTGTAGGTGGGGTTTTTGGCTGCCCTCAGTTGTAGGGCTTATTGTCGGTGTGTCCTCTAGGGTATTCGTTGTCCTTGACAGTAGCTTTCTTGCTTTCTGCCACTTCCATCCATCAGGCTCCAATCTCCCCCGCCTCAGCGAGATTTTTGGGTTTTCCATCTTGTATGTACCGTGTTATGTCCTCAGGAACGCCATCCAAAAACTGCTCCATTTGTATGAGGAGGTGCAGTTCATCTATGGATTTAACATAGTTTCCTGATATCCAGGCCTCATAATTTTTCCCAACGTAGTAGGCGTGTTTGGGAAATGACACATCTGGTTTCCACTTTTCAGTTCTGAAATGCCAACGGGCATGATCCGGGGTTATTCCCATTCTGTATCTGGCTTTGGTTTGAAAAAGTTTATAGTCGTTCATTTTCTCCTTAGGCATTTCAGCTGCCACCTCTGCTAAAGGTCCACTGAGCTGTGGCCTCAATTCTACCATGTACTGTTTTTTAGAGATGCTGTACCCAAGACAGGCTCTTTCAAAATTTTCTAAGAAGGCCTTGGTGTCATCACCTGCCTTGTAGGTGGGAAATTTTCCTGTGATGTGGAACCATAATTGGCGAAGGGTTGTTAGGATTGGCTGGCGCATGCTGCCCAGCCTGCGCTAAGTCCAGTTCATGTTTTCTCTGTTTTTCCTTCTTTTCACTTTCTTTTTGTTGTTTTTTCATGTCTCGGCGGTAGGCTGCCCCTTCTTCTTGTAGTTTTCTGTGGTGGGCTGCATTTTTGGCTTCTTCTTGTTTTTTGTAGCCTTTTTATTTCTTGTTTGTGAGTTGCCTTATCTCTGGCCATTTGTGTTCTGAGCAGTTCTATCTGTTTTTCCATTGCTTCGAGCTGTACTGCGTCTGGTTTTCGTGACATCCTGTTTTCTTGTGTTGGGGTGCCCTCCAGTGTTTATCTTCTGAACTGCAGGTTCTCTGTTGCCTCTTGGGGTCTGCCTAGCAACAGTGCCTTTTTCCCTTTCTTCCTCTAGCTAACTTTTTAAATGTAAAGTAAACCAGAAAAACCACTTTATTTGCATGTGTATTGCTGGATACTTGTCTCACAATGGGAGTGCTATTGTGTCACAAAAGACCCTTTTGTCACAGCTTAATGGTTCCTTGCTTAATATGCAAGCCAAAAACTGCAAGAGAGAGCAGAAAAAAAAATTCTCTCTGGTTCCTTTTAAAACCAAACTGTTTCTCTCTGCTTAAAAGCCCCTAGCAGAGAAAAGAAAATTATAATATTGCTACTGGCTTCTGGATTCTATCTTTATCCCACCTCTACCACCATGTCATAACATATTCCCAGATTTGGACCTTAGCGTCCAAAATATGGGTGTTAGCATGAAAACCTCCAAGCTTAGTTACCAGCTTGGACCTGGTAAAGCTGCCACCACCCAAAAATTAGAGTGTTTTGGGGCACTCTGGTCCCCCCAAAAACCTTCCCTGGGAACTCCAGGTAATTGAATCTGCATCTCACCAGGAAATTGGTGGGAGGAAGAAGTCAGGGGGAAAATCTCTTTGTGTTAAATTTACTAAGCCTGACTTTGCATGCCCTCTGGGTAAGGGGGAAGAGAGATTAGCTATCTCGGTACTTCTGTTTCCAGGACTGGAAATAGGGAGTGTGGAGTCCCTCTGTTTAGATTTACGGAGCTTGCTTCTGTGTATCTCTCCAGGCACCCAGTGAGGGAACACCTGGAAGGGAGAAAGGGGGGGAAATGGTTTATTCCCCTTTGTTGTAAGACTCAAGGAATTTGGGTCTTGGGGTCCCCAGGGAAGGTGTTTGGGGGGACCAGAGTGCCCCAAAACACTCTAATTTTTTGAGTGGTTGCAGCTTTACCAGGTCCAAGCTGGTAACTAAGCTTGGAGGTTTTCATGCTAACACCCATATTTTGGACGCTAAGGTCCAAATCTGGGAATATGTTATGACACCCCCCCTTGTCCAGTTCTGCTTTCTTTGTTCCTCAGCTGTTGATTTCGTAAGTAGAGAGCAAGGGAGATATGATTTGGGGTGTCTGCCCTGTCCTCTTATACCCCTTTCTCTTGTGCAAGAATCCTCTCCAACTGATGTTCAGGAGACAGTCTGTGTGGCCAGGGATCTGCTTCTTTGACAAAAATAGATGTTTCTTCCCCTCCCCCCCCCAACCCCATGGAAGAGTGGCTATTTAATGAGATGATGGTCCCTTTGATGCCATAGACAGCTGGCTGAGGTGTTCACTAGTCTTTTGTCTCTGCAGCCAGTGAAAAAGACAAGCAGGTCCCCATCTCCTAGACTGCCAAAAACAAGGATGCTAAGAAACTTGATTTATTTGGGAGAAAGATTTATTCTACTGTCAGCCAACAATTTTGGATGGTGAATCATCAGGCCCTGCTGGGGTGGTACAATTTTAATTTCTGGGCCAGCCTCAAAAACTTCCAGGAATCCCTCCCTCAGGGATTGGCCCAAGAGTTCGGCATGCTGGTGGCGCAGGGCACAGTGGTGTCCAGATGCTCCCTGCAAATGGCATGGGACATGGTGGACTCGGTAGCAAGGGTAGTTGTACTGATGGTGATCATGTGACATTGTTCCTGGCTCCAGACTGCAGGCCTTTCCCAGGAGATGCAGACCTCGATCCAGGACCTCCCCTTTGATAGAGTTGGTATGTTCCCAAACCAAACAGATGACAAACTACACGGGTTGAAGGACACTAGGGCTACCCTTCGCTTGTTGGGCATGCACATGCCATAATCAGCCAGGAAGCCCTTCCAACCACCGCTGCTACCAAGACCCTAACAGCCTGATCAGGGACCTATGAGGAGAAGGGCTGTTAGTTTTAGTTGTCATCGCCCTTCTTCCTCCCACTCGCCAACCAAGCTTGGAGTAGTCAGATACCCAGGGCTGGAAGTGATCATTTTGAGGGTGCGCCTGAGAGCGATGCACTAGTCAGTTGACCAGATCCTATCCGCCTTTTCCTCAGCTGCCTTTCCCCCTACCGCTCGGCCTGGTCATGGTTTATGTTGGACCACTGGGTCGTGGACATAGTGGCCCAAGGCTATACCCTGCACTTCAAACCCCATTTTCCCATCCCTCTTCAGGGGCTCTTCCCATGAGCCGCTAGCTACCCACTTGCTCAAAGCCAAGAACGTCATGGCAGATCACCTCAGCAGGACTTCTCATCTCACCACAAATTGCTGCTCCATCCGGAGGTGGTCACTCTAATCTTTCACCAGCAGAGACTCTCACGTGTGATCCTGTTTGTGTCCAGACAGTGCCACGTGTTTTGTTCTCTGCAGGACAGGGACAAGGACTCCTTGTTGGACACATTCCTCATTCCGTAGTCAGGAGTGTTGAAGTATGCCTTCTTGCTGGGGCAAGATCACCAGACAATTGGGTGCTGAAGATCATCCATAATTTTTTTAATACATAAAGGGATTATAGTACCATAGTCTGAGGAAACACTACTGTACTCTGCCTAATTGAAAATACACCTGTGTATGCATTAAAATAAGAAATTGTCATGTGTAGATCTGAGTACCTACTGTAAATAAGATGGCTAAATTTTCTAAAATATATTTAATGTTGTTGTTTGAAAGGTATACCCTGTTTCATGACCGATTGAAGAACATTGAAGAAAATGAAGGCGGCCTTGATAAATTTTCAAGAAGTTACAAAACATTTGGAGTCAATCAACTTTTGGATGGTGGACTATATTGCAAAGAGTGGGCTCCAGGGGCAGAAGCAGTGTTTCTTACTGGCGACTTCAGTAAGTATTTTTAAAGATTTTTCCATTTTGGTATTTCTCCCCTCTTATAATGCCAGATCTATTGCCATAATATAGATTATGGAGTCTGGTTGGTTGATTTTTTTAAGTGAAAAGTAGGGCTGTCAAGTAATTAAAAAAAAATTATCGCTATTAATTGTGCAATTAATCGCGCCAGTAAAGAATAATAAATACCATTTAAATATTTTTGGACATCTAAGTTTTCTAATGTATTGATTTCACTTACAACACAGAATACAAAGTGTACAATGATCACTTTATATTTTATTACAAATATTTGCACTAAAAAGAAACAAAAGAAACAGTATTTTTCAATTCAGCTAATATAAGTACTGTAGTGCAATCTCTTTATAATGAAAGTACAACTTATGTATGTAGCATTATATACAAAAAAACCTCTATTTGAAAATAAAAGTATGTAAAACTTCAGAGCCTACAAGTCCACTCAGTCCTACTTCTTGTTCAGCCAATTTCTCAGACAAACAACTTTGTTTACATTTGTGGGAGATAATGCTGCCTGTTTGGTGTTTACAGTGTCACACGAAAGTGAGAACAGATGTTCATGTGGCACTTTTGTAGCCAACATCACAAGATATTTTTGCCAGTTGTAGTAAAGAGTCATATGTTCCTTTATGCTTCTCCCTCCATTTTAGAGGATGTATGTCCATGCTGATGACTGGTTCTGCTCAATAACGATATAAATCAGTGCAGACTGACGCGTATTCATTTTCATCATCTGAGTCAAATGACACCACCAGAAGGTTGGCTTCTTTTTTTGTGGTTCGGGTTTTGTAGTTTCCACATCGGAGTGTTGCTCTTTTAAGACTTCTGAAAGCATCCTCTCCAGCTCGTCACTCTCAGATTTTAGAAGGCACTTCATATTCTTAAATCTTGGGTCTCGTACTTTAGAAATCCCAAATTGATACCTTTTTGCGTTTTGTCAGATCTGTAGTGAAAGTGTTCTTAAATCGAACAACATGTGCTCGGTTGTCATCCGAGACTTCCATAACACACAATATATGGCAGAATGCAGGTAAAATAGAGCAGGAGACATACAATTCTCCCCCAAGGAGTCCGGTCACAAATTTAATCAACACACTTTTTTTTATGAGCGTCATCAGCATGGAAGCATGTCCTCTGGAATAATGGTGGAAGCATGAAGGAGCATATGAATGTTTAGCATACCTGGCATGTAAATACATTGTAATCTCGGCTAAAAAAGTGCCATGTGAACCCCTGTTCTCATTATCAGGTGATATTGTAAATAAGAAGCAGGCAACATTATCTCCTGTAAATGTAAACCAACTTTTTTTATCTGAGCAATTGGCTGAACAAGAAGTAGGACTGCGTGGACTTGTAGGCTCTGAAATTTTACATTGATTTGCTTTTGAGTGCAGTTATGTAACAAAAAATCTACATTTGTAAGTTGCACTTTCATGGTAAAGAGATTGACTACAGTAATTGTATGAGGTGAATTGAAAAAACTTTTTTATCATTTTTACAGTGAAAATATTTGTAATAAAAATAATATAAAGTGAGCACTGTAAACTTTGTATTCTGTGTTGTAATTGAAATCAATGTCTTTGAAAATGTAGAAAAATATCCAAAATATTTAATAAATTTCAGTTGGTATTCTGTTTTTAACAGCGCTATTAAAAATGCAGTTAATCATGATTTTAAAAATTTTGATGAATTTTTTTGAGTTAACTGCAATTAATTGACAGCCTAATGGAAAGGATATCAAAATCTAAAGTAATTTACAAGTTTCCTGATGTGAGTTACCATTTTACCAATATCCTGGCATCCAAAGTTTTTTCATAGAAAGGGAGAAGAGACCGAGCTGTTAATACCCATTGTATTTCAGAAATTAATCTTAAAATATGTTTTTACACAGTTCATGCTTTTACCATAAGGGTTAATCCCTGTAGAAGCACGTAATTTTCTACCTCTTCAGAAATGAATCCTTACAAGTTGTTGCACTGTGTCATTATTCTGGTTTTGGTTTTCACTAATGGATTTGGAAGGTTGTAAACAATGGGCAATTTGTTTTGCGAGGTGGTGATCTGGTGAAACCTTCCCATCTGACTTAAATATGAACTACAGAACTCCTTTATGTAGAATGAAGGTGTTTCAACATTTCCCAAATCACTAACTATAAGTATAAAATTCAGTGCAATGAACTTGCATTTCATAAGTGCTTGAAGACTCTTTTTTCCCCTTAAATTTCCTTCCCTAAAAGTATGACTGGGATTCACATGGCATGATGTTATCAGTACTTA
The DNA here is from genome assembly GCF_025201925.1 of Gopherus flavomarginatus. NCBI lineage: Eukaryota > Metazoa > Chordata > Testudines > Testudinidae > Gopherus > Gopherus flavomarginatus. Next base: position 184,873,794 of record NC_066617.1, read on the forward strand.
ACCAGATGTCTTGCTCAAATGCCATCCAGCACTCATCCATATGATACAGCCTGAGTCTATATAAGAGTCTGGAATTTATTGCCTCTGACTTTTTTTAATATGTGAAAAGAGTTTTACCTTGTTGGAAATCTAGATTTTTGTATAAACGCATCTAATTAGCTACTGGGATGAGAACAGCTGTCCGTAATGAAGGTCATCTCCTTGTGGTATTGTGTCTGGCCCCCATCCTTTCCCCTCCTCAGCACATCCCTTGTCCCGCACTGCTTCCCGCAGCCCCCATTGGTCTGGAACGGCGAACTGCGGCCAGTGGGAGCCGCAATTGGCTGAACCTGCGGACGCAGCAGGTAAACAAACCATCCCAGCCTGCCAGGCGGCTTACCCTGGCGGGCCACATGTCAAAGGTTGCCGATCCCTGACCTAGATTAATATTGAAAATCCATTGAATGTTTTTCTACATGTAGAGATCATTTAAAAGAGCAAAGACATGTTTCAGATATCATTGGCTGTTGCAGAAGAAATTTGAACTAAGGCCTTAGCTGAGAGAAAATGCATTTCGTTGTTTTAAAATATAAACAAACTTACAAAACTACATCTGAGCATTCTGTCTTAAAAAAAAAAAAAAAAAGTATAGTTAAATCCCTTTACAAAATAACTGGTAATGAACTTCAGTAGTGAGGAAATAACTGGACTATCATTTGTTTCTTTTGGACCTGCAGTCGGATCATTTTACATTTCAGATGAACTTCTTGGTAATGTGTGAAATTCAAACTTTTTTATAGCATTACTTCTTGCGGAGTGTGGAGTCAGCATAAATAAACTACCAAAAGGAAAAGTTTTATAGCCACACTAAAATGATAGTTGAACCTCATTTTCCAGGTGTCAGAAAATGGCCAGCTACAGCAGCTAATTTATATGTAAAGAGTTGGATAGAGTAATATCTAACCTTGATTATGATCATTTGAATGTGCAGACTGATTGTTCAAAAGAGCAAGATTATATACATTACGAACACTTCTGCTAAACATAGGAAAGTCTTTTCCACTTAGAATTATATGTAACTCAATTGGTATACATATCCTTAAGTTAGTTATTTTTGTTGTCTTGGTAATTTCTATATTTTTTTATTTTTTTTATTTTTGTGATCTGGAAATCTGGTAGTGTTGACATACTTTGGATTTAAAAACAAATACACAGTTACATAAAATGGCAAATTCAGACTGGGTTTCAAACTCTGAACGTAATAACAATAATGTTGAGTTGGAAAAAGGGAGCTTGTAAAGGAACTAGCAGAAATATTGAGATTCTGTCTAGAGAAAAACGAGTTTACATTGTAGCAAACTCCAAAATGTACTTGGATTAGTTTGTTGCTTGTGACTATTATCAAGCCTGCATTTAAACAAAATCTAGAAGGATTCATTTTTATTAATCTTTACTGTATTCAAGGTTTTAGCATTCAAATATGTGACTGTTACATACAGATGACAAAATTAGACAGTGTAACTCTGCCATTTAGCATTTTTTCGCTTACCAGTTTACATCCTCTCATTAAACCAGTGTACAGGCAGTCCTCGACTTTACGGTGTTTGAGTTACGAATGGCACTTAAGACGCTTCTACATTGACACCATGATTCGACTTATGACTGTAGGTTTAGAGTGTACGATACTTGGTCCTGCAATGGAGTAGATTGCGGTTCCAAGTTCTGACATTCTGATTTACTTCTACAGTGCTAAATGGACATAAACACTGATTTTGCTGAAATATGTTTTTAATCTGTATGTGAATCTAGAAAATACTTACTTCTTCCTCAAGTGATGGCCCCATATGGATTCCAAACATGGGTGTGCGTGTGTGCCATGCACTGGAACTGGAATGCATTCCTAGCAGTGTCAGCTGACCTGCACGTGTGTCATGCATTCCCTTCTGTTTGCAGCTGAGACTACAATAGGTCGGGCAGGTAGATGCTACTCCAGTTCCCTCTTATACCTCATGGATGGAGTCGGAGCCCCTGTCCCTTCGTGTTCTTAGCATCGCACACTCCTGTCTCCTGTGGCTCCCACTCCCAAGAGGGCAGAGAGGAGGTACTTCGTCCCTGCGAAAGTAGCCGACTTTGTTTACCCACTCACCTCCCAACTCCTGGTGGTCCACACAGTGGCAGAGCAGGTCTGCCAGCAGCCACAGAAATCTACTCTCCAAGACAGGGCGGTGAAGAAGATCGATCTGCTGAGCAGGAAAGTCTATTCCTCAGTGGGGCTTCAATTTTGTATTTCCAATTATTAAGCTATTTTGGTGAAATGATTTTCACAATTATACCGAACTATTTGAGTTCAAAGACCAGCTGCTACCAGGCAGACAGCAGCAGTTCCAAGTGCTGCTGGATGAGGGGAGACCAGTGAAGGTGGGCTTCCAGGCTGCTGTGGATGCTGCTGACTGCCTCTCATTCTCTGGGAATTGGGTTTGTTCTCCGCAAGGCCTCCTGGCTACAGTTGTTCTGTTTCCCCTAGAAAGTCAAAACCACCACTGAGGACCTCCCCTTTGACACACACAAACTGTTCAACTACAAAACAGATGAGTCCCTACATTCTCTCATACTCTTGAGCCACTCTCAGGTGCCTTGGTCACAGCCGCTGCCTGACATACTACCAACTCCAGCAGGAGCCGCCACATAGATGGCACTGATCGTAGAGGTCACATTACCCCATCTCTGCCATCACCACAACCACCTCCTTGACCCTCTCCCAGCAGCAGTCTAAACATCAGTTTTGATGCTCAGGTCGAGAACAGCAAACCTTTCCTGATCCCTACTTCACCCCATATTGTCTTTGGGGCTCTCTTGTCAGTTGGGGCAAGATCACCAGACAATTGGGTACTGAAGATCATCCATCATGGATACACCATAGAATTCCTGTTTCTGCTTCCTTTCCCACTCTGGGTTTCCTGCAAAGATCCATCCCAGCAGGGCATCCTCCACCAAAAAGCTGATGCCCTTCTCATTAAGGGCACCATAGAGCCTGCCCCACTTCGCTACAGGGGGTTTTATTCACCATACTTCCTCATCCCAAAGAAGTGTGAAGGGTGGTGCCCCATTCTGGATAACTGCTCAACACCTTTATCAGGAATGCCAAATTCCATATGGTGATGCTTGCCTTGATTATACCCTCTCTCTCCCAGGTGCTGGTTTGCAGCTCTCAGTGTGAAGGAGACTTATTTCCACATTGAAATTCACCTGGCCCACCAGAAATTTATCCAATTCAGGGTGGGACACCACCATTACCAATTCAGAGTCCTTCCGTTTGGCATAGCAACACCACTGTGAGTCTTCACAACAGTCTTTACTGCTGTAGCAGCACAGATGCTACTCCTTGTTCCCATACCTGGACAACTGGCTCCTTGTTGTGCTGTCACGACAAAGCCTCATTTCAGCTATCTTAGCTCTTCATGCTCTCCTCACATCTCTCAGTATTTGCATTAACAAGGAGAAGTCGGTGCTTGTACCTACCCAGGCAATCTACTTTATTGGGGCATGACTAGACTCCATCACTTCAGGAGTCTACCTCCTGAAAGAACGCTTCTCCACATGAAATTCTATAACTGCAGACCTACGCTGCAACCCAGTACCACCATCTGCTGCTTGCTCCTTCTCCTTGGACATCTGGCATCCTGTGCCTCAGTGACACCGCACGCTCAGCTCCACCTGTGTTGCCTACAGATGTGCCTTCTTTCAATCTTAAGACCACACAGAGACTGGAGAGCAGAATCCTGCTCCCTAAAAGGTTCTGGCCTCCTTCACATGGTGTACTGATCCTTCCAAGATCATAGTTGGGTACTCCCTTTACATCTCCTACCCCACAATCCACCATCACCACAGATGCTTCTCTTGCAAGTTGGAGAGCCCCCTTAGACCATCACACAGCCAGGGCGTCTGGTTGACAGGAGAGGCCAAGACACATATCAACATTGTGGAGTTGAGGGCAGTCCATTTCGCATGGCAGGTGTTCCTCCCTCTCGTCGGTCTGGTCACATTGAACTGTTCTCCAGCAACATTTCAGCGGTAGTTTACATCAATAAGGAGCACAGCTTCAAGTCTCCCTCCCTCTCCTCTTCTGAGTCCATCTACCTTTGGAACCGGTACATCTCCAGGCTACGTATCTCCCAGGCACCCAAAACTCCCTGGCAGATGCATTCAGCAGGACTGTCTACGTGAACTGTGAGTAGGAATTTCACAGTGCCACTGGGTCCTCTTCATGACCCACGAGAATCACAAACTGCCCATTTATTGCTCCAGAGGGGAGGACTCACGGGGCAACGTCTTTCTCCCCTAGACCAGAGACCTATGCTACACCTTTTTCCCCATTCCTCTTCTCCCACAAGTCCTACACAAAATTCACTGGGACTGAGCTACAGTAATACTTGTAGCCCCATTCTGGCCCCATCAGTATTGTTTCTCGGACCTCCTGTGACTCTCTACCTTCACACACAACTGGATCTCCTCATGCAAGATTGAGACTTCACTTCACTTCACAACTTGGTTTTTGGATGCAGCTCAAGGATAGGCAAGAAATGCTCTGCCCCGGTGAGATGCATCCTTACACAAACAGAAGGGCATCTGCCAGAGAGCCTGCTGCCAGGTGAAGTGGAAGTGATTACCTCATGGCCCCACAGACATCAACACCTACTGGGGACAATGGCTATACTTATTGTCCTCAACTACCTTCTTGAATTCAAAATGTCAGGCTTGGCCTTCAGCTCCATATGGGTCCTCCTGGCGGTGCTCAGTGCCTTTCTCCCTCAATGGATGGCACCTCAGTGTTCACACATCCTACAACCTACACCCTACTGTCTGTTTCCTAAAGGGTCTACTCAATACCTTCCCACCAGGCCTCAAGCCCACACTCTGATGGGACATTAATCTCATTCTCTCCTTCCTCACAAAGCCTGCTTTCGAGCCCCTGGCAATGTGTTCTCTCTTATTGCTCCATGAAAGTGATCTTCTTAGTGGCCATCACCTTGGCTAGATGGGCCGGCAAACTGGCAGCCATGACAGCAGACTCCTCTTCCTTATGCGGTCTTCCACAAGGATAAGGTTTCCTTATGGCTTCACTCAAATTTCATACCAAAAGTAGTGTCAGAATTCCACCTTAATCAGTGCATCAACCTCTGTCTCCCATCCCAAACTCCATGTCTCCCACACAGAGAGAGCACTACACTCCCTCGATGACAGCCCTGCACTGGCATTTACCTCTAGCGTACCCATGCCTTTCAGGCATTACAGAGACTTTTCTAGCTATTGCAGATCGATGCAAGGGACAAACCCTCTCCTCACAACATACCTCCAAATGGGTCTGCAGGTGCAGTCAGAAATGTTACATATGCACCAATGTATCTCCGCTTGACGGAGTCCTGGCATGCACTATGTGAGCGCACACAGCTACATCAGACTACCTCATTGACATCTCGTGGCATGACCTCTGTTGTGCAGCAGTGTGGCGCTCCTTACACGTGTTTGTGTCTCTGTACACCATCGCCTCAGCTGCGGCTGCAGATGCAGCTGTAGGCCATGCCGTACTATAGACTATACTTCGTCTCACCCACTTCCATGCTGATCCCTGCTTGTTCCTCACTCGTGTTTTGAAATCTGTATGGGAGCCATCACTCAAGGAGGAGGTTACTAATCTATAATGGGAGTTTCTTCGAGATATGTGGTCTCTATTTGGATTCTAATACTGGTCCTCCTCTCCCTCTGCTATGGGTTAAACTAATCAGCAGTAAGAGGGATACTGGAGTGGCATCGACCCACACAACCTATTATAGCCTTGGCTACGAATACAAGGGGGACGCACGACACACATGAAGGTCAATGGACACTGCTAGGAAAACTTTCCTGCTCCAGCGCATGGTGGACATGTACACTCACCTTTGGAATGTAAATAGGGACCACGTGTCTCGAAGAACCTCCTGTTATAGGTAAGTAACCTCCTCTTCTGTCTAGTGCTTAAGGGTATTCCATGTAAAATTGTAAATCAGAAGAGTAGAGTAACACTGCATTCAGTCATGCTCACATTTGGTCAGAATAACCCAACTGATGCGGGGAGGAAGGGGAACAACCAGCTTTTGTTCAAACATTGCTTGTATTTCTACCAGAATGCATGGGTATGAAATGTGGCAGTCATATGTGTCAGCTTCCTTCTTTCTGGAATAATGCTAGTACCAAATGATAAATTTATAAATAGGTCTATCAGTAGATAAACCATATCTGATGCCAGCTACCAAAGCTGTTTCTAAGGCATTTGAGCCAGAAAAAATAGCTGGATTTTAAGTCTTGATGTGGTTTTTTTTTCTTTAACTCATGGGTGCTAAGGAGTTGTATATCTAAATTCTTAAAATGGTGTTTTAATAAAGTCTCTGAGGATGCATCTCCACTAGTGGCTATATACAACTGCCCATGTATGGGGTTGTTCCATAAGCTGCCTGTAGTCCACACCTAACCCCCAGAAGCGTTGTCTAATGGAGAGTAGAGGGTGAGTAAGCTAGAATGCTGGAGGGGTGTGGGTAAGTACGCACCTCCTCTATAGCATGATCCCACACCCATGTATAATGTTGATGGGGATAAGGGGTCTGTCATAGGTTTTTTTCCCCACTTTGAACTTTGGCGTCCAAAAAGTGGGGACCTGCATGATGACTTTTAAGCTTAATTACTAGCTTAAATTTGGTACGCTGCCACCAGCCAAAAATACAGTGTTTGGCACATTTCCTGTTCCCCCAGGAGAAATTAACCATCCCCTCCTTTTTCCCCCCAGACTTTCCCCTCCCTGGGTTGCCTTGGGAAGCTCACACCGATCCAAACTCCTTGGATCTTAAAACAAGGAGGTATTAGTCATCCCCCTCCTCCTTTTCCCCCACCAATCCCTGGTTAGTTTAGACTCAATCCCTTGGATTCTAAAACAAGGAAAAATCAATCAGGTTCTTAAAAAGAAAGCTTTTAATTAAAGAAAGAAAAGGTAAAATTTATCTCTCTAAAATCAGGATGGAAAATGCTTTACAGGGTATTTAGATTTATATAGACTAGAGGGACTTCCCCCCTCCCCCCACCGCCCCGCCCTGAGATTCAAAGTTACAGCAAACAGAGGTAAAAATCCTTCCAGCAAAAGACACATTTACAAGTTAAGAAAACAAACATAAGACTAATCCGCCTTGCCTGGCTATACTTACAATTTAAAAACATGAAAGGCTGATTCCGAAAGATTGGGAACACATGGGTGTACGTCTGGTCCCTCTTAGCCCCAAGAGCGAACAACGAACAAAACCAAACAACACAAAGACAGACTTCCCTCCACCAAGATTTGCAAGTATTTTGTCCCCCCATTGGTCCTCTGGTCAGGTGTCAGCCAGGTTCACTGAGCTTCTTAACTCTTTACAGGTAAAAGACATTAATCCTTAATTATCTGTTTATGACAGGGTCTGTACCAAGTTTCAAATTTCAATAGTTCTCCACCCCCATTCAGAGAATGCATTCAATGCTTTTCTGGACCGTTACCGATCTGTAAAGTTACTTGTCTGCCCTATCTCCTCCCACTCCTCCATTTTCATTGCTAGTAGTGAGCTGCACTGACTACATTTGAACAGCTTTCTGCTGCACTCTTTAGATCAATCCAGGTGAATGTGTATCCTACTCTGAGAGCAGCTACCTGGCCTGCTGACCACATTTAGGAGCTGATTTGTTTGGTTCCAGTACACAGTTCTCCAGAACTTCTCCTGGAGTATCAGGAATGTTCACCTATGCTGGGAAACTTCATGGATTCTGACAAGAGGTGGGACCACATTAAGCACTTGAAGCTTCTATACAGGAAGGCCAAAGACTAGCACTTCTGGAGCAACTATTCAAGTCATACATGCCTTCTACGAGGAGCTTCTACTGGGTGTTGTCAAGGATTTCCACTACAGAACATGAAGTAGCTCATAATCCCTTCTTCAGCTTTGCTGGCTTCATTCTCTGATGTGATGTTTATGAGGGCCAGGGGAGGAGATAGCAGGAATGTGGAAGAAGTCTCAGAAAATGAGGAGTATTTGGAGGAGCTGGTGGAGGAAGCTGCCACGCCCCCTGCCCCTGATGAACCCAAGCAGAGCCCCAAGCTGCAGCAGGAACCAGAACCCAAGGCTGGTAAGTTACAATGGACCTTCATCCTCCCCACCAATAGTCCCTCTTACTGTGGTGCTAAATTCCTGTGATTAAGTACCATGGCATTTGAAGTACTGTGAACTGACATTTCCTCCCTGGACAATATACCATGCATTGCCATGTCTTCTGAGTTTGATCTGCAGTGCTGAAGATATGATATTGTCATGCTCCATTCTCCTTTTGAACTCCTCCACCTTTTCCCCCAACATCTCCACTCCAAAATGGTTCCCAAGCAAAACATGGTTATAAATCAATGATTTATCCATTTCTAGTGAACCACTATTATGCATATGGCTAAAGCTATTTCTTAAACAGATTATTAAGGAAAAATGATTGGACCCCTGAGTCTGCACACTTCTCACCTAACAGTCAGGCAGGTAGGGTTGGAGATGAGGAACAGGCAGGCAGGGAGCTAATTGCGGATGAGACAGTTGTAGAAAACTTGTTAGTTAGCTGTTAAGAATTTTAGACAAACATCTGTTGTTCCTTGGAAGATTACACAGTTTCAGTGTTTCTTCCCTCCCTCCTCTCCCTGATTTTAACATCCCCTTACAAATGGAGGAAGGGTCAGGATGGGATGTGGAGTTGGGGTAAAGTTGGGAAGGGAACAAAACACAGATGTAGAACACTGTCTGGGGAAACGTTAGTCACAGCAGTTCTTTCTCTCTTAGAAGATGACATGGGAGAAAGATCCTATCTGGTGATTGGTTGAACACCAAGAAATGTATTTTTGCAGTGGAAAGGGGCTTGTGATGTTGAACTGAAACAAAATACAGTTGTGGGGCATCTTTCTTTCCTTGTCCATTTCACCATTGTTAGTCTGTCTGAGAGACAGATTTATCTGGAGATACTGGGGTAGGGAAGTTGGTGTTCGAGCTTCAGATCTCTCTTTGTATGGAAATTCTGTATGTAAGCTGAGAATAGTCAATATCCAGTTGTGTCTCCCAGTAGAACCCTGTGCAGTTACAAAATTTGTATCCACATCTGATCTGCAAACACAGTCCGTGGGTATCTGCACATTTGCAGGGCTCTAGATATAACATTTGGATTCATATCTATCTGTGATCCACAGACACGGTCTGCAGATATCCTCGGATATAAAGCAGATATCCACAGATTTTCAGAGCTCTACCTGCAAATATGTCAGCAAACTTCTGATGTAGCGGACAGTCCAGCTGGCCTTGTGGTTAAATGGCAGTGCAAATCTGCTTGGTCCAGCTTCACAGCTGATCAAACTCCATGATTCAGTAATATGTAGAGGGGTGACCATTAGCAGAAACATCTCTATGGCATAGATAGCCATAGTCCTGCACAGGACTAGAAAACTCCTTTCTCTTTTCCTTTCTGGTACATTGAAAACTACCATGTTTTCCAGTTGTTGGCCAACTTTCAAAGAAGAAATTACAAACTGATAACACAGGTCCTGGAAGGAACTATCCCTCTACTCTCTCATCCTCCCCTCCCAACTCTGAGAGACTATGGACATTTAAAACGTGTAAAAACTGCTTGTACAGTTTTTCTACCACTATTAGCCTCTGCTCCTTTGTCATGGGCTGCAAAAGCTGTTTGAGAAACAAGGTTGCATTCTTGGGATACTGAAAAGTATCCAAGTGTGGCCTTCTAGAGCAAGGTTTTTTATTATGTGCTATAATAGTACCCTTGTCTTTGAACTGGCAGAACCTTCAGCCCCAAGGGGGAAACTGTGCTGCCAGGAGGGCTGGAGAAGCACCCAGAGACAGACAGGGCCTTGGAAGCAGCTCGTAGGAATGGACAAGAGGAACCAGGAGTAGTTTGAATCCCTCAGGGCAGGGAAGGAGTGGGCTTTTCAGGCCTGGTCTACACTACGCGTTTAAACCAATTTTAGCAGTGTTAAACCGATTTAACGCTGTACCCGTCCACACTTCGAGGCCTTTATATAGATATAAAGGGCTCTTTAAATTGGTTTCTGTACTCCTCCCCGACGAGAAGTGTAGCGCTAAAATCAGTATTACCATATCGGATTAGGGTTAGTGTAGCCACAAATCGACGGCATTGGCCTCTGGGCCGTATCCCACAGTGCACCACTGTGACTGCTCTTGACAGCAATCAGAATTCGGATGCAGTGGCCAGGTAAACAGGAAAAGCCCCACGAAATTTTGATTTTCTTTTCCTGTTTGCCCAACGTGGAGCTCTGATCAGCATGAGTGGCAACGCAGTCCCAAATGCAAAAAGAGCTCCAGCATGGACCGTACAGGAGATACTGGATCTGATCGCTGTATGGAGAAACAAATCTGTTCTATCAAAGCTCCGTTACAGAAGACGAAATGCCAAAGCGTTGGAAAAAAATATATACAGGCTACACAGTGCTGCCTGACAAGTGTAACAGGAAGCCAGAGACTCAAAAGGACGCTTATGGAGAGAGGGAGGGGGTACTGAGGACTCCAGCTATCCCACAGTCCCCAGCAGTCTCGGAAAACTATTTGCATTCTTGGCTGAGCTCCCGATGCCTGTAGGTTCAAACACATTGTCTGGCGTGGTTCAGGGAATAGATCGTCAATTTACTCTCCCCACCCCCCAAATGAAAGAAAAGGGAAAGAAATCATTTCTTGACTTCTTTCAATGTCACCCTATGTCTACTGAATGCTGGTGCTGCAGCAATGAAGAGCAGTATCCACTCCTCTCCCCTGCCTGGTGGCAGACGGTGCAGTAGGGCTGGTAGCCGTCCTTGTTATCATCCCGTGAGTGCTCCTGGCTGGCTTCAGGTGAGGCTGGCCGGGGGCGCCTGGGTGAAAATAGGAATGATTCTCGGTCGTTCCCAGTAGATGGTACAGAACGGCTGGTAACCGTTCTCATCATAGCAACTGGGGGCTGAGCTCCATCAGCCCCCTCCCTTTCCTGTGTAAAGAAAAGATTCTGTCCTGCCTGGACTATCACAGCAGCGGTATGCTGGGCTCCTCTCCCCCACACCGCTTAATGTCCTGCCTGCACTGTCATAGCACCAGGAGGCTGCCTCCCCCTCATTTTATCTCATTAACAGGTCACTGTTTCTTATTCCTGCATTCTTTATAACTTCATGACACAAATGGGGGGGACACTGCCACGGTAGCCCAGGAAGGTTGGGGGAGGAGGGAAGCAACGGGTGGGGTTGTTGCAGGGGCATCCCCCGTGAATGGCATGTAGCTCATCATTTCTGCGGGATCTGACATGAAGCAGCTGTGCTCTCTGATACACTGCTTCTCTAGTACACTTGCCCTATAATCTAGGCAGGACTGACTCTATTTTTAGAAACCATAAAGGAGGGATTGACTTGGGGAGTCATTCCCAGTTTTGCCTTTGCGCCCCCGGCCGATCTGAGCCAGGGGCACCCATGATAGCAGCGAACAGTACAGAAGGACACATAACCGTCATCTCATTGCCAATTTACACCGGCAGCAGACGGTGCAGAACGACTGGTAACAGTCTCTGCTATCATGCAAAAGGAAATGAATGCTGCTGTGCAGCACTGGAGTATCGCCTCTGTCCGCTGCATCCAGTACACATACGGTGACTGTGTTTAAAAAAAAAAAAAAAATATGCTGGACGGGCTCCATGGTTGCCATGCTATGGCGTCTGCCAGGGCAATCCAGGGAAAAAGGGCGCGAAGTGTTTGTCTGCCGTTGCTTTCCCGGAGGAAGGAGTGAATGACTGACGACATTTACCCAGAACCACCCGCGACAATGATTTTTGCCCATCAGCCACTGGGCTCTCAACCCAGAATTCTAAGAGGTGGGGCAGCCTGCGGGAACTATGGGATAGCTACAGAATAGCTACCCACAGTGCAATGCTCCAGAAATCGACGCTAGCCTCGGACCATGGACGCACACCTCCGAATTAATGTGCTTAGTGTGGCCGCGTGCACTTGACTTTATACAATCTGTTTTATAAAACCGGTTTATGTAAAATTGGAATAATCCTGTAGTGTAGACGTACCCTCATAGGAGAAGACACTATTGAACAATTTAATAGAGCAAGAGGCACATCATAGGGAGTGAGAGGGGTTTCCTAATGGAGAGGCTAGCTGACTAACCAGGTGGCTGAATAAGTTCAAGGTCTCTCTGCTGCCAAGGCCCCAGAATCAGTTGATGATCAACAAGCGCTGCCGCCCCACAGTCCTCCTCCTCCTCCTCCTCCTGTCTGCTGCCCAAGGTGTTCCTTAGCCAGAAGATCCTGTTTTAAGGATTTCCTCTGCAAGAGACTGAGAAGAGAACATGGAGCCTGCAAGACTATTGGGATCTCACCCTCCACTAGCACTTGAAACCCTATGCGGGGACCCCCTTGAGTGACCGGGTGGGGAACAATGAATCCGCAGGAGTCTCAAAACCTGCCAAATTGCCTCCCAAACACCTCACAAGAGACATTCCCAGTTTCCCCTTGGTCATTTCTCCTCTCCCCCATCTCCTCCCATTTGTTCCACCCCCGCTCCCTGCACTTCTCAGGAGGAGGGCAAGTAGATAGGTGGTGCAGAGCCATTAATGTTTGGGTTATGTTCTGTCTCTTAACTTTGTAAAGCTTTGTTGATGAGATTTCTTTTTAAAATACTTAAGTTACACATTCCGTCTCATACTTTTACATGTTATAATTTCGTTGATTTGTCTGTGGCCTTTTCTTGCTATGGTAGGGTTTAGTGCTTTATAACAGGGGCTAAGTGCAGTTAGTAGTGCTGGTAATAAACAGTTACAAAAAACAGACAGGCTGGATACCACCACCGTCTGCTCCCAAGCACATGTTGATCAGGTCGTTAAGAGAGATTGCGTGCTTCCAATAAGAATTTTGTAAAAATGTGTGAACAGAGAAGACCAAGAATGTTGCACAGTGACCACATTACAACTCAGCTGCCACAGCGCAAACCGAACCCAAGGTGATAACCCAGTGGAGATATTCTGTTTGTTTGGAATGTCATAGGGACTAATAGCTAATGACTGTCAGCTGAAGGAACAAAACCCTCACACAGCTATGTGGACTCACAAGTATGTACAAATGTTGCCTCCTGCATTTCTGGCAGCTGTACAGGATGTGAATGTGTCCTTCAGTATAGGCAGAAGGCATCCTCTTCCTTCCTGTTGTTCCAAGGTGTGGGGCACCCTTGGTTTCCCTTACCTCCTGGCAACTAGGACCAATGTGTATGTAGGTGGGATCTGGCTTCTGGTACAGAGTTGGTAAACTGAAATTGTCCACTGAGGGCGGAAGCACTTGCATTTACTCTCACAAATTGAATGCTCAGCAGGTGATTGTGTGAATGGTGTTGGCCATCCAAATGGGTGCATAACGAGACCAACAAACTTTCATTCTTCCAAATGTGAACTCCATAGCCATTCTGCAGTTACTAAGCTTGCAACTGAATTCCCTTTTTCCAGAGTCCTTGATATTAGAGTCCGGTTTCATGACTCAAGTCAGGATTGGGTATGTGGGGTCCATGAGAATAACAGTAGGCATGGATACACCACACAGAACAATATCATTTCTAAGGAATAAGTCTTTTCTCCCTTTCTTGCCTCTCCCTTCTAGTCCAATCCTGATCTCCCGTGTCATGGCATCACGAACCTTTCCAATGTTTCCCACATTTATATTCATGAATCTGTGTCTGTGGTCCACTAAGCCATGCAGAATGACTGACTGATAGTAACCTTTTCAGTTCACACACTCGCCCCTTGTGTTGGGGGAAGCAGGGCGGGTGCAAGGATGTTTTGCGCCCTAGATGAAACGTCCATCTTGTGCCTCCCCCGCCGAGCCTTGTGGCAGCTCTCCGCGCCCCCCCGCGGCAGCTCCCCACCCACCCTGGCCTGAGGCGCCCCTCCCTTAAGCAGCTCCCCCCCTCCGCAGGCAGCTCCCCCGCCCTGGGGAGCTGTGCGGCAGCTCCCTGCCCTAGCTCAGCTCTGCTCCGCCTCCTCCCTGAGCACATGGTCTCCGCTCCACTTCTCCCACCTCCCAGGCTTGCGGCGCCAATCAGCTGTTTGGTGCTGCAAGCCTGAGGGGGGGGAGAAGCAGAGCGAGGCGGCGTGCTCAGGGGAGTAAGCGAAGCAGAGGTGATCTGGGGTGGGGAGTCCCCTGCATGCCGCCTCCTCCCCTTAATTGCTGCAGGCGGCCCTCCCCGCACCCTCCTGCCCCAGCTCCTTGCGCCTAAATGCCGACGACGACCGAGGCAGCCGAAGTACCCGAAATGCCACCTCCCCAAATGCTAGCACCCTAGGCAACCGCCTAGGTTGCCTAATGGGTTGCACTGGCCCTGAGGGGAAGTATAGGGATATGGGTGCCAGTTTGGAGACCCCATTCTCTGAAATGCAGCTATTATTTATGGAACTTTTCGTATGGTAATCATTTATGAATAAATGAATGTTTAATTGCCTCACAAACCTGCACAATCACAACCCTAACATTGGACTTTCCCACCCCAAAGTAGTTTGCAATAGACCTGTAGTAGTCTGTAGCCAGCTTCCACTGAGTAATAGCGTTCCATTTCTGAACTGCTATGGCTTCCCTGAATCGCGTGTTCTGGCACTGGAGGTTTGGTGCAAGCTCCTCACACGGTTCCATGATGACGTGTTTCCTCATTCAGAAGTTCTGAAGCCATTTTTGTTGTTTGTTTCAGGCTTCACAATTGTGTGATTCCACCATACTGTGCTGCTTCTCCTGCACCAAAAGCGATGGTTGAGTCAAGCACTTTCTGTGGCAATACCGGCATTCACTATATCTGTACCATGAAAGCGGAATTCATTGTCATGGACCTTCAAGGTCATGCTTCTTGTGTCTGAATGTTGTGTCCAAATTCCCTCTGGCTAATTGGCTGCTCCACTGTGTAATTCTTTGACTCGCAAGAAGGCGCAGGAGTAGAGTGAGATCTTTTCATCACTTTGTGTCTTCTATCCATTTTCCCAAGGAATAAGAATAAAGGATGATGTGAACAGGAACTATTGTTGGTAAAAGCGTGAAGGCAGGGAAAAGTACCAGCAACACGCACAGTGGTTCTCCAAGTGTCTCCCTGTGATGCCCAGAACTCTGGGCTACTGCCCCTGAAATGGTAGTGCTAACAGTGCATAATAGCAGCAGTGTGGATGTAGGTAAATGCATGTACACCGTGTTGCACCCTTATCCAAAATAGCCTATATGGACTCTTGGGAAGCATGCGTGAGCATGTATATGATCCAGTAGTTCACTGTGCATGCCTGTGTTGACATCACCACAGGTAAGTTGTCTTTGTTTGTTTTGTTTGTTTGTTTTTAAAGAGGACAAGA
Source organism: Gopherus flavomarginatus (assembly GCF_025201925.1). Taxonomy (NCBI): domain Eukaryota; kingdom Metazoa; phylum Chordata; order Testudines; family Testudinidae; genus Gopherus; species Gopherus flavomarginatus. The sequence goes on from NC_066617.1 coordinate 184,889,216, forward strand.
GTAGAAGAAAATGATCATTTTAAACATACACCGAAGTGTGTTGCAAGTACTGAGTTATATGAGCTTTTGAAAAGTTACTGTTAATGTCAATTTTTTTTTGGTGTAGGAGGAGTAGTAATTTAAGAATTGAAATATGATAAAGGAAGAAAAATGCTCATGCATAATGAAATAGTATGGCAGCTTAAAAATTGTAGTGTTTTGTTCTGAAAACTCTAATTTACTTTAAAGTATTTCATGTATCACTTTTTATCAAATGAAGCTGAGATTTAGAACTAATATCTTAGAATAGCTATATCTAGATTTTAATGAAACGCAGCAGTAAGGAGTCCAAAGTGAATTTCCCTGTAGTCTTTTAAATGAAAAAGTGTCTCATTTGTCTTGTATTTCTTATTCATCATCAGACATAGTAAAGTATTCATTCCCAAAAGAGAGAATGCAGTCAGGAATGGAAGAGTGTCATTCAATGCAGATGAGTTTGAGTAATATTCTTATTAGAAATTGAGTTGCAGAATTCCTAAGATCTAGAATTAAGTTGCTCTAGATATATTTAATTAAAAATTGATAGCTTTAACCTTTCTTTAAGTTTTTCAAACAGGTTAAAATCTCAAATTAAATTTGAGTGCTGTATTTTACTTGAATTCAAGAGTTGCTTTTAATATGAATTCTTCATAAAAATCTATATTCCATAAAAAGACCTTTAACTGAACCACTAGAAAGAGATTTTATACAAAAAAAGTTTTCAAAGAAATATGGAATTTAAGTAATTTTCACTTTTGAAATTGAAAAACACATTGCAGGTTAATGTGAACTGTCTTTCAGTTTGTCTTGCAGAATATTAAACTGAAATATTATCCAGGAATGGATTCTTCTGTAACAATGTTTGATTTAAGGACCTTATAGTCTCCTGTTCTTCATGAGGCATAGGTACTGTAACAAAGTAGGATCTTCTTCCTGATCTGTGGCTTTCTGGACATCTGTCCTATTTCTGCTGTCTTCGGTTATTTACTCTTTCTCCTCTCTCCAGCCCCTAGACATCCAGCCAGTGATTTTCTCAGCTATATATCAATTCTACCTTAGTTGGATCCGCATTTATTAACAATAATTCAAATAAGATAGCAAAAATACCCACCTACTTATACAAAGATAACTTTCAGATACAGTATGCAACTCTCTGTACAACACTACTGCGAAATGAATTCTTCAGTCCCTTGTCAGGACAAAGGTGTCACTTTCCCATGGAATCCTCAAGACTAACTTCTCTTTTCTTCAGTGGCCTTAGTTAGTTATCTATCTTCCTTTGGAATGTGGTGCTGTGGGTTTTGTTTTAACCCAAGCCCACTTTTCTTTTGCTTGAAATAACTCTCTAGCTGGATTAAAGATGTGTTTTAGTGGTTATCCTTCATGCTAAAACAAGTAAGTTTGTGATTCATCATTCTATCATATAGAGCTGTGTATCTTCAAAGTAGTATAGAGTGTCTTAATTAATCCTTTTAGCCCACTGGGGGATAGGTAGGTGAATATTCATTTTTTTTTTCATAGAGGTGGAAAGGGGAGGTTGCAAATTGTCCAAGTTTGCATAGAAAATTGTGAAACGGTTTTTAAATCTTGCGTCTTTTAGCTCACAGCCCAAGATCTAATGCCATACCCCATAATTGTGCTCTGGTAAAACAGTCAACTGGTCTGTGTTCCCATTGGTAAAATGTGCTTATGCAATTACATAGCTTTAAAGTATTGGACAAAGATGGATATGCTTGAATAGCCATATTTTCCTGATGGCATAATTAAACCCGCAGATAGAAAAGCTATATTTCCAAAGAAGCACTCTGCGTAGTCGATGACTAAAATATTGGTGTTTTACAAAGGGCTGGGTTCTGTTATAGAACCTAATCTGGAAAATGGGGGTAGTGGTCCTTGCTCAGTTCCTGGAAGGGTGATGTGAGAATTCATGAAACCTACTTGGAAGGGCAGAGAACTGAGGCCAGTAAGTGAAAGAGGTATGAACAGAGCAGAGGACTTCCTGGCTCGCAGCCCTGTTTAAATTCTCCTAAGCCAAGGGAACAACTTGACAGCAGCATGAAAAGATCCCTTAAAATTATTTCTGTGTTTCTCTCAACCATTTAAAAAGGGTTCTTGACTTGTTGGCAGTAATTAATGGGTGATGTGCAGTTTAGCGCACACACATAAGTGGTATGTAGTTGTGTGCTTTAAGAACTTAATGAAGCGGGAGGGGGAACCTACTGCACATACTCAGTAATTTTTCAGATGTGGATAGCAATCAAAACAAAATCCGTTTTTCCAGGAATATGGCTAGCTACATTCTGTAGTAAGGGGTATTTCCTTGCCAAATCTTTCAGCCACTGCTATTTTGGCTGTAGAGATATTGTTTAGGTAAAGACACTTGAATAATTTTTTGTTATAAGAAAAGTATGTAGTTTCTGCTTTCCCCCTGTTCAAAAAATGACTGAGTGCTTTTTGATCCAAATATTTAAAAAGAAAAATCATGTTGGAAAATATACACACACCCTGGAGAATTTCCACCTAAAGCTTGAGCTATGAGATTCTGAATGAAAAGACTGACTTTAACTAACACACACTATGCTAAGTATATGCATGATTTAATTGTTTCATACAGCTCTACACAGTTAGACACAGTAGGTTTACCTCTCCCCCCTGCGCCCTCTGCTATATTGAAATTCTCTGGGTATAATATTTGGTGCCCTTTCTAGTTTTTGTTTTTTTTTTTTTTAACAATAAAGAACTTTTCTGGTATCATGTTATGTCATTTTGGCCCAAGACATGATTCTGATGACACTGCTACGAGTCCTTTTTGTTCTCTATGATAACTTATTATTGTTTCCTGCTGAAAATGCTAAAATCAAGCAGTAGTAATATATGAAATATTTTCTCATTAAATAAACTTAATAAAACACACCACCCTTAATATAAGCCTGAATTTTTCCTTTTATTCCCTCAACATTTTGAGTTCTAGATATTAGACCTCGTGGTATTTCCCTAATGATGTTCCATTGTTCGTCTGAAAATACACTTAAAATATTAAATGTACATCCAAAAACAATAAGATTTGTCAATTCGTGGTTTTAGCAGCAGAGTAAAATAAATGTATGAGGCAATTAGCTGAAATTCTGATACTAGAGGCAGTATTAACATTATAGACTCCTTTAAAAGCTATGTGATAACACTGAATATTTTATTTGCATATTTTATTGCTAAGCAACTAAGTGACTACTGGCAGTATATCACTATTTTAGAATTCACTATTTCAGAATAAAAGCCCAATTCATTACAATGTAGTGAACATAGGAACGGCCGTACCGGGTCAGACCAAAGGTCCATCTAGCCCAGTATCTGTCTACTGACAGTGGCCAATGCCAGGTGCCCCAGAGGGAGTGAAGCTAACAGGCAATGATCAAGTGATCTCTCTCCTGCCATCCATCTCCATCCTCTGAACAGAGGCTAGGGACACCATTCTTTACACTTCCTGGCTAATAGCCATTTATGGACTTAACCACCATGAATTTATCCAGTTTCCTTTTAAACATTATTATAGTCCCAGCCTTCACAACCTCCTCTGGTAAGGAGTTCTGCCAGTTGACCGTACACTGCGTGAAGAAGAACTTCCTTTTATTTGTTTTTTATACCTGCTACCTATTAATTTCATTTGGTGACCCCTAGTTCTTGTATTATGGGAATAAGTAAATAACTTTTCCTTATCCACTTTCTCCACACCACTCATGATTTTATATACCTCTATCATATCCCCCCTTAGTCTCTTCTTTTCCAAGCTGAAGAGGCCTAGCCTCTTTAATATTTCCTCGTATAGGACCCTCTCCAAACCCCTAATCATTTTAGTTGACCTTTTCTGAACCTTTTCTAGTGCTAGAATATCTTTTTTTTTGAGGTGAGATCACCACGTCTGTACACAGTATTTGAGATGTGAGCGTACTATGGATTTATATAAGGGCAATAATATATTCTCAGTCTTATTCTCTATCCCCTTTTTAAAGATTCCTAATATCCTGTTTGCTTTTTTGACCACCTGCGCACTGCGCATGGACGTCTTCAGAGAACTATCTACGATGACGCCAAGATCTTTTTCCTGACTTGTTTTAGCTAAATTAGCCCCCATTATATTGTATGTATAGTTGGGGTTATTTTTTCCAGTGTGCATTACTTTACGTTTACCCACATTAAATTTCATTTGCCATTTTGTTGCCGAATCACTTAGTTTTGTGAGATCTTTTTGAAATTCTTCACAATCTGCTTTGGTCTTCACTATCTTTGAGTAGTTTAGTATCATCTGCAAACTTGCCACCTCACTGTTTACCCCTTTCTCCAGATCATTTATGAATAAATTGAATAGGATTGGTCCAAGGACTGACCCTTGGGGAACACCGCTAGTTACCCCTCTCCATTCTGAGAATTTACCATTAATTCCTACCCTTTGTTCCCTGTCTTTTAACCAGTTCTCAATCCATGAAAGGACCTTCCCTTTTATCCCATGACAGCTTAATTTACGTAAGAGCCTTTGGTGCGGGACCTTATCAAAGGCTTTCTGGAAATCTAAGTACACTATATCCACTGAATCTCCCTTGTCCACATGTTTGTTTGACCCTTTCAAAGAACTCTAATAGATTAGTAAGACACGATTTCCCTTTACAGAAACTATATTGACTATTGCTCAACAGTTTGTTTTTCTGTGTGTCTGACAATTTTATTCTTTACTATTGTTTCGACTAATTTGCCCGGTTCTGACGTTAGACTTAAATATTGGCGTTACATTAGCTAACTTCCAGTCATTGGGTACCGAAGCCGATTTAAAGGACAGGTTACAAACCTTGGTTAATAGTTCCGCAACTTCATATTTGAGTTCTTTCAGAACTCTTGGGTGAATGCCATCTGGTCCCGGTGACTTGTTAATGTTGAGTTTTATCAATTAATTCCACTCCTCTTGTGACACTTCAGTCTGTGACAGTTCCTCAGATTTGTCACCTAGAAAAACCGGCTCAGGTTTGGGAATCTTCCTAACATCCTCAGCCATGAAGACTGAAGCAAAGAATCCATTTAGTTTCTCCGCAATGACTTTATTGTCTTTAAGCACTCCTTTTGTATTTCGATTGTCAAGGGGCCCCACTGGTTGTTTAGAAGGCTTCCTGCGTCTGATGTACTTAAAAAAACATTTTGTTATTACCTTTGGCGGTTTTGGCTAGCCGTTCTTCAAACTCCTCTTTGGCTTTTCTTATTACACTCTTGCACTTAAACTGGCAGTGTTTGTGTTCCTTTCTATTTAATGTAGCTTTTGAGCATAATCTATAGAATTGAAAATTGGGGAAGTAGAATACTTTGAATTTACCTCTAATTTAGTTTGCTTGATGCTGGCTGTATATTATCTGTCTCTCTATATCTCTATATAGATTAATTTTGTTGTTAAGCTCTAAATGTGATAGTTTAAAACACTAGAAGTACGTATGTTAATCCAATGGTCAAACAGCTTGCTTTTCCACTGTAATAGTCCATGTTGCATTCCAACTTAATGCTAATACCTTATTTAATCATCCATATCTTTAGCAAATTGACACTTGGCTAAGATTTCCAGCTTCTTATGATTTCTATTTTGTTGTTTTCTACCTGAAGATAACATTTCATTTTTAATACAATCAAAATCATTTCCATAATACCAGAGTTCGTGAAAGGAGTGAAGAGGAAGGAGGATTTTCCCTAATTTATTTTGAAAACTTGAACAGCTGAAGCTAAAAATTTTAAAACCTGGCTTCAGTTAGGAATCTAACTGAGAACTAAGGTATGAGCCCATTGGATTCAAGGTCCCTCCTCTCAGATGATCTGTGGTTTGGCTAGCTCCCTCCTGAAACCCAGTTTGGAAAAGCTGATTTCTTGAAGGATTGGTCACATTCTTTAGGATACCCAGAATATTGCTAGGGGAAAGTTATTCAAGGATAATGACCTTTAATTGCCCTGCACTGTTTGCCTTTTGTCAATAGCTTTTGGAATTTCATTCAAGATGAAGGCAAAAAGACAACAGGGAAGACACAGGTGAGCCTCACAAAACAAAATGGAATTTGTAGTTTGATACAGATGTTTACTAAATCATCCCAACATACTACCATCCCACTGTCATAATTCCTAAAGTAATTGCACCTCTCACCCCTTCATAGCATCTATAGGGTACTCCACTGCATCTCAGGCCTCTAGCAATCACCTTTTTCAGGACATGGAACCTGCAATCTCTGTGCACAGCTGGGATTTAGGTTGCATTTCACTGTGATCACTGTAGCAAGTCTGAGTTCAGTTCAGCACTTGTCATCCTGCTTTCCCACAGGGGCTATAACAGGATTAACCAATGACCAACCAGCCTTCATAAAGACAAGTATTTATTTAGAACAAATGCATTACACAGAGAACCGATCTGCAAGCAATGAACAGCTTTACATGCAGGTCTTAGCTTATCAGGCAGCCATCCATCTTCCTCCTGTGGACCCTGGTAGCGACAAAGTAGTTCAGATCTCTTACACACCATCTGTGTACATTAGCGCTCACTGGCAGGGAGGGATAGCTCAGTGGTTTGAGCATTGCCTGCTAAACCCAGAGTTGTGAGCTCAATCCTTGAGGGGGCCATTTAGGGACCTAGGGCAAAAATCTGTCTGGGGATTGGTCCTGCTTTGAGCAGGGGGTTGGACTAAATGACATCCTGAGGTTCCTTCAGACCCTGATATTCTATGATTTGGTGTCTCTTTCTGGGTGTGGTAGAGAGAGAGAATGACTTCTGCCCCACATCAGGGTGGTGATCATTTTATTCAGTTCTTTGTTTACCCGGCTTCTTCAGCCAGGTCAACCTACAATGGGTAGTTTTCCCCAGGAGGATGACACTTCTCCAGATGTGTTACTGGTCTAGGGATTTGCATTCATCACCACCCGTCTGCGATTTATTCCTTCCTGCAGGAATAGAAGATAATCACAAGGCCATACAGATATGATACTTATGAAGTTGATTAAAAGTCTTTAGCTATTCCATATGTCCGTCATATGTCACATCCTCTACCATTTTTGTCTTAACCATAAATATTATCTTTTTACATTGATATTCCAGTTACAAGAATAATCCCATCATATTTATGTTCTTGAGTCTAGACCAGTGTGTATAGTAACACTTTTCTTGTACTTCTGGTTTTTGAGTACGGGAAACATGATTGTATATTTAATACTGTATTTTTCACTTGTTTCGGAGTTCAGTTTCTACCTTATTTTTATAATGGGGAGGGTCCACCAGACTACTTGAATTTAAGTTATCCTTTTTTCTTATCTAGTTTAAAGTATGCTCAACCAGCCCCTGCCAAGTTTGCTCCTAGAATGTTGGTATTCCTTTGCTTTAAGCAGTTACTTAAGTCCACACAGGCTGCCTTCACAGAAAGCTCAAAGCAGCATTGCTATGCAACTGACAAATCCATGTATTGATTTCCAGTGCATCATTGTCTTCATTCAAGGTTGGCACCAGACTGATTTTCCAAAATGAGTGAGAGACTCTGAAAATGCTCATACAGTGGTGATGCAGGTGAATGCCGCACATTGCCATATTTCCATAGTAAAGTAGTTTTCTTTTTTAAATGGCTATGCCACATTACAATAGAGGGAAATAAGGGTGTCTGCATAGGTGTCTCAGAACCATCTAGCATAATAAAAGAAAGTATGATTGTGGACAGCTGGACCTGTTCATTATCCGGTGTGCCTACCCTTAAGGAACACATGCCATAGCCACAAGCCATTTTTTCTATTTAGAAACTGTTCCAATAAATTTATAAGAGTACAGGTCTTATGATAAGACAGCCATGGAATTACTTTGGTTTAAGTATAAACTATTGACTATCAGAATATGCTTACTATTGCTCCAGTTGTCTTTTAAAGAAAAAAAATAAGTTTATTTAAAGAGAGCTCTTCTCCCTCCCATATTGATGGTTAAAAAATAATATTGAAACAATGGGTTACTGCAACTCATTCCATCACCTGTATTTGCAATGGATGTTTCTTTTGAGGATTAGATTCTTTATCTAATTTTCATACTTGGTATTCTTGTGTGTTGCATAACTCTGAATGCAGTGGAACCCAAAGCTATCATAAGTTTGGGAAATAATTTATGCAATATGTGAACTCAACTTGTACTCAGGCAAACATAGTAAGAATCTATATTCCGCTCCCGCCATGTTAAAAATAACCATGTAATAATGAAAGTGGAGCATTTTAGGTTTAAACTTAGTGGTTAGGATCTTTCTTAAGCTCTGTAGACAGCTGCCAAATGATCAAAATGAGAACGTGGGGCATTGCACTCAGAGCAAGTACAGCAGTGTTACATGCTTGTACAATCCCCTTTAACCTCTATCCACACCCTCCAATGGAAATGTTTCTTTGAGGGGGATACTGAAAACGGGTGCTATCTTCTAAAAGGCATTCGACTATATGATTAAATTGTTAGGAGTAATCACCAGGATAAGCCAATCTGTAGTGCCTTCTAACTCCGAGATACAAAGAACCTTAAACTGTAGGATCTAGTAAAGTGTATTTGACAAGGCCTTGATCTGCGGAGGGAATCTGGTTTTGTTAGATTTGCTGGACATAAGTAGCTGTTGCATTCCTCCACGAGACAATAAGAGCCAGATATGTTGCCATCATCTGACTCTTCCTTTGGCCAGACAACCCTGAATGTTAAGTTTGTCTGCAATTTAGTCACTTTCCCTTTGTACTCTAAACAGTTCATGAATGCAGCTATCAATAGCACATCCGTTCAGAGTGGTGGGTGTGGTGAGCAGAGACTTTATTTAAGCTACCTTTCTGAAAATCTGAGATGTATAACCTTTGAGGTGAGGTTAGGCTAGACAGGGGGTTTACTTAAGATTTTTTCTCAATTTTCTCAGTTTTGTCCTGATTGTAATAAATTCCTCTTTAGAAAAATCAGTATGCAGTTGTTAAATGTTTACTTTATAAACCCCATCTTTATGGGGATATATGCTAGCCACCATAAAAGTCAATATTTACTCTCTGCTCTGTTCCAAAAAAAGAAGGGCAGTATCTTGGATGTAGATGTTGACTTCTTAAAGGCACCCTCGGAAAAGTGAAAACAGAAATTTGGACTTTTAAGGCGGATGTATGTTATGGCTTCTTGCTATTTTGTTGGCTTGTCCTTGAACTTGGCACTGAACAGCCTGGAAATATCTTCACTCACTCATTTGAAGAACATTCACAACCTGCCTATCAAGATGTTGCTTCCACTCTGGCATTGAAGCCAGCCTTCATTGCCCACTTGTTTAAATTTTCATACAAGCACTTTTGAGCTATCTTCCATATTGTTTCTCATTCATGGTAGCAGCTCCCTGTAAACCTTGGCCAAGCTACCTCATTATTGTCCTTCAAATCGCTCCTTAAAACTCAGCTACTAAAAACTTGACAATGGCTAGGCAGCCGGTGTGCTGAGAGCACTGCCTGTCGTGCCAATCAACGTTATTCTACTGTTTCTGTGTGTTCCATCGGTCTCAGAAAAAACTTGTTAGGGCAGGGATTGTTTTCTGTATGTGTACTGTACCTAATATAATGGGGGTACCAGTCCATGACTGGGTCTCTTAAGTACTAGTGTAATACAAATAACAATAAAATGTGAACTTCATTGACTCTTCCTAAAGTGGTCAATAAGGCTTGAGCAGTTGATATTATATTTTTTCCCCCTTTCTCGCTCCTTAGCAACAGTGAGCGATCTGAGCATAAGAGGCAGCATCAGTCCCTATAAGGAGTTTATCTAACAATATAAACTTTTCCCTATTTGTTTTCCTGGCGACATCCAAGAAAGTGAATTAACTGTTTTCCTTTGGAAAGACCTTGCATAATAGAGGGGACTTGAAGGAGCAGAGGTGAGGGGCCAGTGACTTATGAGGTAGGAGAAAATCCTTCATTTGAATTGTGAAGTTTTAGGACACTGCGTTTCTTGAATGGTATCTGAATATCTGTATTTTTTCTAATCATAATATTTTGGGCAATATTTTCTGGTTAGAATATTTTGGAGCACTTGCCTGCACGTGAACAGATTTATACATAACAATGTATAGTGAATGTTTGTTTGCAAACAGTTCCTTGAAATGGCAATAATTACTACTAAGTTGTAGATGAAAATGATCTTAAAGCTGTGTGTGTGTGTGTGTGTGTGTGTGTGTGTGTGTGTGTGTGTGTGTGTGTGTGTGTGTATGTATGTATATCAATATAAAAGCAGCTCTTTGGTTTAACTTGTGAGTTTATACATTACCTAGCACAGTGGAGTCCTTACACTGATTTGAAGCTTCTGGGTGCTACCACAATTATTAGTAACTGGGTGAAAACTGAGATCTTTAGATGGAAGGTGTTTATATAAAATGCAGTATTAAGATTGCTCTGCCTTACTGCGTGGACATAGGAATTCAGGAGTTGCATTCCTGCTTTCTGCTCAATCCACCAAACCAACTTCCCTTTGTGGGTCTTTCCCTCTGGCAGTGGAACTCTAAGAATACTCAGAGATCTCTACTGTGTAAGTATGTGCTACCTTAAATAGTTAAACTTCCAAATATCTCAGGTAGTCCCATGTGCTTACTCTCTTTGGGGTTCACAAAACTAATAGTTTCATGCTTGAGCGTTTTTCTTGGCCAAAAAAGTAGGAAGATCCTGAGTGAGAAATAACTCCATTCTTAAACTGGAAATCGTTGTCTGATTTTCTCCCCCCCCCTCCCCCAATAAGCTTTCCTGGCATATTTTTTGTAAGTGTGTGACATGGCTCAGGGTACAATCTGGGCTGTTTGATTGTTGTGCCCCCATAACCCTCCAATCTTGTGTGCACTATACCATGCTTTGCTATGTGAGCTGCCACTCTATCTACTCACCCCAACCTGTATGCAAGTCATCCCCAGACAAACTATTAGAATGCTATACCACACACTCTTTAATTCCATATAGGGTGACACCCTAGTTCCAGTCTTGCACCCCAGAAATGTGCATCTTGCACTGCTCAAGACCCCCTTTATCAGAGTGAGCTCATTAATTAGTTCATAATTCCATCAAAGGGTATGAATATGAACTAGCTTTTGTAACCTGAGTCCATTCTCCAAACTTCAATAAAAATGCACTGGCTTAGATAAAACATTGTTTATTAACTACAGAGAGAGATTTTAAGTGATTATCGGCATAGAAGATCAGGATTGGTTACAAAAAAATAAAATAAGCTATTTCCTGAGCTTTACCAGGCTAAGCCAATACTGTTTCTGTCAAGGTTCCTTCCCCACTCTGAACTTTAGGGTACAGATGTGGGGACCTGCATGGACACTTCTAAGCTTAATTACCAGCTTTGATCTGGTATCGCTGCCACCACCCCCAAGCACTACTTTTCTTCCTGAGTAGCCTTGAGAGACTTCACCAATTTCCTGGTGAACACAGATCCAAACCCCTTGGATCTTAAAACAAGGAGAAATTAACCATCCCCCCTCCTTTCTCCCACCACCTCCTGGTGGATCCAGATCCAACTCCCTTGGATCTTAAAACAAGGAAAAAAATCAATCTAGTATTAAGAAAAAGAATTTTAATTAAAGAAAAGAAAGGTAAAAGATAACCCTCTGGGAGAGATTAGCATACCAGCTACTCTCACAGACAACAGATTCAAAGGATGTTCCCCTGGGCAAAAATCTTAATACACACAAGAATACCCAAATTTGATGATTCCTTTAATGGTACCAAGACAAGTTACAAAGAAAATAAACATAAACCTATTTATCCCTTTCTAAAACTTACTACTCTGATAAGAGGCTGGTTCCTTGATTTTTTTCACTCCGGCTGAAACTGAAAACTCTAAACAAAGGAAAACTTCCCTCCTTCCTTTTGAAACATCTTGTTCCCCCATTGGTTCCTCTGGTCAGGTGTCAGCTAGGCTAGGTGAACTTCTTAACCCTTTACAGGTAAAAGAGGCATTAACCCTTAACTATCTGTTTGACAGTTTCTATTACCCAAAATTCTACAGTAGTCTATGCTAACGGGAAAGTTTTCCAGTTAGGACCACTTTCCCCAGTTCAATGTTTGTCTCCCAAATGATCTTATTGTCTTCAGTAATAGTGGGGGAGGAGAGGTGATCTGATGATTTCACTGTCCCTTATTTTATACTCTTCAGATGCTGGAACAATCCATGCTCTATCCTGAGACTAGGCAGCCCTCATTACTTATGTGCTTCACACTTTAGTCCTTCATATAAATCTCACATTCTTGCTTGCACCTTCTGTATAAGTGAGGCTTGACATGGAATGCTTGTGTTTAGTTTCTTTGTTATTTCTAGGGAACTAGTCAGTGGGCAGGGGTGGCTCTGTTTTTTGCTGCCCCAAGCATGGCAGTCAGGCAGCCTTCGGTGGCTTACCTGCAGGAAATCAGCTGGCCATGTGGATCTGCTGGTCCTACGCGTTTGGCGTACCCGCCGCCGAATTGCCGCCAAATTTGCAGGACTAGAGGACCTCCCGCAGAAACGCTGCTGAAGGCTGCCTGACTGCCGCCCTGACGCGCTTGCTGCACTAGTGCCTGGAGCCACCCCTGTCTGTAGGCATTTCCCAGGCTCACAACATGTTTCAGTAACAAACGTAGAGCAAAATCTCATAACTTCATGTACAATTATGATACATACATTTCAATAGCACAGTAATGGTCAACAGATTGACTTTTCCTATGATACATCACAAGGCATACTTTGTATAAAATACATCATAACCATATGTAAGTGGTGAATGTGGGGTACAGGGTGTTATTTTGAGGTATAGTGTGTCAGAGTTAAATTTCAGATAGTTGTTTTTGTTTAAACTGGCAAAATTTGGGTTCTGCTATGGTCAAGATCATGTTTTTATAGTATAAGTAATTTTGTCTTGAGCAGTGATTCTCCTTAACAGGGTTGGACTAGATGACCTCCTGAGGTCCCTTCCAATCCTGATATTATATGGACGGATTTAGTTGTGGATTTTAAAGTGCAGAATAGCTAACAACAGTAGAAAAATATGTATGATGGTAAAGTTCCCTTGTCAGAATTAAGTTAAAGCAGGAATATAACTTTAACTATATGCTGAGTTAATATTGGAATCTGGTCTCTCTTAAGAACCGATAATTCTGTTAACTGAAGCTAATCCAGTGTTATGCAGTAGTGTCAAATGTAAAAAAAACAATTTGTTTTTCAGTACCCACTTTCAGTAAGATTGCTTTCAGACAATAAAAGTAAATGTATATTTTAGTACATTTGAATAGGATGAATCTCAGTAATACTCTTTGTCTATTGCAGATGGCTGGAATCCATTTTCTCATCCATATAAGAAAATGGATTATGGGAAATGGGAACTGATCATCCCACCTGGACAAGATGGATTCTCGCCTGTGCCCCATGGATCAAAATTAAAGGTTCTAGAGTTTTTCTCATCAACTTTGAATGTATAATTTAGAGCTTAGATTTTAAGTTAAGGCATTTTAATTTTTTAATAATTTGTATTAGAAAACTCAGACAAGCACATTTAGTGATGTGCTTACCTGTACAAACTGTCCTGAATGAGTATATAATGTTTTGTGTGGTTTTGGATTTTTGAAATCCAATAAGATTGAGGTTTGTTTATGTTAAGAAGATTTATATATGGTTGAGATGATGTCACAAGTTGAAAATAGAATGGAATATACACTCAGAATTTATTAAAAAGAAAAATAAGAATGACTTACAACTCATTAAAAAAAAAAAACCCAACAACTTTCTGGCTTATATTTGTACAATTCCTTTAACTGTTAAGGCTCCACTGGAATCTGAATATCTTACTCATAACTATTTTGCTTCAGGGAGCTATTTGTGGGACTGTAGTAATGAATACTAGATCTGGTCTTTTCACTTTACTTCTATCATCCAGGAAGTGTAAAAGTATGAGGTCTCAGATCACATTTTATTTCAGCCTCATAAATGGCTCCCTGAGGCATAAGACAATGGAAGAAAACATACAACTATATTATTAACCACCAGTACTTGAAATACTTTACAATTATTAGAGCTTCTGGATCACCCTATGAAATTGTACCAAACTTTTTAGTCCTGATGGTTCTATAGCAAAGGGTTCTACATACCTGAGTGATATCACTTTAGAGGAAGAAAAATAGTTTTTTCACAAATTTGGCTATAGATTGATTTTATCCAGAAAAGTATTGGCATATAGAAAATATTTTAGGTAATTATCTTAGATTAAAAAATATTTTACCTATTATTATGTAACAAGTGTACACCAGGCTTTACTTTATCGGTGTCAGGAAAATATTTTTGCAAACTACATTAGACAAGACAAAAGAGAGGACTGGGAGAACAAAAAGGGAAACCAAATGGTCTGTCAAGGAATTAAACAAATTAATCACAATTAATCGCATGATTAATCAATAATAGAATACCATTCATTTAAATATTTTTGGATGTTTTCTATATTTTTAAATACAACATCTTCAATTACAACACCAGATACAAAGTGTACACTGCTCACTTTGTTTATTTTTATTACAAGTATTTGCACTGTAAAAAAACCAAAAGAAATAGAATTTTGCAATTCACGTAATAGAAGTACTGTAGTACAATCTCTTTATCGTGAAAGTTGAATGTACAAATGTAGAATTATGTACCAAAAGAACTGCATTCAAAAATAAAAATGTTAAATTTTAGACCCTGCAAATCCACTCAGTCCTCCTCCTTGTTCAGCCAATTGGTCTGACAACCAAGTTTGTTTGCGTTTGCAGGAGATATAATGGTTCCCACTTCTTGTTTACAGTGTCACCTGAGAGTGAGAACAGGTGTTCTCATGACACTGTTGTAGTCGGAGTCACAAGATATTTATGTACCAGATGTGGTAAAGATTCATATGTCCCTTCATACTTCAACCACCACTCCAGGGAACATGCATCCATTCTGATGACAGGTTCTGCTCAATAATAATCCAAAGCAGAGCAGACCAACACATGTTCATTTTCATTATCTGAGTCAGATGCCACCAGCAGAAAGTTCATTTCTTTTTTCGGTGGTTCGGGTTCTGTAGTTTCTGCATAGGAGTGTTGCTCTTTTATGACTTCTGAAAGCATGCTCCACACCTTGTACCTCTTAGGTTTTAGAAGGCACTTCAGATTCTTAAACCTTGGGTCGAGTGCTATAATTATCTTTAGAAATCTCACATTGGTACTTTATTTGTGTTTTGTCATATCTGCAATGAAAGTATTCTTAAAATGAACAACATGTGCTGAGTCGTTATCCAAGACTGCTATAACATGAAATATATGGTAGAATGTGGATAAAACAGAGCAGGTTCTCCCCCAAGGAGTTGAGTCACACATTTAATTAATGAGCATCATCAGCATGGAAGCATGTCCTCTGGAATGGTAGCCAAAGCATTTGTTTAGTATATTTGGCATGTAAATACCTTAAAATGCTGGCTGCAGAAGTGCCATGCAAATGCCTGTTCACTTTATGGTAACATTGTAAATAAGAAGAGGGCAGTATTATCTCCTGTAAATTTAAACAAACTTGTTTGTCTTAGCGATTGGCTGAACAAGAAATAAGACTGAATGGACTTGTAGGCTCTGACATTTTACATTGGTTTGTTTTTGAGTGTGGTTATTTAACAAAAAAAAGTCAACATTTGTAAGTTGCACTTTCGCGACTAAGATTGCACTACAGTACTTCTGTGAGTTGAATTGAAAAATACTATTTCTTTATCATTTTTACAGTGCAAATATTTGTAATAAAAAACATACACTTTAATTTCAAGTACAACACAGAAAACATCCAAAATATTTAATAAATGTCAATTGGTATTCTATTGCTTAAGAGTGCGATAAAAACATAGCCTATCAATGGTCACCGGATCCCTGTAAGCCATCCAAAGCATTAATTTAAATACAGAAAAATATAGGAAAACTTGCCATAGTCATAAGTGTTTAACTCAGTATATCCAATCAGAATTTATTTACAAAGCAACTTTTTTTACCAAAAAATATTAGAAAGCTGCATTTAGATGATCCCACAGGAAGTTTCATACCGTTTCAATTTTAAAAATGCAGCTATACGTAGAGACAACTATCTGCCTCCAGAAGTATATTCAAGTTTCCCAGGTAAAACTAAGATTTCAGTCATTGAAATATTTGAGAACGTATTGTAAGTGTAGTTTGGGACTTTATTGATAGCCAATCAGAACAGCAGAAACCAAATAAGCACATGAGGGGAAATGCCAGCTTTCTAAAAAAAGTACAAAAAAAAAGTACAAATCAGAAAAATAATGAACACTAAAAGAATACATGCTAATTTTCTATTTAGAAATCTCCTTTTTAGTCTCTGTTTTTTCTTTTGTTCTCCTCTCTCTTCCACACAATGTTGCTTACTTTCACTTAGGAACGTGTAGAAGGTGACCCTGTGACCCTAGAAGTAGTGAATTATCCAGTCAGAAATGAAGGTTTTGCTGTGTTTACTCTTTATTTGACATCTCAACTTCTCTAGATATTCTTTTTAAAGTTCACACTTTAATAAGGAGACAACTTTTAATATGTTCTCTCTAAAATTGGTTTGATGTCATGATAGCTGACAACAAAATTAATTTTAAAAAAATGCTCAATTTTCGCATAAAGCTGTGAGCTTCAAAAAAAAAAAAAAAAAAAAAAGAAACCCAGATAGATTAGCTAATGGATAAAATACAGGAAGAATGCATATTCAGAATGTAAATTCTGTTGTGATATCTAAACTAAAACTTATCCGTGCTAACAAATACAGACTGTTATAAATTATAACACACTAAGTAGTCACAGAAGTAGGAATATTAGGTTGTGAAGAAACTTTTTTTTATGGGGGCCAGAAAAGAGAAGAGGAGAATGAAATGCTGCATACAAATCAAAGATATGGCTATGGCTTAATAATGTATGAGTTTAAATAATGTAACTGAATATTTTTTACAGTATAAAATCTTAAATGTACTTTCTCCTTGTAATTACTGCTTATTAAGTTCTTTCAAGTTTAACTTTTTTATATGTTATCTTCAAAACCACTGAGCACACTTACCTTTACCCTTTAAGGGCTGATTCTACAACTGCTCGTATGTTTTATAGTTGGCAGCTAGATTGAAGGCAAGTGGAGGATTAGTGAAGAATGCTGATATGTATTCATCTTAAAAATCTTGATTTGGAACTATTAAGATGTACTCATGTCTATAATCAATGAGATCTTATTCCTCTTATCCTTGTCCCAGCTACCCAAACTTGGTTGCCAAGTATCAGATGGGTAGCCGTGTTAGTCTGGATCTGTAAAAGCAGCAAAGAATCCTGTGGCACCTTATAGACTAACAGACGTTTTGGAGCATGAGCTTTCGTGGGTGAATAGCCACTTCGTCACATGCATCTGATGAAGTGGGTATTCACCCATGAAAGCTCATGCTCCAAAACGTCTATTAGTCTATAAGGTGCCACAGGATTCTTTGCTGCCAAACTTGGTTGTAACACTAATTTGTTTAATCTGTGCTTGAAGGAGTTTAAGAAAAGAATGTATAATCTGGGAAGATGGGGCCCTGATCCTGAAGGGAGCTAGCAAACTATTATTATTTCTTGCATGGTGGTGCATGAGTTTTGAAATAGTGACCGGGTCAATCAGTTTCTATTTTTTAGTAATTTTAAAATCGGAATGGGAAGAGGATGGAGTGGTGGATAATGATGCTAATTTAGAACAGGTCAGAATATTTTCATATGAAAATAAATGAGAAACAAAGGCCACAAATGTGGCTGGTTTTAGTAGTAGTACTTTATCTACTTTAAGTTTTCTAGGCAGTCTTCTCATTATTAAACACCTGAAGAAAGTGGGTAATAAAAAACCAAAACAAAAACACCTTGATAGAATTTCTTACACTTCCGTTCCCAAGGGACTTACCTTCATAACGCAGTTGAGGCTGAGTTCCTTTACAAATTTACATAATATCCATTCACAAAATGAAGTCACCTTCTGGAGAAGAGTGCACTTAGGGCTTGTCTACAGGGTTTTTAAAATCAGATCAAATTGAGTTAATTCACTTTGAAAATACTTGCGTATAGATGATGCACCTCTTAACTGTGCACTAACTCCACATTTATCAGGAACTCTAGTGTCCTTTTGCAAAGTGGACTGTGCTTGTTTCGAATTGCATTAATTCAGTCTTTTGTTCTTGTACACACAATTGCTGTGTACCATGTCTTGAATGCTTCTAATGGTTGTCCCACAGTGCTGACCTCTCTCTTTACTTGTACGCCCTCCCTGCCCTGGTGTCAGGTTTTCAGGATGGCACTCTCCCCTTTTTCAAAGTTGGTACAAACCCAAATTTTGCTTATTTGCTCCTGGATCCCAGTGCATTGTTGTTGTGGCAATACAACCACAATTGCAGTTGCAGTCTTGAAGGTCCACAGTGCATCTCATGGAGCAGCCTGGCGTCTGTGGTGATACTTTGGATCTCATTGCTGTCTGGGAAGAAGCATTGTTTCAGGAGACTCTTGTGGCCATACATGAGAATAAAGACCTTTTTGTGGACATTGCAAAGTGGATGCACACGGGGGGGGTTGTGATTGGGATATCAGTCAGTGCCTGATAAACAGCAAGTGCCTCAGAAGAAAGTATATTACATCAAGGGATAAAAAGAGCCAATTGGGCAGGGGATATGTGAACATTTTTTGATGAACTAAACAGGAATCTACACAGTTGCAGTATGATCTGTCCCAGGCAGTATTCAGAGCTTGTTGCCCACGCTGTCGTGCCCACATTGAGGATGATTGGCTTGACTCATTAGGGGATGAGCACAAGGATGCTGGAGAGGAGCTGCCTCCTGCCAGCCAGAATTCTTTTTGTACTCAGGAATCTAATGACAGTCCTATCCTGCTACAATGGACTGATTCCCTGTCCTGCTTTGGCTGAGCTGAATTCCTAGCTGGAAACCCAGGCCTGGACTGGACAGTCATATCTACTGGAGGGAACTTTGGCAGGTAAGTACCTATCTTTACAATTTATTATTATTGTTGTCAGCGGATATAAGCTAGTAGCACCTGCTTTCTCTTCCTCCCCTGGTTCTCTGCTGTTACAAAATGGTGCCTACAACGATGGCACAGTTGCACTCTGTACCCTGCCCAACTCTACCCTGCTCCTGAGGCAGATTTGAATACAAAAAGCTTTAATTTGTGAAAAATGCCTGTGTTTATTGAGGCAGTGATAGCGGAAAAAGAAATATGCTTAGTTTTCATAGTTTACATGAGGTGTGAGTGCACATTCCATGCTCAGTCAAGGCACAAACAGTACTGCACCCACTGAGGTACAAATACTCCATATTATGTGTTCCAGCTGGCAATCACTGCAGGACCCTATCTATTTTTTGCTGCACTTTCTCCACGTCTGTGGGAACTAGAACTTAAGATTGAGAAATTGATCAATATTGTTTCGCACATTATAGGGAATAGCCACATGTCCATGCCCCCAGATATAGCTTGAAAGCCTCATTCACCAGGTGCACTGCAGTAGTGGAAAACTTCACAGTGCATCTTGCCGGTCTGCTCTTTTGACTTTCTAAATAAGACCATTCCCTAGTCACTGGCCTCAGCATAATATTATTGAGAGTCTGGACAGCCTAAAGGGAATGTGGAGGGGATTATTATCCAGCTTGCCCTGGGGGCCACCCCCAACCCTCCCTTTGCACCTTCTATGCCATAGGAGGGTCTCCAGTGCAGAACAAACAGGTGACCTAGCTCCAATCACCCCACCCCTAGCACCACAAAAGCAGATATAGTAGACTGAAATCCAAATGCACTTAGCATCCTCTGTGCACACTGATCACTTACTTACCATATCTGAACTTTCCCCCAAATAATGGAAAGTCTCTCATGGAAGTAAGGTCTCACATATATATGTAGGAAAAAAAAGCAATCATGATTTGTTTGGGATATGAACAAGTGACCTTCACTCCCCTGCCTCCATTTCTATGGCCATGGCACGTGCAACAGCCAGACTATCAAGGGAAGGGCCTCTATCTGCTGCCAAACCAGAAAAAAAAGAAGACTTGCAACTACATGTTTGTAGAACTTACGGTTGAGTTACAGAGGAAAAGTAGGCTGGCTGAGAAGTGCAGACTGTACATGAAGACCCAGAAAGAAAGAAATGCAGCTGTCTGAGAGAGTAGCAGTGGCCAAGAATACAGTGGTTGTGGCTAAGGACAGTATCACCATAGCAAAGAAGAGCATGGAAAAAGACAGATGCAGAAGCAGTACATGAATGCTGTCCTGAGACAGAATTCCTTCCTCCAAAATGTGCTGTTTCTAGGCTGGTAGACCCTGCAATCCCATAACTTGGGGTCCATTCTTGTCCTTCAGCCATTGGACAATGCTGGCTTCTGGGACAAGCAGCAGCCCTGTACTGCCAAATCTTCTCAGCAGTGCTTCCATTGACTCCCATTTACCTATCATATCGAATCTCTGAGTACTGAGAATACTTACATCTGGAAGTCCAGCTCTTTTGAGCTCTGACAATTTTTACTCCTGGGGGAATTCTGCATCACTGCACATGTGCAGAATTCATCCCCCCCCCCCCCGCAGATTTCTTTGCTTACCCGCAGAAAAATGACTTCTGATGCAGAAGCAAAAGGAAGCCGCAAGAAGGGTCACACACCCATTCCCTGGCAGTGCAGACAGGTTGGTTTGAGCACTCAGAGAAGCCAGTAGAGATGTAAACCCCCGCCGTGGGGATGGGGAGAGGTAGGTATGTGTGTGAGAGAGAGACACTCTGTCCCTCTCACTTGCTATTACAGCATGCTCAGCGTGGAGGGGCAGGGCTTTGGGGTATTTCTGAAGAGGGAGGCGTGGGGCAATCTATTTCCTCAGACAGAGGAGAATGTAGCGGCCTGCCTGCTTAGTGAATTGTTCCCATTGTTTTTAGTGTATTCCCCTAGGAGCATAAAACAGCAGTACATTTTTTTTTTTAGGTTCCTTTACATTGCCAGAATGGTGTAAAGGAGCCTTATTGTAAAGGACAGTGTGACCTTATAAATGCTTATGGTGCTTTAGTGATTAGAACTGGTCTAAATTTTGGGACCTATCAAAATGTGCTCCATGAGTCCTCACTTGCCCCCTCCCCCAAGCATATATTTGTTGACTAATAACTAGAACTAAAGAACCAATACTAGCTACATTACTATTACAGAGGCGGGTTGGGGATGTACAGGCATTTTTCACAAATTAAAGCTTTTTGTATTCATATCTGCCTCAGGAGCAGGGTAGAGTTGGGCAGGGTACAGAGTGCAACTGTGCCATCGTTGTAGGCACCATTTTGTAACAGCAGAGAACCAGAGGAGGAAGAGAAAGCAGGTGCTACTAGCTTATATCCGCTGACAACAATAATAATAAATTGTAAAGATACGTACTTACCTGCCAAAGTTCCCTCCAATAAATATGACTGTCCAGTCCAGGCCTGGGTTTCCAGCTAGGAATTCAGCTCAGCCAAAGCAGGACAGGGAATCAGTCCAGCTGTTCAGCAGCATGCAGTAGGCACTGGGAGGGAGGGGGAGGAGCAGGGATGGGCGCGTTTGGGGGAGGGAGCAGGAAGTACAAATAGACATGTCTTCCAATGCTCCTCACTCCCATTCTCCATCCATTGTATTGTAGTTTAAATGACCAAAATAATTTAAACTAGCTGGATTATGTTGCATTATTGTGACAAAATATATGCAGAATTATGCATAATTTTTAATTTTTTGGCACAGAATTCCCCCAGGAGTAAATTTTGAGCTGCAACATTCAACTACAGAATCCCTGGGGACTAGAATGCCCAGAAGCAAGGCATACACTTGCCTGTAACTTTATACATTCCCACCCCTAAATTGTTGTTACTGTGCACTTTGAGTTCTGTTTCCACTGTAGCATTCATTAAAGATTTATGTATAGTTGGTTATTTTGTAGATTGATTAGTTAAATGTATATCCAGCATATTATTTTTTCCATTGTTTTCATGAAAACTTGATTTTTATTGTTTCATAATAAATATCATTCACAGTACCTCTATTGTGAGTTATTGCAGTTAACACAGAAAATTCTTTAAACAAAGATGAAATAATTCATGGGTTTCTGCAAAAGCACGTAGGGGATGCTAAACTTCAGCCACTCACCTCAATACCCCAGTGCTCTTCTGAATCTCAACACTATTGCCAAGAGGCTAACATGGTAAACAATGAAACTTGAAATACAAACAATAAGCATCCCTTTCAGCATTCCCTTGGCTGTTTGTGTTCTCTGTGGGGCACCTTACTGTTTGCTTGAACTTCTGAGCAAGTCTCCATACTAAAGCCTACCACCCATTCAGAAGACTTTCCCCCTTGGTCTCTCAAATATTGTACAAAACACAACATGCAGTTATGATTAGAACATTTTTCTTTTTCTGCTGCTTCCTACTTATTCCATAAATAGCACTATTTGGAAGTCAAATGGTCAAGTGCACACACTACTGAAGCAATGGCTAAAATATTCCTTCTATCCTAGTGGCTTGTGCAACCAGAGGACCCCCATTTTAATTTAAACTTTTTTCCCAGACCTCCAAACTGGCTTCTCATTTTCTCCAGCGGTGCTCAGCACCAGGCAACTCTCCCACTCCTCCCCTTCCCCCAAGGCCCTACCCCACACCCTCTTCCTGCCCCACTCAACCACATCCCTCATCTTCCTGCCCCCTCCCCAAAGCGCGCCCATCCCTGCTCCTCCTCCTCCCTCCCAGTGCCTGCTGCATGCTGCTGAACAGCTGTTCTGCAGCATGCAGGAGGCACTGGGAAGGAGGGGGAGGAGTTGATTATTGGGGCCACAGACCCAAGTTTGATAACAGCTGTAATAGATCATTAAAAAATCAGTTCTTGAGAAACTGTAAAATTTGTCAATCAAATGTATTTTTATTGTACTTGTCATGGTTCAATTCCCCACTCTGAACCTTAGCGTCCAAAAGATGGGGTACCAGCATGAATTCCTCTAAGCTCAATTACCAGCTTAGTACTTGTAGCGCTGCCACCAACCAGGAATTCCAGTGCTGGTGCACTCTGGCATAACCTTGCCCGGGGACCTCCAAGACCCAGTCCCTCTGGATCTTAACACAAGGAAAGTAAACCCTTTACTTTACCGTTGCCTCTCCCAGGCTTCCCCTCCCTGGGTTACCCTGGAAGATCACTGTGATTCAAACTCCTTGAATCTTAAAACAGAGAGGACAATTCACCTTCCTCCCTCCTTCTCTTTCCCCCTCCCAGACTCTTCCTGAGAGAAAGTAATCCTGGCACAGAGAGAAATCAGCCTCTCTCTCCCTCTTCCCTCCTTTCTCCCCACCAATTCCATGGTGAATCCAGACCCAGTCCCCTGGGGTCTCACCAGAATAAAAAAAACGATTAGGTTCTTAAACAAGAAAAGCTTTTAATTAAAGAAAGGAAAAAACAGTAAAAGTTAGCTTTGTAAATTTAAAATGTAATAGGTACAGGGTCTTTCAGCTATAGACACTGGGAATACTCTCCCAGCCTAAGTATACAGGTACAAATTAAAATCTTTTCAGCAAAATACCAATTTGAACTCCTTTCAGCCAAAAGCACATTTGAACTCCTTCCTAACAAATACACATTTGCAAATAAAGAAAACAACCATAAGCCTAACTCGCTTTATCTACTTAGTACTCACTATTCTGAACTTATAAGATCCTGTATCAGAGAGATTGGAGAGAAACGGTTGCACATCTGATCCCTCTGAGCCCCCAGAGTGAACAACAACCAAAACTAACAGCACAGCACAAAAACTTCCCTCCCTCAAGATTTGAAAGTATCCTGTCCTCTGATTGGTCCTCTGGTCAGGGGACAGCCAGGCTCACTGTTCTTGTTAACCCTTTCCAGGCAAAGAGATATGAAGCACTTCTGTTCTATTAACTCTTACTTATCTGTTTATGACAGTACTCCTTAAGACTCCAGTCCTGCCACAGTATTCTTATAGGTTTAAGGGCTGACCTGTTCAGATCCTGTTGCAGCCATGGGGTCAATACTAGTAAAAAAAAGAAGTCCTGTTCTATATAGAGAGGGTATTTGTTACTCTTTATATGCTGTCTGCCATGTGAAAAGAAATAAACAAACAATTATTTATAGCCATATGGAAAAATAGAAATTAATGAGAAACCTAATAAGATGGCCTCCAATTTTAAGACTGATGGGAAGTTCTGAAAACTTTTCACAGAACTTAATCAGAGCAGGTACTGCGTTCAGCACTCTTAATGTATAGGGGCTCAGGGATTCTGAGCTGTTTGCTGTCCTGGAACACGGAATGGAAAATATAGAATCTATCAAGGCCCTGGAGCATCTGAACACCTGTGGTTTGGATGGGATGCAGTGGGGGAAAAAAATCAGTTCAGTTTTATATAAATGACAGTAGATTTTTGATTGCTGAAATCAGTTAGAGTTTTTTATGTATTCATAACAAATTTATCTGACATTTTGCACTGTAGATGATGGTGCTAGATCTGTGCATGAAATAGTTATATACAGTGTTTTAAATCCTACCTGTATATGCTTTAAATCTAGCTTAATGTAAGTGATTCTGAGTAGTGCTTCTCTTTTGAGTTATAATGGCAACAGTCAGGATTGATGACAAGCCTGTGTAATGTAGTCTTTACCAAAAACCTGCAGAGATTAGGAGGCTGTCAGTAAAATATCAGTGGTGGTTTAGGGATTGTTTTTTGAAGTCATCATGAACTAACTACTAATGGGTAGCTTTCTTTGATAGCTCGTTTATAATTGAATGCAGATAGATGAAAATCAAACACAAAAGGAACTCAATTTTATCATTAACTTTTACTTTGTTTAACAGATTTCTGGGCACCACAGTAGCCTTCCTAATTTGTTTGTGTATGATGAAGGAACTAATCATATACAGCTCAGGTAACAACTAACATAAGTTTTCTCGGAGAAGGTCACCTTCAGAGAGAAGTGCTAGCAAAACACTTCCCCCACCCTCTTATGCTGCTTTCCATTTCTTACCTTCCACCCAAAGAAATATCGACTCTCCACAGTATGCAGCTTTAATACTTAATCTTGGAACAGTTGTGATCTGGCTACTTAGTATCTACATTTGGTATTTGTTTTAAGATACTTGTTAAGATGTATTTTTTTTCACTAAGCCAATTTCAGATCTTTAATGCAATCAAATAGTTTAAGGGTTCCATAGGCCCAAATACGTAACCTTTAGTAATGTTAAGGGCTACCTGCAGAAGGAGGGGTGTGCTTAAATAGTTTGTGCTAAATGCACTCGGTAGCTATTTTTAGAAATGCCTAAGAAATTTAGACCTACTCTATTTACTTGTTTATAATTTTTAGCAACATATTGGTTCCTTTAGTAGTAGAACTCTATACTCCATTTTGGACTGTCCCCCATTTCATTTAAACCAAACAAGATCAGCCAAATGGGGGTTGTGTTGAAGCAACCTACAACAAATTAAACAGGTTTAACTTTTGACACTGTACTAGATGCTGTTGGGGCTGACCACTGCTGATTGAGAATCCCTAGAGTAGGGGTTGGCAATCTCTGGGATGTGGTTCACCAGGATAAGCACCCTGGTGGGCCAGGCAAGTTTGTTTACCTATCATGTCAGCAGGTTTGGCCGATCGTGGCTCCCACTGGCTGCGGTTCGCCATTCCTAGGCCAATGGGGGTGGTGGGAAGCCGCGACCAGCACATCCGTCATCTGTGCCACTTCCCGCAGCCTGCATTGGCCTGGGATGGTGAACCGAGGCCAGCGGGAGCTGCGGTCGGCCGAACCTGCCGATGTGGCAGGTGAACAAACTGGCCCTGCCCGCCAGGGTGCTTACCCTGGCGAGCCGCGTGCCAGAGGTTGCCAACCCCTGCCTTGGAGTGTAGTGATCAGCTCTCTTAAGATCAGTAAGTCTATACCAAGTCAGACCTTAGATGCTCCTAGAAAAGTTTCCATGTAGATGCTGCAAGACATCATGGTAGCGGGCTGGTACTAAACTGATGCCCTGGCATCATGACAGGACGGTGCACTATTGGAGGTGCCATCTTTTGCATTAAA
Organism: Gopherus flavomarginatus; assembly: GCF_025201925.1. Taxonomy (NCBI): domain Eukaryota; kingdom Metazoa; phylum Chordata; order Testudines; family Testudinidae; genus Gopherus; species Gopherus flavomarginatus. The sequence goes on from NC_066617.1 coordinate 184,915,352, forward strand.
TGAAAACCAAGTCCTGCTCACTTGTGGCCAGAAAATGGGAAGGGAACAGGCTACTAGAGTCACGTGTGAGGTCTGAGAGGGGATGGGGTAAGGATTGCACCCTATCTGCTGCTGCTGCTACAGATGCTCTTGCAGTTGCCACTATAGTGTGTGCTCCTGCTGCTGTTGTGACAGCATGAGCCCAGTATTTTAGAATATACCTGTTGGGATGTTGTTTTGGCAGGTTGCCAATTTTCTTGAGCAACTCAACTCAGAGAAGGGAGATGGTGGTTGTAAGAAATAACTGTCACACCAGAATTGACTGTAATAGACTACTCACAGTATGTCTCTTGCCCCAGGACTTTGTGCCTGCTGAATTTCAAAAGTTTTCTGCAAACAAAGTGTTGGGAGTATCCCCCTAAAAGTCCATCTTTGATTATGGAATCTCTGATCGTTTAGGCAACCTAAATATAGGAGTCACTATCAGCGCACCCTGTATTAAAATTATTTTAGGTCTCTCTGCTAAGGACAAGTTTAACAATGAAGGAATCTAGGTTTCCTGTGACTTATGAACCTAATTTCTGATTCTGTAGCTTCAGATTTAATATAAAATACAAAAGACCTCTTACATGACTTACCATACTACTCTTCTGGTGTACAGTACTGTGTGTTCAGTGGGGATGGGTGGGTTTTGGGGCAAATTGTCTTTATGGAGAAACCAGGGGGCCCTCTAATGAATATTACATTTTTATTTTTTTTTTAGTTTTAATCTATTTTGTGTTAACGAAGGGGGGTTGGGAGAAGGGTCTTCAAATATGATTTGAAGAGTTACGGAATCCACATGTGGCAACAAATCCCATTTTTTAGGAGAGGCTGTTAACCGGTTAAAGTTGTCAGATTCTGGCAAGATAGATAATGATAGGCCAAAGACAGTATTGAGCTTTTTTTATAGGGGAGGAAAATACCTGCAGTATTCTGAAGGGTCCCTCCACATCTCTGATATGCTGCGATCTGTATTAATGTTAACTTTTTCAAACCGATCTCATCCTCCACATTTTCAGGAGTGTGAGAGTTGGAAATTAGGGAGTATTAGATCATCATGCTTACTTGATGATAGTTCTAATAGCAGGCAGTTAAGATTAAGTGTTTGTGTGGAATATTTATCTGAGGCACACAGGAAATAGATGATAATACATAAGGTATGTCATAATTGTATTTAGAAGTTCCTGTTCCTCCTGAAGTGGCTTAGAACAGTTATTGTGAATCTAACTCATATCATTCTGTATCTCATTCCAAAGATTGTTTTTGAAAAATATCTTCATGCTATTATATATGCAAGTATTCGTTTATTTCTAACATGCCAGAAGCAAACTTCTGACCCTAAATCTGCCATTGTAATAGTGACTTAATTTGCTAAAACTAATTGATTTATTTTCTTTCACTACTATTCCAGGGACTACAAGTTGCCCAGGTTTTTACTTGTTTGATATTGAAGTAGGGATTGTGATAAACAGTTGAGGAATCAGAATTTTTAAAGGCTCTGTAGAAAGATGCAAGTTCTGCAATATAGATTTGTTTGAAAAGAGACCATTATCTTCACTGAATAGCAACAAGTGGCATCTTGTTAAGCCACTGTTTATGTAGCATATTGTGTTATCTAGCAGACATCTTCTAAGCAGTTTATGTAATCTTCTGATTTGTATCTTATAGACCCAGGTGAGTCTATGTTGAAGACAATGGGGCAGAGATTGGAAGAGAGTGCTGCCATTTTTAATAGTACAATTTATGCTATAGTTCTCAAGATTCAGACACTATATTGGAGTTCCCTGTAGAGTTTAGGTACTGTACTTCAAATCTGCATAAATGATTTTTTCTATAGCAAATTAGTTTCTGCATCTTTCTGGTTAATATAGCATAGTTTGGTTATAAGATGTTTTTTCTGTGGACTTTTTTGGTATATTTTTTTTAGACCAGGAAAATGAAGCTGCACAAGTGAAACTAATAATACAAAAGTAAAATAAATGAATAAATAGAGAAGTTACCTTATTCAAGTAAATTACTGAAATATGATTTTTGGTACCTCATTGCAATAAAAGTATCTATTTAATTTACAAATGGAGTTATATCTCCCTCTTTTGGAAAACCAAGATATGACCTGCTTGAGATTATCTTTTGCTCCTTTGATACATTTGTTGTATAAGAGCAAATAAATACAAAGTCCTCTTAAGCAGATATTAGAGTATTAATAATTAGTACAAATGCTAACGATTAGCAACATTTTATAAAATATTATATATATATATCAGTAACAAGGTTAAAAGACACCTGGAGACTATTTTGACAAATTAAATTTCCATATGGAATTTACACACAGTTTAAGAAACAATAAGAAATTGACCTCTTATACCCAATAGGTTTTTTTAAGTTTAACTTTAAACTTGTCTCTCTCTTTCCCCCCACCCCACTCCGCTCCTATCCCTCACCCCCCACACACTTTATTGCTTGGAGTTTGTTCACAGGAGATTTCTCTGCAGAAACTTTCAGCCTTGACTTCATCTGGCGAACTTATATTTTAATCAAGATCTTGTGAGTAGAGAGTTTGGAGAGGGAGAATTTCAGTGAATTAGGTTGAGATTTGGACAAATATGGCTATAAACTTTTTTTAGAAGTTATATCTAAATTTCTAACTATGTAGAAGCCATATGGCACTTGAACAGATCCTTTTATTCAGACTGCATCAAGTCTTAGATAGTTCCTCTTACTTTGTGTTGCAACTGAGTAGGAAAACTACACTAAACACTTCACAGCTACATACTGGAAGTGGGTTATTTCACTCTAGTTAAGCCAGTTTTATTAACTTGTGTCTGAGTTCATTGGCCTGTGCTGTTGCTCAAAAGTCAAAACAACTTATTTATAGCCCACATATAGAGGGGGATAGAACTACCAGTACAATCTCATCCATTTTTATGTATGTAGTGTGGGTGGAGGATAGTGATGGTCAAATATCAATTTCCTGTGCTTTTAGAAGCTTGTTCACTGCTCATCTATCTACTGGAAATAGGAGAAGGCCAGTACTGCTCAAGAAGGAAAACCAAGCTTCATACCTGGTCTATTGGATAATGAGGGAGCTAAAGAGCTAAGGAGAGGAGTCTCCACAGTGACTACAGAACTTTCTGCTTTTATTTCTTTAGTGACTTGAAGTGGCCAGATGGAGAAGGATGAGCAACATAGGGAGAGGAAAATGGGCAAGGGGAACTCCTAGGATTACAATGCTAATTGAGGTAGAGCAGTAGCAATTTATATTATTTAAAGTATATATTTGAACTGGAGTTGTATTTCTTAAAACTAAACCTTCAGCCAGGATTTTACTGCTTTTGATCTCCAACTGATTTGGTATTTATATGCTTTATGCTTTAACTACCTTGTTTGACAGAGACCAAATTCTGATAAACTTAATCTCTAATAAACTTAGTCTCCTTGACAAGCTTACTTTATTCTAAGTAAATAATTATTTGTCATGAATATAGAGATGGTCAACCTTGCTATACCCTATAAAACAGCAATATATCATGAAGAAAAATCTTTTTGTCAGCTCTCCTTCCCGCCCGTCGCACAATCACTAACTCAAGGAAGTGGGAGAGGGAATGCTTTATTCTGCAAAAACATAGTGTTTTGTAATATAAAAGAGCAGGCTAGTTTGTCACAAACCTTAATTTAAACTTTCCAAAAGAAGGTTTTATGGGCATGTTCCTGCTGTTTGAAGGCAATACTATGTTTTTAGTAGTCTGATCATGCTTATTTTCAGATCAGGTTTGTTATCTGTTTGAGGTATGTTCTTTCTGAATGCAAAGCCCAAGCTGTTGTGGTTTCTGTATTCGGATAATCTTGTCTCATAAATACACAAATGTGAAGCTAATGGAATGCTATAAATTCTAGAATATAGAGGTAATAGCTTCTTATTTACTGTCCTTGTAAATAACTCATTGACATTTGCATATTTATATTAAAGCTGGGTCCACTCTATCATTATGCTAAATATTGTTAGTCTGTGATGGCCAATTTATTTTAGTCACTGGCTAAAAAGCCACATTTACCAACAATCATTTCAAGTGTTCTCAAGCTATAAAAGTAATGAAATAATACACAGTGTTTCAGAGCAGCTAATTTATTAGCTTGTTTTTGGAAATCTCCAAGTTAATTGTCTCCACTATTTTTTCTAAATTTGCTTTTTTTCATTCTGTGTTACAAACCACAATATAGTTTGTAAACAGATTTGCTGAATTGCAAACATACCAATTTTTGATAATTTCTGAAATTTTGTAGAAGATATGTTGCACACACTGGCTCTCAAGACAAATAGTCCGCAAGGCCTCAGTGATAGCAGCTCTCTATTTTCAAATATTTCCTTTCCTGTCCTCCTTCCTTTCAAGCCCATATCCTCTACAGTGAAAAGGCTGTGGCAGAAGCAGATTAATTTGTTCCATTCTAGGATTTAAAGGGACATGGTTCTGTTGAAAATTACATTTCCTAAAGAAAATTTGGCATGTACTGTTAAAAGTAACCTAAAATTACTGGAATAGAAAGATAACAAGGGGGGAATATTTTGTGCATAACCTGTTTCACTTGCACTGCTCTAGGAGAAGTTCATCACATGCACGTTCTTCTCTAGGTAGTGCAGTAGCAACAACGTTGACATTGAAAAGGCAGTATACAGTTGCAAACACACAGAGACGAGGCGGGACTGAGCATACCTTGGGTTGGCCAGAAGAGAAACATTTATAAGTCACAGGAGAGCAGAGAAGTTCTTGGGGCTGGGGGCAGAGAATTGAGCATATTATTTAAAGAGTGCTCTATAAATGCAAAAAAAAAATGTAGACTATATCTTTAATTTTTAGGCAGTGAAGCTTCTTTAATCTGTAATCCTTTTATTTTCTTACTGCTGCAAATTTAACCTTTCTCATAACAGTAATAATACAATTGCCATCTGATATTGGTAGATGTGTTCAAACAAAGTGAACTCTTAAACGAGAATAAATCACAAATTCTATGCATTAACAAAACCTTCAATATTTCAACGTTTATACAGAATTCAGTTATCTATATATCTATAGATATATAATCTAACAAAACCTACATTACAGTGCAACTGTTTACTGTATTTATTAGTGCTGGCTATATGGAGTGGAGGAGAAATTCATGAGTGTTTAGTAAGATTAGTAAGGTCTACACTATGAAATTAGGTTGAATTTATAGAAGTCGATTTTTTATAAATCGATTTTATACGGTCAATTGTGTGTGTCCCCACTTAACACCATTAAGACCATTAACTCAGTGGAGTGCGTCCACAGTACCAAGGCTAGCAAAAACTTCCAGAGCGTTGCACTGTGGGTAGCTATCCCACAGTTCCTGCAGTCTCTGCCGCCCATTGGAATTTTGAGTTGAGCTCTCCATGCCTGATGGGTCAAAAACATTGTCGCGGGTGGTTCTGGGTGCATGTCATCAGGCCCCCTTCCCACCCTCCCTCTGTGAAAACAACAGACAATCATTTTGAGCCTTATTTCCTGGGTTATCCATGCAGATGCCATACCACAGCAAGCATGTAGACCGCTCAGCTCACCGTCTCCATATGTCTCCTGGGTGCTGGCAGATATGGTACTGCATTGCCACACAGCAGTGGCTCATTGCCTTTTGAAAGCAGGCGGTGCATTACGACTGGTAGCTGTCGTCATCGTACTCCTGGATGCTCTTTTAGCTGACCTCGATGAGGTTGGTCGGGGCACCTAGGCAGACATGGGTGCTCAGTGAGGTCTGTCAGGGGTGCCTGGACATAAATGGGAGTGACTCCAGGTCATTCTCTTTTTAAGTTTCATGTCATGGAGATTCAGTCCTGCCTGCAGTCGTAGTGCACCGTCTTCTGGTGAGGAGCCAGGAGACAACGATGGCTAGCAGTCTTACTGCACTGTCTGCTGCCAGCTTAAGATGTATAAGAGAGAGTGGGTGTCTTTCTTGTTTTGATCCAGATTTCTTTTGTATTCATTTGTATTCATTTTCTCCCCCCTCTCTCCCTCTGTGAATAGTGGAGGGAGGGATAGCTCAGTGGTTTGAGCATTGGTCTGCTAAACACAGGCTTTTGAGTTCAATCCTTGAAGGGGCCATTCTGTGTGACAGTTGTGTGTGTTCTTCTCCTTGATACAAACCCCACCCCCTTTGTTGATTTTAATTCCCTGTAAGCCAACCCTGTGAGCCATGTCATCAGTCGCCCCTCCCTCCATCAGAACAATGGCAGGCAATCGTTTCTTGCCTTTTTTCAGCGCAGATGCCATAGCATGGCAAGCATGGAGCCTGCTCAGATCACCGTGGCAATTAAGAGCACTGTAAACACCATGCACATTATCCTGCAGTATATGCACAACCAGAACCTGCAAAAGGAAAAGCAGGTGAGGAGGTGACAGCGTGATGATGAGACTGATGAGGACATGGACACAGACTTCTCTCAAAGTACGGGCCCTGGCAATGTGGACATCATGGTGTTAATGGGGCAGGTTCATGCTGTGGAACACTGATTCTGGGCCTGGGAAACAAGCACAGACTGGCGGGACTGCATAGTGTTGCATATCTGGGACGATCCCCAGTGGCTGCGAAACTTTTGCATGCGTAAAGGCACTTTCATGGAACTTTGTGACTTGCTTTCCCCTGCCATGAAATGCAAGAATACCAAGATGAGAGCAGCTCTCACAGTTGATAAGCGAGTGATGATAACCCTCTGGAAGCTTGCAATGCCAGCACCTACTGATCAGTCGGGCATCAATTTGGAGTGGGCAAATCTACTGTGAGGGCTGCTGTGATCCAAGTAGCCAATACAGTGAAAGAGCTGCTGATATCAAGGGTAGTGACTCTGGGAAGCATGCAGGTCATAGTGGATGGCTTTGCTGCAATGGGATTCCCTAACTGTGGTGGGGCGATAGATGGAACCCATATCCCTATCTTGGCACCAGAGCACTAAGGCAGCGAGTACATAAACCAAAAGGGGTACTTTTCAATGGTGCTGGAAGCACTGGTGGATCACAAGCGATGTTCAACCAACATCAGCGTGGGATGGCAGGGAAAAGTACATGATGCTCACATCTTCAGGAACTCTGGTCTGTTTCAAAAGCTGCAGCAAGGGACTTTTTTCCCACACCAGAAAATAACCGTTGGGGACGTTGAAATACCTATAGCTATCTCTGGGGACTCAGCCTTCCCCTTAATGCCATAGCTCATGAAGCCATACACAGGCAGCCTGTACAGTAGTCAGGAGCTTTTCAACTATAGGCTGATCAAGTGCAGAATGGTGATACAATGTGCATTTGTATGTTTAAAAGCACGCTGGCACAGTTTACTGACTCGGATAGACCTCAGCGAAACCAATATTCCCATTATTATTGCTGCTTGCTGTGCGGTCCACAATATCTGTGAGAGTAAGGGGGAGACGTTTATGGCAGGGTAGGAGGTTGAGGCAAATCGCCTGGCCACTGATTACATGCAGCCAGACAGCAGGGTGGTTAGCAGAGTATAGGAGGGCACTGTGCATATCAGAGAAGCTTTGAAAACCAATTTCATGACTGGCCAGCTTACAATGTGAAAGTTCTGTTTGTTTCTCCTTGATGAACCCCCCTCGCCCCTCCTTGGTTCACTGTACTTCCATGTAAGATAACCACTCTCCCCTCCCCCCTTTAATCACTGCTTGCAGAGGCAATAAAGTCATTGTTGCTTCACATTCATGCATTCTTTATTAATTCATCACACATACATGGGGATAACTGCCAAGGTAGCCTGGGGAGGGGGAGGAGAGGACGGAAGCACCAAGTGGGATCGAGGGGGAGGGAAGGACAGTGCCACACTGCACTTTAAAACTTATTGAATGCCAGCTTTCTGTTGCTTGGGCAGTCCTCTGGTGTGGAATGGTTGGGTGCCTGGAGGTCCCCCCACCACGTTCTTGGGCGTCTGGGTGAGGAGGCTATGGAACTTGGGGAGGAGAATGGTTGGTTACATGGGCTGTAGTGGCGGTCTTTGCTCATGATGCTTTTCCTGAACCTCAACCATATGCTGGAGCGTATCAGTTTGTTCCTCCAGTAGCCTCACCATTGCCTCTTGCCTTCTGTCAGTAAACTGACACCACCTATCATCTTCAGCTCGCCACCTGTCCTCACATTCATATTGTGCTTTCCTGGATTCTGACACTGTCTGCCTCCACGCATTCTGCTGTGCTCTTTCAGTGTGGGAGGGCTGTGTGAGCTCAGAACATTTTATCAGGAGTGCATTTTTTTCACCTTCTAATCTTCTCTAGCCTCTGAGAAGGAGAAGCTAGTGTGAGTGTTTGAAACATTTGCAGCTGCTGGTGGGGAAAAAAAGGAGAGTGGTAGACACATTTTAGAGAACAATGGGTAGACTCTTTCACGGTAAATCTTGATGTTAACATTACATAGCACATGTGCTTTCAGTACAAGATCGCATTTTGCCTCTTACTGAGGGTATGCTGGTTTGATGTGAGAGATCACTCACGCAGGGCCAGGCAACAGAATTCAGCTTGCAGGCGTCTGTGATGAGACAGTCTTTTTGCTTTTTTAACCTTTAACATGTGGGAATGGTTTCAAACAGCAGTACCCTCATTTCACATACCAAGGAGCTATTGGGTTGGCCATTTAAAATGGGTTGGCAATTTAAAAGGGGCTGCGGTTTTTGGGTTAACGTGCAGCACAAACCCAACTAACCCTCCCCGCCCCCCCCCCCCACACACACACACGTTCTCTGGGATGATCGCTTCACCCCTCCCCCCTCCGCATGGCTAACGGCAGGGAACATTTCTTTTCAGCCACAGGCAAACAGCCCAGCAGGAACGGGCACCTCTGAATACTGCCTTAATAAAATCAACCTGTGTCAGCCAGGTAACTACGAATGACATCACTCTCCTGAGGATAACACAGAGAGATAAAGAATGGATGTTTGAATGCCAGCAGACACGGAGACCATACGCTGTGTTATACAGTGATTCCAGGCTACGTGCTACTGGCCTAGCGTGGTAAAGTGTCCTACCATGGAGGACAGAATAAGGCTGCCCTTCCCAGAAACCTTTTGCAAAGGCTTTGGGAGTACATCCAGGAGAGCTTTATGGAGATGTCCCTGGAGGATCATGTGGCACTGCTGCGGGTCCCTGTTATAGCCTCTGTCCTTCATGCTCTTGGAGATTTTTTCAAATGTTTGGGCATTTCGTCTTTTGGAATGGAGTTCTGATAGCATGGATTCATCTCCATCATGGTCACCTCTGCTGATGAGATCTGCACTCACCTGCAGATTGCCATGCTGGCCAAACAGGAAACGAGATTCGAAAGTTTGCGGGCCTTTTCCTGTCTACCTGGCCAGTGCATCTTAGTTGAGAGTGCTGTCCAGAGCGATCACAATGGAGCACTCTGGGATAGCTCCCGAAGGCCAATACCATTGAATTGCGAGCACACTACCCCAAATTCGACCCAGCAAGGTCGATTTCAGTACTAATCCGCTCCTCGAGGAAGGAGTACAGAAATCGATTTTAAGAGCCCTTTAAGTCCAAAAAACCTGCTTCGTCGTGTGGACAGATGGAGGGTTAAATCGATGTAACGCTGCTAAATTCAACCTAAACTCATAGTGTAGACCAGGGCTTTGTTTTGGCAAGACTATTAATAGAAATACAAAATATTTTCAGTGACTAAACTAGAGTTCTAAGGAAATCCTTAATACTGTAACTGCTAACAAACATTAGCCATTGTGTCTTGTCCTTAGCTATTAAAGTTGAAAATGCCAGCAAATATGTAGCAATATCAGTCCCAGTTCATATATTGTGTCAGTACAGGCCACCTTATGCTTTTCAGGATACACATTTCTTGCAGTGATACCTTCATTAGAAAAGGATATGTATACATAGCACACTGAAACCCAGTTTGTGGGACCTGTGCTTGTGGACTTGTTTCCAAGCCAGTGCTTGCATTGTAACCATAAGCTTACAGTTGTTGGACCCGGGTCTCATAGTTGTGCTAATATGTCTGTACTGCACTACACAGACTACCTGATTTGGGTCTGTGGCTTAACCGGCGTTCACATTGCAGAATGACAGGGCTTGGATGCAAGTTATAGCGGGGCTGTAAGGAACAGCAGGTCTAGACTCTGGGTTTGTAGATTCCCTGGGTGGCAGCCACCTCTGCATCATCACCTAACAGCTCTGGTGGCAGCAGCAGAAACACTTAACCAGTCATGAGCCTGAAGGGTCCACATGTAGATCACGGATGTGCCACCCAGGGAGGGGCCAATTGACAGGACATTCCTGATTGGTCTGGACAGCCTACTTAAACCTAGAGAAGGTAGAGGAAGTTTTTCTCTGCAACTAGGCAGAACCTCATCTAGCTGCTGCAGTAGACCCTGCTTTCTTGTGCCGCTCTTGATCCATGGCTTCCGACGTTGGCTTTCCTTCCTGGTTCTGATGCTTGGTTTCTGACTCAGCCTTGTCCTCTGCTTCTGATTCCTGGTTTCTGACCTTGGCATTTGTCTGCTGGCTCCGATACCCAGTTTCTGACTTGGCCTTCTTTTTCTACAACTGGTTCCTGACCTCGGATTGACAATCTACTCCAAATCCTGATGTCCCACCCTAGCTGTAGCTATTAGGCTGGCTGCTCATGACCTCGCCTTGATACCATCCTGGACTGTGACCCATGCTCCTAGTGGGATCTTAGGACCTGTGTCCTGAGTACCTGCTGATCTGAGTCAGATTAATTTGTGTGTGGGCAGAAGGGGAGCCTGTCTCAAATATGAATCTCAGCCAAGATTTAGTGTGCATTGTAGATATACCCTGAGTCTCTTACAAAAACCAATAACAATTATGACCACCTGACTGCTTTAAAGAGAACAATTTCATGAGGTTGAGAATTAGACTAATACAGAGAAGCCGTCTAGTGTAAGGGATTCCTATTTGCAAGCAGCTGCCAGCTGTTCTGTCTTGGGAACCGTGTAGAGTAGAAGTCACCATGTTCTATTTATGCTTAGCTGCAGATTTCCTGTCTGGTAAGTGGGGATAATAGATTATATTTTTAAGGTCACAGTGTTGCCAATTACTATTTTATTGAAAGTCTTACAATATTTGGTGCCCCGACCCCTAAGTGTCACCTCCTGGAGGCCTGTGATTACATGAGAATCTCAGCTCTCATCTTTTTAAAAAAAAAGACCAAAGTTTCTAGTTCAGATGGTTGTGAAAAAACTAAGAAAATATGACCAAGTGCACTCCAATGGCTTGAAAATTATATGGCTAATACACATAGACATATAAAACACAACCATGAGAGTTAGAGACAGTCAGACACCCCTACCTATATACTTTTGATAAAGTACCACTAATACTGGGGTCGTCTTATTTGCAGGTTCAACTGGATTGGTATTTTATTAATATAGTCTATCTCCATATCAGTATCTCAGAGATGTTCTTAGCCTGATTTAACTTTGTTTTTATTGTACTATGACCTGGAAATGCTTTGTCTTCTGACCTACTTCATTTGTTGCTTTCTTTAGATCTACAGCCATTTTCACATCATCCACAGAAAGCTTCCTAAGATTCTGAGCCCAATTTGTGATCATATTCCAACTCTTGTAGGCTGCCAGATTAACATAAGAATGGCGCTACTAGGTCAGACCAAAAGTCCATCTAGTCCAGTATCCTGTCTTCCAACAGTGGCCAGTGCCAGGTGCCCCAGAGGGAATGAACAGAACAGGTAATCATCAAGTGATCCATCTCCTCCTGTTGCTCATTCCCAGCTTCTGGCAAACAGACTCTAGAGACACCATTCCTTCCCATCCTGGCTAATAGCCATTGATGGGCTTATCCTCTCCATGAATTTTAGTTCTTTTTTGAACCCTGTTATGCTCTTGGCCTTCACAACGACCTCTGGAAAGGAGTTCCACAGGTTGACTGTGCACTGTGTGAAGAAATACTTCCTTTTATTTGTGTTAAACCTACTGCCTATTAATTTCATTTCGTGACCCCTAGTTCTTGTGTTATGAGAAGTAGTAAACAACACTTCCTTATCTACTTTCTCTACACCAGTCATGATTTTATAGACCTCAATCATATCTCTCCTTAGCGGTCTCTTTTCCAAGCTGAAAAGTCCCAGTCTTATTAATCTCTCCTCATACAGAAGCCATTCCATACCCCTAATAATTTTTGTTGCCCTCTTTCTGGACCTTTTCCAATTACAAAATATCTTTTCAGAGATTGGGTGAACACATCTGCACACAGTATTCAAGATGTGGTCATACCCTGGATTTATAGAGAGGCAACCTGATACTTTGTCCTATTATCTATACATTTCTTAATTATTCTCAGCCTTCTGTTTGATTTTTTGACTGCCACTGCACATTGAGTAGATGTGTTCAGAGATTCCATCAATCCATCAGAGAACTATCATACCGACTCTTAAGGGTGATAACTACTTGAGACCCCATCATTTTAGGTATATAGTTGGGATTATGCTTTCCAATGTGCATCACTTTTCATTTATCAATATTAAATTTCATCTGCCATTTTGTTGCACATTGACCCAGTTTTGAGAGATGCTTTTGTAGCTATTTGCAGTCTGCCTGGGTCTTAACTATATTTAGTAATTTTGTATCATCTGCAAATTTTGCCACAACACCGTTTACCCCTTTTTCCAGATCATTTATGAATATGTTGAATAGGACTGGACCCAGAACAGATCCCTAGGGGACGCCACAATTTAGCTCTGTCCATTCTGAAAACTGACCATTTATATCTACCCTTGGTTTTTTGTCTTTTAACCAGTTACCAATCCATGAGGGATTCCAGATCCAATCTAGATTCCCTCAGCTGATAATTCTTTTGGTACTGATGAATTGCTTCATTTGCCTAATGATCTTATATCATTTTCCCTATACAGTATTGCCAACCCCAGAAATTTAAAATCATGTCACATGCCAAAAATTATGCGATTGGCTCAAAAAAAAAAAAGTGTTAAAAATTAGAGGTTTAATCTCTTCTGATACCAGTGTTCCCCCTATCCGATCCTAAAGCGAGTAACAGTGTATCCAACTTGTACATTTATAGTTACCTGATTTTGGCCCTTACTCTAGGAATTCTTGCTGGAGAGGAGGCAACTGAGATTGGGGTCCCATTGTACAAATATGTAGGAGAAGATGGACGCTGCTCTAAAAAAAATTATAATGTAGTGCAAACATAGTAGTGAGTTTATTACTTGGAAATTGGAACTGGGACTAAACAACCTTTCTCACAGATGTTATGTGGGGACAATGTTTACTGCCTCCTGAGCTGGGCAGGATTCATATTGGATACCTTACAGGTGACAAGCTATATCTAGTTCATTAGCAATGCTCCGAGGTATTCAGTCCCCTCTTGAGAACACAGTTTTCTTTCTAGAAAGAAAAGCTTATGAATCAAATTATCATGTTTTGGAACTTAAGCAGGCAGGGTCTTCCAGCAAAAACTCTCATGTGGTCTGTCTCAAACATGCTATCTGTTACACCTTATTTTTAAAGGGACCACTTCCATTAACAAAATACAAATGATAAAAGTAGAGTAATGTGTCCAGTTCTGGGCACCATGCTTTAGGAAAATCTGGATAAATTGTAAAGAGTCCAGAGGAGAGCAGCAAAAATGAGAAAGGAGGGGGAAAAAAAGATGGTTTAGAAATCCTGACCTATAATCCAGCGTTTAAAAAAACAAAACAAAAAAACCGAGTATGTTTAGTTGTGAAAAAAGAAAGCTGAAGGAGAACATAATTCATCAAATATGTTCGGGGCTTTTATAAAGGCAGTTGTTCATGTCCACTAAAGGACATTAAGCAATCAGCTTAATCTGCAGTCACGGAGACTTGCGTGAGATATTCAGAAAAACTTGCTACTATAAATGTAGTTAAGCATTGGAAAAGGCTTTCAAGTGAGATTGTGGAATCCCTGTTATTGGAGATTGTTAAGAACGGGTTAGACAAACACCTATCCGAGATGGTCTAGGAGATATACTCACTCCTGCTTCAGTATAGAGGGCTGGTCTTGATAACTTCTTGAGGTCCCCTCCAGCCCTGGATTTCTGTGATTCTATATGTATATATTTTTTCACTACCCATCTGAGTCATCTGCAGGGTTTAAACAAACTCCAGCACCACTACACAGATGTGTTCTTCTACATAGGAAGAATGGGAAAGCTTGCTGTTACCTTCTGGATCAACACACACATTGACAGTGGGTACACAAGTATTTGAGACGCAAATGATCTACTGGGCATTATGATTCTTGTTTTCTCTTCCTGGATGTGGGAATAGATTGTGGACTAGTTCTTACAGGTAGCATAGCAAAATGTAGCAGTACTCCTTTGTGGATCATCTGGAAAGAAGTAACACTGGTTCTCTGGATATGAAACCACAAGCCTCTACCTCTGGAGTGGAAGGACCAGATCTCTCTGTTTGGAAGCAGTAGCAGCACCATGAATCTCATTGGTCTTGCTGCTAGTGACACAGAATCACAGTTACTATGGGTTACACAAGTTCCTAATTTTATATTTTCTGAAAGATTTTTGGGCTGAAGTTGATGAGATTTGGCCCTGTTTATATTTGAGAACTGGGTCCCATCTTTGCCTGACATAGTCTGTACACTCTCTTGGTTATTTTAGCTGTGAAATAAAATTGAGTGATCTCTGCCTCTTAAGATAAGACCTTTGTTCATAAAAGTTATGAAAGACACATTAACAGTAGTAATTGGAAGAGCTGTAACTAGAGTTCATGGTATCTTGGATTACAGTTTAATGCACCTTCTTGTAGAGGCAATGTCTTATCTATCTACGTGTGACTCACAAACCTCACATGAGCATTGAAATTTTTCATTGTCACTAGACTCCCTGTTGCATGGGTCATAATCATGTTACTTGAAATAAATGGTGCATGAGTTGGTAACAATGTTTATAGCCCCTAACATGGGGATAGGAAGGAGGGGTGTGGCTAAGATGCCTTGATCTCCAGCTATTCTGGGTTTCAGAGCCTTTAGGGTGGCTGTAGGAAACCACCTGGAATTGTTCTAATTTATGCTGTTGCAGCATTGTGCTGGCCTGAAATCAACCCAAAATTTGGAAGCACAATGCCTTTGCCTCATGCCTTGGTCTGCATTTATTGAACTACGCTTCCTCAGTGATGCATCTTAAAATCTGGGTCTCTTGTTTTGGAGTCTGTAACTTGATTGATTTTTATCTAGTGTTTAATTTAATTGTTTATCTGCCATGGTGTAGTGAGTGAACTTTGAAAGTCTGGCCCTTAATTTCTCACCCTTTCATATACTCTTGACATTCTTCTATCCAGTTAAACTCTTGCATCTTAGCTAAATAGTGTTTCAGCCAGCTTGTGAGAGCTATCAGAAAAGGTCGCAGTCTTAGTAGCTATCCAAGCCCTGAAAGCTCCTCCATATTGTTAGTGAGTAAAGATCTGTTTCTTCTATTAATTCACATAAATAGTACAATGTCAAAGGGTTAGAAAGCTTGACTTGTAGTGAACTATGACTTAGAACTCTTATAGTCTTGGAAATGGTACAATATTTTATTGAGCGTATTTCTGGTTACTAATTTTTAGGGTAAAAAGTAGTTTAACATATTTAAAAAGTTAACCTAATTGTTGAAACCTAGATATTGTATTAATTCAAGGCATCTGAACAGAAATATCATCCATGTATTTAGTTCTGCTCCCAAAGATGGAGCAGAATGGCAAGCATTTGAGTGCTAATAAGAATGGAAGAAAATGCTGGGTTGGTGGATTGTCCATATTTACTTTGGGTTCTGTTACAGCACGGATTCTTAGAGGGTAAATACTATTAGTTCCAAAGAACATACAATGGTGTTTTTCATTGTTGTTTAATGAGGGAAGAATTGCATTTTTGCCATTTCAACCTTGACAGTCCCTTGAAAGGTACTTTTGAGAAGATCTGTAAGGTTAGGAACCAATCTTTAATTTACTCCTGAGTATAGAAATTACCTTTTGGGTCTTCCAGAGCCTCCAGCTTTTATACAGTAAACCTCTTTGAAACTATTTTTATCATCAGCCTAGCACTAGAGATTTTAAACTGATTCACTAGGGATTTTCTGTGTGGTATACTAGCAGCAGGTTTTTAACAGTTCTTTTGATCAATTCTATCACTTTATCCAAAGGTACAAACTGAATGTATATTTCTTCTGTGACACTGAGGATCTGGTAATACAAAATATTTTATAAATGCTTCCTTTACTGGTAAAGAATCCATGCACTTAGCTTTTAGACTTTGTTGGAGATCAGTTCAATATTATTTAAATAGGCATTCATCTAATACTGTTGTCCCCTCTTTTCTTTCTACTGTTGTTAGTACATAAGCCTTATTGTTTTTGTGATATTTGGTAACTGTGTGTTTGAATGGCTGACTCTTTAAATGGAGTGATAACTCCATAATAATCCCCTTTATGCAGTTCTTGATCAAACTTAAAAACAAAAAAATGGTTGGGGTAGAGGAATGCTGAGAGTAATAAATATATTTATTCCTTTGAAACTATTCAAGCACATGTTTTTACTTACATTGAAATTATTATTAGTTAACATTTTACATCTTTTACAGTAAGGTATGCCTGATGTGTGTGTTGTAGATGGGACAAACTTAGTTCATTTGTAAAGAATTTCACACTAAATTGCCTTTTAAAAAAATGTATTTCTCTGTTGCTGTAATATATGTGCTAGCCACTTCACTTTGCATTCTTTGGGATAGAGATTGTCTTCCCTTGTTTGTTTGTAAAGGTTTTTTCCCACTCTGGGAAGAGGCAGTTGCTTTAATTATTTTGTAATATACAATCTCATTCTGCATAGTAGTGCACTTTAACACAACAATTTTCATCCCAGATCAAACTGCTGTGGTTGCAGTAGAAATGCCATAGAAAGAATGTTTAATGATGTCACATGTAACATAACTGAAAGCCTAATAGAACAGCTGCAATATTCTATTTGACAGTGAATACACTGGTTATGCATTAGGCATATTTATTTGGCCTTTATTTTCTAGGAATGTTTACCTTAGGCAAAATACTTCTCATGCTCAAAATTAGCCACATACTCATATTTTCATTTTAAAATGTGGTAGGTATTCTTTCCTCAGTGAAGAATGTGTGGTTTGGTGAAGGAGGAAATTCTGTTGTGGAAATAAATGGTAAAAGTTTGTTTACATCAGTTACTGGGGAAAAATGAGACTTTTTGCATGTGTATTATGTTTCTAGAGTGAACAAGTCTGCATAAATAATAATTTTAAAAAGTACTTGGTCCTTCACAGTGTGTATGTAAACAGACAAATGCCTATGCTTCCACCATTTATTTCAATATGCAATTCCATACTTGAAGCTGTGCAGTTATAAACTTGTTCTAACCTAAATATAGAACAGTAATTCTAGGTCTGATCATTGTGTACCTAGAAAAGAATATGCATCCTCTGTTTAGTTAGGTGTTTACATTGTTGCTTTTTAAAATCTCATATTAGAAAAAAATATTTTTGTGTTGTATGTGGTTAGTTTCTTTTAAAAAAAACTACAAGGTGATATGTTTTAAAAGGGCAGTCTAGCATCAAAGTGCCCCACTGGGCCATATTAATGATGGGCGTGAGTGTGAGAGTCAAGCCCAGGGAATGATCTCACTATAAGCTAAAAACCCATCCAAATGTAAAAGGGTCTTGTTTTGTTTTAGGTGGTCCTATCAAGTACACCAGGTTCTAGTAAACACTTATTTGTAACATTTATAAACCAGAAGATACTCCTGAATGTAGCCTACTATTTCTCTGAATAGTGAAGAGTCTGTGTCCAAGTCTTCCGCATCCCAGATGAGGGAAATCCCTAATGGACTTGTGAAGCAGAAAAGACAAAAAAAAGTCTTCTCTAGGGAACAGACTTTTCTTTGTGCAATATTTCACTTGCTGGTAAATGGGTCAGAACTGCTGTGCTGACCCTATACCTGTTTATCTAGTATAACATCCAGCTCCTTGATCTTGTTCCTCTGGTGCCCTGAGCAGAATATGGAGCATTGCCTCTGTGAAATGTCACTTCATAAATGGGGCAACTGTTTGTTTGCTCCAGCTTCAGAAGGGGTCCAAAATTTACTGTAATGCATTTTATATGGAAGTAATCAAGTCTCTAAGTGATAGTTGTGATTCTCTGTAATTAGTTTTTTTCCTCCTGAGGAAACAGTTGTACTCTCTCTTTGCTCAGAGCACATGGAAAATGACTGTGACTACCTTTATCCTCAGTTACCCTTGGTTTCATAAAACCACTCAACTGTTTGCCTGTGTGACAAATAACAGAAATGCTTCCTCATTTGGAGTGCTGAAATAATCCTTATCTATTTATTCTCGTTGCTCAATCCTGACAAGAATATAGTACTATTTGTCTGTTGGAGGAAGCATCAACAAGCCAGCTCTCCACATTTCATAGGTATTGGGATATTTGTGTCACTGCACTTAGATTTTTTTTTCCCTCTAAGACTGGGACATGGGGGTCTTTATGACCCAAAAAATCTTCTAAGAGTTCACAACATTTATTAACGTGGGTTCAGCTCCACCAGCATTAGGAGCATCCTGAGTTGTTGTGTAAACTGGGCTCTGGATGCTTGTTATTTTTAATGCTACTAGGTGTACTTGCTTGTCCAATCAACATGGTATTAAGCTCCAGCTCAGTGCACAGTTTCATCGTATTGTTTAAAATGACAGCAGCATTTGGTTCAGCCAACAGTAGGGCTTATAGTGCTGTTAACAATGGTGTGGCTAAATCAAGTACAACAGTGTTACGAAAATTTTAGAAAATGCTCCTTGTTGAGAGAGAGCCCTACTGAGGAAAATCATTTAGTGTGAGAAGCCAGACTTAGACTTTCTGATTACTTGTTAAGATAATTGCCCTTCTTAGGAGACTCTTCTGGTATCTGCAAAGTTAACTAAATTACGTGTCTTCTCTTCTTCAATAAATGTGCCCTTTTCACTAGAGCTAAGAGGTCTTTTATATCTTTACATAATAATGTTAAAAGTTAAATTATCCTGGAATAAAAGCCTAGACCAAAAATGAATTAGATTAATAGTTTGCTTTCTTACTCCTTCAGATATAAATCATTCATTTCAAGTTTTATAAAGCTGTGTAAAGATCAGAAACTTAAATTGTTGTGCATTAGCACAGCCTATGTACATTTGCATGTTGAGAGTAGTATGTGAGAAACAAATTCATTCTACATATAAAATATTTTGAAAAACAATTTATTTACCTGTTGAGCATTCTAGATGTAAAGGTATATAATTAACAACTAAGGAGCCTATCCATTCCCTTAAATAAGTAGTATTCCAATAGCTATTTCGGATGAAAGCAGCAGAGTTAGGGACTGAAATGAGATGAATTCTTCAGAAGAAATTCTGCAATCATATTAACCAAGTGCATTCAATTAGTCTATATATATATATATATATATATATATATATATATATATATATATATATATATATATATATATATATAAAAATATGAATGAAATTTGGTCAAAACATGACTTTTGGAATTTCCATGGTATTGAAATACAAAAAGCTGTAATGATTCCAAATGCATGGAATGCGGTTTGATAGCTGTTTTTTATCTAAATGTGTCAGACAGTAGAACTAGCTAAGTGCCAAAGAATTGGGATAATGTGAATTTTAAGTATGAGTCTAGTTTGTTTCTTTGAGCATTTTTCATTACATAATTTTGATTTAAATAAGCCATTTTACTAGATTTAAAATTAGTTAGAATATTGTGTTTAGCAAGCCCATTTTATCACTTTAGAGTTGATTTTTGTAATATTTTTGCATTCTCAACTGGTTTTTTGGAAACCAAAAATCTTTGCAGTTCAAATAACTAACTATATGTTACTTGAAAATAAGTTGGATTCTCAACATACATGGAATATCTAGCAGTTAGTTGACTAATGCCTTTTCCTCCAGACATTTGTACTGGATATGTAATGTGAGGGGTTAAGAACAAACCTGTGCGGCTGTGGTAAAGGAAAATTATACCACTGGATGTCTTTTGAAAGCCCCAGTACATTATATTGGAGAAGAAGCTCATTTTTGACAAACTCAAAGTAAAGAATTATGGAAGGGATAATTTTAATTACTCATATGTTGTTTGGTTCTGTAATCACTCAGACTGGACATTATTGTGGACAGTTCATTGAAACCTCTGCCCAATGTACAATGTGGCCAAACAAACAAAAAAGACAAGTAGGTTAGTCTGATGATGATTTTTTTGATTATTTTCAATTCTATTTTTTGTCATACAACATAGTATTACATACAGTATATTACATACTATTGTTTTATAATAGTATCCCAGATTGAGGCCATATCATATTCATTTTTGGTCAACTCGTGTTTAAAAAAGACAGAAATATTATTAGATGCATAGAAAGACTTTTGTGTGAAGAGATTAAAAAAAATTGGCCATCTTTCACCTCCTCTCAAACTGAAGGGGCTATTTAAAAAAAAAAAAAAAAAAAAAAAGACAATGAACGGTATGGGAAAAGTAAGTGAGGTGCTTCATTTGCCTTTTCTTGTAATACAAAAACAACCAGTGAAGACACTCAGTGAAACAGGAAGACAACACATTTGAAACTGAATACCTTTTCCACCCCCACACTGAGCTTAGCTAATGTGAACAACATGTATTGTCACAAGACAAATTTATTGGGATTAAAAAGAGGAGATTTAGATGGATAATGAGAACATCCAGAGTTAAACTGATTAGGATTATATATCTATTTTTCACAGGGCCTGCTTCAGGGTATACAAGTCAACCAACAACTGCAGGGGTGGTGAGGAAATTTTCTTTTGGCCAGGCTACTCCATCACTGTGTGCTATAGAACTTCTTGCTCCTTCCTCTGAAGCATCTGGTAGTGCCTCTGCTGTTGGACCACTAATCCAGTCTGGAAATTCCTATGTCACCATAATCTGTTCCATCCTCAGCTAAATGTCTGTTTTCAAATTATCTGGCCTGTTTCACAGCATTGCACTATGCCTCTGAACAAGTGGGGACACTCTTAAAATGATCCTCCCATACCTGATCACCTACCCTTTGTTAGCCTCAACTAATATTAAACCATTTCCATTTACTCACTTTGCTACTCTTTCATGCCCTAATGGCCTTGAAGCACTATAGCATACCCACAGCAGCAGCAGCACAGACAGGTGGCAAGAATCTGGGAGCTGCAATCCCATTTAATTTTAGGAGCTCAACCTAATCCCTGATGACCAACTGAGAGCCCAGTCAGTGTTTCTATTTCCCTCCCCTCACCCCCTGCTTTTTAATATGGTGATGAAATGGAACCCGCTCAATAACCTGTATCTCTGTACAGGAACAGGCTATGGTTGCTAGGCAGATAGATAGCTCCGGAGGGCCTAAGAAGGACACCACTATAAATCAGGATACAATCACAGTTGGACTGGATGCCAACCTGGTCAGCCTTGAAAAAGTTAAACATATAAGTTATCACTCTTTTACTCCATTGAAAGGTCTTAACCTTCCTCCCACAACCATTGTCAAGATGGGTCCCAGCCAGAATCCTAGAAAGATGTGGGAGTAAATTACTTAATTGCAAGCAAAATGCACATGTAAGTAAATAAATGCATGTGTAAGATACAAAAGCAGATGGAAAATGTTGACTTTCAGGCTACCGAGTTCTTGCAATCTCAAGTAGTAGAGGAAAGGGTGTGGTTTTCCTACTTCATCGATATCTACCTCTTGGTTGGAAAATCACATGTTTCAAGGCATCCTCCGAGGCCTAGAACCTCTACAATACTGTTTCCATAGCCACTCAATTGCACCATTACTCTTTCTGGAGCTCCTGTTACTTTCCTGCTAATGCCTTGCTCAAATCCTACATTTCTGTCTCTTTAGGGAAGGTTTTAAAGGTCCAGAATGTAAAGTAGTTCACACAAATTACTCTTGACAGCCTTATCTTGTGTGTTTTCATAGGGATGATGCTGTAGGATGGGCACTGTCATTGCTTCCCCTCCACCTTTCCTTATCACCAAATGTACGGGAAAGCCAGGGAGTCTCGTTTGTGCAAGATGTGGAGTGAAGGGCAACAGTGTTCTTCTACCCTCTTCCTGTGACAGATTTGGTCCCCAAATAGATTTTCTTTTCCTTTTACCCTGTCTGTGGTAGGGACATTGCCATGGGCTTGTGCTGTTCATAAGCAGCTCTGATCTATATAATATCACTCCAACTTTCTTCTAAACTATAGAAGAGCTATATAAGAGCCAGGAATCATCATTAAAAAGGAATTTATGATTGTAATATCCAAAAAATTAGCTGATGGATTTTTATTGCTTATCAGTATTTTTAATGGCATTGATATTCCTGTTTTTCTGTTTGTCTGCAAATGGAGGAATGGGGACCCACATGTAGTCCCTTCCTTGGGTGGGAGGGTGTGGAGTAGAGTATGTAGGGTACATAACTCCTGGCATGAAAGATAGGGGAGAAGAGGGCTACAAGGAGCCCCAGAAATACTGGGAATTGGGAGGTGACACAGAGAGAGCTCAAACTGTGCAACTCCCTAGTTTCATTTTTTGTATTATTTAATCTTCTAATACAGGGTTTCTCACTATATGTTTTATTTTTCTGTTCCATCTGCTGTGCTTAACCCATCTTTGCAAGTGATGATTGGGAAGCACTGTCTTAGTAAAAAGTTGCATTTTTTATATTATGTTAAAAGAAACAAGTACTCTAGATTGCCACAGTTGGCTTCTAGTTTATAAGAAAATCTGGTTACTTTTTGTTAACACTGTTATCTGTACGAGTTAACATGAGAACCTTTTCTCCTCTGAAGCTCCTGTCTTGAGAACAGACTTTGTTTTCTGTAAGGGTGCTTGAGTACATATGAAATTATAGTGATTTCTTATGTCTTCATTTTATTTTCTAGGTGGTGATCCGTAGTAAAAATGGAGAAATTCTCTACCGTATTTCACCTTGGGCAAAATATGTAGCACGCGTAGGTACCAATGTGAATTACGATTGGATACACTGGGACCCACCATTGCCATATCTAGTAAGCTTTATTTTATATTTCAAAAGCTTTAAAAAGTGCACGCAAGGCATGTTTTATGATGTAATTGCTGTCATATCACAGTTCTTTTTTTGGGGGGGGGAAGGCGGAGTGGTGCGTTCTAAATATAACATGAGTTACTTTGCATATAGTGTATCAATATTATAGTAAAGCAGGGGTCAGCAACCTTTCAGAAGTGTTGTGCCGAGTCTTCATTTATTCACTCTGATTTAAGGTTTCGCGTGCCAGTCATACCTTCTAAAAATGTTAAAATATCTTTCTACAAGTCTATAATTTATAACTAAACTATTGTATGTAAAGTAAATAAGGTTTTTAAAATATTTAAGAAGTTTCATTTAACATTTAAATTAAAATGCAGTGGCCAGGACCCGGGCAGTGTGAGTGCCAATGAAAATCAGCTCACGTGCCATTTTCGGCACACGTGCCATAGATTGCCTACCCCTGTAGTAAAGCCTGGGAAGACACTTCCATTATAAGTGCCTATTTTAATGCACTTATCGTTTTCGGGGGGAGGGGGAAGATACTTGAAATCTATTGGTCTGCACAGACTGAGCCCTAAAGACATAGTTTTAAAAAAAAATACTGCAATGCGCACATGGACCTGTCCCCTCCAGTTTAAAAGGAGTATGTGCAAGTGTACTGTTCATTGAATACTGTTTGGCTGATCAAACTTGCTCTTTAGTATTTTTTTTTCTTTTAAGTGTAATGTGCTATTTTTGTTTTTCTACTTTCGTTTTTTGCTATCTTGATTTCACTCAAGATATTATCTCATAATTGATCAGTGTTTTTTTTCCAGTGTTGTCTTCAGTTTCTCTTCCCTGAGCCACTTAAGTGCTGAAGAGTGCTGGATATTATATTTCTCCCCCAGCCTCTCTTATCCTCTCTTCAGCAGCAGAGTGAAATGAATCTAATTCTTTTCAGTATCTCTGCTGTCTGCAGGGTTTTGAATAGCTGTAGTGAAAACTAAAATGACTGATCATTTTTTTCACTTTACTATGGTGAAGTGTGAACTTAGTAAAAAGAACACATGTAGGAAAAGGAGTATCAATTATTTCCAGCAGCAATATCTTTGTTTTCAATCAATCATCCCTTCTACTCCTACTCAGCTGGATGATTTTAGGATCTTCTGAAACCTCTTATGCTGCATGGCAGACACCTTGGAAATTCGTGTGGAGATAGTGCAAGAAAAATCCCACAAATGACTAATCTTCTGCCTTCCTCCATGCATGGTAGGCTTGCCACATCTGTCAATGAGGAGTTACTGGAACCAGCTCAGAAATTCTGGCAGATCCCCACTTCTAAGTAAGCTGATACATGTTATGAAGTTCCCTCAAATTTGTAATGTTTCTGCATCTACTGAGCCTTAAAAGGCTGGTGGTGACAGCAATGAATGAAAGATCCAAACAACGATGGTCTCCAAATATGACACACGTGGAGAAGGACCCTACAAACTTGCCTTTTTTGACAGAAAAATCTGTTCCCCAGAGAGTCTCCTGATGTGCATTTCAAATTATCAAGCTCTTCTGTTAAAATACAACTATCTTACCTGGGGAAAGTGTGTCACAATTCATGTAAAAGCTCCTGTAGGAACACAGAGAGGAGCTAAAATCTGTAGTGCTCAGAGGATAGTTAATAGCCTTTAATAAGGGGGAGGGATAGCTCAGTGGTTTGAGCATTGTCCTCCTAAACTCAGGGTTGTGAGTTGAATACTTGAGGGGGTCATTTAGGGATCTGGGGCAAAAATATGACTGTATTTGGTCCTGCTGTGAAGGCAGGGGACTGGACTCAATGACCTTTCAAGGTCCCTTCCAGCTCTTTGAGAGAGGTATAACTCCATATAATAGCCCAAACATAACAATGGGCTGCTTCATCATAGGGCTTCAGGGCTCCACTCTTGTAGAATACCCAGGGAGTCCAGAATCAACGGAGGACCTCCCATAGGTACTATAGGAATAAAAATAGATCACAAAACTTCAAATTATCATCAGTGTGCAAACAGTTGAAGGCCTTAAAGGATCTGAGAGCCACTCTCTGCTTATTGAGCAATATACTTGCCAGCACCAAGGAGGAAGCAGACCTCATCCCAAAGCATCATCAGGCTGAAGCTATCTGCACCTTAGTACTGTCACCCACAGATAATGTTGGAATGACAATGGAAGGAACAAAGTCTCCCCTGCAGGAAGCCCTCTCCCACTGCATCCTTGCTGCATGCTACTTCACAGCAACAAGTTTGATTCGATCATCAAGAGCTAATCAGAACCATTTCAGGAGTTTCATTTCTCCATCCCCCACATATGCACACACACTTAGTCACCACTTTTGTTTTAAATTGTTGGGGAATCCTGGAACCAGATAACCTCAGACCACTGAATCCTGGAAACTATTTTAAAAAGGGGTATTTTATCCAATTCCAGGCCCTTAATAGACCCACCCTTCTTCCCTTTTCCTTTCCAGGGATCCCTCTTACAAGATACTGTTAAATCAAGAATTAGATACCCTTTTGCAACTCGCAACTCTCATTACTTTTTATTCCCAAAGAATGGAGATTGGCATCCGATTATAGACTTTGATATCACATCAGATTCATCCATAACTGCAAGTTCGTGATGCTAACTCTGGCCTCAATTATCCCCTCATTAAATACTCAAGATGGATTTGTGGTTCTCAGCTTTGGGATGCTTCTTTCCATTTGTCCATATACCCGTCACAGAGAGAATACTTCAGTTTCATAGTGACAGACTTTCTACCAATAAATGGTCCTGTCCTTTAGTCTTTGCGTGTCACCAACACATATTCAGCAAGAGTGTAGCAGGAACAGCCAACTTAAGAACACATTACAGTCTGGTATAGTCAGACCTAGACAACTGGCTGATCTGGGTAAAAGTTTCCCAGCAGGTGATCAAGTCACGTTGTCTTACCGCTCTTTACCATATAGGGTCTCAAAATGAGGATTTCTCCCTATTCATTTGGGTAACCCAAACTGCAGAATATATAGGAGCAATGTTAGATCTGAGGTCAGCAAGAGCTTAACTACCATAGGAGAGATGCCAGACAATAGTAGGACTCATTGGTCATCTGCAGGCTCACTCTGCATATACATCCTTCTTTGGTCACATGGCCTTCTGCACCCATGTCTCACAATATGCCAGACTTTACCTATGTTGTATGCAGAGAAGTTGGAATCCATGTATCTGTCCATAAAGCACCATATGAATATGATGGTGGATGTCCTGCAAGAAGTCTTCTCGCTGCTAGGTTGGTGGAAGGATGTGTTCCACAACCTGGTATCCTTTCCTTCTACTACGAAGTTCTATACTACCTGAATGCTTTATTGATGAAGGAACCGAGAGACTGTTGAGTCTACTCCAGCATTCATGTCTGCAGGTGTGTGGGGAGGCCAGAGGGACATCTAGAGTGCAATTGTGGCCCAAAGGACACTGATAGCCAAAATGCCAATCTTCTCCCCATGGAGCATATGTGGACAAGAAGTGGAATGCATGTGGACAACTCATCTCAAAGACACAGAGTAAATAACTATTCTTTCCCACCTTTATTCCCTCCGCCCCCTCTCCCTTTTTTTGTTTTTGGTTTTTTTGGCCACTGAGTGCAGTAAAATATTTGTTGGGCTTTTTTCATCCCTCTTTCACCACATTATTTCAAAACTTTTTCCAACTTTGAAAAGTTCAGCTGGCAAAAGGAAAATGAAATGCAGTGACTTTGCCACTCTGTAACCTTTTGCAAATTTGGAGAATTTTTGAAAAGATAGTATAGGTAAAAGTATGTATAGGTGCTGGTGATAGTGAAAACCTTGGGCCAAGAGTCCTTTTTGACATTGAATGCAATAGAATGAAAGGAAGGCATGGCAGGAGAGAGAGTGAATTTTTTTTCCAAGTTTGGAATTTAATTCCAATAAATTTCCTGGGAAAAACATCAACTTGGAATACAAACTCCTTACTTGATTTTTTTTCTAGAGGCTTTTTAACCAACTCTAGTTGTCACATTTGAAAGGTGGTCTTTAGAACTGTACTTAATGCTTCTGTTCTGTAAAACTTAATTCCACTCAGCTGGGGAATATTTCTACGTGGCATCAACAAAGGAATTTTCATGTCTTGCACTAACCACAAGAATGTGCTTTACTAAAAATAAATAAATCTTTTTTTCATTAAGTTGAGCAGACCTGAATAAGAAAACAATCAGTAGCCCTGTTTTCTTTGTGCTGTTTTAAAGTCACTTTCACACAAAATCAGCACTTCAAGACATTGGCACAATGAAGTCATTGAAGTACTGATCGTGAGGATGTCAAGTAAAGAGTGATCAATTTCTTCGATTTTTTTTTTCAATCTCAATATTAGAGTATTTTTTTTTGTATTTACAATTTTAATTGCATTAATCTAGAGGGAATATGTTGCATAACAATTCTTCTACCTGATTTTAAAATTAATATACTGGTTCATTTTTCTCTTTCTTGTGTAAACAGTGTGTGTTTTTATAACGAGATTGACATTCTCAGTTGCTGTGCTTTAATGACAACTATTTTCTATTCAATAGCGCAAACATCCTCAACCAAAGAAACCAAAAAGCTTAAGAATTTATGAATCTCACGTGGGAATTGCTTCCCCAGAAGGGAAAGTTGCTTCTTATAAAAACTTTACATACAACATACTACCTAAAATAAAGGATCTTGGTAAGTAACATGCTTCTTGGTACAATGAGTATGCAGAGAAATTTGTAATACATCTCTGCTCTTATTGAAAAAGATAATTGAGTGTCGTGAGGTGGAAGGGGAGTTTGACTGTAAGGCTTAAATAATCTGTTTTCAGTTATTTGTAATGTAGCGGCTACATTTTATTTTCTATATGTGTGTATAGAAAAACTACTGTATCTGGTTTTAAGTTTATCATGTGGAGTATGACAATTTTAAAGTGATGATAATTTGAATGTTATTCTTCGAGTGCTGTCCCTGTGGGTGCTCCATTCTAGGTGACAATGTGCCGTTGATTGGAGATCTTCTGTAAGCAGTACCTGGTCAGGATGCACGCTCTCAGCTGGTATCTCATGGTCTCATTGGAATCTGCCTGAGTGCACGCGTCCCTGGCCCCCCTCAGTTTCTTCTTAGTGGTTTGAGCATTGGCCTGCTAAACCCAGGGTTATGAGTTCAATCCTTGAGGGGGCCACTTAAGGATCTGGGGCAAAATCAGTATTTAGTCATGCTAGTGAAGGCAAGGGGCTGGACTTGATGACCTTTCAAGGTCCCTTCCAGTTCTATGAGATAGGTATATCTCCATATATTATTATTTTTATTATAAGACAGGACTTGAGGCAATGCTGATTCTCTTCCCTGGTCATTCTAGGAAACAGTTGCAAAGAACATAGGAATAGTTGTTAGTAACACCCCAGTTGTTTCCCTTCCTTTAGAATAGTTACATCATTTAGTTACTTATTTTAAAAATAAAATAAAATAAAACCCTTTTTTGCCTCAGACTTGTCTCCT
Source organism: Gopherus flavomarginatus (assembly GCF_025201925.1). Lineage (NCBI taxonomy): Eukaryota > Metazoa > Chordata > Testudines > Testudinidae > Gopherus > Gopherus flavomarginatus. The sequence goes on from NC_066617.1 coordinate 184,943,967, forward strand.
GCTGAGACACTCTCCCTTGCCCTTTCTAATTCATAACACCAAGGGCTTCAGGATTTAAGAAGTGTATTTCCCTTCAGGACTCCATGACAAGGTCTGATGGGTACTCACGCTGTGCGAAGTGCCTCGGCGAAACACACATCTCCGCAAAGTGCCTCCACTATACGAGCCTCAAGACCAGGGCCTGTCGCGACAGAGACCTGCGGTTTAAATGCTATTAATGGAAAAATCTCTACAGCCACCTTCGGAGACAGGGAAAGTGAAACCCTTTCCCTCGTGCTCGACGACCAGATCTGAACCAATTAGGAGCATGACTTCACCCTCTCAGGAGCAGAGGCAAGAAGCACAAGTCTGAGGAGAGACTTTAACAAAGGTAAAGAGTCTCCCACTAGATCCTTACTTTCTATAGGCAAATGCCTCAGCTGCGGCTCCCCCGGAGCGCAGGGACAGGGACTCAATCTCCCATACCGGGAAGGTCTCCTCAGCACCGGTCCACTCGGCACCGAAAACAGATGCGGTGCCGACCGCGCACTCTGCCCTGGTGCCAAAAAACATCAGCACCGAGCCTGCCTGCTGCTCTGGTACTGGCAGCAGACCCCCTACAGGGCACCTCCAAGCGATCTGCAGCACTGGAAAAACTCAGACTCAGTAATGTGCCTGAATGCAGATCATGCTCAGTGCAGCCCAGCGAGCAGGAGCAACAATTTCTCAGTCAGTGTGACTTCTCAATGGCACCTGAGCCTAATTGCCCGCTCCTGGATACACAGGGCTCACTTTTTGAACAGCTGCTCTCTCCACCTGCTACCTTTACTGACAGCGAACCTGTTATGCAGCAGCAGGTAGAGTTATCCCCACCTGTCTCCTCCTCCTCCACCAGAACCTTTTCCACCTCAGGTCACGGGTCACAACCACCAGCCTCAGTTTCCTTACTTTGCCCCCTCATGGGTAGTGCCTGGAGTCTCCTACCCTATGTCTTGGCCTCAGTGGTACCCTTGGCCACCTCCTACTGCCACTCACCCTCAAGCCCCTTCCACCAAACCTCTACCTCCTTCTGTGCCTCCATCTCCAGCTCTGTCCATTTCTAGAGCGCCTGAACCCCTCCCCCCGAGAACGTGCGCTACGGACCATATCCTGACTCACCGACCCGTAACTCTCTATCAGCTCCAGATGGAGCCCCCTTCCTTCCGCTTCCACAGAATGTGGACGACTGTAAACAATTTTAAGAACTTTTCAAGAGGGTGGCACTCAGTAAAGACATTCCCTTAGAAGAGGTTCAGGAGACACGATGCAGATTTCTCAAAATCCTCCAACCCTGTGTGCCCTCAAGGATTGCACTCCCCATAAATGATGCACTCCTGAAACCAGCTGACACTCTCTGGCAGACTCCAACCTCTCTCTTACCAACTTCCAAAAAGTCTGAACATAAATACTATGTTCCCGCTAAGGAAGCTGATCCCCAATGCTCATACTCACCACAGACGCTTTCCTAATCGGTTGGGGAGCGCATCTAGGAGGACACAGGGCACAAGGCCACTGGTCAACGTCAGAGAGACATTTACACGTAAATCTCTTAGAGCTCAGAGAAGTGAGACGCACGTGCCTTCACTTTCTTCCCCTCATAAAGAACAAATCTATTTGGGTCCTAACAGACAACATAGCATATATGTTCTACATCAACAGATGGGAGGTAGCCCGATCACATTCTCCATGCATGGAAGCCATCCGGCTCTGGAATTGGTGCATACAACATCACATACAAATCATTGCTTCATATCTACCTGGCTGCCGCAACAGTACTGCCAATGCACTCAGCAGGCACTTCTTGACAGAACACAAATGGGAACTGCACCCGCAATACTTCAACAGCTCTTTTCCTTCTGGGGCACCTGTCAATAGACCTCTTTGCCACAACACAGAATCACAAATGTCCTCTGTTTTGTGCCAGAGCAGGACTCGGGACTGCATCCCTAGGAGTTGTGTTCCTCATCCCGTGGAACAACTCTCTCCTGTATACCCTCCCACCAATCCCTCTGCTACACAGGGTTCTTCGCAAGATCAGAGACGACAAGGCCCGAGTCATACTTATTGCCCTGGCTTGGCCAAGACAGATGTGGTATCCATACCTACTCCACATGTCCTCCCATCATCCATGGACTCTCCCCAGCAGATCAGATCTGCTTTCCCAGGACAAACGACAGGTTCTTCACCCTCAGCTCCAGAAGCTCCACCTGTCAGTGTGGTTTTTCATGGTTCCAAACCCAGAAACTAGCTTGTTCTGAGCAAGTTCGATACATCCTCCTGCACAGTAGAAAAGACTCCACTTGTAAAACTTACCTGCAGAAGTGGAAACATTTCTCCCTGTGGTGCTCACATAATCACTTAACATCTCCTACGGTAACCCTCCCTAACATCCTAGACTACCTTCTAAATTTGAAACAGGATGTACTCTTGCTCAGTTCCATCAAAGTACACCTGGCAGCACTTCCACCACGATTTGTTAGAAGGCTACTTGCTCTTTACCCACCTCACAATGAAACGATTTCTCACAAAATTTCTACAAAATCTCTACCCGGAAATGTATCCAACGGCAACTACATGGAATCTTAACCTCATTCTCCACGGTCTCGTGAAACCTCCATTCGAACCCTTGGCCACCTCCTCTCTTCTTCATATGTCCATTAAGGTAGCTTTCTTAGTTGCAATAACCTCAGCAAGAAGAGTAGGAGAAATAAGCGCCCTGATGGCCTATCTTCCCTGAGTCACCCTGAGACCACATCCTAAGTTTCTCCCTAAGGTAGTGTCTGCCTTCCACCTTATCCAACTGATATACTTACTTGCTTTCTATCCCAAACCTCGCAAGACTTCACATGAGGCAACTCCATACTCTAGACGTCAGGTGAGCAATCACCTTTAGACAGGACTAAACCATTTCGTAAGTCCCCGCGACGCTTTGTCTCCATCACCAAAATATTTAAAGGTATGCCTATCTCTAGGCAACGCCTGTCCAAGTGGATCTCTGACTGCATCAGATCCTGTTACCAAATCCAAAATATTCAACTGCACAAAGGCATTAGAACTGATGCCAGTTGAGCCAGGTTAACATCCGTTGCCTTCCTACATAACGTGCCCATTCCTGACGTCTGTAAAGTGGCTACATGGTCATTTGAACACGCGTCTGCCAAACGCTAGGCTATCATGCAGGATAACATGGCAGACACCATAGTAGTCATACAGTACTCACTCCCTGCCGCATCTCCAAAGTCCCACCAACCATAGTAAGTACTGCTCCACATTCACCTTGAGTCGAGCACCACAGGAACAGCACTCGAAGAAGAAGAAGAGAAAGTGGGTGCTCCACTCCCCACCCTCCTCCCCTCTACTTTGGAGTACTAGTATGATTTCTCCACTGTAGAGAAGGAACTGAGGGGAGTGCGGGATGCGTGCACTCAGGCAGATTCTAACGAGACCGCGAGACACCAGCTGAATGCATGTGTCCCAACCAGGCACTGGTACCGAAGATCCCTGATCAATAGCACCTAGAGTGGAGCACCCGCAGGAACACACATCTTGAAGAATCTCAGTTATTGCAAGGTGAGTAACTTTCTCTTCTAGTATTACACAGCAATTAGCATGAGCAGTTCTGTTGAGGAAAGAATTATGGTGTATTATTGTAACTGTATAGGCTGTAGATGAAATCGTTGGAGTGATTATCTTAACAACAACAAAAAAGTGCCTATTTAGTGCTTTAAGAGTTGCACTTTGGCACATAAGAGTACATGAGCACTTGCTAGCTGTTACAGTATTAATGATATGCCTTACTGTGTTTGGAACTGGAAATAACTATGCTAAATTTATTTGGTATTTATGGCAAATGTTGGCATATTAATGGCAGCTAGTAAAACCAAATATGAAGTCAAATACTAGATACGCACACACTCATCCACATATTAATCAAACCAACCATAAATAAAATATAATAAGTCATATGAAAGTCAGTGTTTAGTGAATTAACTCTTAACTATTTGTTTATGACAACAATATCAATCATTTATGGGTATTCCTGATTTAAATTTTATCTACCTGTTTGTAGCCAGACCTACTTAAGGATTTGTTGTTTTTAATAATTCTCTTAAGGGGCATTCTTTTTTTTTTTGTCAGAATGCTGAAATATTAAAAGTGTGAAGAAATATATACATGGCAAACAACAAGATAAATAGTAATCAAATAAAATGATAGTCATTTGACATAGTTTGTACTGTTTATTTACAAAAATGCTGTGAGTAACCATGCAACAATCCTCAATTATAAAATGGCTATATACCTCAGCCAAATTGCTAAGTTAATGCCAGCCCTTTTTTTTAATAGTAATTATAATGATTTTGAGGGCAAAAGTGACATCACACACAAATTAAATAAACAGGATAAAGTTAGGCTGAAGCATAGGCTAAATGATATGCTGAGGATTTGAGTTAAAACGAATAAGAGAAGTTGTGGTCTCAACAGACTTTTCAAATAGACCTGAAGGTTATTGCTTGCTGATAGGGCATTTATTTGCTGATATTAGAGTTAGCTTAGCAGAGATTTGTTTTAAGTACGACAGTTTCATCATTAAAATATAATTTTTCCCTTTAGATTTTCTTCATTTAATATCATAGTGAAACACTTTGGGGTTGAATAAAGGACCAAAAAAAATTTTTTTCTTGGTTCTTAGCTGCTTCAGTAAGCTCAAAGCAGAATTATACGGCCTTAATGTTTGTTCTTTTTGAAAGTGTCCTTGAGGGAAATGAGTTTTTGGAAAGAAAATATGTAATGATTAAAGATAGAAATAAAATACGTTTGAAATATTAAGAAAAATCTTGGTAAAGCACAAGATATAGGACTATTAATCAGTTACTCTTAGTTTGCTTTCATGACAACACTGTAAATATCAAAAGTGCAGCTGAAGTTCAGGACATGCAGATTGGTGTCGTTAATATTCTGAAGTCAAATTAAGATTATATTTGCATATCATTTATTGCTTGTTCAAACTGATAGATTCAATATATCTATTCATATGTAGATCACCTGAGAAATTGACCTTCTTGTTTTTGATGGGAACATAGAAGTATAAAATGTTAAAATGGCATTACTTTTAAGAAAGACTGAGTCTGTGGTTAATTATTATTTGGACGTTAGAGATTTCGATCCAGCTAAAATAAGGAAAGAGAAGCAGTTTAGACATAATTAACTTTTCTAGTATATCAAATATGTGTATCAAATGATTATTTAGACATGTAACTGTGGGATTTTTTTTAACAGGATACAATTGTGTTCAGCTGATGGCTATTATGGAACATGCTTACTATGCCAGTTTTGGTTATCAAATCACAAGTTTTTTTGCAGCATCAAGGTAGGTTTTCTAAGGATTTATGCACACCTTTCACTTTTTTTCTGTGGCTGGTGAAATAGTATTTACATTTAGGCAAATAGCACAATGTAGGCAAATAGGACACCGTAAGAATTCTGGCATCATATCCAGACTTTGCTTTGTATTGTTTTTTTTTTCTCCTAATAAATTAAACCAGCTTCTATAATTATCAAACCAGCTGTCTAGAATTATCAGTTCTATATAAAAGTTTAATATAGTGTACAGTATAATAGAAAAGTCATTAGAAAATTTAACTGGCAAAGCATTTTCATCCCAGCTTCTGCAGTTTAGGACCTCAGCTGCATATTTTTTATATCCATAATTGTTTTGCAAAATTGAGAATTAGTACAAATGATAAAAGCAGCAAAGAATCCTGTGGCACTTTATAGACCAACAGACATTTTGGAGCATGAGCTTTCGTGGGTGAATACCCACTTCGTCAGATGCATGTGACCCACGAAAGGTCATGCTCCAAAATGTCTGTTAGTCTGTAAGGTGCCACAGGATTCTTTGCTGCTTTTACAGATTCAGACTAACACAGCTACCCCTCTGATACTTAGCACAAATGATGTCCAGCATGTTTTGTTGTGGTAAATAAAAGCATCTTTAAGGTGCTTGTTCATAATAGGTATTGCCTAATTGTTTTGTTTCACAAAAGGGTAGTCATATAATGAAATGACAAGTTGCATATCATATAAAAAATTATGTATTTCATACTCATAGTAGAGTATATTTAGACGGCTTTGAGGTCCAGCAGTTTGTAGAAATAGGTGATGGTGAAAGATAAATTGTTCAAGAAAATGAAGGTAAATTTCAATGTTATGTTTAAGGGCTGGTCTACTCTACGGGGGGAAATCGATCTTAGATACGCAACTTCAGCTACGTGAATAACGTAGCTGAAATCGAATATCTAAGATCGGATTACTCACCCATCCTCACTGCGCGGGATCGATGTCCACGGCTCCCCCTGTCAATTCCGCAACTCCGTTGGGGTTGGTGGAGTTCCGGAATCGATATAAATGCGCTCGGGGATCTATATATCACGTCTAGATGAGACGCGATATATCGGTCCCCGAGCAATCGATTTTAACCCGCCGATACGGCAGGTAGTCTAGACGTAGCCTAAGCTTCATGAAGAAGAAAAGGGACAAACTGAAAAACTTATGAAGCTTTAATTGGTTTTAATTAGCTGAACAAACTGCACATTGTATATTGACAGCCTTGGATTTAAAAAAAAAGTAATTGAACTGTAATAATGGCACCAAGTTTTCCGACTTTTACTTACAACTTGCAACAGGTGGCAAATTTTGGGCGGGTCTGTTGTTTTCATTATTTCATACTCATTTGAATCCATATAGTTTCCACATCATGGATTATTTATTTCTAATCATATAGAAGTTTGTGAAGTTTGTATACAAGAAAATAGTTTACATTAAATATGAAAAGTACAGGTTCAAAGTGTGTTAAACTGCTTAAAAGTAAAACTGTAAAAGTTGGAATACTTTTCATAAACCAGTTTTATCCAAGACTTTTTTTTTCCTTTTTCCTGAAGTGAATGGAGGGGAAAAGCTCAATTTTGGGGGGCAACCCTGTTTTTTAAAACTTTGAACATGCCTAAATTATGATTTATAATTTAGTCAGCATATAGTGTACTCTTTTTTGTTTAAATTTCTTTTATTGTCAGTTTGTATTGCACAATTGCTATTCCAACAGGCAGAAATTGTGACTATCTGAAGATCATTCATTCCCACTACATGGGAGTTTCCCTAGTAAATTACTTAAGCTTTTATCTATTAACTCTACCAATGTGTAGTTTTCTGCATAAACCGTATTCAGCCTTAAAAAAAAAAAAAAAAAAAAAAAAAGTTACCTCTGCCTAATGCATTGCATTTTCATGCTTGCAGCCGTTATGGAACCCCAGATGATCTGAAGGAGTTGATTGACATTGCCCACTCATTAGGAATTACTGTTCTATTGGATGTTGTACACAGCCATGCATCAAATAACTCTGAGGATGGTCTGAACAAATTTGATGGTACAGATTCCTGCTTTTTCCATTCCGGTCCTAGAGGAACTCATAATCTTTGGGACAGCAGACTTTTTGACTATTCAAAGTACGTACAAAACCATTTAGCAGTTTCTAATGGTAATTATTTTTTCTCACTTATACTAAAAATTGAACTTTTGCCAAATTAGAACACTTGTTCAATACTGTAAATATAACAGATCAACAGTTTACACACACAAAATGTATTGCCTGCATTCTAAGGGCCTATCTGCATGGGAAATTCACAGGAAAGTTAGTGCATAGCAGCTATGGTGTGGACTCATGGTGCAATAGTTACTTCACACTAACTCCTAACTTTGAAAGTATGTAGTTTAGGTGAATCCAAAGGTGCTGGTAGTGTGGAATAAGAGTTTCCACCCACGGAGCTAGTGCAGAATAGCTCTTCAGCAATAGCTACTCCTCACTACTTATTCAGGGCTTTTCCCTGTATAGACAAGACCTAGATAATGCTGTACATTTAATCTTGTGTGTTTATGCATTTATATCATCTTTCTTACCATACCAGCTGTGTTCCTAACAAATCATTACTACAGCATAAAGGTTTTCATTTGGTACATTTTTGTTTTCTCCTCCCTCTGAGGCAGCAAGGATTAGATATTGATATATAATAGTCATCTTTTTTTCGATATTAAACTGATTATTTTAATGATGGGGCTGTAGGAAAGCTTAGTTGCACAAGTGATGACCACAAATCTCACCACTTTCAGAGAAGAGTTCCATAGGCTTAGGACACCTGCCATCACAACTCCTCCTGTTGCTTCCATACATTTCATGCTTGAGGTTGACAATGCCATAGTTTCTAAGGGTTATAACTGTCTAAGTAGGTCACTGTTTCAGAGGAAATCTGGTGGTAATTTAGGCCAATCTCATAGAGAGCCATGAAGACTGAAGATTTCCACTTGATATTGAGTGAGCGATCAGTCTAATGTGATACATAACATAAGCATTGTGCCATTAAATAGGATGAACTGTTTGTATCTTGCCTTCTGATTAGAATAACTTCTTGGTATTTAGACCTTAATTAACAAATACACTTAAAATACATGATGACAATGGGATGTATTGTCTTTATTGCTAATCATAACTGCTTGGTGTTACAAGAGTTGCAGTTACTCTCTAAACCCATAATCAAATTACTTGAGTCACAGTTTGCTGTGACACATCCCAAAATTTTAGTTTCAGTACATGGTTACATATTAGAAATGTACATATTATAGCTAAACAAATGCACTAAATAAATTTCTCCAGAATGAGGCAACTAATTGGCCATCTAGAAGAGGGGTCCAGAGAGTGGAACTTGTATGGCATACTAAAGCTGACCCCTCTATTTCAGATTAACGTTCAAATCCAGTTTGAAGCTGTCGCATTCCTTCCTTCTTTCATAGTAGTTCATCATCCATCATCATTTATTTCTAATGGGAAAAAAAGGACTTGATAATTTCAGGTGCTTATTTCACTTTGAATACCTTCAGACATTACTAGAGGTGTCATATAACCCTAAAAAAAAATTGGTTATTTTTTACATTTCCTGACTGTATGATGAGATAGATGTTTCCATAGCAGAGTTCAGCAGACCTGCAAATGAATTGTGACGAATCATCTCTAATGAACTAGGAAAAAAAGAAAAAGGTTGAATAGTTAAGACTTGAGGCCAGGGATGAATTAAATATCTCCTTCCAGAAAGAAACTTAATGCCCTCCTGAAGTCATGTAATGACACAGAGAATATGCTTATATTTCATGCTTGTTTCATACAACTTGCTCAACTTTTAGTTTGGTTTTCAACATGTGTTGCTTCATACAAGTTAGAGGTTCAAAGGTTAAGCAAACTTTGAGTCATTCTTTCTGCTCTGATGGGGAGGAGCTTTGTGGCTTGATTTGTTAGCTAATGGGTAAAATTACTGTTCTGTGATTTGTTTCCTCAACAAAAATGTATCTGTAGTAAATTAGATCATCTTTTTTTTCCCCAAAAATTGTGTGTGTTCTTATAGGTGTTAATGCCATGTGATGACCTGGCTTTAGGTCCAAAGTTGCCTAATGTAATCCTATTACTTGTAACAAAGATATTTGCCTCAGTCATGTTATACTGGGAATTATAGCAAAGGTTCAGTGTCAAAACATTCAATACTTGACCTGTTTCATTTAGATTATGCAGAAAAGGCTGAAGATTTCCTTATATGGGAGTATGTCTTGAACAAAAGCAGAGTGGGACTAGAATCAAAGTTTTGGTCAAACTAAGACCTATCTTATTCAGCTGTTGCTGGTGCTGATTAATTATAAGGCGTGATAATATTCATGCTGGCACATGAGTGGATCTAATGTCCAGAACAGGCACGTGTAATAACAGTTGGGATTAGACATTGACTGCTTACAAGGCTTCAGACTTCCATTTCTATTTTTTAAAGGAAAAACAGTTGAATAACATCCTAAAGTTTTACTTACTAGACAGTCTCTTCAGTTTTCTGTTCATATAAACTTTTCTACTATACAATACATGCACCAAAATCTCTCTTCTCTACTGGGAATAACTGTTAAATCTACAGCTACTCAAACCTCTAATACAACAAATGCAAAATTTATTTCAGAATCCAGAGAAACTAGTTCTGTGCCATGAAAGAAATTAAGAAGCAGTTGCTTTATCAACCTTATCTCTCTGGATTTCAGTTTGAAATCCAGGACCTAAAGAAATATAATTTGTCTCACAAGGTTTGCAAGATTATTCAGTTGGGTAGGAGGGTGACTGTGAATGCTAAATATAATAGAAAGTGGCAAGGATCTGTAGACACTTCCATATAAAACAAAAACAAGTGACTTGTACCTTGGGTGTCATTTTGAAATCTCTTGGTCTGATTGTCCTGTCACTTATTTTGGTTTAAATGGGGAATAACTTTAATTAAATCAATAGTTACATAGGGACCTGTGTTCTGAATCTCCAGAAAAAGTGCAATGTATCTTGGATTTCACTTTTGAAACTTTAGAGTTGAAGGGGATAGAGAGCATGGGGGAATGAAAGGAATGATTGTTCTCCTGTGACTGGGATTTTATTAAGGGAGGAAGGGGGGCAAGGGAGATGTGTGTTTAACTCACCCTGTTATCTAACTAGTGAAGACAAATGTGTAGCTTTCCCCTGGGTTAGCAGGGCATGGTAAAGACTATGGGGGGAGCATAGGGTTTATGCTAATCTGTGTAAACAAACCTGTAAATTGCCTTGTCCTTGTCTTCACTAATACAAATGTGATTTTTTTTAAAAAAATTTTTAAACCTCAAGGTTACTAATGTAAATAAACTAACCAGATGTGAAAAAAAAATGGCATAGACTGATTTTAATAGTTCTAATGTGTTAGCTGATCAATATTTTAGAGATGTTTAAAAATTCCCTATCTTGGGTGCAAACATGTTTAAAATACCTAAGTAAAATGTGTTACCTCACAGCTTTTTTCCTGTCTAGTCAAGGCCTGAGAGTGTAGCTTGATTCCACCCCTTCCCCCATATTATCACCTCACCATTCTTCCTAAAAGTTAAATCTTTGGCTCTAGTCATGTGACCTTTTGGGTTTCTGTGTTGATTAAGCCAAAATGTTAATATGGACACTTTAATGTACTCTGGGCCAGATCTTCAAATGGTGTAAGTTTGTGTGGCTCTGCTGACTTTGCTGCAGATATGCTGATTTACATGAGTTCAGGGCCTGACCCTATATGATTAATACTTAAGCTATGCTGGCATATAGATAGGGTTCTATCAATTTCATGGCCATGAAAACTGTCAATGACTGTGAAATAAGCCCTTCCCTGTCCGGTCTTCCCCTGGCTGCCAGGAGTGCCCCAGTCAGGGGACTCATAGCTTCAAGTCCTGGCTGGGCTGGGGAGGGACTGATCTTGTCCTTTGCTGGCATGGCAGCTCTGCTGTTATGAAAAGATACCCAAAGCTTCTCAGATATGAATGTATTTGTTTTAAATCTGCATCTTGTTTTTTGGTAAGTATTAATATCCACATTTCTAGATTCAGGACACACAACTTTTACTTCTCAGGTACTCGGATGAATTAGACGGTTTATATGGTAAAAGTTCTATATTCAGCTGCTTTAAATTTCAAAGCACTTTGGTGGTGAAAGCCTGATAAATTATGTGGGAGCACTTCTGGTGTCCATAACAGCAGACAGCTGGTTAGAAAAGGGTGCATTTATTTTAAAGGAACATTCTTTTAATGTATGTGCTAAAATGTTATATTATTTTTAAATACTTTGTACCATTTTATAAACCTTTTCTGGTACTGTGCTGGTGATTGTGGCACTCTGCCTAATACATCGAAGAGAAGGCAGCATGTCAAGACGATTCTCTTGTGTAGCACTGAATTCTCAAACCCACCTTTTGAAGCATACTCTTTTCTGAACTTTTCAGTGCTCTTTACTTACAGATACAGTTAAGGATCTTTCAGCTGCATTTATGCAGTAGCAATGACATCCAGTGGTAGGTCAGATTTATCACATGTGTATTCCTTGGGGATATCTTGAAAATTATATCATTGATTAAAGGTGATGTTCAGAACAACTATCAACCCGTCACTGAAATTAATAAGTACGCTGAGTTTATAGGTTTTTGAAACAATGTAGACTCTAGAACTGTTACAGCATTACTTTAAAGGAACTATACGTTGTGTTTCATAAGTATAGTATAAACTTATACAAATGTGTTGTTTTTGTTCTTGATTATTTTTGGAAAGTAATATATTTGGTGTGAAAACTTGAAAGCTTTGGATTAGTAAGGTTACTGCTTTACAGCACAGATGTTTACTTAAATTTTTATAATGTACTAACCATTAAAATAATAATACACAAAAAAGTTCCATCCCTGAACATATGGATTATAATATATGCAAACTACATATCACTGAAAGAATTGCTTTAATCTTTAATACACATTATTGCTGTTAGAAGCTTATTTTGTTTTGTGGTGTAAGTTTAGATTGATATGACAGCATAGACTTTAAAGCCACAGATGCTCTTTAACGTAGAAGATCTTGTGAGAACATATAATTTCCTTTGAAGTATCCAGTTTCCTTTATTAACTCCCAACTTGGCAAACACAGCTGTGTGCAAAGTCTCTCAAATATAGCTGCAAAAACAATGATTTTGTGATAATTAAGTGATGTACTGATACATTGAGAAGTGACATTGAAAAATTACATTCAATTTTCCTGAATTTTAAAATACATTATGATGGTCGCTACTTTTGAACAATTAAGTGAAGATGCAGTAGCATCTTAAGTAGGGACACTATGACAAAGATTTTGCGTGGTGGGGTACATCAGCGAAGACCCAATGTTCACTGCAGACATTTGTAACTTCCAAAAAAATTTCATATGATGAGTGCAGCAGATTATACAAGCAATTATAAGGTGACATGCCCATTCTGAATAGTCATTTATTAATGAAAAGAATTAGTAAAATAAATATAGTAAGGTGGCTGAAGCAATAAAAAAATAAGAAAAATACCAATTATTAAAAAGTAGAGAATCTCAATTTCTGTTTAATATATGCCGCATTACAGAAAAGTCATGTTTCCAAGAATAATTAAGCAATGAGCCTCTTCTGGGGGAGAGATGGAAAAAGGGGCATAGAGCTATTTTCAGCTGTACTGAATACCTATTGACTTCTGAGCCAAGGGGGGAAATCTCATCTGCTGTAAAATGGTATAGCCATAATCAGCAGGTGGTATTCTTTTTTGCCTACTTACCACTCCTAAGTGTATGCAGAGCTCTGATGTTTGGAAAGTTGGTAGATACTCTTTGAAACCCCTTTTTATGTATTTACCCATTAGAGAGAAGAAAATTTGCAATGATGGTAGTGGGGCAGGAGGGAGTACTAAAACCCCCTTACATTTAATGAAATGAAACTGATGACAAGTGTCAAAACAGCGCACATAGTAACAGACGTTCCAGTGGGTAAAGCGCAGCAGTTTACTTGATACTGAGCAGAAAGACATCTGAAAACAGCCATCCATGTCATATGTGAGTGGCATCTTTTGTTAAGGCCTTAACTTTGCAGGAAAGACAGAAATGGGGGAACTACCTTCACCCATGGCTCCTTTTAAACAAAATTGCAGTGGGTATGCCTAGTCTAATTACTTCTTCAGAAAGTAGCAGTTTCTGCCCTAGCCAGTTATGATACTGGGTTGGCCACTGACCAAAGAACAATTCTGTGGGTTGCTATCTGACAACTCTGTAGAGAAAGGAAGGGAACAGTATCTGTGGATTTTGTTCTAAATTTTAGAATGTAAGTAGTGTTACCAAGACATTGACACTGACACTAACACGACTGATATAAATGGTGGAGGTCAGTTCAGTTGGTACCTTATGATCATCCTATTGCTTGGGATTTTTTTCTGTCTGGTTTAAGAAAGCACTGCACTATTTAAACTGTGAATGTTGTAGTAGTTGTAGTCCCAACATTTCAAGTGAGTTAAAATCTGTAAGAGTCTAGTTTGTCAGTATTTGCATACTTGTCTGATGATGAAATTATGAATATTGTTGGTTATGTGCATGTCAGCTCTCCCACTATTTTGTTATGACTTCAGGCAAATTATTTAATCTCTGTTTCTATGTCTGTTAAATGGAAGTACTTTGCATGGGTATTTTGTGGTTTTTCCATTTGGGGAACACTTAGTGATGCTCTGAAAAGTAGAATTGAACTTTTTAAAAAGGTGGAAAATTGTGGAACTAGCAAGATACTTAATTTCACTATATATAATCTTTTTTGTTCTCTCTGATACCGCCTTCATTCCCCTCTTCTTCATTTCCTAATCTTTGGTCGATAAGTTTAAGGGCAGGGATTTTGCCTACATTGCGGTCTTTTTAAGAGCCACACACGCTGCTGGTACTGTACAAATAATGGCATCTAGTTACCCAGCCTGCCGCTCTTGTATCCTTTTCCCTTCACTCACAACACATTGTACTCTGGTACACTTGAAAGCCATTCAATATGTAGCTTTCTTTGCTACTGCCATATTGTGTCTTTTATTTGATTAGTGCTGTTCCTGTTCTTGGTGACTACAAAATGCATCTCTTCAATTTAAAAATAATCTTATGTATGTGACCGCAAACCCACCTCAGATTATTACAGAAAATTCCACTTGCAGGAAACTTTTCATTCAATCAGTTGAGGAAACAACTCAAAAGTTGTACATCTTTAGAGAGTAAATAATTCTGTATTTGACACTTGTGTCAGAGAACCTCTGACGTAATGTATGGGTCTAAGGGACTTCTCCATCAAGGTGTTCATATACTATTGTCTACTTCACTCCTTTGTGCATATACAAAGAGTAATTTGTCCCTTAGCCATCATTCTAGGGCATTTTTAATTGTTCTTCCCCCAAGCAATTAAACACAATTGAATCATTAATTCTCAGCAGGCAGAGAAGAAAAGATTTATTTGAACCCTCCATAATTCTCTAAGCTATTGCAACATGCAGAATGAAGTAACAATTTCCTTCTTATCCAATGGCAAAATGTTTCCTGATCAACTGTTTCCTTTTCCAACCTCAGAGCACTTGCCTCATAGATAACTTGCAGAGCTGCATTGCCTGAGCACTACTAGACCAACTAACATCCATAGTACTCTTCAAAGCCATTCAATATGAGGCTTCCCTGTCTCCTGTCTTGTAGTGTCTTGGGCTTTCTTTATTAGCACTATAGCAATTCTTCAGTGAGGATGTCAGTTTTCAAAAAACATTTTAGGACAAGATCATCACAGCACAGTATGTTAAACTTCTTTTCTAAGAAAGTAAACCTGTAAGAGAGAAATGAATGCCTCTGAGGTGTGAATCCATTAAGTATTAAACCACAGCAGGAGGTAGAATTATGAGGTAAATTATCCCTCTGAGAACAATATACTTGAAGTATTTGTTTTCTATTGTTAGAGAATCTCAGGGTCTGGTAACATAGGCAGGTGTAGGCATTGCAGGGAAAACTTAAGTTTTTTATCATTGGCTGAAACTAGCCAGGATGTTAAAGACAAATTTCTTCTTTGAGTGATTGCTCATATGTATTCCACAGTAGGTGTGCATGCTCGCTACATGCACCGGTGCTGGAAGTTTTTCCCCTAGCAGTACCTGTAGGGGAGCTCCCTGTCGATCCCTGGAGTGGTGTCGATCCCATGGCGTGGCATAAGGGGTGGTGGGCGCTCTCCCCACCCTTCATTCCTTCTTGCCACCAGTGAAGGTGCTTTGGAACTGCTCTGCTCCAGCTTTGCTGTAGCTTGTCCCTAAAACTGCTTGTTCGTTCAGTGTATGGTACCTGTAGTTAGTTAGTTAGCTTAGTTTAGCTAGAGCGCCCGGCTGGGGCATGCCCTGGGTTTTAAGTTGTGCGACACTTGTAGGCAATCTGTGCCAGTGAGTGATCCACATGTGGACTATTTATGCTGTTTGGGGAAACCCATCTCAATGATCGCTGCAAGATTTGCAAGTCCTTTAAACCTCAGACCAAGAGAGAAAGGGACGTTAGCTCCAGGCTACTGTGATAGCGTCAGCGCTGACCCCGGCTCTGGTGTCTCGCTCTGAGTCGGCACCGGGACTAGTAGGCACTGCTCCCCGTCCGCAGGGCACACCAAGAAGGCTAGGAAGAGGCCACCTTCGCCGCGGCACTGGAATAAACCCAGGACAGTGGCGAGACTCATGTTGGCCAGCCCTCGATTTCCACTGGCCTCTAGGCCTCCAACTCAAGTCCAGTGGAGTAGCCTGGCCCATTCGGAGCAGACTTCCCCAGTTGTCCAGATGCCTTCCACACCCGAGGCCCTGCAAACGGCCTGGGATGTTATGTTCATGCTAGTACCAGGTGCATCGCCGATGTCGGCCTCACACTCCAGAGGCAAACCACTGCTGGGATCTCCACAGTCACCCCGGCTCGGTACCAGTCAGGTCGAGGGAATGTTCCCGACGCAGTTCATTGCCCAGTAACCATTCATGTAAAAGTCCACGTGAATCGCCCTCGATGCCCACCAGGCTGTCTGCTTGAGTCCCGACTAACCTAAACTCTCAACACCGTTCCGCCTCGAGGAGCAAACACCAACAGGACCAAGGTAGACAACTCCAAAGGTCCTCATCTCAGAGGGGCTATCGCAGCCGCTCATGGCACGAATGTCGGCTTGGTTCCTGTTCTTCATCCTGCCTCAGGACCCCGTCACAGTACTGCCTTCGCATCCCCGGGCTCTCACCGTTGCAGGTCTGCCTGATGGAGCCAAGCGTGGAGCAGCTGTTACCAATGGTACTGGTCCTATACGTTGGGATCGCGATCCTGGGATTGGCATCGTTCCTGGTACCATCGCTCCTCTCGGTCCAGGGAGAGCGTCAGGTCGTATGTCAGCCCGGCCTCCCTTCATAGTCATCCATCAATGGGCCAGGCCAGCCAGGCCGAACAGTTGGCTTTGCCGGTGCCACAGCACTACTCTGTGGCCAGCCCAATGGTACCAGTGGGCACCGTGGCCCCTGCTGGGGCCTCACTCGGTGGCCAGAGCCTCAGAAGGACCATCGGCCTTCCTCTCCAGACCCCCAAGGAAGGAGTCAGTGGGATGTAAGTCCTCAGAACCATTCCTGGAGACTGACCAGGTGGTGGACCCTCCGGTGCTAGTGGACACACAAAGTATTGTGCCGGCCTCCTTGCCCTCCCCAGATGAGGTGATTACAGCCTCTCCTCCCTCCATCCTGCAGCAACCAAGAACTCTCTTAAAAAGGGTGGCATCAAGCGTCCACCTCCAAGCAGTGGAGATGGAGAAGCCCTCAGACTCCGTGTTTAATGTACTCTCCTCCTTGGCACCGGGCAGGGTGGCCTTGCGTCTCCGTGAAGATGTGGCAAAAATTTCAAATGCCCTGTGGCAAACCCCAGCCTCATTGGGCCCCCATCTCTAAGAGAGCAGAACACAAGTATTTTGTACCTGCCAAGGGGCATGAATACTTATACAACCACCTTGCTCCTGACTTCCTGGTGGTCAAGTTGGTCAACCACAGGGAATGGCAGGGCCAACCAGCTCCTACCCCAAAAAATAAAGATTCAAGGAGGCTGGACTCATTTGGAAGAAAAATGTATTTTGTCCTCAAGCTTCCAGTTATGGGTAGTGAACCACCAGGCTCTCCTGGGCCAGTATGAGTTCAGTCTGTGAGGCTCCCTGTCCAAGTTCGAGGACTCTCTCCAGGAGCGTTACAGGAAGGAGTTCAAAGTGCTGATGGAGAAGGGCACAGCAACTGCCAAGGCAACCCTGTAGGCAGCTTTAGTTGCAGCGGGCACAGCCACGCTCTCCATGGCCTCCGTGGTGTCCATGAGAAGGGCATCATGGCTTCTGCTCTCTGGGCTGTCCAGCGAGGTGCAGATCTCCCTGTAGTACCCCTCGTTTGACGACAAAGCTCTGTTTGCAGAACAAATGGATGCAAAGCTGCATGGCCTGAAAGACTCCCGCACGACTCTCCAGACTCTGGATCTCTGTGTTTCGACTTCTGGTTAAACTTGAGTTCAAGCCACAGCAGACTCTCGCTTAGGCCACCCATTCAAAATACAAGACTGCTTATAAGAAGTCGCGGGACTATAAGAGGCGCCCACAGAGGCAGTCTCGGCCTGCCTCCTAGCCTGGGTCCTCCAAGGGCAAGCTAGAGGGGAAAAGGTGGTTTTGACAGGATGCCCAGGGGTGCCCTGCCAGTTTTCATCAGGGATCCACCCTCAATAAAGCTTCCCTTTTCCAATCGGTTGTGTGTTTTCCTCCTGGAGTGGTCACAGCTGACTTTGGACTGATGGGTCCTCAGCACCCATCTCCCAGGGCTACACGCTCCAGTTTACAGCCTCCATGCCCAACCACCCTCCACCCCATCTCTCCTGGGGGACCCCTCACATGAGGCTCTGCTTGAGCAGGAGGTGGGGCGTCTTCTAGGCCTAGGAGCAGTGGAAGCGGTACTGGGAGTTCAAAGGCAAGGGGTACTACTCTGCTAGTCCCTTATCCTGAAGGTCAAAGCGGGGGCTCAGCCCCATCTTGGACCTGTGAGGCCTGAACCAGTACATGGTGAAGTTCAAGTTCCGCATGTTCTCCCTGGCCTCCATCATCCCCTCCGTGGATCTTAGGAACTGGTATGCTGCCCTCGATCTGCAGGACGCATACTTCCAGATTCATATATTCGAGGGGCAGAGACACTTCCTCTGTTTCATGGTGGGGCAGGAACACTACCAATGTACGGTCCTCCTGTTTGGCCTGTCCACTGACCCCAGGGTATTCACAAATGTATGTCGGTGGTGACAGCCTACCTCAGGCGCTGGGGGGTCCAGTTCTCCCCGTATCTGGATGGCTGGTTGGTCAAGAGCAGCTCCCGGTCACAGGTGCGGGATCATGTGGCGCTCCTTCTGTCCATGTGCACCACTTTGGGCCTGTTGGTAAACAACACCAAGTCCACATTATGCTTTGTACCAGGAATAGAGTTTATTAGGATGGTTCTGGACGCCTCATTGGCCAGAGCCTCCCTCCCACCAGACAGGTTGGAGGTGCTGAAGGGGCTCATCGACATGGTCACAAGGTTTCCAGTGACAAGTCAGAGCGTGCCTCCAGCTCTTGGGTCACGTGTCGGTGTGCACGTGTGTGGTTCATCACGCCAGACTCAGGATGAGGCCCCACCAGCTCTGGTTAGCCTCGGAGTTCTCCCAGACCAGGGACAGGATGGACAAAGTCCTCATGGTGTCCAAGCCACTGATCACCTCCCTAAGGTGATGGTTCTCCCCGAGAAACATGATCCAATGGATCCCATTCAGGGGCAGGGCCCTGTCACTGGAACTGGTGTCTGACGTGTCAGACCTAGGATGGGGTGCCTATGTGGGGAAGGTTCAGACCCAAGGTCTGTGGTCGGCTCGGGATCTGACGCTCCACATAAACATCAAGGAGCTCAGGGCGGTACAGCTGGCGTGCATGGCCCGCTGCTCACACCTGGGTGGCCAGGTGGTCAAGGTCCTCACGGACAACATGGCCTCGATGTTCTACATCAACAGGGAAGGTGGGGCTCTCTCCTCTGCCTTCTGCCGCGAAGCCCTCAAGCTGTGGGACTTTTTGTATAGCCTACGACATCTGCCTGCAGGCCTTCCATCTGCTGGGCGCCCAGAATGCACGGGCGGATTGCTTGAGTCGGGACTTCTCCTCTCAGCACGAGTGGTCTCTCCACCTAGAGGTGGTGTACAGACTTTTCCAAGTGTGGAGAACTCCCCAAGTGGACCTGTTCATGACTCGGCAGAACCATTCTGCTCCAGGAACAGGGTGCTATCTTCGATGCCTTCCTCTTGTCCTGGTCAAGCCAGTTTCTCTGTCTTTTCCCCGTTCCCGCAGATCAGCAAGGCCCTGGAAAAGATAAAGATGGATAAGGCCCAGGTCATTCTGATTGCCCTGGCATGGCCCAGTCAGCATTGGTATAGCATCCTCATGGGCCTGGCAGTCGCCCTTCCATGGCCGGTTCCATCCCGCCTGGACCTGCTCTCCCAGGACCAGGGCTGCCACCTCCACCCCAACCTAGCAGCACTCCACCTCACGGCGTGGCCGCTCAATGGTTAGGTAGGGAGGAAAGGACGTGCTCAGGAGGGATTCAGCGCATCCTCCTAGAAAGCAAGTGGCCCTCCATGCACTGAGCCTACTTGGCAAAGTGATCTCGATTTTCCAGATGGGCGGATGAGCGGGGTGTTCCCCATTGGCTGCCCCAATCCAGTTTATTCTGGACTACCTCCTTCGCCTTAGAGCCCAGGGCCTGACGCCCTCATCAGTCAAGGTGCTCCTGGCGGCCATATCGGTCTTCCATCTGCCAGTGCAGGGTCACACAGTATTCTCCCATGCTATGACTGGCGGGTTCCTTAAGAGTTTGGATTGTCTCTTCCCGTATGTTAGGCCCCCAGTCCCACAGTGGGACATGAACTTTGTACTGGTACCTGTCTCATGGGGCCTCCATTTGAGCTGCTAGCCACATGCTCCTGGTCACGCCTCTTGTGGAAGGTGGACTTCCCGGTTGCAATCGCATTGACTGACCTCCGAGCCCCTGTACATGGTGTTTCATAAAGATAAGGTCCACCTCCAACCACACCCTTCCTTCCTTCCTTCCAAAGTTGGTCTCTACCTATCACATGGGTCAGGACATTTTTCTGCCGGTTCTTTGCCCCATGAGTCCAGCGAGGAGCGCCACCTCCACACACTGGATGTGAGACAGGCTCTGGCTTTTTAACTGGAGTGGACTAAGCCATTCAGAAAGTCCTTGCAACTGTTCATCGCCTCCGCTGAGCTCATGAAAGGTTGGCCAATCTCCACTCAGCGGCACTCCAACTGGATCACTTTGTGCATCTGTGCCTGTTAGTCAGAAATCCCTCCACCACCAATTGTGAAGGCGCACTTGACTAGGGTGCAGGCCTCGTCGGCTGCCTTTTTGTCCCATGTCCCCATTCAGAACATTTATAGGGCTGCCACATGGTCTTCAGTTCACACGTTCACTTTGCATTTTGCGATTCTCTCTCGGACCAGGAAGGACACCAGGTTCGGCAGGGCTGTTCTCCATCCCGAGAGTTTGTGAACTCCTTCCCACCTCCGACAGATACAGCTTGGAATCACCTATTGTGGAATAAACATGAGCAATCACTCAAAGAAGAAAAGACAGTTATCTTTTCTGTAACTGTGTTCTTTGAGAAGTGTTGCTCGTGTCTATTCCACATCCCACCCTCCTTCCCCTCTGTCGGAGGAGTTTGACAAGAAGGAACTGAGGGTGGGGGGGAGTGCCCAACTCTCTTTATACCGTGCCATGGAGGCGCCACTCTAGGGGTCACTAGGGTCCTATGGTTACTGCTAGGAGAAACTTCCAGCACCAGTGCACATGGTGAGGACGCACACCTATTGTGGAATAGACATGAGCAACATTTCTCGAAGAGCACTAGTTATGGAAAAGGCTACTGTCTTTTCCTCTAGGATTATTCTGTAAGGGGATTCTCTCTTAAGAAATAAGTGCTTACATGCTCCAAGTCCAAAATTATCTAAAAAGCAGTGACCATCTGAGCTATACAGATGACTGCTCTGATATAGCCTCATGCCAAATATTTGGATCTCTGAGATTACGTCCCAAACTAGCAGAGGGTCTTTTTCTACCACTTGTAAGGAACATCTCCATCACTTCACTTCTTTGCATTGAAATACTATTTGTGTTCTTTCTCTTTGTTAAATAATTAAATATAAAATATTTCAGTAACCTTTGGGTGAAGATTTTAAAAAATGGGTGCCTAAAGTTGTTGGTGTGTTTGATTTTGTTGTTGTTGTGTTGTGTTTTTGTTTTTGTTTTGTTTCCTGTTTTTAAAACTCAGATTTAGGCAACTAAATAAATGGCTTGATTTTCTATCAAGCAGTTTCCATGGAAGTTAATATGGGAATGGGAACATGAAGTGTCATGCTCCTTAATCTCAGTTGTTTACTATGGTTGGAGGAAATAAAGGGATGTATACCTCTGGACAGTGGCTATTGGAGTAAGGCTGGAAGTGAGGGTGCTAGGAGTGGAATTTCTTTTGGAAGACAGGAGAAAGGGTCTGAGTGCACAAAGAAGAGCATGCTCTGTAGAGAGCAGTGGGCCTTGCTGTCTGCCCTGCAGAAGAGCTCCTGAGTGGAGTTGCTAGAGTTGTGAGAGTTGACAAGATTAGACTAGGCAATGAAGTCTCCTACTTGGCAAGATTCAGCCCAATAGGAGCAAGTAAACTGATGATGAACTATTTTAAAAAATTAAATGTTTATATCTACAAAGCCAAAACAGTTCTTTCTAACGTATACAAGTTCCTCAAAGCTCCTTTACCTCCCTTCCCTGCCCCCATCTCCTCCCTCTGAAAAAACCCCAAGAAAACAAAAAGTACTGTTTCTTGGCCAGGCCTGCGAGGAGGAGAAAATGCGAGTTTATAATCCAAACCATTGTGGAGGCATAAGATGCCAAAAATTGTTTGGGTTTTTATTGTTTTGTGTTTTATTTAAAAACCAAACAAATGCGGAAATCTTGGAAACTCCAGAACTCCCTTGACTTTTTTCTAAACTTCACAGAAAAAATAATTTTTTATCTGGAAGCTTGGGTTATGAAATTTAAGGAGAACCAGTTTGTCTTTTGGTTGAGTTGGAGGGAGGCTGACAATCTGGCTTCTAACAGGAAACTGTTTAAGGTAGCAACCTTAAAACTGGAGGGACTAACTACTATTGCCTTGTGTTAGTATGGAATAGAGAGAGTTGTGCTTTATCAAACATAGGGAATAAGTTAGTTGTGTGTAGTGCATGTAACTTAGATCACACTGTAGTGATGAATTTGGCCAGTGTTTGTTTTAGGTTGGGCTTTTTTGGTGTGCTTAACTGCAAACAAAAGAAAAATATTGATCTCCTCTATCATACGCAACTTTATTACATTCTGTGTATAAGATATTAGATAGTCAGCAATAAACAACATCTGCTGTTGCTAGTACTATGGTAGTATTTGCACCTAACTCTCTATTTTGGGGAAAGCTAATGTCAGATTTAAGCTTAGGGTAAAAATGTTCTGTCGGGGTAGAGGTGTAATTAAAATTCTGTTGCAGTTCTGATCTTCAGCCCACAGTTTTTATTCGACTTTGCACCTGTTTTGGCGGGTGAAGAGGAAGTGGTTAGGAATGACATGTCATTAGGTCAGATCAGTTATAGGAAATGTTTGTCAGCTGTGTAAGAGTATGTCAGTTTAATTTGGTAAAAAATTGTTCAAGCTTGTCATATCTCTATTTTATTCAGGCTTAATTTAAAAGTGAATTTAAGGCTGTTTAAGTGTTTGAGATCTCAAATCAGTTATGGAGTTCATGGGTATAATTTAAGCATAGTTAACTAATTCAGTTTCAAAATCCTAAATCATATTCTGGACTGAATGGAACTTAATGTTGCAAACCAATTTAAAAATAAAATTGAGAAATGTAAAGGTGACTAAAGCAGAACTGAATCTGTGAATAAATGTTTGCATTTGTGTTAAGAATTTTTTTTTAAAAATGTAGAGTTTGTATATGGAAAACTGGAAATATTTTCAATATAATATTTATATTTTGTAACCATTATATTAAAATGTGTAAAGTGCTCTTGTAAAATAAAAGTACTGTTTTCAAGTGCTAATGCTGTCCCAGTCATAACTGAGGTTCTCATGCTTTTATCAACATTAGAAAAGCCTACTTTTTAAAAGTAGATTGCTTTCATTAAAATATGTGTGTTTTGCAAACTTTAACCACAGATAATAGGCTTCAGTACATGCATTTTCTTTTTACTGTTTGCATAAGCGAGAGCACTTTGATAGAATAGCATTTAGAATATTAAAATTTGATTAGAACATGTAAATGCTATTTGGCCACTAGGCATTCCCATCCCCCCTCTTGTTCACATTTCCCCTGGTTATAATCTTTCTAGAGTAACACTTGAGCTGTTGCCTCAACAATCTTGACAGCTAGTTACTTCACGCGTTTGTTCTTCTCTGCATTAAAAGCTTCTGGTGTCTTTTTGGTTTGTGGTATTGAATTTATTCCTTGCATCACGTATACAGTACTAGCATGGAAATGGAGGTATGAGGCATTATATACAGTGTTATAGTTTAGAATTTAATAATACCTACATTTCACCTGCCCTATTCTTTCAGGATACACCAAATTATATCTTTATCCCATCTTAATAGTGCCTACTTGATCTGTGAATCCTCTTTATATTTTTTTTTTCCCCTCACAGGATCATATACTTTAAGGGAAAATAATCGCATCCAGTCTACTTTTACTCTCGGGCCCGAACTTTGATGATTTACTGTCTGAGGTAGCTGCTCAGGGCAATAACCTTGTCTTGCAATGTATTAGCTAAATGTCATGTACACATCACTATATGTATATTTCACTGCTAAAAAGTGGTGAATTTTTATTTATTTATTCATTTATGTAATGCAATGATAAGTGAAGGGGGTATGGGGAGGAGCTGCCTTTTATGGACCCGCCCAGCCAGTTAGCTATAAAATCCCTCTTAGTAGCTGTTCTTTACTTGCTTTACCTGTAAAGGGTTAAAAGTCACTACTGTGCATATGTAAAAGGAAGTAACTGGGAACCTGGCCAAAAGAGCCAATGGGAAGGCTAGAACTTTTTAAAAATTGAAACAAGACTCCTCTTTTGTCTGTCTGTGGTTGTTCTCCCAGAGTGAGAGGACAGGGCAGAACTATGCTGTAAGAAGTTTGGGACCAGGTCTGAAAATAATCAGGATCATACCTAGAAGCTACTAATTTAAAACCCCAGGTATGTAAGTAGATCAGGAAATATCTAGGAAGACGTGATTAGGTTTTTCCCTTTTATTTCTTTATGGCTTGTGGACTCCTCTGTGCTAACCCCAGGTGCTTTTGTTTTGCTTGTAACCTTTAAACTGGACCTCAAGAAACTATCCTTGATGCTTAATCTTTGTAGTTGCTCTTTTTAAATTGAGCAATAGCCTAAGTTCCCAGACATTTTCTTCCTTTTGTTTTTAATAAAATTTACCTTTTAAAAAAAAAAAAAACAGAATTAGATTTTTGTGTCCTAAGAGGTTTGTGCATGTTTAATTAGCTGGTGGCAACGGCTGATTTCCTTTGTTTTTTCTTTCTTAGCTTTTCCACGGGGGTAGGGGGGGCAAGGAGAGCGGGTGTGTTTGTGTGAAAGGGCTTGAGGGTACCCCACAGGAAGGAAATCCCAAGCACGCCTTCCTGGGTTCTCAGAGGGATTTTGCACTTGGGTGGTGGCAGCATCTACCAATCCAAGGTCAGAGAAAAGCTGTAACCTTGGAAGTTTAATACAAGCCTGGAGTGGCCAGTATTAATTTGTAGAGTCCTTGCAGGCTCTCACCTTCTGCACTCAAAATGCCAGAGTGGGGAATTAGCCTTGACAAATGCAGAGTTAAAGTTGCCTAGCAGTCCCTTGTACCTTTCCAGAATATGTAGGATGGCTTAAGTTTATTCTTCTGAAAACTAGGAATTAGAGAGTTTAAGTAATGATTCCCACATCCCCACTCAATCTCATCTCTGTCCCCTTGGAGTTAGGGTGACCAGACAGCAAGTGTGAAAAATCGGGACAGGTGGTGGTGGGGTAATAGGAGCCTATATAAAAAAAAAAAAAAAAATCCCCAAAATCAGGACTGTCCCTGTAAAATCGGGACATCTGGTCACCCTACTTGGAGTTGCAGTAGGTATTAGGACCAAATTTGACACATCCTAAGAAAATCTGCCACTTTCCATGATGTATGTGCTATGTCTTGCACAGTTCCATACTATCTCTTATTCGTAGTCTCATACATCTCTTCATCTTAGGTGTAGCTGTACTGATCCATGGATTAAGTGCAGCAGGTTACCTGACCTTGCCATCAGAAAGCAAAGTGCAGCTGCATCTAGAAGGATCATGGATCCTCTTTTTTTTTGGTGGGAGGGGTAGGTTTTGTGGTGGAGTTTTATATTTGAGCGGCCGAAGATTATCATAATAGTGTATCTCAGAGTTTCTCAAACTTCCTTGCACAACCCCCTTCTGACAATAAACATTACTACGTGACCCTGGGAGCAGGGACCAAAGCTTGAGCCTGCGTGGGTCTTGCCACGCTGGGGGGGGGGTGGTGGTGGTGGTGGTGGGAACAAAGCTGAAACTCATGGGCTTCACACCCAGGTGGGGTGCCTGAGCCCTGCCATCCACTGTTGAAGTCCTTGGGCTTTGGCTTTGGCCCCAGGCAATGGGGCTTGGGCTTCGGCAAGTCTAACGTCAGCCCTGGCAATCCCATTAAAACGGGGTCCAGACCCATAGTTTGATAACCGCTGGTCTACCTTAGTTCTAAAATCTATCAATATATGATTTAAAAAAAAAAAAACAAAAAAACCCTCTGTAGGATATGGCTGTCAGTCACCGCCCCACATTCGACTAAATATGTCAGAAAGAAAGGGGAAGGTAAGAGTGCTTTGCTACATTGCATCCTCTCAATACTCATCAGAATGTCAAGCCTATGCTGGCATTTATGCAGAGCCATGCACCCTCTCTATCCTTTGCATTGTACTGATCCTTTGTGGGGTTTTGCTGTTAGGCACACATCCCAATGAACCCCAGGCTCTCTCAAGGCTAGCCTTGGGGGAATCCCAGAGGGGAGTCCTTAGGATAAAGAATGGTTAACAGAGGGATAGCTCAGGCCATAGCTACACTTAGTTCTGCAGCGCTGGTAGTTACAGCTGTGTTCGTACAGCTGTGTAGGGCCAGCGCTGCAGTGTGGCCACATTTGCAGCATTTGCAGCGCTGTTGGGAGTGGTGCATTGTGGGCAGCTATCCCAGCGTTCAAGTGGCTGCAACATGCTTTTCAAAAGAGGGGGGTGGGTTGGAATGTGACAGGGAGCGTGGAGGAGACAGACAGAATGGATTTTTGGAGTTGACACTGTTCTCAGCTCCCTGCCTTGCAAGTTCTAAGGACTGGAAGACACACAGTGCCTACCTTCAATCATTTTAAAAGTTCTGACCCCCTTTCCCCACCCCTCTCTCATTCACTAAATGCAAATTATGTACTCCTAAATAGCCATCAGACCAGATAAGCATCTGCTCAACATGGACTTCCCCCTCCCCCTCTGCCGTGTGAGCGTGCTGTTTCTCTCTTCAAGCAAACAGCTGTGAACATTCCAAAGTAATTCCCCTGCCTGCCTCTGCTCGCTCAGCAAACAGGAGCTGTGTTTGTTTTTTTAAATAAACAGTTTGGCTGAACTCCGAGCTCTCCCTTTCTTCCGGTTTGTTGTGGACAGGAATTCTGGGATACCTCCTTATACCCCGGAGGTCAATAAAAGCGCTGGTGGGGTCCACACTTGCTGACCAGCGCTGGATCACCAGCGCTGGAATCGCTACACCCGAGGCTCGACCGGGTGTACAGCCAGCGCTGTAACCAGGGAGTTGCAGCGCTGGCCGTGCTTTGCAAGTGTGGCCACATCCTAAGTTGCAGCGCTGTAACCCCCTCACCAGCGCTGCAACTCTCTAGTGTAGCCATGGCCTCAGTGGTTTGAGCATTGGCCTGCTAAACCGAGGGTTGTTAGTTCAATCCTTGAAGGGGGGCCACTTAGGGATCTGGGGCAAAATCAGTACTTGGTCTTGCTAGTGAAGGTAGGGGGCTGGACTAAATGACCTTTCAGGGTCCCTTTCAGTTCTATGAGATAGGTATATCTCCATATATTATATTATAACATCTGGCATCTCTGGGTGGTTTTATCTCTGGAAAAGACAAAGTGGTCTGTCATGCCTAGATAGCTCATCTTTACTAATCCTAGTCTGACTCTACTGTTGTCATAAAGACAAGGTGTGAGAATACCCTACTTTGTTTTACTTTCCTTGCTGCCCTCTACAAGTTCAAGAAGAGTAGTCTTAAAATCTGAGACCCATTGGGATATCTTTCAAATGGGGCAGAGTTAAAGTTGTGTGGGAGACATTATCTTAACTCTATTTCCTGATTTTCAAAAGTTTAGGTTTTAGTCACCCTCTATGGTCTGGAATTGCAGCTATATTTAACTCTCTCTGTTTAGCAGTGTTTTGACAGTGATTTGTTTCTTGTTTTTTCTTAAAACTGTATAGTGGGGCAGGCATGATTACAGAACAGTTGTGGGCAGGCTACAAGGGGCTTCCATGGGGGAATAGCATAGGAAGTTCACAGAAATGTGAAGTGGCCTATTTTTCATATCCTGGACACAGTATTGACTGACTCTCAGGTGGGACTCAGACAGATGTGTACATAGCATTAATGTACACTTACTCAAAACTGCAGACAACAGTCTTGCTTCCAAAATGAGCCCAGTAAAGCAAGTTGAGTGCTAATGAACCCAGCACACAAATCTCCGAAAGAGCAGATTCAGATTCATAATTTTGGGGTTCAAGGCCAATATATTTTCTCCTTTGTGTCATTTGCAAAGAGTCTGTGAAGAACTTTCAGAGCTGTGAATCATCTGTAAGGAGAAGCGTTAAAAACTTTGTAGCATAATAACTTCAGAATTTTGCATTTCTAAACTGGTTCTTGGTTCTATTTGAATAGCTGAGTTCAGGGGCAGTCCATTGTTTTTTTTGTTGGTTGGTTGTTCTGTTTCCTTGTTTTGCTTTTAAATGAGTGTCAGAGCCACACTGTTCCCCCTATCTCTGTGAAAAAGTTGTAAGATTTGAAAATCAGCTCAGTTTCTTTGGGGAATATATTTTTGAAGAAACTGATTCCAAACTTGCATCACTAAGTCTATCCCTGCCCTGATGTGGCACAGCAGTTTTCAAAACAACTGACTATGCACATGGATTTTCAGAGCATTTTGAAAAATCATCTCCTAAACAAATAGTTGTGCTTTACCTTAAAAATGATTTGCCAAAGGCTACCCCATAGTATTATTTTCACTTTTTGAAAAACTTCCAAAAGCATTGAAATGGAAGGCAAGCTGAAAATAGCAGATGATCGAGTCCTTCTTTGAGAACTCTTGCTCTGTGGATGGTTCTGTGATTTAAGGACTATGACCTGATCCCCTAAGCCACCAAGTGAGTGTGAAATGAGCTGATCATCTTTACAAGCTTGTTATACCAGTCTGGTGATGCCATGGACAAATCACATTTTCTGATGTGCATCCTAAGTGCATAGCAATTATATAGCCGGAAAGCTCCTCTTGTAACTTGAAAATATTGCTATCTTGACTTGGAATTGGTTACTGGACATTAGCTGAGGTAAAATTAAAGTCAGTGCCAGAGTTTAAGCCACAAGTGTGCTCAAAGTTATGAGAAGGGGGAAAAATAAAATAATGGGTCTCTACTCTGCCTCACCCCTCATTCTCTGGACTCCCAGGACCATAATGGTTCAACATTTGCCTCCCTAACCTTACTTTAAGACCAGATGAAGATGAATGTGCTTGTGGATTTTAGGGCACTATGAAAAATTGTTTGTTAAAGCACAAATTCCACTCAACCTTAACTATGGAGTCACCAACTCTCCTTCATAATAAGTTTCAAATAATAGAATAGAACAGAAAGCAGTTCTTCATTAACAACTTTTTATCCACCTTATTTTACAGTTTTTACAACAGAATATTACTGCTCTTATTTTTCAATAAATGTCCATATTGTTGAACTTCCTACTCTTAAAGTTTTTCCATCTTTAATTAAGACTGAATCTTTAGAGTGCTCCTCACATCTTGTTCTTGCTGAACTGTAAGACCTTAAAAGCAAATTTAATAGACTTAAAAATACTGTATTTTCCCTTAGAAGTCACGCTTCTGTGTGACAAAGCTATGATTTATTTTGTTCTATCACAAAACAGACAAATTATAGAGAGATTTCCAAGAACTTGTCTAAAATTTGTTAGTATTGCTGGGCATTCTAGGGTAGTTTGGTATGAAAACTGTTGACTGTGGAACATTGCATCTTAAAATATCGCACAGATAATACATGACTTCAGGGAACTTATATATATGAATATATAAGTTCCCTGAAGTCATGTATTATCTGTGCGATATTTTAAGATGCAATGTCACTAGGGCAGATATGAATAATCACCGCTGGATTCTTGCCTGTCGACTTAGTGACATCTCATGTCTTGGCTCTGGGAAGGCAACATGCTGTCCTGTTGTTTGATCGTCCTTGCAAAATGTTCGTTTGATTCTTCTGAGTCTGGAATTTTCAACAAGGGTAATCTGTCTTCCTAGGGCAGTTGGAGAACTCTTTGAGGAGAAGCTTGAATTTCTTACTGGTTGGACCAAGCTGCCTCCACATGTGTGCCCTGTACATCTTTGTTACCTTGGACCTGCTGAATCTTGAGAGAGATCTGTGGGCCATGCCTGGTGTGAGTCACAGCTGAGAGTGCCAAATTCAGGACAGACTGATAAAAAAGAAATGGCAGACACCTCAAAAACTGGTGGTTTATTTTATAGATTCCCAAAACCAGTAACAAAATAAGCCCATGTATCACCACACTGGTTACCAAGAAGCTAAAAACACTGTCTCCTTAGGCAATCCAGCCCCTATCACCACCCAGACATCTGATCTTCATGATGAGAGGTTACTGATAACCAGATTCATCATATATAAGATTCTTCTGATCCCAAAGGATCAGCCACTTACCCAGGTCAATATGTATACTTTGGATCTTACCGAATATCATGCTGAAGCCAATTCCTTCAGTAACTAAAAGTTTAATAATAAAAAAAGAAGAGAAGAGTTTTTAAATGGTTAAAAGAATCCTACACATTACATTTGATTTCAGAGTTTACAGGTCAGGATAATTGCAGTGATGTTAAATCTGCTAGTTTAAGTTTCTCTGGGTCACCCAAGCAGGTTGGGAGTTATTCAGTCCTGTGTTCAAATCTTCCTTAAAAAATCACAGTCCAGAGAAGCAGGAATGAAGACAAAGAACTGATGTCACAGCTTGCAATTTATAGCTCAGCCCATGTGCAGTGGAAAGCTACTGGCTGATATGGGGTCCATGGTCACATGAGCATGGGAAGTTACTGCTAAAAGATGGCATCTTAGGTCACGTGTCCTTACATGCTTTGCTGAATCATAGGGGTAGCCATTGGCTCCACACTGTCTGAGTCCTCCTCAGGAAAGGTTCCCTGAAGAGCGGATTCCTTTCAATGGCCGATCACCACATGGATGCCCCATCAACCAGTGAAGGCTAGTTTGAATGTAAATTTGGTGGGAGTTACCCAGGAACAGAACATGTTTGAGATACAGACACACAGCAAAGTTTCATAACTTCATATAAAAAGAGGATACAGGCATATAAATGTGATAATCCTACAAAGCAGAGTATAATTTTTAAAATGATATCTTACATGTAAAGACTTTTTGCAACTATATGAGTGGTAGCAACAATGATATAAATAGTCGTCATCTTTTCATACAGTATCTTCCCATAGTTTTTCATTTTGAGGACCTGGCATTGATTTGAAACTTATAGTTGTATGGAATTCCTTCTGCTTCTCTTCTCTCTGGTGTCCACTGTCTACCTATAGTTATCTGTCTCCAGCCATGTAGAATATCACCATGACCTCTTGTCTCTGGTGGTTAGGAACTGCAAGTCCTCCTCTCTTGCTCAGATACTTCCGTGTGACAGCCACCATCTCTAGACTGAGAGCTTGTCTAGGCAATGTTATAGCCTGCAGCAGAAGAATGTAAATTTTGGTCTGTACTAGTGTGTGGCTCATGAACTGGCCCACCTGGAATCTGCTGATATGCACTGAAAGTTCCCTAGCACAAGTTAACATAATATTGTTTGAAACAGGACTACATTAATGTGCACTATGAAACTTTTAGTATGCACCAGCAAGGTTTGGTTAGTGGATGACACGCTAGTGCAGACTGCTATTTATACCCCTTTGGTGTGGACTGAAGCACCATGTAGACAAGCCATTACACCTCTAAGATATCAACAGAAGCTTGGACCTCAGAGGAAGGGGAGGAGAGTTTTGCTGTTATGAAAGCAAAAAGACAAAACATTTCAAAATGACTTTTCTGACATTTTATGAAATATTGTAAGGATGCTAAGGTCAGATGCTATTAAAGCAAATTGACTCCGTGTTAAATAACATTTGTCTAATAATGAAATTGTCAGAGTACTGGATAAATGGCTACTTTTCTGTTCTTGCACAGAGAAGAATTTTATGTTTCATAGAGTAAATGCTCTGGAAGTAACATCTGGTATGAAAAATATATTCTTTCCAAAATCATGTTGTAAAATCTCAGTGATGTACACTGAGTATGACCCATTTTGGGTTATGGAGTAGTAAATCAACTCAATAAAAATAAAAACATTCATTCCTGAAGGTTTAATAAGCACTTCATGTAATTAGGGTTGGCAGTAAGTGGTTGTGTTTTGAATTAGCTTTACAGATTCTACAGAGGTGTCCACCATTCCTTCTCCTTAAGACTGTCTGGCAAAAGTTTCCTTTCATTATTATTATTTGCTGTTAGGCATTTGTAACATGTAAGTGAACATTACATATGAACAGAAATATTGAAATAGATCTCATTATTGCTTAGTTCTGAGCAGGCCACATTCCCAAGAGCAGAGAGTTCATAGAACATTCCCTCAGCCTCTTTAAGCAATTCCTGAAGATAGAGAGCCTGCCATCTTTCTTTATCCAAATGTGGATGATAATGATGAAGATACTCTTGTATAATTTTTCAGATCTGGCATTGGAGTGAAAGACCCTTTTTTAATCCCCTAAAGAATCCTTGAATCAATAAAGAACACTAGATGTCAAATAGAACTGTTTTAATTTCACTTCAGCTGTGTCTTTCCTTGGACTATTTAGGATTGTTAGCTCCCACTTCAGCTGTCTGCAGTGCAAATGTCTTTTGCATTATAAAAATTGATAGCCCTGAATTTACTTAAGTTTTGTTTTTTTTTTAATTGCAATGTTTAAGTATTAAGCATGATTATCCTTTTTAAGAACTTG
This sequence comes from Gopherus flavomarginatus, assembly GCF_025201925.1. Taxonomy (NCBI): domain Eukaryota; kingdom Metazoa; phylum Chordata; order Testudines; family Testudinidae; genus Gopherus; species Gopherus flavomarginatus. Next base: position 184,976,877 of record NC_066617.1, read on the forward strand.
GGTGTATAAATGCCTATTGTGAAATTACTTGAGGGGAGACGGGTTTCTGGCATGAAAACTCTCAAGTTTTCAAGGAAGATAAAGCACCGCTCTAATATAGTGCAAAAAAAAAAAAAGAGTAACAACTGTAATGTCTATTAATGTTTTCCCTTATTAAACTTTCATTAGTAAAAGAAAGAATGTGCCCTAAGAATGATGAACTACACTTCAAGAAGTGATAAAGATACTCTTTATTGAAGCATGTTCTCAAAGGCTGTTAATCTGTAATTGTGGGGGGAAGTGAGGGGAAGGACAGGAAAGCAAGAACTAGTATTGATTTGAGTTATGTGCTAGCTAAAGCAGAAATCACTTGTCTGTCTTGGCAATATTGGAATACATTTCTCTCAATAAAAATATAGCATCCATCTATTCTTTTATATTAGTATCTGATTTAAGCCGAATAACTGCATATTTGCAAAACCTTCCTATCTTCACAGTATGAGCACTTAAATATTAATTGTATTTAAATACTTCTCAGTAGGAGCAGTTGTTAGACTTATACTTGCAAAGGGCACTTGCATGCAAGAGACCTCCATTTTTTTGTATTTTTTGTGAAGATTAACAGAGAGATACCAATAGTTTTGTGATGATAGTTTACTTAAGTTTCAAATGTCAGAAAACAATCATTTTATAGAAGGCTAATCTGTTGAAGGTGCTACTTTGTTCTATTTATCTTCTTATGTATCTCTGAATCAATTAACTAAAAAAAACTGTCTCCCAGATTATTCTAAAACAGTCTTCTAAATTGAGAGATCTACATACTATTTTTTTACTAAATGTATTTTTAATTTTTAATATTCTGGAAAGAGCAAAACTCTGCTGGAAAACAGAGTTGTTCATTTATACTACTGGATTTGAGCCCCCAAAGGTTGGTTGCATATAGAAAAATTAGTATCCAAATTTCCCTAATTTTGGGGAGGAGTGGGCTGTCTTGGATCATATTCCAATTAGTTGAGAGAGAGAGAGAGAGAGAGAGAGAGAGAGACAGACAAGAGTACTAGGTACACATTAAGTGGCTGTTTCTGAGGATTACCTCTGCAAAATAGCCTCTGCATCTGTATAGCATGAGAGGTTTGTCTCTATATGCCAGCGGCTGCTGAGGCAAATTTAGGCTGAACAGAACCTGTAAGTAATTACATTATAACCAAAGGTCAATGTCCCAACAAATAAGGGATTCCCTGCCCCCAAATAATTATTAAGTACAAATAGGCACTAAATGTGCATTTTCAAATATTTTAATCAATACATGTTACTTTTGAGCTGGCTACATCACCATGAATGAATTATCGCTTGACAGAAGCGTCTTTTTTTTTTTTTCCTGATTCTTCCCAAATGAGATCCTGTCTGATGTAGGACTCAAAGTACAGATTACTAAATAATGAGAAAACTGCATATCCGCAAAGCTGGTGTGAGATTATTTTTTTTAAGTGACTAATGTGTAAAGGGATTTTAACATGATGAAATCAACGAAAAGCAAGTATTTTCCTTATTCCTGTTGTGTAAGTCAGAGAACATTCAAAAATTAGAGAACCCCTAATTTACAGCTTAAAGTGATACAATTTTTGGTTCTGTTTACGTAGGTGGAAAATAGTAGCTTACTCTTCCTTCTAATTCATTTTAGTGAATGCAATGTAATATATTGTTTTAATTTAAGGACCTTATGTACATCTCGTACTATAACATATTTGTCCTGTGTTTTTAAGTTATATGGATAACAGTCAGCTATTTCTTTTGAAAATACACTGTAATTACTCAATATTACAAAACATACATAAAATTAGCTGCTGCTGTGCTTACTGGAAGTTTTTAAATGTCTTTTTTTTAACTAGAATACTGCTTAATCAAGATCTTATGTTAATTCTCCCTTGCCTTTGAATTTGAATTCTGTTGCAAATAGAAAAGGCACATGATGTATAATATATTATTCCACAACAGTCTTCTATATATGGTATATCATTAATACAGCTTTGAAACTTTACTTGTAGAAGAAAAATACTGCTTTCAGCCATCTTATTTTTAATGAAACAAACACCGAATCAGTTTCTTTATCTGTTCATATTTTTTTAAATGTTCCCTTTATTTTGTAGCAGTTTGCTTAATACAGTGTTGTACTGTATTTGCCTTTTTTTAAATTTGTCTGCTGCTTCCTGACTCTGTACTTCTGGTTCCAAATGAGGTGTGTGATTGACTGGTCAGTTTATGACTCTGGTGTTCATAACTCTGAGGTTCTGCTGTATTTACAACTTTTAAAATAATTCACCTTTACTCTATTTTTCATGTTTCTCATATGAAATAAGATTTTCCTGAAGGACTTGCTTGAGGGTTTTTAAGTATTACTGTCATAAACAGACAGTTAAGGGTTAAGAAGTTCACCTAGCCTAGCTGACTCCTGACCAGAGGAACCAATGGGGGGACAAGATGTTTAAAGAGGAAGGAGGGAAGTTCTTCCTTTGTTCTATTCATTAAGTTCTGTACGGGGGTGAAAAGATCAGGGAATCACCCAGGGTAGTATTAGAGAAGGAAGAATTAGCTTGTGTTTATTTTCTTTTGTGACTTTGTCTTTTTGCATTAGAGGGACAATCAAATTGGGTTTTCTTTTCTGTAACTAAGGTTTTTCCCCCATGGGAACATCCTCTGTGTTTTGAATCTGTTGTTTGTGAGAGAAGCTTGCATGCTAACCTCTCAGAGGTATTTCTTTTACCTCTTTTCCTTAATTAGAAGTCTCTTCTTTTTAAGAACCTGATTGATTTTTTTCCTTGATTTAAGATCCAAGGGGTTTGGATCAGTGTTCACCAGGAAATTGATGGAGAAGTCTCTCAAGGTTACCCAGGGAAGGGTTACAGTACTTGGGAGGGAGAGATTTTCAGGGGGAAGACAGTGTTTCCCAAATGACTCATAAACAGCTGTTTTAAACTATTTGGGTGGTGGGAACAACCAGATCTAAACTGGTAATTAAGCTTAGGGGTTCTCATGCAGGTCCACACATCTGTACCCTAAAGTTGAGAGTGGGAGTGAACCCAATGGCAATTACATTTTAACTGAAGGGTAGGGATGCTTATTCTTTAACAAAAGCATCGTTTGTCTAATGTACTTGGTAGTCCATTAAAATTACATAGGTATTGTCAAAAATCAAACAAAGAATCTTACTAAAAATTCCTTTAGCTCTCAGTTACTCAGCTTTTGACTCTTGTGATGTGCTGATTTCACTGGCTATCCAGTTGCTGTAGCTTTCTAGGGTTGGTGAGACCTGAATTTCTAATATTAACAAAAAACTTGGCTACTTCTAAAAGTTATTTTTGAACAACTTGTAGGGCGCTTTTTACTCATTACAAAAACACAAAAGGGCACAAGTTCATTTTTTAATCTGTGGAGATCACTGCGGTCAAGCAGGCTTGTACAGCCCACGTCACTGTATCCTCCCTGCTCCTCTTAATGAGTTACATAGTTTAAAGCAAGTTTGGATATGTCTACAAGCTTCAGATTACATTCCTGGTTGCAGTGTAGATGCAGCCTACATTCACACTTACAGATACTCTGTGCATATCGCTCTAGTTTTTTTGTACTCAAGAAGTGCATGTTGGGAAACTTTGAGGACTGTAAACAGCTTATTTTTAATAAAAGTATGCTTGTCGGTGTGTTTTAGCAGCTTATGCTGCTGTAGATATTTAAAAAAAAAAAGGTTTTAAAAGTTGTTTTCTAACATTTTAAGCACCTCAGGCAGCTTAAATGCATAGACAGCCTTAAAGATTTTCTTTCTGCTAAAATAAATTAAATCTTATGGCCAAAAAAAGATGATAGCTCAAAGGATGTGCAATTAAAATAAATGGACTTTATAATCAAAGAAAAGGTTAATGCACCAGTAAGTGTATATATAATAGTATTTATTTAATTAATTGTGGTTTGTGTGTAAGAACGTGCTTCTGGAATTCTCTGTGTATGGGCAAGCAGGCCCAGTATAACCCAATTGACTTCAGTAGGGCTCTGCAAAGACAGAGTGCATTGCAGGATTGAGGTGTAAATGTGTCATTTAACATATTCATTCATATTGTAATTGTTGTTATTGTATAATATGTAGCATAAACTATATAGATTGTGCCATGTAATTGAGCTAGCATTGCTATTGAAACGTTAATTTTCCAATTTCCTGAATTTTGATAATTTAGTCACAATTTTAAACTGGCTACAGGCAGTATAGTTATTGGTAGCTTACTTCTTGCAAATGCCAAAAATGATTTTTTTAAAATTTATTTTAATGTAAGATGTTTGCTTTCTTTTGATCTGCAGATCACAGAAATGTATAATTTACTTTGGAGCTAAGCCTTGGCTAGTATGAAATTGTGGTTCTGATTTTTCAAATACAGCATAAACCATATTTCACTGGATTTAACCATATTTTGAGAAACAAAGAAAAGTAGTAGTAAGGAATATCTAGATTAAAAGTAACATGCATGTTATATTGGATTATCATTTCTAAAACAAATTCAGCATAACTGCCTCCATCTTAAAATTGCATTCTGTTAAAATGAAAATTGTTTTGGTAAAATGAAATTTTGTATGGAAAAACAATAAAGAACGTTGTTTGACATGTTCATTATGATGGAACAACATCCAGTAGAATATGGCTGGTACAAGTATTAAGTAGAGAATACATTGTGTTAGGAAACTTTTGTATATTTTTATGTCTTAAACTTTAGAAATTGTTCCTATTAATATTCTAGTTGGGAAGTTCTGAGATTCCTTCTCTCTAATTTGAGATGGTGGATAGAAGAATATGGCTTTGATGGCTTCCGGTTTGATGGTATTACATCTATGCTATATCACAATCATGGAATTGGTAAGTAGATTAATCCTAGTTTTTAATTAAAGAATACCCTGTCTCTTGGTTTTACTGCCGCACTTTTCAGGAAATGGTAATAACAAGAAGATGCACTGGGTAGATCTACATTTAAGCTATTTTAAAATAGCAAGTTTGTTAATCTTTTGCTGTGCTGCGATTAAATGCATTATTTCAAGTGGGTTTTTTTTGTGTTTTGTTTTGTTTTTTTTAAAGCTAGATATTTGTAAATCTGACTCATTATATTTGGGGCCTTGATCTTTTTTGGTCGCTAGGTACTGGCTTCAGTGGAGATTACCATGAATATTTTGGTCTACATGTGGATGAAGATGCCCTCGTTTATCTAATAATGGCCAACCACATGATTCATTTATTGCATCCAGAATCTATAACAGTAGCTGAGGTAATATTCAGTTTAGCCATTTCTTTATATCCGAGTAAAGGTTTATAGTATCAGTAAATAGGTATACTTTTGAAATGTCATACGGTCTTTATTACAACTTCTTTAGGGTTATTCATATATTTTACATCATTTAACATGAATCAGTTTCCATTGTAGTGAACATTACCTGCTAGTTATTAGTGACAATTTTTCTAAAGAAAAATATCAGCAGATAAATATTTAATACAATCATCTGTGTGTTCGGGGGGAGGGAGAATTAAGTATTAATGATGATTTTCTTTCCATTGGCGGGATATTATGGATGCTATGGGTTAGCTTTTATGAAGGTTCTTAGTTTAGATATCATTGCTTTGCTTGCTTGCTTATTACTCTGTGATTGCCAAATGTTGACTAATTATTCATGGTATCAAATGTTCACAATTAACAGTCCCAAAGACTGTGCTGACATAATTCAATATATGCATAATTGATAATTATATGCTGATATAATTCAATATATGCATAACTGATAATTCCCCTTTGTGATAAATATGATAAATTTTGAAGTTTCTTAAACGTTTATGCTAATTTTAGATTTAACATTAAAATTGTCTAGGTTTCTGAGTAAGTAGGATTCTTCTTTAAGTAGGATTCTTGCTCATGTTGATTCCATTCTAGGTGTGTGCGCACCTACGTGCCCAGTTGTTGGAAGGTTTTGCCTTAGTTGTATCCACAGGGCCAGCTGTGGTGCCCTCTTGGGTGCCGTGCTCATGTGTCAGTATATCAGGCACCACTGGCCCTAAACCCTCTCAGTTCCTTTTTACTGCCTGTGGTGGTTAGTTGAAGTGCCTTTCCTTTCCTAGGCCATGGCTACACTGGAGAGTTGCAGTGCTGGTGGTGAGTTTACAGCGCTGCAACTTAGTAACTGTCCACACCTGCAAGGCACATCCAGTGCTGCAACTCCCTGGCTGCAGCCCTGGCTGTACACCTGGTCTGCTTGGGGTTTAACAATTGCAGCGCTGGTGATGCAGCGCTGCTCGTCAAGTGTGGCCACCAAAAGCGCTGTAATTGGCCTCCAGGGTATTAGGAAGTATCCCAGAATGCCTGTTCACAACAAACCGGAAGAGTGGCTGAACTCCGGGCACCCCGGAGCTGCTTATCTAAAAAACAGACACAGCTCCTGTTTGCTCCTGCAAGCAAAGGCAGGCAGGGGAATTGCTTTGGAATGTTCACAGCTGTTTGCTTGAGGAGAGAAGCCACACGGCGGAGGGGGTGGGGGGAGTCCGTGTTGAGCAGCTGCTTATGTGGTCTGAAGACTATTTAGGAGTGCATAATTTGCCTTTAGTGAATAAGAGAGGGGTGAGGGAAGTGGTCGAAACTTTAAAAATGATTAAAGGTAGGTGCTGTGTATCTTCCAGTCCTTAGAACTTGCAAGGCAGGGAGCTGACAACAGTGTCAGCTCCAAAAATCCACTCTCTCTGTCTCCTCCATGCTCCCTGTCACACTCCACCCCACCCCCTGGTTTTGAAAAGCACGTTGCAGCCACTTGAACGCTGGGATAGCTGCCCACAATGCACCACTCCCAACAGCGCTGCAAATGCTGCAAATGTGGCCACACTGCAGCGCTGGTAGCTGTCAGTGTGGCCACACTGCAGCGCTTTCCCTACACAGCTGTATGAAGACAGCTGTAACTCCCAGCGCTGTACAGCTGTAAGTGTAACCATACCCCTAGCAAAGGCTAGCAGTTTTATCTCTTCTGACTTTGAGCCTTAGGGATTTGTAAATAGTTGTTTATAGTAGTTAGTGTTAAGTAGTTCTTAAATGTAGTTAGGAGTTAGAAATTAGAGTCACAGCGGGGACTTTGCTCCATGCCCCTTTCTCCAAGGTTTAAGCCAGGGGTCTCAATCTCAAATGACCAGGAGGACCACATGAGGGCTAGTTCATTGACACGAGGGCCCCATCACTGACACACTCTCCCTCGCTGCCCCCGGCCATGCCCCCATTCCATTCCTTCCATGAGGCCCTGCCTCTTCCCACCCCTTCCCTGCCCCCATTCCAACCCCTTTCCTGAAGTAGCTGGAACCATGTCCCTGCGGCCCCTGGGGAAGGGGGATGCATGCTGCTTGCCACACCTCCAGGTACCTGCCCCGTCGCTCCCATTGGCTGCAGTTCCCCATTCCCGGCCAATGGGAGCTGTGGGAAGGGGGAGGTGCCTGGAAGCCAGGGCAGCACAAGAATGGAGCCTTCTGCTTTCCTCTCCCCCCACCTCCTCAGCTGCAGGGACGTGATTCCAGCCACTTCAGGGAGTGGCGCAGGGCTCTAGGGGGGGCAAGCCTGAGGCTAAAGTTTGCCCACCCCTGGTCTGGCGGTAGGCCGGGGGGGCAGGGGCGCAGGCCGCTTGGCGGGCCGCAGGAAATAGACCCCTGGTTTAAGCCCTGCATGGACTATAACAGGCCTCTACCTGTAAGTGACCCCCAAGTGCTGTCTGAAGCGCTTGGGGGAATCATATGCGAAGGAGAAGTGTAATTGTAAAAATTTTCGACCCAGGACTCGGAGTGGGATATTCAGTTCCAGGCTTTCCTCATAGAGGCTGCCCTTTGTCCAGCTTCCGAACCATCTCTCCAAGACTCTCCTACTACCTCAGCCTCAGTGTGCACCACACCTCCAGCAGCTGGCTCCACCCAGCACTGCTCCCTATTGCCAGTGTCCAGAAAGAAAATGAAGAAGCATGGCTCCCCTGCACCGCGCAAGAAAGTCCATGGGGCATCAGGCAAAGGACCCCGTTTGGGCCTCCAGCCACTCCAGAGCCACACTGGATGTGCCTTCCTGGCCAGGGCCCTTAGTTCCTTAATGGATCCACCACCGACTCCTGGGTAGGGGACCCAAACTCCCCGGGCACTGAGTGAGCATAGGCCTCTGCCCAGGCTGCTGGCACAGACTCCCTACTAGGGCAAGCCAGCCACTAAGACCCCTCCAGAGGTGGCAGAACACCGCCAATCCCCCAAGACAGGCAGCACACCCCATCAGTGCACTGCAGATCTCTAGCGTCGCAGCCCTGATCCTCTGTGGCTCACCCTCGGTCACCGGCACTGCGATCACGATCCCTGCCATCTCTACATGGATCACCTTGGGGGAGGCGCCGGTCTCTGTTCCACTGGCACCATTTTCCCTCCCTCCAGTTGTCCTCTAAGCGCAGATCTTGGTTGTCTGCCCTGTGGGAGTTCGCCTCGTCATGATTCCAGTCCCCCCGGCCCTGGTCCCCTTGTTATTGGCACCAATCCTCTCATTCCAAATACCAGTCTCCTGCAGCGACAGTCACCAGGCAGACACAGGTGTCAACAGCCCCTCTGTGGTCACTGGAGGGGATTCCTCTGGCACGAAAGGGCAGTTCAGCCCCTCGCTAAGACAACACCGGCGCAAATGGGCACCCGAGGCCTCATTGATGTCTATGGCTCTACCTTGGCAACATGGCCATTGGCCTTATTGGAGTGCATGGAGCATGCCAGTGTGATGATGCTCCCTTTGCACTGCTCATCTGCCACTGCCTCAGAGCAACACTGGCATCACCAGCAACAGCAGTCTCAGTGCATGAGACCTACTTGGAAGTTGGGGTAGAGGAGACAGTGCCCACCCCAAAACTTCCATCTCTCTTGGGAGATGTCTCAGAGCCTCCCCTGGCAGTACAGTCATCATCTTCGTCCCTGGATGAGGCAGTCGTGGGACCCTCAAGGGTTTTAAAGAACACCAGGCCCTGCTTCGACAGGTGGCTGAGAACTTGGGCCTACAGATGGAGGAGATAGCCAAGTATGCGGGACACCTTGTTCAATATCCTCTCAGCCCTATTCTGGCACGTGTAGCACTACCAGTGCATGACGGGATCCTGAAAATTGCCAAGGTCCTCTGGCAAACCCTGTAATCCATCCATCCTACCTCCAAAAGGGTTGAAAAGAAGTACTTTGTCCCAGCCAAAGGGTTCAAATAACTTTATATCCACCCAACTCCGGACTCACTGGTTGTCTCTGTGGCCAATGAAAAGGACAAGCAGGGGCATACTAGTTCAACTCCCAAAAGTAAAGAGGCCAAAAGACTGGACCCTTTTGGGAGAAAAAATTATTCAACAACCAGCCTGCAATTCCAGGTGGTGAACCATCAGGCCCTCTTGGGCAGGTACAATTTTAAGTTATGAGACTCCCTCTGTAAATTCAAGGAGTCCCTCCCTCAGAGTCTGGCCTGGGAATTTGGCACTGTGGTGGAGAAGGGCACCACAGCCAGTCTCTACAGATGCGGTGGACTCGGCAGGTAGGGTGGTCATGTTGGTGGTGGTCATGAGGTGCAGCTTCAGACTTCAAACCGCCTGCCTATCCCAAGAGATGCAGACCTTTATCCAGGATCTCCCATTCGATGGGAATGGTCTCTTTTTGGAACAGACTGTTCTTTAACCCATGCACTCTTATATCAATCGGGCCACCCTTCTCTCTCTGGGCATGCATACGCTGCAGTCTACATGGAAACAGTTCAGTTGCCCCTGCCGCCAAGACCTTGTTAGCCTTGTCAGCGATCTGTTTTTGGTTTCAAAAGATTGTTGGCATGCAGAATAGCTAATAGTAATATCAAACGCCAAAGCAGTAAATTTCTGTTAATTGACTGTTGGGTGTTTTTCACTGACATGTTTTTATGTTAAGAAAAAAAAAATCTAAACTCTTAAGAATTTCTTGGTTAGTATAGTATTGTGTAATGCATCTGGATTTGTTGTTTGTTTGTTTCTCATTCCAGCCACCTAGAAAAGACACATGCAAAATGCAGGACACATCTGATATGTCATGAGGAATGTGAAGGCCTATTTTTTAATCCACACTATTTTATTAAGAATTCCAATTTCAGCCTTCACAACTGAAATTAGCCTTATTTTGTTTTCTATGTGGCATCCTAATATATAACTGACCGCTGTATACCAAAGTGCTGTTAAGAGCTTAATGACATCAGGAATCAAAAATAGCAACTAATGAAAAGAAGGAATTATTTGATGCATAAAACTTAAGGTGGCTATATTGATCTTTCAGTTCACTTCAAGTAAAATTGGTTCATCATCTAGGGCATGATAGTCAAATTATCAACATTCCTACCGATGACATTTTGAATTCAGCCTGTTTGTATTATCTGGTTTAAGATTCTTTTTAAACAAGATTGGTCTTCAATTTATTCTCTTTAAATTGAAAACTATGGTACCTCAATTCAATACATATTTTTTCGGTCTAGGGAGAGTCTATATACAAAATGTGGAATTGAACCACATGCTAATGATAGAAAGAGATTGGGGTGGAGGAACTATTGATATGATTTTAAATTAAAATGGTTATCATGAATTTGTGCTTGCATGTAATGACAGTTGAATAAGTTCCTCCTGAGAAAACAGAGGTTTTGTCTAGAGTATGACAAATTGTCGTATGCTCCTTGAAGAGTTGTCTGATCACTTTAAGTAAAGAATTTTGTAATTTTCTGTGTATTCCCCATCTAGCTTTGCCTTAATAATTTCTATGCTCAAGGTAACTTTCAGAGTCCTAAGATTCTTTTTTTGACCGAATCCTTCAACGCCCACCGACAAAAAATAAAGTTGTACCTATAAAGATGCCTTACATCTGGATGGCTAGTTACCCATCTCTGTTTCTTTTGGTTCTAATAGAAGTTGTTATAGTCCAGATAGTGCTACTGGAACAAGCCTGTTAGGCTACTAGTGTCCTCTGTTCTTTGTTTCACACCATGCAGGATGACACACACACTGCTGCCAGACAGGAGTACAGTGTAGAAGTAGGTAGTACGTTGGCTGATTAAGGTTTCCTTCAGCCTTTCATTTAAAGTGAGAATTAAATGATTTTGGTGGTAATGAAAACAAATGTTAATTACCAAAATTACATCAGACGCTTCATGCAAAACATTGATTTTTTGGAAGGCTACAAATAAATCCATTAGTAGTTTCAGGTATAGGAAAGTATCAGACTTCTCTGTGAAATTTTAGGCCTGATATCTAATGTATTGCTCCACTCCAACTAACAAATGAGTTTTTACACCTCAAACTTGAGTTGCTTGTAAATCTAAACACAGTGGTATGCGTAAGCTGTTAGTTTAAAAATGTGAACAAAGTTAGCATTCATCTCTAATGTTTCTATTTATGCTACTGCTGTAGACAAATATGTTATGTCAAGTTTTTAGGTTTAAAAATTCTGACACTTAAAACTGTAGACATTAGCTTGAGAGAGAACAGTAGTTACTTGGTTGGCAAAGCTCAAAGCTTCATAGACTTCAGAACATCATGCTGTCAGGAACTTACCAGCAGGGCCGACTCCAGGTACCAGGAAGGACCAGCTGCCGAATTGCCGCAGAAGAATGAAGCAGCGCGGTAGAGCTGCCGCCAATCGCGGCTTTATTTTATTTTATTTTACTTTGTTTTTATTTTATTTATTTATTTTGCCATTTGGAGTGGCAAAAAAGCTGGCCCTGCTTACCAGAGACTGCCCTGCATGTTTCAGCAGGTGAGCAGCCATGAATGCCATGTGCCTGACCAACTTAGGAGAGCTGTTAGACTCCCCTCCTCCACACTGCCTTAATTGCTTGGGAAGGGAGAACTACTTCCATGGACCTCGTTGGTTCTGTTCACTTTATAGAAGGTATCCACGTGTGAAGAGCCCAGACATGTAGAAAATCTTGTGACTAATGTAGAAACTCTTTTGTCAACCAATTTTAACACTTTCAGGGTTCCTGGCATTTGTGTTTAAATAAAAATATCCACACTTAGCCCTGGTTTCCACTGGGGGAATAACGTAGCTGAAGTCGACGTAATTAGATCGACTTACCATGGTGTCTTCACCACGGTGGGTCAATTGCTGCTGCTCTCCCATCGACTACCTGTGCCTCTCATAGCGGTGAAGTACAGAGAGGGCTTTGTGATTTCTCACGTCTAGACTAGACACGATAAATCCCCGCTGGATCGATCGCTGCCCGCCGATCTGGCGGGTAGTGAAGACATACCCATAGACTTTCTCTTAAGTCTGCTACAGAAAACATTATACCAAATAGAAGACACATGAGTGTGTTTAAAAACAAAGTGAAAAATCCCCATGCAAGGTCCTCGATCACTTTATCCCATTTAACCCTATACCATGCACCTGGATCTTCTGAATTGGGGCAGCTTTCTCCTACAGTAAATCAAATGTAGCAAAGAGGCTTTTTTTTCTTTTCTTTTTTTTTTTGCAAATGAAATGTGGCTTCTTTTGGTTACTTTTTTGAATGTGGCAAAATGTGTGCTGACACTGCAAAAGTTGTGCTGGAAATACTCTTACAGCTTATTTGAAAATCTTTTATTCACACAATAGTGTAAAAGAAATCACAAATATTTAGAGAGATGCCATAATTGAAGGGTTGGAAATTTCTTCTGTGTTTATAAAGTGAGGGCCATCCGTTCAGAAACAATACTATGTGATGAAAGTGACCAGTCATATGGTATATTCAACAAATGATACATTTACAAGCTTGAATTACATTTTAAGGGAGAGAACAAAGCTGATCAAATAAACATGGATTGAAATTCTAAATTCCTTGGGCACTTCCATTGAAGTGTTAGAGGAAATTATCCCACTGGATTCAAGGTAAGGAATCTGGGATTGAATTTTATGAGCATATCCTAATTGTTAGAGCTAGTTGACTGGATTATTTAGTTTACATACATCCAAGTAGTCTTTAAATAAATAAATAAATAAATCAGTGCTAGCTCTCATCACACTAAAAATAGTGTAGCTATGACAGTGCAAGTTGTGGGAAGGACTAACTGCCCTGCATAAATTCCTGTGATCTCTGATGAGCTCATACTTGGATTGACTAGCCCCAGTGTTCCCATGGCTACACTCTCTTTTTAACATTCTAGCTCATTCAGAATTAGTATGGGGTATGTCTCCTTAAGATGGGAGTCTCACCCTCAGCTCAGAAACTACCAGCATTAGTTTAAAGCGTAATTGTATGCTCTGCACCTGTAGACTTTGTAAAGCATTAATGTATGAAACTTGATATCTGATGCGTTTTTTTAATAGGGAGCTTTCTTAGGGTGGAAAATGTAAAGAACTGCTTGAAGTTCTAGCAAAATAATGTTGCAATGTATTCTTTATTCAAGGATGTTTCTGGAATGCCAGCTCTTTGTTGCCCTATTGCCCAGGGAGGAGGTGGATTTGATTATCGGCTCGCCATGGCAATTCCAGATAAATGGATACAGGTGAGAAAACAAGATTCACTTGTGTATTTTCCGCTATTGAGGTGTGTTTATATAAATACATCTAAATATTACAGGTAACTTTGTTCTGTTGAATACATTAGTTTGCAGTTTTAGTGGTTCCCTCTGCGCAATCACTCCCCACGCGCACACTTTCTAAAATCTTCATAGTCTCTAGCCAGGACTCCAGAGGTTGGATTAGGAGTCATGCCACAATTATGGCTCAGGCCCTTCTTTTTGATGACTTGGGGCTTTTGGTGTGAGGTTCATGGAGTGGTCTTTGTGTTCTGGTTGATTTTATTTTTCTTTGTACTGGTGAGCATAAACAGCTTTGTTGGATTTAAGTTCTATCCCAAAAGCCTATCTCTTGTAACAGCTCTTTTTATCTCTGAAAATTGAAATAAACGTGTATATAATAATCCTATATTTATGTACAAGATATGATAATGAAATGAGCCCTCTGTAAGTTGAATGTAGCAACTTTTATCTAACACGTAACTTAAAAAGTAAACAACAAAAACCCTATACATACACAAGAACATGCTGTGACACACACACCAACAACCACTACAATGTTTATAAAAAGAATAAAAAACTGTAAATGTGCTTAAAGAGCAATGATGCATTTAACAAACTGCAATAGCTCATATAAGAAAGGGATTTAAATCACCTTCTCCTTAATACAAGGAATCACAAAAAAAAAGGAATAAAACAATAAACGATCTCAAAAGGCTGGCTGGCCGGCCCTTCAGAAAATTGGTCTTTCAATTAGACATAAGATTAGAAGCAAATCTGTAATGATACCATGATCATCTTAAAGCAATAAATATTTCACATGAGCATTAATGACCTCAATAAGAGCAGTGAGTAACTTAAAGAAAAATAAAATGTGATTTTCATTGTCCTTAGTATCTTTACTCGCAGAAGTGTGTGACAGGGACGGGATGGTGTCCTGAAACTCACAGTTGTAAACCCTATTAGGTGTGTGGGATTTTTTCTCAATTGAAAGTCATGTCACCAACAAGTCCCAGCTGATGATCATGAAGTTCTGTAAGTATATCCTTGGACTAGCAAGTAACAGCCAATGCTAATGAGGGCTGGTTAGAGCTTTCTTTCCATCAGCTTTCTTGAGCCGGTTTTGGGTAGGAAGTGATGGATGGTCTCTAGAGCAGTAAGAAGCAAACCAGCCTCTTGGAGACAAGGAAGCAGTTGCCTTTTCAATAAGGTACCTTTTGGTGCCTTTATATCACGTATGAGAACATTGGTATATGAATTGAACAAGTTCTGCTGACAATTGAACAAATGATGCATTTTTTTCAGATTACTGCTTGTTTCCATTCCTAACTCCACTGGAGGGTCAACAACATGTGTTTTCTCATAAATCAGAAATACTCATCCCAAAAATAGGCTAATAAGATATGTGTTATGTATGCTTCTATTAAGCCAAACCCAGTTTGAGAATTTTCTTATAATTAGTGACTTTGGAATAATGGTATCTACCTTCTCATTGTTGTGTGATCAAAGTATTTAGCGTGGAACAGCAGGTTAGTCTGTTTACATATCTGTTAATTTGCACTTCCTTGACTGCATGCCAGGTGGCTGCTGCAATGGTTTTTAACGATATAGTGTAATGTTAAACTCCCTGGATATATTACTGAAACTTTTTAATATACCATTTTCATTGATATTCTTCAGAAATGATTTTATTTTTTAAGGTTAAACTACATCAGAAAAGTCAATGGAGGCTTATGAAGTATTATATAGCAAAGAAGAAAGAAATTACTCTGTGTAGTTGGCCATTAAAATGGTGCCAAGTATCTCTTAATGTTTTATAAAGCAGAAAAGAGATTAGTTTGATTAATAACCATAGCATGTCAACATTATTTAAAAGTTGGCAGTTGATATGGCAGAAAACATGAAACATTTAATTAATTTAATAAATAAATTTCATAATAATAATTGGAGATATACCTATCTCCTAGAGCTGGAAGGGACCTTGCAAGGTCATCGAGTCCAGCCCCCTGCCTTCACTAGCAGGACCAAGTGCTGATTTTTGCCCCAGAACCCTAAGTGGTCCCCTCAAGGATTGAACTCACAACCCTGGGTTTAGCAGGTCAATGCTCAAACCACTGAGCTATCTCTAAACATGAGTTTAGAAATTCTAAAGAATATTAAAGTGAGTTCAGAAAGGAATCCCATTTGGGATTTGGGATTGGTCAGTGCATTTGGGAGGTCAAATAGGGGAAGTGCATCACTCCAAGTTTTTTGTTTTTTTTTTTTAATATTAGGAGTGACTAAGAATAATACCACCATTTTACTATTTAAGGAAAACTTCAAATGCCATGGAAAAAATATAGAATGCAGTATAGCTGAAACAAAAGTAATGTTGGAATTACCTTTAACAGATAATTAAAGAGTTGAAAGATGAAGACTGGAATATGGGCAATATAGTGCATACGCTGACAAACAGACGGTATGAAGAGAAATATATTGCATATGCGGAGAGCCATGATCAGGTACTATAAATATTTTGATAAAAACTGTATGGAGAAGCAAATTAGTATGCTTTACATAAGTAAGTGCAAAAACTGAATACCATAGTCAAGATTGTTTTTTCTGTGCCCAGTGCCCTTTGGGACAGTTTTATAAAGGGGGTGTGACTTTCAGAGGGTGAATGGTCAGTGCAATCTGAAAATCCTGGCCTTGTTAAGGCAAATCGAGTGGAACACCAAAAATTTGTGACAATCTTGGTTTATATATATATATATATATATGTATATTTTAATATGGTTTGCCACCTGGAGTCCTTCTGTTAACCTAATTCACAAAAACAGTGCTCATGTGAGTATCACATTGTCTTCAAGGGGAAGAATCACCAGCGTAAGAGCTGCAGGACCAGGTGCTAATTTAATTTCTAGTTAATCATTCTTTAGCAATTTAATTGGGACTGGAGTTGGGGAGTGAAAGAGGAAGGGGCAACATTAAGGCTGGAAACTTCAAAGCACCGAAGTCCTGTAAATAGAAGTCCCACAGCAAGTGTACATCAGCTTAATTGCATATATGTTATGTATGTTATTTATGCTTTATGTATGCTGAATACAATGTAAGTTAAGATAAGATTGCTTTGAGAGTCATTTTTGTATTTTCTGATTTTGTGTGTATTTAAGTTTTCGATAAGTCTTCAGCCTTTTGGCTGATATTCACATGATCAAATCCAGTTAAGTCTGTTTAAATGTGATTGGGTCACTCTAGACTGCATGGCCCAGAGTACAGCAAATGTTTTATTTTTATTTGTATCTAGTGAGAACATACCAAAATGGCCAGCCATATTGATACCTTCTACAGCCACCGTAAATGAAGCTTCATCTGTTTGTAGGACACGTTGGAGTCTTTCATCCATCAAACATATCTCTTAAAATTGTTTTGTTAATGGAAAGAAATTCTTAGACTTCGAAAGAGGCTTTATCTAGGCTATACATAATTTGAAAGCCTTCTTTAAGTATCTGGTTAGTTTCCTCAGTTGAAAAACGTAAGAATTGTCATACGAGGTCACACCAATGTTCTATCTAGCTCAGAATCGTGTCTCCGACAGTGGCCAGTATCAGAGTTGATGGGGATTGTTGGAGTGATTCAGCCCTGTCTTCTCCTTCTGGCTTCCTACATTAAGGGACACTCTGAGCATGGGGTTACATCCATAACCATCTTGTCTAATGTCCACTGATAGATCTATCCTTGATTAACTTGTCTCGTTCTTGTTTGAACCCAGTTATGCTTTTGGCTTTCACAACATCCCATAGCAACAAGTTCCACATGTTAATTGTGATGTGTGTGCAAAAGTACTTCCTCTTGTTTGCTATAAACTTGCCATCTGTTAATTTCATCAGATGACTCTGGGTTTTTGTGTTGTGGAAAAGAGTAAATAACACCGCCCTATTTACTTTCTCCACATCTTTTGTGATTTTTATAGTCCTCTATAATATCCCTCTTTAAACGTCTCTTTTGTAGATTAAGCATTCCTGATCTTTTTAGTCTCTCCTCATATGGAAACTGTTTCATACTCTTGATTTTCTTTGTTTCTCTTTTGTAACCTTCTCTAGTTTCATTATATCCTTTTGCACCCAGAAGTCCCCACCTTATAGGCTTGCTTGTTTTTCCCCTCTCTAAATCCAGCTGATGCTCTTTACACAAGGCTTCTCACTGTGCTTTGAACATTGGGGTCCTGATCTAGACTGGGACTGTGGATTCTACTGCAAAAGGCATATTTTTGTGATTTATTCATTCCCTTGGAAGTTGGATCCCCATCCAGATTTTTCATGTGGAAAAATGGCTGTTTAACCTAGATCACAAAAATATCAATAGTCTCTTTTTTTAATTTTCATATTTTGGACCGGATCCTGTCTGTTGTCTTTATTTTCTCATATAACAAAGTATTTTGTTTTAAACATTATAGTTAATAGTACACAATTTGGACTGAGAAAACCATAGCTTTTATTCTTCTGCAAAGTTCTGTCTTCTACAGTATGTTTTCTAGTTAACTATGGACAGTGATGCAAATGAAGTGAGCAGTTTGCTGTGACAGACTCTCTTTCCCTGGTAAACTGAAACCCAGTACTGTTTTTTGTGGGTGGTTTTCTTTTTTTGTGGGTTTTTTCTTTGAGTTTTTAATATCCTATACACCTATGTTAGACTTTAGGCTTCAGTTTTTTTGTTTTCCGTCTTAAAAGTCATAACTGGATGGCAGACATTTAAAAAAAATCCATTTATACTGAGAAAATTGAGATAAGCTTTTACTTTTATTACCTTAGTTTGAACTTATTTACTGGGAAAATGGCTTGCTTTCCAACATGGTGTTTTTAACTACCCAACCTATTGTATAAAGGAGGAAAGGAAAGTTAAAAATAGGGTATAAAATGGAAATTGGACTGTTTCAACCCAAATTATAGCTATCTGTGAACACACAAAATAGTATATTTGCATCAATCCTTGGATGTGCAGTTGAAAGTTGTACTAAAATAAACCGGGTTTGACAGCATTTATGGGACATTGTTTTTATACAGAAATAGACATTAGCAAGGTTTTTTGTTGTTGTTTTTTGTTTTTTAACAATAAATTGAGTAATCTTTTCTTCAATAGATTTGCCAATATTTTTGTTCCAGCTAAGCTATTTTCTAGAATAAGAGTCAGTGCTTGATAGAAGGAATACCCTATTCTGTGCTATCTATGCATAAAGATTTAGTGTACCAGTAACAAGCTGTAGAGGCAACAGCTTCGGGGGTATCTGAAACAGCAACGTTAGTAGCATTTGAATGAATAGATAGTTGCAATGTTCACACATGCTTTTTACAAAACTAGCCATTTTTCATCGCCCATTAAACAGCTGCTTGATCTGCTGGACACAGCAAGTGATCTTCTGATGCTTATACTCTGTCATCAAAGCACTTTGAGTGAAATCCTGGTTCCACTGAAATGAATGGCAAAACTGCACTGGCTTCAGTGGGGCCAGAATTTTTGCATGTCCCCATTTCTAGAACTGTAAAATGGAGATAATGCCATAGTTGTGTAATGCATATGTTACAAGTGTATTCTAAATCTTGGGAAATATTTACACAATACAGCATTTCAATGGATTTTTGAATTTTCAAAATATTCTTATGGCTGCTGTTTCCATTTCTCTACTATGTACAGGTATGCAAAAGATTTCTGTGGTGGTTCTCCTGTAGGCTGAGAGAAAGGAATCCCTAATCACAGAATTGACTAATACTTACCCTGTGGCATAAGTACAGTAGTTATCAAGTTAATTATTTTACTGAGTTCCATGTTTCTCTTATAGCCATTCTGTCAAATGCAGTGCTTGGGGGGGATTGTAGCATATAAAACACAATACATGCAAAACACTCATTTAGCATGTACAATATAAATATGTGGAGTACTCCTTTTGATTTACTTACTCTTAACTACATATTGTTCTGTTATACAAAATCTGAGTTTGTATGGCAGTCAACTCTGTGTGTGTGAGGGTGATTTCCTTTGTCTAGGCTACTAAAATGGATAAGGGATGTAAAGTCCTGTAATAAGAATTGTATTTAAATCATCTTCTGGCATCTATAAACAAGAAGATTATTTTGATAATTCAGATTTCCATTTTTGAATACCTACTTAACACACAATTAAGTTTATAAATGGCTTAAATGTTGGAATTGCTACTGGACCAATAAATCAAGCGAACGTGTAAGCCTGTCTGAAAAATCTGCTTGAAATGGCTTCCAAAATAAGTCAAATGGAAATCTTCAGCTAAACAGACAAAACATTTGCAGTGTTTATGACTATAGATTAAGGGGTAACTTGAACTAGGCTGATCTGAACAGAAGTAATAGCTTCATGCAATTGCTGATTTCAGATAGAATTGGAAGCCTAATTTTTCTCTCTGGGCTGAAATCCTAAAAACACAATTGTATATCTTTAGCTATGTGTACACAAAGCATTCACATTGTTCACTAAAGAATCCTTAAATTGGAAGCCCTGTTAATATCCCTTTTGAATGTTGTTCCAGATACTTTATTAAGTAATCTTTGTCTCCTGTCTTGTTTTCTCTGAGGCTCCTAAAATGTAACTCTTGTAGTGTATTATAGTTAATCCAATGTACATGTCACTTGATCTAGAACACACATTGTTTTTAACAATTTGCATTAAGAAGCTCTTTTGGCACATTGAGGATTCTCCTCTCCACCCTGCCCCCTCCCCCATTCCTTTGTTACTCCAGGCCCTTGTTGGTGATAAGACGTTGGCATTTTGGCTGATGGATGCAGAGATGTATACAAATATGAGTGTACTTTCACCTCTCACTCCGGTTATTGATCGTGGAATACAGCTTCATAAAATGATTCGCCTCATTACTCATGCACTTGGAGGAGAGGGCTATCTCAACTTCATGGGTAAGTGATCTTGGCTAAAAGTGTCCATTTTCTTTTGTCATGTAGGCTTTGTGATGAAGTAAAATGACCTGGCAACATCCTGCAATTGCAGTATTTATCACAGAGTTGGAGATTTCAGTTTATATATTTTTACATAGTTGACTTTTTTTTAATCTGGTTTCAAAAGGCAATAGTCTCTTTTAAGATGTAGTGTAGCCTACAACAGGAAAATTTAAATTGATTCATTCTAGGGTTTACAAAAAAAATTTTAATCTCAAAAAGTGTTAAAGTAGTTGACGTTACAGGAGCACCCAAAGGGACACACATCTCAAAGTTATTGCAAGGTGAGTAACTTCCCATTACTTAAATTATCATTTGTATTGCAACTCTGAGTTTGCTTCAGTTTAATATTGAAGTACGAGTTTCACAAACACAAAAACACTCTTCAGATAAAAGACTTGCCTACCTTCTCTTTCCCTCTAACTCTCAAAGCTGTGCATGCTGTCCACCAACTTTTTAGCTGAGGACAACTATAATGGTTACTTATAGACACTCACTAATTCTCATGAGGGTATAGTCTTAAACATGTGAATTCATTTCCATCCCTTGATTACTTATATAGTGTGTGTGTGTGCGCACACACACACACAATTTTCATCATGCAGATGATGTGAACCACAAATACCTATCTACATCCTCATGATGGATATAGCGGACATAATCTATGGTGGATACAATATATTGTTGCCTTCATGAAGGAATAAGGACATCTAGACTTATGTGCAGTTCTGAGGAGGAACCAGAGATTGTGGTATATGTAGATAGCAATGACATAGAGGAAAATAGGAGAGAGGTCCTAGGGGCCTAATTTAAGCTGGTAGGTAAGAAACTGAAGTACAGGACCTCTATAGCAGCATTCTCTGAAATGTTTGCAGTTCCACAGTCAGCCAATTAGAACTGCAGGGTCTCAATGAGTGGATGAGACAATGATATTCGAAAGAGGGCTTTAGATTTTTTAGGAACTGGAGAACCTTTTTGGAAAGGAGGAGCCTGTAGAGGAAGGATGGTCTCCACCTTAACCAAAATGAAACAAGGGTGTTGGCATGTAAAACTAAAGATGTCATAGAGGAGTTTTTAAACTAAGGGCTGGGGGAAAGCTGACTGGTCCAAAGGAGCATGCAGTTCAGATATAGATGTCTCTTAGTGCAGGATTTATGAAAAGGAATACTCTACATCCTAGCAAAGAGGAGAGAATAGAAGTTGCTACAGTATAGATAGGAGCTGAAGAGAAAGTCAAATGAAGGCATACAGCTAAATATTTTCAAAATTTTATAATGGCTTATATGCAAATACAAGAAGTTTAAATGCTAAAATGGGTGAACTTAAGTGCCTGGTGTTAAATGAGGATATTGATCTACTAAGCATCACTTGGTGGAATGATAATCAATGGGACTAGTAATATCAGAGTATAAATATGACAAAATAGGTCACACTGGTGAGGGAATGGCAGAGTACATGATAAAAAAGCAAAAAGTCAAATATAATAAAAATCTTAAATGAATCAAACTACCTAAGCACTCTATGGATAGAAATTCCATGCTTGAATAATAAGATTATAGCAGCAGCAATATACTGCTGACCACCTGACCAGGATGGTGATAGTGACTGTGTAATACTCAGGGGGATTAGAAAGGCTAAATAAACAGAAAACCCAATAATACTGAGGCATTTCAGCTTTCCCCATATTGACTGGGTATATGTCACCTGAGATGGGATGCAAACATAAAAATTCTTGACACCATTAATGACTGCTTCTTGGAGCAGCTAGTCCTGGAACCCACAAGGAAAGAGGCAATTCTTGATTTAGTCTTTAGTGGAGCACAAGTTCTGATCCAAGAGTTGAATATAGCTGAACCACTCAGTAATAGCAACCCTAGTGTAATTAAATTTAAACATCCTTGTAGAGGGGACATACCATATAAACCCACCCACGACAGCAGCATTTATTTTAAAAAAGGGGAGTTACACTAAAACAAGCAGGCTAGTTAAACAGAAATTAACAGGAACAGTCACAGGAGTGAAATGCCTCCAAACTGTATGTAAACTTTTTAAGAACACCATAATAGACACTCTCACTAAATATATACTCCAAATTAAAAACAAAAAAAAACAAAAACAGCAAGAAAACGCTGCTCCACCCCCACCAAAAAAAAAATGCCACCCTGTCTAAAAGTGATGATTAGAGGCAAGTGGAAAAGTATAATTAGGCAGGCCAAAAAAGAATTTGAAAAGCAACTAGTAAAAGACACAAAAATAAACAGCAACAATGTTTTTAAGTACATCAGAACCAGGATGCCTGCTAAACCATCAGTGGGGCCATGATGATCAAAATGCCAAAGGATCGCTCAAAGATGGTAAGGCCGTTGTGGAGAAGCTAAATGAATTCTTTACATCAGTCTTGACTAGAGAGGATGTGAGGGAGATTGCTTCATCACAACTTTTTTTTTTTTTTTAAGCTAACAAATCTGAGTAATCGTACCAGATGAAGGTGTCAGTAGAGGGTTTGGAACACATTCATTAATGAAATTCATCAGAACCAGATAAGCTCGTTGACTTTAAGATCAGAAGGGAGCATTATGATCATCCAATCTGACCACCTGCACATTGCAAGCCACAGAACTTCACCCACTCACTCCTGTAATAGACTCATAACCTCTGGTTGAGTTACTGAAGTCCTCAAATAATGATTTAAAGACTTCAAGTAACAGAATCTAAAACCTCCCAGGGTCTCGGCCAATCTGATCCAGGGAAAAGTTCCTTCCCAACCCCAAATATGGTGATCAATTAGATCCTGAGCATGCAGGCAAGACCCACCATCCAGACACCTAGGAAAGAATTCTCTGTAGTAACTCAGAAACTTCCTCATCTAGTGTCCTATCAACGGCTGTTGGAGATATTTGCTGTTAACAGTTGCAGATCAGTTACATGATGCCTTAGGCAATCTCATCATACCGTCCCCTCCTTAAATTTGTCAAGCTTAATATTGAAGCAATTAGACTTTTTGCTGTGCTGTACACTGCTCTCCTTGGAAGGCTGTTACAAAACTTCACACCTTTGATAGTTAGAAACCTTTGCCTATCAGTAAAATCAGCCTCTCTACCATGTAACTGGAGGATAGCTAATGTAACGCTAATTTATTTATTTATCTGTTTGCCTCTGGAGCATTTAAAAATAAACAATCCTGGCAATTACAGGCTGGTAAACCTAACTTGAGTACCAGACAAACTGGTTGAAACTATTATAAAGAACAATGATCAGACACCAAATGAACATGATGTTTTAGGGAAGAGTCAACATTGCTTTTGTAAAGGGAAATCATGGCTCACTAATGTATTAGAATGTGTAGAGGGGTCAACAAACATATGAACTGAACAAGTGTGATCCAATGATATAGTGTATTTGGACTTTCAGAAAGCCTTTGACAAGGTCCCATGCCAAAAGTTCTTAAGCAAAGTATGCAGTTGTGGGATAGGAAGAACAGTCCTCTCATAAATCATTAACTGTTTAAAAGATAGGAAACAAAAGGTAGGAATAAATGTTCAGTTTTCACAATGGAAAGTGGTAAATAGCAGGATCTCCCAAGGATCTGTGCTAGGATCAGTGTTCCTCAGCTTATTCATAAATGATCTGAAAAGAAGATAAACAGTGAGGTGGCAAATTTGCAGACCATGCTAAATTTTACTCAATAGGTAAGTCCAAACTGACTGTGTAGAGTTACAAAGGGATCTCTCAAAACTGGGTGATAGGGCCACAAAATGGCAGATGAAATTTAGTGTTATGTATTCAAGTAATGCACATTGGAAAATATAACCCCAACTATACATACAAAATGTTGTGGTAAAATTAGCTTTTTACCACTCAAGAAAGAGATCCTAAAGTCACTGTGTGTAGTTCTCTGAAAACATCTACTCAATGTGCAATGGCAGTCAAAAAAGCTAACTATGTTAGGAACCATTAAGAAAGGTAGAGATAAGACA